>NC_141240.1:40724151-41324151 GCF_054856555.1 Leptonotus elevatus | reverse complement strand
CTTCAGTATGATAATGCACAAGTTACAACATGGTTTCAAACTTGATTGCGGTAGGTCTTAAAGAATCCTAAAGACACTGGCCCAACTCCACTAAAGGTTGTTTGTTTAAGTTGCAAGGCAAAATAGAACATAAATGTTAGATAATTGACTCATGATCTTATGAAGGAATTACGTGCACCATCCTGGCAGACAGCTTTAGTTATGGTCAGTGATTATATTGCAAATTATTGTAAATTAATCATTCAGCAAATACAAGTTATCATTCAGCTATACTATGAATAACTAACAACAGACAGCATAGCCATAACACATGACAAATCTGTCAATCTAAAGATTAATACACAATCATAGGCAGGAAATTGCAATCATGTGGTTATTATAACCGTATTGAACATAAAATGGCAAACCCCATTAACATTTTTTTTAATTTTTTATAGGAACCGCATGCGGCACTGTGCTGTTTGAAGGCCAACCAGATCATTTAATTCCTGCTACTTCCCAAGTATTTGCACAGAATGACCTGTTTGTCATGGCAGGAAGAATGATTGGGCATTCTTTCCTTCATGGGGGCCCTTGTCTGTTAGGTATTAGCCCAGCAGTAATTCATGTGTTGCTTGGTAAATCACCACAGACAGCGACAATCATGTTAGAAGATGTGGCAGACATGGACATCAGGGAGACCATACGCCCGGTAAGTACGGTAAAGTGCAAGGTTATCCATTGGAAAACATTGTCATTCAATGAAAAAATATGGACTATACTTTTACTTTTTAAATGTAATTTATTGGAAATAAATGTGCGGTATTTTCTTTTTAAAGCTGTTTGAGAATCAAGAATCTGCTGGAAAGGAAGAAACAAGTGAAAAAAGAGGACTCAATGAGTGTCAGACAACGGCTGTTAATGACCTGGCATTGGCATGGGACATGCCTATATTAACGGCTAGTAACAGCACCTGGCTCCTTCACAATCTACTTCAGCATGCAGTAAGTGTGGCTGACTAGCGTTATATCCATCAAAAGTTGTCCTACTTAAGTGTCTCCTATCTAACAGTATATCATGCTTTGATAAATGTACATTTTACACATTACCTCTGTATATGTAACTGGATAGCCGATAGGCCAATTCCATATTACTACTCTCAATAAATGTTTCTCGGCATACAATTGTTAACTTTGTATACATTTTTACTGTTTTACTTTATATTTTAACCATTTTGTAATTAGTTATAGCTGTGTAGATGTAGGTATAATTATGTTAACTCAGTATGGCTGAATGAATAGAAATATATTCTTATCTGTGTTACTTTCATGAGAAAGAGCAACGGGTCTGTCTATTCATTCGCTATCTCTAAATGGGAGGGCCGGATTCTGCTGTGTCGGAAGGGAGTCAGGCTTATTGTTATTGTATTTTTTCTAATCTGATTTATACCCATGGGAACGGATTCTCTTGTATTCATTCAGTTGTAACCAGGTGTGTTGTGGGCTGACTTTTCTATGAACCCTCTTTTGAATAAATAATGATGTGGGCTGGAGAGAAGACACATTTGAACAGAGCACTGCTTGGGTGACTTCAATTGTGTGATCAGAAGCTTCTGAAAAATATTCACCTTTGCAAGGGGACTTCTTCACCAGGATCTCACCATTCAGTTAATTGAACACGCAAAGAGTACAATACTTAATATTGTCTACTCTAACACAATCCTATAGGAGGATCTTTGATGAAAAATGTTTGCGCATGCGCGGTTGGTGGTGTGACAGAAAATGATAGCGGGCTCAGTCGCGCTGTATAGATGAGACGTAAAACAATATCGCCCATTTCAAGGCGACGAACAAGTCAGGGTGGCTGTTGATCATGCTTTGGAACACCTGAATAAGACTGAAAAAGAAATATGACTTAGTGTTTTTTTATAGTTATTGCACAAACTCGATTTCTTCGTTTTTTAAATCCTCTCCAAATAACAAATCTACCCTGTCAGCATCAACTGGAAACCAGGCTTTGAGCATCAAATTATACCCTCCTGATATCTCGCAGCCATCACAATATGTCACAATGAACATTATGTCACACACGATCCTCGAATATATTTACCGTATTGAAATTGGAGAACATTTGATTTACGATGTTTATAAATTTATTAAACATAAACAAGAAGACTTCAGACATTTTACAACTTGCCTTAAATACATGTATATATTATATGCTTAATGAGGGTTGTAGGAGGAAATTTGTAAATTTTTTAATAAATGAATTATAACTAACTCAACAAAAGATGCCTCTGCCAAATCTAATATTGGGGTCTAAAGAACTGAGCGATAAAAGAAAAAAGGGGTCGTCAAAGCAGCACATACTGTCCAGTGTCCACTTGTTAAAAAAATTGTGACCACCTTGCCACACCTGCCTCCCGGCCCAACACTAAGAGCCTAGGAGCTGTATATGTCTAATCTGTATGTATACCTATAGTATATATAGTAGTCTTCTCTCAGGATGGGAGAGGTAAGATGGTCGCCCTGTGGCTTCAATGGCTTGCACGGTGTGTATGGGCGATCGGCTGTACAGCAATATATACAGACCAGTGTTTGAATGTGCACAGAGTAATAATTGAATTGAATTTACCGCATGTATATATTTACTTGGAGTCCCTTCATCCATACCTCACTCACCCCTGTGATACTTTAGGGTGCTCGGCCGAAACTCCCGCCAACTCAAACAGCTGAAGCAAGGACTAAAAGAAACCCTCATTATGCTGTTATTGGAGTCTCGACCCGATGCAGTGGCATCAGTTTTTCCAACAGAAACAAAGTCTGAGTGCAGTGTGGAGGTATTCAATGAAGCATGTCTAGGATTCTAAAATGTCTGTAATTTTCAAAATAAATTTTTTTGCATGGGAATTAACTGGAATTTATGGGAAGTCAAACGGAATTCATTAGGTCAAGATTGACCAGATAACTTAATTACACTTGGGTTAAATAAATACCTTTTTTTTTTTTTTTTTTTAAAGGTTGTGCGAGTTTGAGTGAGCCTGCTCATGGGCATGTTGGGGGGAAGGTTAGGGTTTTCTTTGTGCTGTACTATGGATGTTTTACTCACTCAACACTTTTGAGTTGCAATGTAATGTATGAAAGGAGCTATATCAATTTTGATGTGACGACAGTCTGGCAAAACAAAAAAATATTTATTTTTTCATTAGGGTTAGTTCAAGGTTGCAAAGATGTTTGCCAGACCCACCACCCATCCATCCATTTATTACCGCTAATCCGGAGTCGGATTCACGGGGGCAGCAGCTTTAGGAGGGAAGCCCAGACCTCCTCAGCCACTTGAACCAGTTCCTCCGGCTGGATCCCAAGGCGTTCCCAGGCCAGCCCAGAGACATAGTCTCTCCAGCATGTCCTGGGTCGTCCCCGGGGTCTGCCGCCGGTGGGACATGCCCGGAACACCTCTCCAGGAAGGCGTCCAGGAGGCTTCCGAACCAGATACCCGAGCCCCCTTAACTGGCTCCTTTCCACGCGGAGGAACAGCGGCTCGACCCTGAGTCCCTCCCGGATGACTGAGCTTCTCACCAAATCTCTTAAGGGAAAGCCCGGACACCCAACGGAAGAAACTCATTTCGGCCGCTGTGTGGCAGACACTCGCAAAGAAATTTCAACATGTTCATTATTCCTTTGCGATTTACATAGAATGTTTGGTGCCGTAAATATACTTTGCAAGTGTCTTGAGAACATCTTTGCAACCTTAGAATAAATAATAATTAAAAACTGACAACAAAGAAAAACTCGCTACATGCACAGTCCCTTGCATGCAAACCTTTGACGCACAGTTAGATACAACCTTTAAGCCCATATCCAAATGAGAGGGAGAGTGTTTGCTTAGGGTTAGGGTTATATTATTGAATATTCGTCATCATATGTTCAGTTATGCAAACATTTTTAATGTTTTTTCCTTGTTCCAAGGAAATTTTGATTTGGAATAATTTTCAGTGAACAATTCCAACCTTGAACAAAGTCTGACGAGAAATCAACAATCACATGTTCTCCTCAGCAGGATACACATTTCATTGTTAGGCTGTTGAGACCACAACATCAGCCTTCACACAATTAACACCCATTTGTGGATTGACCATATGTATAAATTAGAGAGAAAATTGTAAAATAGAATGAATTGGTTCAATGCCAACTATGGTGCCATAATGATTGTCTCATTTGCTGTCCTAGGTTGTTTTGGACCTAATCAAATGGCCTGAGGAATCTGGGTTGGACGATGAAGATGGTTACTCCGTTGACTGTAGATGTAGAATAATGGGGTACTTGCGTCAGTTTGTGAGGACAGGTAAATTACATGTTGATATTTGTGCACATTTTGTAATGCATAAATGCAGATTTTCAAATGTGGTTGAAAATCAAGTTTTTTTTTAACCATTTTTTCTTGTTTATGAACACAAGTTGTATTATGAGTATTAAGCATAAGCATACACATATTGCTACAAGGCAGAATTTTAATTTATAGATACATCTGTGATTTGATTTTCTTAAATGATCATCCTCTAGCAGGGATCACTTTTTTTCCCAGATGTTGCAGAACCTGTTTTTTTCTCAAAAAAAGACTTAAATTAAATTATAAAAACAGTTATCTAATTGATTATTGTTACTTAATTCCACTTTTTTTTCTCCTTTTTTTTTAGAGTCTCAAGAGAATCTTAAAAGACTCCTGAAGTTCTGGGTGGGATGGGAGATACCCATGCCAGATATGAAAGTGGAGGTGGTGAGAGCGGAACATCCCACGTCTTCTACATGCTTCCAAAACTTAAAGTTACCTGGCCACTACAGCCATTACACAGAATTCAGTGACCATTTAAAGAACTGCATCGCCACAACTGATACTGGTTTTGGTTTGGTATAGATCAAAATCTTTATTTCATTACTTTAAATAATGTAGTTCTGATGTTTTGCTAGATAGGTTCTTATTACAGTTCATTGTCAATTTGTACGAAAAGACAATTCAAATAACTATCAGCGTTTTAGTGTAGTTTGCAGCACAATCAATGAACCAAATTGTTATGTCAGTGTCAATAAAGAGTCTGCTTGCTGATTGAATAGTTTCTTTTTAAATATACATTTACTGTAAATGAATGTGCTCCACTTTTTACAGGTTGTTTTCTTAAAGTGTAAGCAATTAAAAAATAATAATAATAATAATACAAACTTTATATAGCACTAAATTATAAAATGTAATTTAGTGCAGGCAGTTTTAAACAAATAACAGCCCAGAAGCGCTTGGCTAGACCCTACACATAGTTTATACTGTGCATGTAGTTCACTGCAGCCAAATAATGGTCTACTCCCATGCGTGTAGAAGGTCCTGCTGGATCCACAGCAGCATGGAGTCCAGCCAGTTCTTGAGGTGTCAAAGGGCAGTCAGTTTCAGGCACATAGACACAAGAGTCGGTGTTGCTGGACACAAGGCCACTACTCTCCCAGTTTATCAGGGGGATGTTCAAATCCTGTAGTTGATATGAAAAACAACTCATTGTCTACTGTTTAAAGTAAGTTTTGCTTACCAATTTTTTAAAAGTACTTACAACATCATTAGACTCTTGTACATTATAGTGCAGTCAGTCCCATGTGCCACAGTTGGTTCGGGGTACGATTTCCCTCGCTGCTCATGGGATGACTGTCCCAGCCATCTTTAAAAACATCAAGCTGGGCTTGTAGGCGAGGAATGAAGACATAATGGCAGCAGAAAAGGTGAACACTGCTGGACAGGTCCAGGAGATCATCTTCCTCCATTTGGTGCAACGCAGCATAGTAGAGGCAAGTGACTGCTGTGTAGACATCTCGCCAAAGACGTTCAATTCTGTAATGTCAATGTAATTGTGCCCCCCCCCCTTTTTTTTATAATTAAAGAAGACATTTTAAACCATGTAAAAAAGTGAATCATATTTGGACAAACAAGCAACTGGGTGCAACAATTAATCAACTACTTGGCTATCCAATTAATTATTTAATCATTTTTGAGAGCATGTTTGAATTGTTCTAAATCCTTTTAAATTTAAGCATTTCAATGGCAAATGTTTTTTTTCTATTATCAACAAAAAAAGTAGTTTAAAATGATAAATGCAGTTTCATAAATGAAACAAACATTCCATTAATTTCAAGTAATGAGAAAGTAAGGGTGATTAAAAAAAAGAACATAGCAGAATTCTTTACCTTTATTTTGTACATTATTACTATTTGTATGTGTTGGAATGTCACCTTTGAAAATTAGATGTTGCATCTCAAGGGGATATCCTATAAAGCTACAAATCAAATGAAAATTTAAAATCATGCGATATTGCAAAAATGAAAAACTGTAGCTTGGACTTGTGTCGTAAATAGCTTCAAGTTTTTAGGTTTTACAAGTGTTAGTGTTTACCACTGGCAGTAAAGACAACCGTAAGTTGCCAATGTTGATTGCAACTGTTACTTGGTCTTTCATGTAATTGATATTTGATGGAAGCGGTGGAACATAAACTTTGTCTTTAACATACCACCACAAGAAGAAAAAAATAAAATCACACACACAGAGGTTCTGCCAGGCCAATTACAGCCATCGACTGCTAAGTGAAGTTTTCATTCAGTTCATTCTTTTCTCTTTTTCAAATAGGCTAGATGTTGCCCGTGCTGGTGGTGGCCACATTAACCACTTCAAAAACAAGAATAATTTGAATGTATTTACATGTGTCTAACAGGAAGTTTTCTGTGTTGTTGTTATTATTATTTTTTAATATTGCATAGATTTTGGCGTATTCTTTTTTTCTTTCTTTTTTTACTCACCCTGTAAACTTACAAGGTTATGAATGTGGTAGTTCCATAAAAATGAAGTGTCTTCTAAAGTACCTCTGATTATGCACACTTTTCCCTGCAATGAAGCTGTTTTTGCCAACTCCTCTTGTGGAGAACATCAGCTGGGCTACATCCACATTTTCCACCCCATGGTCACCACGAACCCTTAAGAAAATGTAACAAAAATGAGAACTCCTATTAATTATGCATTACACTTCACTGAAACGAAAACCTTAAAACAAGTCAATGGTTAGAACAGGTAGATTTACACTATTAAGGGTAGGATAGGCTAGGTGATGATGTCTGACTAACCTTTGAGGTAAGCCATACTTCTCAACAGCTTCATTGAAGAAGGCAAGGGTTGTGGAGGCTCTGTTATTATTTGCAACAGCAAGATACATTATCTATGTGAGAAGAATGGAATTGTCCCATTGTGACTTCAAACAACTGTACTTTTTATTTTCAAATGATCAAAGTACGTTAACAATAACAATATCAATTTTAAGTGTCAATTTCAAAGCTCTTAACAAATACAATTTCAATAACCTTTAACAGTCATGTAGTAGTTAAAACAGGATTATATTTAAAAAGGTAAAATGCAACAATAATACTCAATGCAATTGGTGTAATGGCACTTGAGAATATCTCATTCTCTACCTTGCATCTGTTTAAGAGATTCCATAAGAAATGAGTCTTTATAAAATGTCAAAAAAGAAAACATGTAATCTAATTCTCAGACAAAGAGTGCCAGCGAAGTCTTAGCATAAAGTCACAGGTAACATGATGGAGTTTTGATTTGTTACTGTAAGTGCAATTAAAGCTTTTCAACTAAAATGACTGTAAGTAAGAGTATTACAGTACTATTATGTTACCATTGAAGAATACAAATGCAAAGGTGCTCCCAAAGAAAATGAAACCGATTTCTGAGGTAGCCATCCTAAACTAGTACTACAATCTGAAGGTCTTCAAAAACAAAAAACAACTAATCACAATTGAAATGCCTGATTCAATGACAAAAAGTTTAGACGTTTAAAGGGAATATCCAATTATTTATACCTTCCTTGAGAAACCATCGATTCCTCCAAATATCACCATATTGTACCTTCAATGACATTTGAGATAAAGAAAAACATTAGGTATTATCACTTTTTTGCACATAGTTAAGTCATGTACAGGTAATATGTTTTGATTTGAAAAACATAACCAACCTTATAAGTTTGTGGTTTGTGTCTATATGCATCAGCGATCTTGGGCCTGGGACAGAGTATGTTCTGCGAACAACACACCTCAATGCTGACATTCTCAGCACAATTCCTGCTGTGTCAACCCTATGCATCGATGCACGAATCCTCTGCCACTGTACACGATGCCCCTGTGCCCGCAACAATCCCATCATTAATCTGTACCCAGCATGTGGGTTGCAGTGGTGTGTTTGTGACACCAGGTTGTCAAGCTCATCATTAGTCAGTTGACCGTACAAGGCCCTAACAGACATAGCCCAGCTGTTCATGTTTCTCTGCAGCGTCCACCGAGAAACTCCTAAAAGTCTGGCAATGTACGCTGCAGATAGCCCTATGCTGAGGAGCTCCGAAACATATTCCCTACATATTAAAATTTTTGGACAACCAGGTTTTGTTCTCCCCACAGGAACCGTTACATGAAGCTCCATTTCATCTTGGGCAGAGAGTAGACCATGCACATCAGTAAGGGCTTCATACACTTGCTGAGGGATCTGAATTTGGTTAGCTAGTGCACTCAGTAAAACCATGTCCTGTGAAATTATAAATTGTAGATAGTCCAGGTCCAGAGGGGCACGCTCAAGGGCAGCCGATAGTCTGTTATGGAGTTCGGGCCAGTAAAAGATTCAGCAGCAGTTCCTAGAGAGAAATATAGGGTGTCCATAACATGTTTACAATTTTTAAAACAATATATTACAAAGGCAGTTGTTGAGATGTCTTAAACAGATTTGTTTTATTTTAACCAGTGTTTGTTAATTAAAGTATTCATTCATATTGAATTTATTTGTTTCAGATACTGTGTTGATGGATGGTAAACCTGCAGCAAACATGGCAACAAATCGAGTACCGTTTTCATGTGCTTGGTGTAAATGATGATGCCCATATAGAGGTCTATTAAATTAAGTTTAAAAAAAAACTCACACAAATGAAGGTACTTAAAATATCTCAAAATTGTTATAATTGTAAAGAGACTTTTGGGACACTCTGTATAGGTCGTGTGTAATGTGCATTATTATTGATTACATTATTATGCAAACAGGAAGAAATAATAACAAAAAACACACCATTAATGTCAAGACAGTAGCGATATTCCGCTCACCTGCTGCTGCAGCGAAGAGCTGTTGCTCTGATCGGTCATTTTTCTAGAAGGCAAAACAAGATAAAGAACACTATGGAGTCAAATGTGTACATACATAACATCGATTGGGTGCATCTTCCCTCCAGTACCTGTCAATGGCGCATATGTGAGCTACATGAATTCGTTTGTTAGCCAGCTAACTAATACAAGAAATAACAATTTTAACCAACACAGGGGAGCAGCGCACTGCACCATTCTTGGCATATAATGAAGTAGTTTAGTTGTTCATTGTTGTCATATAGCCACAATATTCCAAAGCATGAGATGCAATTACGTCCGTGGCGCCAGAAATGACGATAATGACTAGACTGCTTTAGCATGAAATCAAATGCCAGCTAGCTAGAAAGCTAAATATGTGATGCTAATCATAAAAACAGGTTGGATGACCATCGTTTAAACAACAATATTTGAAAGAATGATGAAGTAACATAATACTTACCTTGTAATAGCAAAAACCAAAAGAGACTGAAGTATTCTTAATATGTATGTTGGTTGGCGACGATGTGTCCTGCTTGTATCCTTCCGCGAGTCCCGCCACCGTCGTTCGCTAAACCAATGAGGTTGCGCTCCAATCCGCTCAAATCCTTCTCACTTGATTGGTCAAAACAACCCTTCATTACACCAGAGCCCGCCCCCTTCTTTACGAGTACAAATCACGGCGCTCTACAAGTACAAATTAGTTTTGCTCCATTTGTAGCGCGACAAATGGGGCAAAACTCACGTCACTGAACAGCAGCAGAAAACCCACTTGTGACTCCTAGTGGAGACTTCTTTGACTACAAGTTGTCATTTCTACAGGTACAAATCACAACTTTTACAGATACAAATTTATAGTTTTTGTACAGGTACAAAAAAAATTTGTACAGATACAAATCATGACTTTTACAGGTACAAATTTGTTTTTACAGATACAAATTTGTTTTACACATACACATTTTTTTTTTTTACAGGTACAAATTTCTTTTACAGACACAATTTTTTTTTTACAGGCACACATTTTTTTTACAGATACAAATCACAAATTTAGACTTTTTTCTATAGGTACAAATTTTTTGCACAAGTTAGTTTTGCACCATATTTACCTCCATATTTGAACGTTGTGTTATCCGGCTGCTGTATTAACAAGATAGGTAAAGTTAAGTGCTAGACATGGTAGCCTACATGCTAACTACACCTGCTAGCGCTAGCTAGAGCTAGCAGATCTCACTTTAAGGTTTTAATGTGCAGTAAAAGAAAACAAAAACAAAGAAAAGTTTGAGTAGGCTCTAAATCTCAATTGTGTATATCCCTCGTTGCTACAATATACAGTAAGGCTTTTGTCTATTATTCTGTCGTCGTTGTGGTGGTGGTGGGGGAGGGGGCGTCGGTTGTTGAGTTGCGTGTCCTGCTCAACTGTGTAGTGGACTAGAGCTAGCAGATGTTACATTAAGGTTTTAATGTGCAGTAAAAAAAAAATATATATACATATGTTTGAGTATGCTGTAAATCTCAATTGTGTATATCCATCGTTGCTACAATACACAGTAAGGCTTTTGTCTCGTCTGTCGTCGTCGTGGTGGGGGTGGGGGAGGGGGGCGTCGGTTGTTGAGTGGCGTGTCCTGCTCGATCGTGTAGCGGAGCGGCGCCGATGAGGGATTTTGGAAGTATTTTACACTGTTAAATGACCTTCATTGATTGACTACAGCACACATTTGTAAATTGTCAAAGCTGCCTTTATTTTCCCCCTTGAAAGATTACCATTGGTTTCTGTAGCGATCGTTTTTTTCACGGCCATCCAGAATACCCATCCATTTTGCCAAACCGTTTCACCTCATGGAAATTAATGTAAAAGAAAAAAAAAGTAACAATGTTATTACAATACCGTTTTCTTTGTTAATAAGTAAACAAGGAAGTCTATAGTGGATCCATTTTTTTCTATTGTTGATGTCACGATCTGTCACGGTTGAAGTTGGCTGTCACGAAACGGAGTGGAGGACCCAAATGCAGGAGAGCCACGGCAGTGATGCTGATAACTTTAGTTTTAATCAAAAACAAGGAAACACAAAATCACGCCCGAGGGCGGCTAGAACAGCGAGTAGTGTGGGATACAGAGTAGCATCACGGAGTAATAACCCGACACTCCTTGCTGCTTCTGTCAGGCTTTTATCTTGACCTGACGAGCTAATGGGCAGCAGGTGTGTTTGGCGGGATCCGCCCTCCAGCTGTTTCCCCAGCAACTGCAAGTGAAAACAGAAACAGCTGACCCCAATCATGACAGTTGAGGATTTATTGAAGGCTCTGCTCACCCCATCCATTATTTATAATCAATGAACTATACAATGTGTGATGTTACTATACTTCAATTGATGACGGTTTCTTATTTTTATTACAATGACACCACTGCCTCATTAGACTCAATGTACATTTTTAATGTTTCATACACATCTGAGATTAACTACAAATTTTATCTTGAATCTTTTAACGATCCGCTGAGCACTGTGCGAATTGGAAAGCTGCTGACCGTGATACTTGGATTTCAAACCTTCAGCACCGCCTTGGACTTCCACCTCATCTACCTGCTTCCATCTTGCCCTCAAACAACATAATACATATATAAGATCTACATCACAGAGTCTAGAACGCAAATACAGCTGAACTTGCACTCAACAGCACATTACAAACACTCTAATATCATTACTTTACTATTTTGTTGTGTTTGAATTGATTTCCTTTTTTTACTGCCAGTTTACTTTTGACTTTGTCTTGGGAAGTTTTTTTTATTTTCTTTTTGCTTACAGTAAAGGTAGCTGTAGCAGCATGCCGCGGAAGGGGAAGCGTTCCGAGGCAGCCAAGCGCCGATGGAAGAAGCTGGACCTTGCTGCTCCGGAACTGAGCCCAAACATCGCACCCCAGCAGGTACTTTGCCTCTATTCAATTCTGCACTTGGCGGTGGTGTATTCTGTGTTGAGTTATTTTGAGTCACACTGCTAGGTCCTCAATGTGCTGTATATTTTGTTTTCAGCCTCGGTCCCCACCCTCTGCCACCAGTGATGGGACCACGATGCAGTCTGCAGTGAACAAGGTACGAGTTTCACGCCATATTTTAGCAAGAGTTTATCATTTTTTTTATCACTATTACACTTTTTTTTAATATCCTAAACATTTGCAATGTGTATTTAGAAGGCCAGAGTCCGAACTTCAGCTCCAGCCAGTCGGCTCGCCACTGTGGACGCCCGCTCCCCACCGCATACCTCTACTGTGGCTGCCCACCAGGTATGTTCCACAGCAGGCAAAATGCAATTAACTTTGTTAATGTGCAATACACATTATTTCCGGCTACAAATATAGAGTCAAGCAGAAAAAAATGCTAAAATGCTTATGTAAAAAGCAGTCTGTGTATTCAAGACACTCAATAGTAATGTAAAAAAATCCTTTATTAAAAATGGACTACCAACATGTTTCAACACAAGATTGTCTTCACCAGGGCATAGTTTGACAAATATAGAATGTATGACTGAGCGATATTTGTGCATCATCAGAAAAAAAAAGTTTGTTTCTATCTTATTCCGTTCTTTAGTAATCAACAATAGAAAATGGTTAGTTTCACCCAATTTCGCCTTTTTTGGACCAAAATACGGAGAAATCAAGCTTTTAGTGAAACGATATTATTTCATGCATTCTAGTGAATTTTACACTTCTTTTTGTCCATGAATGATGCCACAAACACCTAAATAGTGCTTTACTTCTATAAAACACTACCACCAAGAATGAAAAAGTGTTTTTTGATAGCAAAATAACAGTTTATTTACATTCAACATTCAACAGTGTAATACAACAAACATGTGCAACTGTGCAACTGTGCATGTGTGGTGTGTGTATGTGTTTCTATTTACAATTCTGTGGATGTTTCAACTACACAAGTTTTTTTTTGGTGTGGTATATAGTGTAACATTGCCCTGGGTGCAAGGGGACGCAGCAGGATTTGCACCACAGATTTGTTTCGCTGCGAATGCCCCTTTGAGTGCAGACCCTACACTTTCTTGCTGGCTTTTTTTTCCGGGGGGTAGCAGGTATGTATTGCAGTGTGTGTTTTGCCATGTTGCCATCAAGTCGACTTTCAGGATCGTTATACGGTGACCTGGTGTTCTGTCTGGCTTCCTCATGTCCTTCTGTTTGTATGTTTGTAGCAATGTCCTCCTCCTGGTCCTGTGGTAAGAGCCACCCTCTCACCACCTGCTGGATAAACTCCAAAAAATGCTGACATTTGCCAGGATGTTTAGCTTTGTACAGGATAAAGGCATTGAACAAGCATATTTGAAACAGATAGGCAACAAATTTTTTGTGCCATTTCAATGTCTTCCTCGTGAATGGGTGATAAGAAATGTTTTGATCCATCTTATCCACGCCATTCATTGTGGAATTGTAGTCCAAAACACATACAGGTTTCGGGAAAGGCACTCTTTTTTTTTTTAGTGCCTACACATCAACTGTCCGCATTTCATCTTTGTGAAAAGTAGTCACCATCCTCAACAAACGCTTGTCCTGCCATGCCACAACCAAAACATTTGTGTTGTGTCTCACCAATTCCCCCCCCACCCCAAGGCCAGTGTTTGTAAGAGAAGTGATCTCATTTGGTTCACCCCTATTTTTTCTCAGTGTTCCACAAACATTTGTACGTGCTGCCAGGAGACGTTCACACAACCCAATTGAATTATAAAAATTGTCCATAAAGAGCGTGTACCCATTTCCTGGCAGACGATCTAGCAAATTAAACACGGTATCCGGCAGAGAACAACTAGTACCAACATAAGGTTGCATATTAAAACAATATCCTGTTTGGGAGTCACACAGGATGTATGACTTAATTCCATATTTGATTGGTTTTTGGGGGTTGTAAACTTTAAACGATAGACGGCCCTGAAAATTCATCATTCCCTCATCAATACATACATTCCTACCGGGTTGGAACAGTTCCTTAAATTTATTTACAATATGGTTGAACACAGGACGGATTTTAAATAATTTGTCATCTGAACTATGTCTCTCATTATTGTTAAAATGTAGGTAACTCCAGATAAGCAGGAAGCGGTTTCGAGGCATCGCGCGACTAAAAAAATGGTGTGGTTTCAATTTCATCCTGAGTCCAATACATTTCTATACTGGGCTTTTTTATATACCCAGTAAGAAATTGGAGTGCAAAAAATGTTTTCAATTCTAATACAGACACTGGCTTCCAAGCACGACTCCTGCAGTGTGGCAGACTTTCAGTCTGCTTCTGCATGGATTGACGTGCATATAAATTTGTTTGATCAGCAATGTGCTGGAGAAGTTCGTTTGAGATGAATAGTTGCAGGAAGTCAGCTGGCAGGGTTGAATTTAGCTCTGCTGCGGCACCCCTTGGTCCTGGAGTTTCAGTAAACAGGAATGTGTTTGGCTGCCAGCCTGTTTCATGCCAGCCAGAACTTTTGGGATCTGCAAATATACATTTCAATATCATATAATATTTATTTTAGATCAGTGTGAAGCAATATATATATATGTTTACCTTTTTTCTTGGATCCACTGGTTGAAATTATAGAAGACATTTACCATCAAATATTTTACTCGTGCTGAGTTGGAGAATCATTTTTTTTTTTACCTTTATTCTGCTCACTGTGAGACGCGTCACCTTGAGCCCGACGAGCTGCAGCTGAAAGAAATATATACAATTACAATCATATCGAAAGACCGTTTTCTTTTGTTGTTGCAGTGTATTGAAAACACGTTTTTTATACCTCTCTTTGTCGTGGAAACTGTAGGTTGTCGCTGTGAGCACGATCTATGAATTATACATTCACGTTACACGAGGTGCTAGCAGCGTGCAGGAAAAGTATCTCATAGCAAGTTTGCGCTTACCTTCACAGTCTTCTGCGGATGAAATGCTGTCCGAATCACTTTCTCGAAGATCCGACTGTACCCACTCCTCCGAAGAATAGCCATCCGACTCGGGGTACTCTTCGTCGTCCGAATCAACGTCCGCGTTTGCAGAAGTACTTGGACGTGCACCACGTTTTCCGGCGTTAGCATCGCTAACCGGCGTCGCTTTAAGACGTGGCCGAAGACGTCGCGTCAAAGCCGCAACTTCGGCATCAACCTCGTTGTCGCCATCATCATCATCGCCACCAACATTCAATTTAGCACTGGTTTCTTTTTGAAAATACCGATCAAGCGTGAGCTGCTTTCCACCGGTCGTCATTTTTGCTTTCTCTTCCTCCATGCTTTTTGCTTTCTCCATTATCCTCTCCACTCCACTCTAGCTCCGCCTCACCTTTTATACCGACGCCCACGGTGGGCGGCACACCCAAAGTGCAAGGAGAGTCATCGCTGCCATCTAGAGGCCAAAACGAGTCATTAAACTTACTTGATCTGCTTGATATTTTCAGCACAGCTGCCCAAGGCTTCCCTCCACCCGTTTCAAAAAAAACCAAAAAAACATAGGGGACGTCTTTTAACGTCCTCGGCGCCCATCCCTAGGTTTATGCTAAACGTTTTATAACGTTTATGGCGGTCAAAGAGTTAAAAGCAGTCTGTGTATTCAAGACACTCATTAGTAATGTAAAAAAAATCCTTTATTTAAAATGGACTACCAACATGTTTCAACACAAGATTGTCTTCACCAGGGCATAGTTTGACAAATATAGAGTGTATGACTGAGCGATATTTGTGCATTGCTTTATTCATGTCAAACTAATTCTGAATTTAATTGTGATGAAGTCTGTTTTCTACAAGATTTCAAAATTTTTACTAATGTCAAAAATAAACTCACTAACATTGATCACAAATTTGTGAGGTGCCTAGCCCGGACACAGATATTTCACATGGTTTCTTTTAAGTTACATAGACCAGATGTAAATAATAACTAAGACGGTTATATTTAATAACTAATGTTTTGTTTTAGACTTCATGTCTATCTAAACAGTGTATGTCATTGTTTTGTCAAAAACATATTTCTATATACTTCCTTTATACTATAATCTAATCTGGTACAATCTGCTGCCTTTCTGCTCATGTATTTGATCAGAAAATTCTAGCAAAATTGAGCAATTGTGACTGCATTTCAGACACAAACAAAAGTATCAGTTAAGTCCTTGAATCTCTTTTGTGATTAAGAATTTCATTAATAAACCTGGCCTGAATTAACATCACTTGTATGTACAAAATACCTGGTCAATTTAAATTGAAACTAATTTAACCTATGTTTGCTATTTACTCTGCATTGTGGTGACTGCACATGCCTACAATTGTGTAATGTCTATGCTTTATGTTTTAGGTGTCCCTTGTTTGTGCCAAGGCTCTGGTACCAGGTCAGTCATAATTTTAATTGCTTTTGCAGCAGTTTTACAATCGATTATTTTAAACAATTCCAATATTTTGCAGGTTCATATACACTCAAAGTGGAACATGTACTTGTACTGTGCATTGTCAGCAATTGAAGTTGAGACTTGACATGGTATTCTGTGTGTGCATCATTTTAGGCAGAGGCACTGGCTGGCGCCACAGAGTTCGGGAATGGCCAGTTTCAGCTGTGACTGGGCGGAGGCACAAACTGGTCATTCCAGCACTGAACCAGGACAACACGGTATGTTTTATAATCAACTCTGCCTTTATAACAAATTAACAACCTTCATTTGTGTCTATTTTTTTAAATTACCTCTTTCCTTTTTTCAATTACTACTTTTTTTTTTTCTTTTGTAATAGTTTGTCCTGGTTGTTGGTGACTCCCACCTGCGAGCCATTGCCGATGGGGTTGTGAAGATGCCGGAGGGACGTTTCTCGTTTGCCGTGATGTCCACCCCGGGTGCCAGGGCCTCCGAGTTGCGTGCTGAGGTGCTGAATGCTGTTCTGCCTCGGTCACCCGAGGTGGTCTGCATTTTGGCTCCCAGCAACAACTTGGGCCGCCCCATCGCTGAGGCAGCGGCTGACTTTGGCCAGTTCTTGCACACCGTCTGCAGCCGCTGGCCCAACGTAAGTTCACACATTTCCTTCATATAGATCATACATTTAAATTTCAAGTATGTACTTGCATATGTCAAATATGTTCTGTTTAAAATACATTTCAGCCTTTTCCCGTAGTTAAACAGTTAATGAATATTGAAGGATGGAATATGAATGAAAGTTCATCTTGCTCCAGATGTATATTTTACAGTTTTAAACTTTGTGCAGGTCGTTGTGCTGGACTTCCCCCCTCGTCTGAACGTCGAGCTGGACCAGCAGGACCTTCTTCGCCAGGAGTACAACCGGGTGGCAGCACTTATGGGTACGTTCCATGTTGAAAATAGTTTTCACACACAAAGTTCTACTTTTCTTTAAGTCACCTCCTGATCTGATTTCATTGGTGTCTCAGCGGGGGGGAGGACTCTTGAGCTAATAATGTTTTTTCCTTTGTTACTGTAGGTATTCGCTACCTATCTGTTGCTGGCCACTTCCCGCTGTCACATCTTCACTTGTGGTGTAGAGACGGGGTAAGTACATTAGTTGCTGCAAAAAACAAACAAACATTTTATTAGTGCTCCTCCTATCAAAAGTATGTTTGTAGATGTATAATATTTTTTCTGATCATGTCTGGAAGGTACACCTCAGTGACAGCGATGGGATGTCGGTGCTTGCGCGGTTGCTGTGGGCTGCCGTCAACCTGCGGATGGAGAGGACTGCACCACCTGCACCGGCTGCTCCTCAGCGTTCGCCACCAGCTCGAGTGTTCAGACCAAAAGTGGTTGTTAAGGGTGAGGTCACTGCGCCTCAGCCTTCCAACCCTTTTGACTGGACACTCGTCGGGAAGGCCATGGAGGTAAACGCAAGCCTAACATGTTTTTGAAAACCTCCTAACATGTTTTTGAAAACCTTAAATTTTATGAATGTGTGTGTTGCAATAATGTCACTAGTCATTTCAGAGCAGCTCGGTTGTGGACTCTGAGGTCACCTGTGGGCCCACTGGGTGGATGGGCACTCTCCAGGTTTGTGATGGTGATCATGGATTCATTCAGCCTTTTACCATGGCACATGTTAAAATTCTATTTCTCTATTTCTATTTTGTTGTGTTTTTTACAGTGCAACATCCCATTGAACCCTCTCTGGTTCAGCCCACCCATGTTGGAGGCGATGGACAAGCTGTCTCCAGCTCATCTTTCCAGCCCTGAGGACTGCCCAGTTGTTCCAAAGGACAAGAAGGTATTTCAGTTTTCCTATTTTGTTTGCCCGTTATGTTTACATATCTATCTTCATGACAAAAAAAAAAGTATAGTTAATTGTCCATTCTTGTAGTAACAATGCTTCGCAGTAAAAGCAAAAATATATATATATATATATTTCTCTTTTCTTTTTTTTTTTTGCTCTTTCTTGATAGACATCCACCGCAGGGCACAGACGACAGCGGCCAGCCCATAAGAGCACACGGAGAGAGCACCAGGTTTGCATTGCATTCTTATCAGCCCTGAGAAGTCTTACTTAAAATCACAAACAGAAATTAGTGACTCTTCACACAAGTGCTGTGTGTTAAAGAATTATTGTTTGCTTGTCGTTTCAGCCAGAGGAAAGGCCAGCCCCTGCGGAGGTTCCTTCCAGACCATCATCGCCCCGTCGTCCTGGGACTGAGGTAATTTTTTTTATACTCACAACATTAACCATTAACATATGAAATGTTTAAAATTATATTAGTTAGAATTTAAGATAATTAAAATGGTTTCAATCATTTCAGGATCCTGCTGTGGGACTTCCTCAACGCACGCTATCCGTGAGGGCCACACATTCACAGATGGATGAAAGGTACTCAAGTTTTTCTCGCAACCACCAGTGTACTTGTATGGCTCTCACTTTCTTGGCCTTCCATGCTGAGGGGTTGCAGTTTAATTCGCTTGAACTTGACAGAGTGCTTGAACACGGGGACTCTCTTTACGTGGGTGCTAAACAGCAATTGATTTTGGACCATAACTTTGGGAATGATCACTTGACTGTCGAGGAGATGCCAAAACAAGTCATGACGGACACCAATGTCTATAATGTACAGATGCATGAGCTCAGCGTTGGTTATGTCATAGATGACGGTCATTCCCAAAGAGACTTGGGATTGTCTCTTGGAGCTCAGCTTGAGTGCTTGTCACAAAATGTCACTCTTGCTTTCTTGATTGTGAATCCAGAGTGTTTTGCAGTATTCCGTAACACATCAGGATACTTTGGGTTATTTGATTCACATTCCAGATCTGAAGTGGGCTTGCCACACCCAAACGGAACTGCAATTATGTTGACTTTTTCTCACTTGTGTGGCTTGGTTGAGCATTTGCGTCAGCTTTTTGAAAGACATAGCCGGTTTGCAACCTATGAGTTTGTGCCAGTCTCTTTTCATATTGATGGCAGTTCCATTAACACGCATCGGGATTCTACTACAACCATATCAAAGGCAAATGAAGAGCTACTAATTGAATTAGGTGATTCCCCAACTAAAGAGATACAAATTGTGATCGGTATTGTACCAAATCAAGAGCTACATAGTGCGGTACATGTTGAACCAAATAGCCAAGCAAGTCAAATTAATGAGAGTCAAAATATTCCGGAACCTCAGCAAGGACTCAAACTGCTGCATGTTAATATAGATATTTCCAAATGTAGTAAAAGTCAGCGTGCAAAACATTTGTATAGGGAACGTCAACACATTCGTAAGTGCCAACGACAACTGTCATCTAATTCTAAATATCACAGTGATCCTTGCTTTAAGGAAAAAAAGAAGCTCTATCAAAAGAATAGATATAACAGTGATTCTGCTTTTAAGGCAAAACGGCAGCAATATCTGATTGGCAAATACCAACACAATCTTGCTTTTCAGCAAAAGCAGAAGATATTGATGAAAAGGTACGTAGGAGAGAAATACAGAAATGACCTTTCTTTTCAAAGTAAACGGAAACATTACTTGCGAGAGAGGTACAGAAAGGATATTTATTTTCAAAGTAAACACAAAAATTATATGCAAGAGAGGTACAGAAAGGATATTTCTTTTCAAAGTAAACACAAAAAGTACATGCAAGAGAGGTACAGAAAGGATATATCTTTTCAGAGTCATCAGAAAAATTACATGCGAGAGAGGTACAGGAGAGACATTTCATTTCAAAGTAAACAGAAAAATTACATGCGAGAGAGGTACTAAAAAGATTCGGCTTTCAGGCCTTCTCATATTAGGCGCTGTTTACAAAAAAGAAAGGACAGGCGTGATTCAAACGCGCTGCAACGTATTCGCCACAAGTTAAATTGTGCTGTGAAAATCAAAAATAAATATAGTCGCGTCATTCCCCAGTGTCAGGAAATTGAGCAGGATCAGGCAAACGGTGTAGTAGACGTCTCTGTGGAAATGAAGCAGGCACTCGTAGATCCGGAAATGGAAGCCACCATCGCTTCTTTCCGGGAAAGGGTTCGGCATGGGCCGACGTATATCTGCACAGTGTGCCACCGTGCGCTTTTCCCCAATCAAGTAAAGCATTGCAAACGAGCCAGATACACCAAAAATGTTGATGTGGCGCTTGCGTGCTTGACAGGCCAAGTTGTTCACACTTGTAGTTGCCCCGCCCCATGTACCGTTCCTCAAGAACGGGTGCAGGAGTGGATTTGTCATACCTGTGACAACCATCTGTTCAGAGGTGGCATGCCACCCCAGGCGGTGGCAAATAACTTGGCACTGGCGCCCATTCCCGAAGAGCTGTCGGAATTAAATGTACTTGAACGACAGCTAATTGCAAAAATCATCCCTTTTGCAAAGATTGTTGCGTTGCCCAAAGGACGGCAAAGGGCCGTACACGGTTCTGTGGTGTGCGTTCCATCAGAGATGGAAGCCGTAGTGAACTCCCTCCCAAGGCCGCGCAGTGAGGCCCAGCTTCTCCAGGTGAAGCTGAAGCGCCGCATTGTGTACAAAGGTTACCAGCATTTTTACACTGTCAACATGACAAATGTCTTGGCAGCGCTGAGGACACTGAAACGCATTCATGCAGAATACAAAACTGTATCGATAGATGAAAGCGCTCAGTTTGAAAGTCTCCAGGAAGAGGAAGACGAGGGGGTAGGAGAAGAGGACATCCCTGAGGCCGATGCACAGCCAGAGAGCAGCGACACCCCCGCAAACAAAGAGCAACAGACTCCCCAAGAGAGCAAAGAGGAGCTCAGGCCGGGCTTGACACTCGACACCTGTATGCAGCCTCCTGACATCGCGCAGGAAAAGCTGTCATATGGGGACGGCATATTTAGCATCGCTCCTGCCCAAGGAAACAAGCCGGTGGGATTTTTTGCCGTGCCAAACCTCAAAGCCATGGCCTTTCCCGTTCAGTTCCCAACAGGACAGAATTCACTCGATGAGGCGAGAGAAATTAAGCTGTCACCCAGTTTGTATTTCAATGCAAGGTTATTCTCCGTTGACACTCGATTTGCCAAAGATCAAAGTTACCTTTTCTTTGCGCAGTTTGTGACAGAAACGCATCTGGCCACCAACAGCATGTCCATTCAGGCCCGCAAGGGGACAGCCCTCACTTGGGATGGGAAGAAGATTTCAAACCGGATGCTTCAGGACAAAGACGAACTGGAGAAGCTCATCCAAAGAGAGCATGCGATGCGCTTCATGCAGCCCTTGAGAGGCACGCCGGCTTTTTGGGAGGGTGCCCTTAGGGACCTCCATGCAATGACCAGGCAGTTGGGCAAGCCCACATTCTTCCTTACCTTTTCTGCTGCGGAAATGAGATGGCCCGAAGTAATCGAAATAGTCAAAGCGCAGCAAGGCGAACAAGGGGACTTTTCCCATCTCGACTGGAATGCCAAATGCGATGTTCTTCGCAGCAATCCGGTCACAGTGATGCGCCTTTTTGAGAAAAGGATGGATGCTCTTATGGCATTCATCCTGTCTCCCGCACAGCCCCTCGGTCCGGTAGAAGACCACTTCTATCGTGTGGAATTTCAAGCCAGGGGAAGTCCGCACGCTCACATGCTGCTCTGGATTAAGGGTGCGCCAGTCATCGAAGAACCCGACCCCAGATGTTGTCAAGAAGCCATTGACTTCATCGACAAGTACATCACTTGCAAAATACCAGACCCGATTGAGGACCCTGAACTGCACGACATTGTCACCAGCGTTCAGGCACACAGCAAAAACCACACAAAGTCTTGTCGGAAAGGAAACGTTTCTTGCAGATTTGGGTACCCCAAACTGCCGATGGACCAAACCACCATCACGTTGCCATTCCAGACGGAGACTGAAGACGTCCCAACGGACAAGAGTGTGGAAGGCCAGCATAGGAAGCAGGCGGCCAAATCGGCGCGCCTCACCGAAAAACAAAGGGAGGCTAAAGAAGAGCTCAAACGCATCAGAGAGATCCTCATGGACGCGGATGTCCCGCAGGACTTGCCGGAGCTTCTCAAAAAGGCCAATTTGACAATGGACAGCTACAAGGACAGCGTCACTAATCTGACCTCCGGAATGGTTGTCATGTTGAAGCGTGCTCCAACGGAAAGCTGGATCAATGCTTACAACCCACATCTGCTGCGGGCATGGAACGCCAACATGGATATTCAGTACGTGCTCGATGACGTCGCGTGTCTCATGTACATGATGTCGTACATTTCCAAACCGGAGCACGAGATGTCCGAGTTCCTCACGTCTGTCGTCAAAGACTTGAAGACAAAGCCTCTTGTCGACAAAAAGGACGAGATGAGGAAAATAATGGCGGCGTATTCCAAGCACAGAGAGGTGAGCGCTCAAGAAGCGGTGGCGCGGACATGCAGTCTCCCTCAGAAGAAGTGCTCGCGCAGCGTAGTTTTCATCCAGACTGCTGAGGATGGCGTGAAATTGAGTCTACCCATGAGTAGACTGAAGACCATGCATCCGGACGCAGACAACGTGTGGATGTCTGGTCTGCCAGACAAATATGTGGCAAGACCTAGAACGGCAATGTTTGAGCGGATGTGTCTCGCCGAATTCGCATCCGAATACCGAGTCGTCTACGGTCAGCAGACTGAGGGCAAGAATGTCATTCCCCTCTCACACGGCAAGGGATTCATCCAGAAGCGGATTGGAAAAGATGCCGTCATCAGATTCACTCGCTTCTCGATCAAAAAGTATGCTGAGAAGTATTACAGGACCCAGCTTAAATTGTACCTCCCCCACAGAGACGACGCCGAGCTCAGGTCTGAAAACCTCAAAAAGTACGAGGAGTTCTACGGTGCCGGGGATTCAAAGTTCGGTCGGGTGCGGGCTATCGTCGACCGCAATCGGGGGCGGTACGAAGGACGGGGAAAGACCGTGGACAATGCCTTTGAAAAATTGAAAGAGCTTCGTGCGGTTCTCAACGCGTGGAGCACTTTTGCGCCGGAGGTAGAAGCAGAGCGTTTGGAGTGTGTTGCCGAACGCGAATCTAATCCGTTACAGGAAGACCCGCAAGATGAGGTTCCGGCCTACCAGGACGCTCCTGGTAGCGGCGCGGTCTTGCCGGCGTTTGAGGCGCCAAAGTTGAGCGCCGAGTTTGTGAGGAACATGTACCGCAGTCTCAATGAAACGCAAGCGTCCGTCTTCTACGCTGTGCGCGAGTGGTGTTTGAAACGCGTTTCGGATCGTCTCCTCGAGCCCTTCTTTTATTTCATCTCCGGAGGAGCTGGCTGTGGTAAATCGCATGTCATCAAGTGCATTTACCAGGAGGCCAGTAAGATTCTCCGACAGCTTCCCAGGTTCCGCGACGAAGCGGATATGGCCAAGCCTGCTGTGCTGCTGACGTCGTTTACTGGCACGGCGGCTTACAACATCTCAGGGAAAACTCTTCATTCCCTCTTGAAACTCCCCAGGACTCTAAAGCCTCCTTACCAGGCGCTGGGGAATACGTTGGACGCATTGAGAGCAACCCTTTGCAACGTGGAAATTTTGATCATCGACGAGATCTCCATGGTCTCCAAGGAACTCTTTGCCTATGTCCACTGGAGATTTCAGCAAATCAAGGGCAACCAGAGACCATTTGGGGGCATCTCCGTTCTTGCAGTTGGGGACTTCTACCAACTGCCACCCCTCGGAAGGTCCAAGCCCCTCTGCGTTTCTGACAACGATCTTCTTGACCTCTGGACAGATTTTCAGATGGTCAAGCTTACACAAATCATGCGGCAAAAAGACGACGTCGCTTTTGCCGAGCTTTTGAACAGGATCAGGGAGAAGGGGAAGGCTGATCCGCTCGGCGATGGTGACAGGGCGTTACTCACCACGGCTGTCACGGATGCGCGAGACCTCCCTGCGGATACTCTGCATATCTTTGCCACCAATAAAGAGGTTGATGGGCACAATGCAGCAACTGTGGCTGCTCTCAAATTGACTGTGGTCAATATTCCCGCAGAGGACTACAGGAAGAGCCCACGGTCGGGGGCGATGGTCACTGTGACCAAAGTGATCATGGGGTCGAGAAGGGATCTACCGGATGCCCTTCAAGCTGGTATAGGAGCACGGGTTATGCTTCTTCGGAATTTGGATGTCGAGGACGGATTGGTGAACGGGACCTTTGGCACAATAGGCAACATTGTTCAAAGCGCCCCAAAGGGGTCGGCGGAGAAAGTGACCTTGCTCGGACTGAGGCTAGACAATCCCGAAGCGGGCCAGAAATTGCGTGATAAAATTCTGGGGCCGACGGATGACTTGGTCTATATCGAAAGGTCGGAAGAAAACCTGGGCATGAAAGGCGTGGTCAGGCGGCAATTCCCCATGAAGCTTGCCTTTGGATGCACGGCTCACAAAGTGCAAGGCATGACGATGACCTCTGCAGTGGTGTCTCTTAAGCGTGTGTTTGAACCTGGAATGGCCTATGTTGCCCTAAGCCGCACGACGTCACTTCAGGGATTGAGGGTCATAGACTTTGACGAATCCAAAATCTATGCCAATCCCAACATCACGGCGGCAATGGACAGTATGACGCGCGCTTCTTTCCAAAGTACAAGACCATTGTTGTACTTTTCCAAAATGCCGCAAACTGCTTTTCCCACCTTGACCATTGTTCATCACAACACCGAGGGGCTTCCATCTCATATTGACGACTTAAAGTCTCATCATGAGTTGAGGCTGGCAGATGTCCTTTGCCTCACTGAAACTCATTTGTCTGGATCCTTCTTCCCCCCTCCCTTGCAACTGGAGGGATGCAGCACTTTTGTGCGCAACAGACAAGTTTCGTATTCAAATAGACTGGACATGGCCCAAAAAGAGGGTGGCGGAGTCGCAGTCTATTATCGCGATTGTCTTCGAGCGGAGCCCCGTCGGTTTATTCGGAATGTGGTTGACCTGGAATTTGCTGTCATCAGGGTTGACGCTCCCGTCCAGGCTTTGATAGCTACGGTCTACAGGCCACCCAACCTGAGTCTTGGCACCTTTCTTCCAAACCTTGGAAGTCTCTTGGATGCCTTGGCCGTGATGGACTGCCAGCCTATTGTTGTTTGCGGAGACTTTAATGAGGATTTGCTTTCAAAGGGAAAGAAATCCATTCTGGACTTGTTTCAGTCCAGAGGCTTTTCACAGCTGATCACCCAGGCCACAACTGGAAAGCAGACACTGATTGATCACATTTACATATCTCGCCCAGATTGTTGTGTTCAATCAGGCGTTCTGCACACTTATTACAGTTACCACAGTCCGGTCTACTGTGTGTTAACTTCTTGTGTCAGCTCATTGTCGATCGCAAGGGCACCATTTTCACAAGTGCGCCTTTGCAAATGTTATTGAGCCTTTCATACCACTGCTCAAAAGAGGGGGATACTGTACTTTAAATTGTAAAGGCTGAAAAGTTAAATCCTTTGCTCGTTCAAAATTGGTGTCATAACAGAACTACACTCAAAATCAGAGCGGCCAATCATTTTTTTTGTAGACATATTTATCATTTAGTTAGTTCTAAACGTATTGAGCTTTAAATTGAATTTAAGACATGGGATATGTCATTTAAGCGCTCCCTTATTTTGAGCAGTGTTGTATGAAGGTACTTTTAATCAGTGTGCTTTTCTGTTAGCAGGACATCGTGCATTTGGACTTGAATGTTTTGTTTGTCCTTATTGTGATTGTGACTATAACACAATGAAAAGTGTTGGTGTCAGTGAGGTACTGCGATGGTAAGGGATGAACTGCGATGGTAAGTGATGATTGATTACTGAATTGATCTAGGCAAACATTGAACACTCATTTTTCATTTTCACATGCAATACAGGTGGATGGAGCGCAGCAAGGGGCGCTACTTGACATGGCCAAGGATATCAAGGTTGTTATGTCCGGTACAACTGGTGGAGAGAAAAGATGAAAAAAGGGATCCCGCAAACGTAGACCAAAATGATTTATTCTACAGGATTCCTCACTGAAAAACCGTCACATGTGTATTGGATGAGTATTTAGATTAAGTTTTAACTGTTCAGTTTTGCTGCCTATTTTCTAACAACTTGTTCCTTTGTGTGCTCAGGAAAAGATGAAGATGCTGTGTAACAAAGACCCAAAACGGCTCTTTTAAGAGCCGTTTTACATGTACTTTGGAGTAATATTCCTGCAATATTGATCAGCACCAACATGCCTTTTAATATGCAATGTCAAATTTAAACACTGCATTCATACTGTATTTGCTCCATGATACAGTATATTGCATTTTATATTTTAATCACTTACACTATAAGCAAGAAATTAAACTGATTCCCTTTTGATATGACTAAAATGTCAATCAAGACATAAGGGAAGCCATTACACATGTAATAACTGCAGTTATTACAAATTGTCCTGAACTCTATTCCTGCTGACACAAATTGAGAGGTAAAGTACACCAACATTTGGCAAACAGTTCAGAGCATGCATCTTTCCACCTTGCAAGAGTCAGCAGGCCCATTCAAAATTTCCGCGGAAATTTTTCTAGTATTATTCTTCTTCTTCTTTTTATTATATTTTTTAATCTTCCACCGATTTTTCCGCAAGGGAATTCCCAGTTACCATGGCGACGCTATTCCCAAAAAACTCCCAAATAAAGTCCCATAGGAATGAATGGGAAACCGAAAGAGATCAACTCCAATCAAACACCTTTTTCCAAGACACGCGCATACGTTGACCGACCGATATGAATTTTAGCTCCGATATGAATTTTAGCTCATTTTGTTGGCATTTTTGTCATCTTTAGCTCAGTGTCAAAAAAAAATATTAAGGAATGAAAGCTCTCCCCCCTGTGCGGGTTCAAAGACAGTGAGCAAAGGGGTGAAAGTCGCCTATTTAGAGTTTGACTAATTAAGGCTTCAGTGACGGGAACCAAAAAATCTATTTCCAAAAGTTTCACTTCAACTCGTCACCATGGCCACAATCTTTGCTCACTAGACATCAAATTGGCACATTTTGTAGCCACAAGCCTCTGCTTTCTGAAAAACTAAGTTTTATTTGGCTAAGGTGTCATTTAGTACCTTTATTTTCACTTTAAGCGAGGAGAAGTCGGACTATTTCGATCTCTTTTCAATGTTATTTTCGCCGTTTTTCCCTCTTTATTTTCGATCAATCATAAGTTTTCAACCTGCTCCTAAGTTGGTCATTTTTCATCCGATTAAAAAACTGAGAACATGCTCGCGTTCCCCAAACCCTTGCCGTTCTAACGAGCCATTTCTGCAATCTGCATCTTCAACCGTTAGGTCGTGAGAGGCTTTTGTTTGAGGTGAGCGTATCCTATACAAAATCAATGGAATGTGGGTGCGTGACGTCTCGCGACAAGTTAAAATCAAATGTGTGTGCGTGAATGATCTGTCGTTTTTGCATAGCAACTGCCTCAGCCAATCATCTCTCACTGTTGAGCTCAACTCAGCCCCTTTTTTTCTTGGTGTACTCAAGGCTTGGCCTATATACGACTACTACTATTGCAAATACTATTACTACTACTACTATCTTGGCCAATTGATTAGGTACACCCAGGATTCTGGTCAATTAATTAGCTACACCCTGGATTCTCGCCACTCCGCCCACCCAGGGCGGCGGCCATTTTGGCCAATTAATTAGGTACACCAAGGATTCTCTCCCCTCTGCCCACCCGGGGCGGCGGCCATCTTGGCCAATTAATTAGGTACAGCCAGGACTTTTCAGTCACAAAATGTTTTTATTTGATTATTTTCCAAATTTGTAGCTTGACTATTACTGTGTTTTTTTCTGATTATGGTTTATTATTTAATACTAAAACTTGTCCATTTCCTTTGCTAAAATAAATGTTTTCTTTTATAATATTGATGAGTTCTTCAAGATGCACAAACAGTGACTGTGCGCATGTTGTCTCCACAGTTTCCTCAGGGCACACATAGACATATAAAAGGAATTTGTAAGATGTTAATACAATTTGGTTAATGGTGTAAATCAACAAATTCAAATTGGAAGGTTCATTTAACTACATTGTTTTATGTTCAATATACTTAAAAAAAAAAAATCAGTGACATGTACAATGTAGCCAATAAAAAAATATATAATACTGGATATTTTGTAGAAACATTTCATCACTTGTAAAGATTTGTCTGTGTTGAATAATTTAGACAGGTGATAATTGCTGAAATTAAAATAACAGATTCATCACATCATTTTAAATGCATAGTAATTAAAATGTGTCACTCCCTTAACACTGAAAACAAAGATATGAATTAGACAATGGTTGGTTCTTTTTAGTGGTTAAAAAAGTGGATGTTTGAATTACAATTTTTATCTTTTTATATGTATTTATTTTTTTATGTTGATGTGCAAAAAACACATACAATTGGTCAAGCAGCGCATCCACTACCAGACAGCCTGTCCTGTATGTAGCAGTATGTCCTACTCGCAACCCGCGAGTGTTGTATGACACAATCCGCATTATTGAACCTTGCAGCTGCACGCAGCGCAGTTGCCCCCTTAAACTGGTCTAATGACGTTTGTGGATCAATTCAGATTTGTCCCCGTCTGAATCAGAAAGAATCTGAAATTTTCCCACCCCTAGTGTTAACGTCATGACGGCTTTTGATATTTGGTGAATCAAAGGTTAATATAGTACAGAACGTTGAAAATAATGCGGAACTAAGAAGCACGGTACCAGTCCTCTTCGGCATACTTTGGAAAGCGCACACACCAACACACGCAGTGTGCGCTGATGAAAACAAATATGGATGACCATCATCTTGTCACGAGGGTGGTGTTTGAGGACCCAAACGCAGGGCAGCAGAGATGAGGAGGCACAGGCGAGCTCCAAAAAAAGGTTTATTTTAATCGAGCAAAAACAAGGAGGCAAACTAGGCACAGGTCAAAAAGAACAAAACAGAACAAAGTCCAGACCCAGAGTGGGGCTTGACATGGCAAGACATAAACTGATTGCTGTAGTTGCTGCATAATGTCTAACCAATAATTTGAGCCGAGCTACGTTATAACTACAGTATAAGGATGCAATATTCATCAGCCTACACCTGCCACCAGCTGATATCCAATACACCACGTTTTACAATTATTCTCTTTTTCTTTCACCAAATACCTAATGTATAGATAACGTAATACTGTACACTAGGCATGGGACGAGACAGAAATCCCACGAGACCAGATGTCTCACAAGAATGAGTCCACGAGAATGAGATGAGATTTGTAACAAAAAGATGGCTAATATAAATCTTCCAGTTCAAGGCAACGACGAGTCAAGTCGTCATAGGCCGTGACACGCTGCCGAGAATAACTTCAAAATAAGAGCCTAGCAAGGCATTGATGTCCATATATTATTGGTATAGTAAGGTTTATTTTGAAGATGGCCTTCTCACTGCGTTTTCCCGTCATAAAAAAGTTGCTGTGACTGTCTTCCTGACAGTGTACGCTAAATGTGACCTGCTCCAAAAAAAAAAAGGGTCCGCATGACGGTGCCATTAGTTTTGAGTTTGGGGCAACAAAAAAAAAGATAGTTTAGACAAAAATGTCGATTTTGAAAATTTCCAAAAAATAGCTTCCTTAATGTCTCTATTATTATTTCCCAGCATCATCAAAGTTAAATTTGTAATAGAAATGAATGAAAATAAGTCATTATTGGAACAATTTGGGCAACGTGTTTTTAGCTAGTAGCCCGTCTCGGAAACCTGCCTCAAAATAACCAAGAGTTCCTCGCCTCTAACGTCACTTAACAAATAATTTATATTAACTCTTTGACTGCCAGACGTTTTCAGAAAAGGGATGCCGCCAGTGCCAGCCGATTTAAGCATTTTGACTGATTTTCAAGGTCCACAGAAAATGTTCTGTTTGGACTATGGAAACACACGTACTACCAAATGAAAGATTGGACTTTCATCTTTCATCAGAAAAAAAGAGTTTGTTTCTACCTTATTCCGTTCTTTAGTAATCAACAATAGAAAATGGTTAGTTTGACCCAATTTCGCCCGTGTTGGACCAAAATACGGAGAAATCAAGCTTTTAGTGAAACGATATTATTTCATGCATTCTAGTGAATTTGACACTTCTTTTTGTCCATGAATGATGCCACAAACACCTAAATAGTGCTTTACTTCTATAAAACACTACCACCAAGAATGAAAAAGTGTTTTTTGATAGCAAAATACGTTTATTTACATTCAACAGTGTAACAATTTGACAACAATTTGGCAAACTATTTACAAATGTGTGCAACTGTGGTGCTATTTACAAATATGTGGATGTTTCAACGACAGTTTTTCTTTTTGTAACACTCTCCTGCGTGCAAAGAGACGTAACAGCATTTGCACAACAGATTGCCTCTTCGCGTGTGCCACTTTCTTGCAGGCCGTTTTTTTCCGGGGAATAGCAAGTATATACTGCAGTGTGTCATCACGTCTAATATCAGGATCATGCTACGGTTACGTTACGGTGGTGTTACGTCTCGCTTCCCCGTGTCCTTCAGTTGCTATACCGGGTTGGTAGGAGATATTCTGATCCATTTTATCCACTCCATTCATGGTGGCATCGTAGTCCAGAAACAGTGTCTTCTCCGTGATCAGACTGTACCCGCTCCTCCGATGAATATGCATTGGACTCGGGGTACTCTTCATTGTCCGATCGAATGTCCGCTTGTGCAGCTCCGCGTTTTCCGGCCTTAGCAGCGCTAGCCGCGCTAGCCGCGCTTTGCCGATGAGGCTTACTACTTGTTCATAACAGTCACGCCAAAGCTTCCAACTTTGGCGTAGAGCTCGTTGTCATCTTCATCATCATCATCAATCTGCATTGGTCGATGCCAACTCTCCATCGCCCGATCGAATGTCCGATTGTGTAGAAGTACCCGGCCGGCTATTGTGCGCGTTTTCCGGCCTTAGCAGCGCTAGCCGCGCTAGCCGCGCGTAGCCGGTGAGGCTTACTACGTGATAGTAACAGGCCAAAGCTTCCAACTTTGGCGTAGAGCTCGTTGTCATCATCATCGTTGACATCAATGCGCTTTTTAGTATTGATTGATGCTTTCCGTCTTTGAAAAAAATGCTCAAGCGTGAGCTGCTTGTAACCGGTTGCTTGGTCTAGCCATTGTGGCTTGGATCAGCCATTGTCTCCTCAACACTCTAGCTCCGCCTCACGTCTTCTACTGACGCCCACGGTGGGCGGCCCATCCAACCTTGTGCAAAGAGAGTCATCGCTGCCCTCTAGGGGCCAAAACGAGTCTTTGACTAATCAGATCAGCCTGATTCTTTCAGCACAGCTGCCCAAGGCTTTCCTGCACCCGTTTTTGAAAAAAAAAAAAAAAAACATAGGGGACGTCTTTTAACGTCCTCGGCGCCCTTCCCTAGGTTTATGCTAAACGTTTTATAACGTTTATGGCAGTCAAAGAGTTAATGGAAACCAAAAAAAAGTAAAAAAATAAATAAAAATACACCATAATGTGACCCTTCAGCATGAAAGTGAACAGAAGACACACATCATAACAACGGCATCCAACATTGGAGTAGAACAGCTAAATGTCATCAGTCCGGGGCGAAGGTTTGTAATCCAAACAGTGATAATCTCCAATTCTGGGATCTCTTTCTTAAACAAATATATTTCTACTTTTAATTTAAATGAATGGATTCATGAGCTAAAGCATTTCACATTGGCGAGGGTGAAACTCAAGCGAGAAGCCGAGCAGTTTCCACCAGAGCAGAGTGACAGACTAGTATAAAAGTTGTTAAATACATTGTATGTAATAATGTAGGCTAATGTAATAATGTATTGTATGTAATGTATATATTGTACATAATGTAATAGGGCTGGGTATCGATTCTAATTTCCTCAATCGATTTGATTTCGATTCACAGGAGTTCAGTTCGATTCGATTTAGATTTTTCCCAATTCGATCCGCTTCGATTCAATCAATATTGCTTAATTATGGAACATCAATTCTTCTTAAAAATCAAGGGAATGATTAAAAACGCCACAAACAACTTCCAAATTAAATTATTTTGAGGTCGTAACTGGTTAAATGATTTAGTTTAATGAAAGTAACATGTTTTAATCACTTAAGTGTTACACAAACATTGATGAAAATATTTCCATAATTCTAATTTAATAATTCTAAATAAAGATTCTGAATGGACTCAAAGTTCAACCAATTAGGTCTTTCATAAATGTAAAAAAAGACTTTTAAATTAATGTGAACAATATGAAACAAGTGAAGTGTACAACTTGAGTGGGTTACAAAAACTTTCCAAGAAAACAGTAAGATACCTAAAAAATGGCCTTGAAAATTATATTTTCTTAAAATAATTGAATCATGGAATCATGAATCGATATCAGGCTCAAAAAGGAAAATCGATTCAATATCGATTATTCAATTTTTTTTAAACAAATTTCATCGTGCCAACATTAAAATTGGTGTAACTTTGTATATTTTTTAGGTACGCCCATGTATTTAAATCATTTTAAAGGAAAATAAGTGTAGAATTTGAATATATGAATATCTAAATTTGTATTTATTTAATTTTTTTCTTAACCAATTAGCACACTTTTGTCACAAATAAGCAGATTTATGCCTCGGAAAAAAATACATCTCGTGCTTTGCAGGATGATAAATCTCGTGTCATTCTAATCCCGCAAATTCTCGTATTACGAATTCTCATCCCATCCCTACTATACAAAAATAAAACTGGGATATTTAACATGTTTTTCTCTTTTCGGATCGGTAACCTTCCACATCTATACTTTGCACATTGTACACCATAAAAAACACCGACAATGGAAGTTCAAACACACAACTGTCCAAATGCATTCAGCCAAAAGTCTTTAGTGAATGTCTAGGTCTTAGATGAAACCGGTTGTAGCTGCTGCATATCTTACCAATAATTTCAGCCTAGTTACATTAAAACTACAGTTTAAGGATGCATTGTTAGCAGTTCATCCATCCTCGCCACTAGCTAATATCCACCTCATGTTTTCCATTATCCCATAGATACAGTTGGTTTCACTTTTTTTCTCACCAAAAACCCAATGTATAGATTAGGAAACACTTTACATTCATAAACTAAAATTGAATACATTTTACGTTACTTAAACTTTGCACATTCTACACTAGAACAATATCTACAAGGGAAGCTCAAACCCTCAAGTGCACACTGTCCCCAGCCAAAAGACTTTAATTATTGTCTCTCTCAATGTCTTAGATGAAGCCTGTTGTAGCTGTTGCATAATTTACTAATAGTTTAAGCCTAGTTACGTTATTACTACAGTAGATGCATTACTCGCAGTTCATGACACGACGTGGCAGATTTAGGACTCAGACGCAGAGATAGGAGTTTGAGGCCAAGGCAGATATTTATTAAACAAAAACAGCTAATATCCACCTCATAACCTTTGTCATTATCTTATAACCAAAGACATTTTCACCTAATGTATAGATAAACAAAGTAATGCTGTACATTCCTTTAGTATAATGAAATAAATAACATGCTTTTCTCTTTTATTTACTTTTCAGCTACCAACGCCCCAGGTAACCTCCCACACCTCTTTGCACATTGCGCACCAGAATAATGATTTGCAAGGGAAGCTAAACACACCCATTTGCCTCCAGTAATAAGTTGTTTGCGAATGCCTAAAGGTCTAATGTGAAATCTGATGTAGTCTAACCATTAATTGGAGCCTAGGTTAGCTATACGTTATAACTACGGTGAACAGATGGATTATTAGCAGTTCATCTGGCTGCCACTAACTAATATCTACCTCACAACCGTTGTCATTATCTCATAACCTAAGTCGTTTTTTTCCCTCCAAATACTCATGTATAGACAAGGTAATACTGTATATTCCTCAAGTATAATGGAATAAATAATGTTTTTCTCTTTTATTTACTTTTCAGATGCAAGTAAGTCACCAAACCTACACTTTGCACATTGTACACCAAAACTGCTATCTACAAGGGAAGGTCAAACCCTCAAGTGCACACTGTCCCCAGCCAAAATACTTCAGTTATTGTCTCTCTCAAAGTCTTAGATGAAGCCGGTTGTAGCTGTTGCATAATTTACTAATAGTTTAAGCCTAGTTACGTTATTACTACAGTAGATGTATTACTCGCAGTGCATGACACGATGTGGCAGATTTAGGACTCAGACGCAGAGATAGTAGTTTGAGGCCAAGGCAGATATTTATTAAACAAAAAAAAAAACCTCCTCGTTTAGAGGGAAAAAACAAAGGCTATTAAATGTTAAACTAAAGGCGCTCCAAAAGGGAGGATGTCTAAACTACAAACAAACCAATATCACTCCTTAACGAAAACTATACAGGACAACAAGGCTGAGGACTGACTGGCTCTGACGAAAACACTTTGGCACAAGACAGGGGAGACGCAGACTATTTAACACATGTGGGTAATGGGAAACAGGTGGACACAATCAGGATTGACACTAACACCACATGAGGAAGGGCAAGTGACCTGAAACGAAAGGAGTCAGAATTTTCCAAATAAAACAGGAAATGACAAGACAACCTCACCGCGGTGTGTGACAGTACCCCTCCCGACAGCCTAGGCTGGTCAGGATGATCCCTATAGAAGTCCTCAATTAGAGAGTCATCCATAATGAAGCGGGAAGGAACCCACTGTCTCTCCTCGGGCCCATACCCCTCCCAGTCCACCAAGAACTGCCTGCCCCGGCCACGATTGCGGACGGCCAGCAGTCGCTTCACTTTGTAGACGAGGCCCCCATCCACAATCACAGGAGGCGGCGGGCGCGAGGGAGCCGGAACCAGGGGACTCTCCTTGACTGGCTTGACTTGGCTCACGTGGAACATGGATGAACACGAAGGGACTGAGGCAGGCGGAGACGGACAGCGGCCGGGTTGATCACCTTGGAGATTGGGTACGGACCCACAAACCGTGGTGCCAACTTTTGGCATGGCACCTTCAAGTGGAGGTTCTTGGAGGACAGCCACACTTTATGCCTCGGCTGGTATGCTGGAGCAGGTCTCCTCTTTTGATCAGCTGCTCGCTTGACTCTGTCCCTCTGGCGCTCCAGTACCTGCCGAGCGGCTGCCCAGATGCGATGGCAGCGGCGGACCAAGGCATGGGCAGAAGGAACAGAGGCCTCAGACTCCAGGTTAGCAAAGAAGGGGTGATCGTAGCCAAAAACACATTTTATGGGGTGAGTCCTGTGGCAGAAGTAGGCAGCGAGTTATGGGCAAGCTCAACCCAGACCAGGTGCTTGCTCCACGTTGAAGGATTCTGGGAGACTAGGCACCAGAGACCGGTTTCTAACTGTTGGTTGAGGCACTCAGACTGGCCGTTAGCCTCAGGGTGGTAACCTGAGGTTAGGCTGGCTTTGGCTCCGACTAAGCGGTAAAACTCCCTCCAAAAGCGAGACACAAACTGGGGCCCCCGGTCCGACATAATGTCTCTACGGAACCCATGAACTCGAAAGACGTGGTTAATCATGACCTCAGCCGTTTCCTTGGCTGAGGGAAGCTTAGGCAAGGCTATGAATCTGACCATTTTAGAAAGTCTGTCGACTACAGTGAGAACTGTGGTTTTACCTCGGGAGATGGGGAGTCCTGTGACAAAGTCCAGGGATATTTCTGCCCATGGTCTGGAAGGAATGGGAAGGGGCTGCAGCAGGCCCATGCGTGATCTGGTGGATGACTTATTTTGGGCACATACCGAGCAGCCCTCGATGTACTCTCGGACCTCCGGCTCCATGGAAGGCCACCAGAATCGCCGGGAGATGGCGTACATTGTCCGTCGGACTCCCGGATGACAGTAAAGAAGTGAAGTGTGGGCCCAACCACACAGTTCGGCAAAAGGATGGTCTCTGGTTCCTTAGCTACAGGCTCGGGGTCATAGAGACGAGACAGGGCGTCGGAATTGACGTTACGAGACCCCGGCCTGTAAGTGAGAGAGAAGGAAAAACGGTTAAAGAACAGCGCCTACCTGGCCTGGCGTGGGTTAAGTCTCTTGGCTTTGCGTATGTATTCCAGGTTCTTGTGATCGGTCCAGACCACAAACGGATGCTTCGCCCCCTCAAGCCAGTGCCTCCATTCTTCCAAAGCAATTTTGACAGCCAGAAGCTCTCTGTCCCCAACATCATAGTTACGCTCTGCCTTGGATAGTCGTCGTGACAAGAAGGCACAGGGACTGTGACTGGCTTGAGTGGCTCTGACGAAAACACTTAGGCACAAGACAGGGGAGACGCAGACCATTTAACACATGAGGGTAATGGGAAACAGGTGGACACAATCAGGAATCAGGGTTGACACTGACACCACATGAGGAAGGGCAAGTGACCTGAAACGAAAGGAGTCAGAATTTTCCAAATAAAACAGGAAATGACAAGACAACCTCACCACGGTGTGACAGTTCATCTGGCTGCCACCAGCTAATATCCACCTCATAACCTTTGTCATTATCTTATAACCAAAGACATTTTCACTTGTTTTCACCTAATGTATAGATAAACAAAGTAATGCTGTACATTCCTTTAGTATAATGAAATAAATAACATGCTTTTCTCTTTTATTTACTTTTCAGCTACTAACGCCCCAGGTAACCTCCCACACCTCTTTGCACATTGCGCACCAGAATAATGATTTGCAAGGGAAGCTAAACACACCCATTTGCCTCCAGTAATAAGTTGTTTGCGAATGCCTAAAGGTCTAATGAGAAATTTGATGTAGTCTAACCATTAACTGGAGCCTAGGTTAGCTATACGTTATAACTACGGTGAACAGATGGATTATTAGCAGTTCATCTGGCTGCCACTAACTAATATCTACCTCACAACCGTTGTCATTATCTCATAACCTAAGTCGTTTTTTTCCCTCCAAATACTCATGTATAGACAAGGTAATACTGTATATTCCTCAAGTATAATGGAATAAATAATGTTTTTCTCTTTTATTTACTTTTCAGATGCAAGTAAGTCACCAAACCTACACTTTGCACATTGTACACCAAAACTGCTATCTACAAGGGAAGCTCAAACCCTCAATTGCACACTGTCCCCAGCCAAAATACTTCAGTTATTGTCTCTCTCAAAGTCTTAGATGAAGCCGGATGGCTACGTTATTACTACAGTAGATGGATTATTAGCAGTTCATCTGGCTGCCACTAACTAATATCTACCTCACAACCGTTGTCATTATCGCATAACCTAAGTCGTTAGCACATTATACACCAGAAAATGATCTATTGTACATGGGAAGCTCAAACATTAAGTACTCAACTGCATCCAGCCAAAGGAGTCAGAATTTTCCAAATAACTGTTTCAGTTGATTCATAATATATTTTTGTTTGTTTTGTTTTATTCATTTTTTCCTTTCGAACACATTATTACAGGTTACATCGATCACATCATATCATTTGTAACAATGACATACGAAAGAAGGGCTGACGGGTAGAAGCCATGGCTTATTAGTAACCCGTCCCCATCGATTCTTGCTCTACGCACGAATAAGTGGTTAAGAAAATGAATGGATGATTTTACTACGACATACTATATTTGTGTATTTAAATCAAATAAATAAATGATGTAGAATAAAGGAAACGGTTGTAAACTAGATTAGAGTTAATTGCTGTAAAAGTAAATACAGTAACTAATTTATATACAGTAAATACTTGTAAAAAAGGCAATAATGTACTGAGATTAGCTGGCAACTTTTTTGCCACTTATTTCTTGTAAATTCTAGAGTCAATTCGTTACAGTGCAGCCAAACTTTTGTTGTAGTTGATTCATAATATCGTTTCAAGAATTTACGGCTAGCTAGCTACATTACAACTATAATTTTAGCATGTATTATTATCAGGGACTTGCGGTCAGAGGCAGGTAGGGGAGGCTCCTTTACCTTACTCCGTCCTGCGTGTGAAGAGTAAAATAATAATGATTATTATTATTATTACATGAAATAGCCTAGCTATGTTATAACTACAATATAAGGATGCACTACTTGCCGTTCATCTAGCTGCCACTTCTCAACCTTCATCATTATCTCATAACCAAAATCATTTCCACTTTTTTTCACAAAATCCTAATGTATAACCAATGCTGTACATTCCTCAAGTATAATGGGATAAATAACATGTTTTTCTCTTTTATTTCCTTTTCAGCTAACGACGACATAAGTAAAGTCCCACACCTACACTTTGCACATTGTACACCAGAACAGTGATCTACTTGGAAAGCTCAAACCCTCAAGTGCCATTGCCTCAGAAACATGGAACACACATAGAAAATTATCGGGAACACTGATCCTAACTGAAAAAATTATTTACTGATTTTAACACGGATTGGTTTGTTACAACTTACAAACAGACATGCAGTTATGTTACCAGTGGTTACATTTATAATCGGGGCTTTCATAACCAGGTTAGCAAAAAATAAAAAACGTCTACGATGGGAGAACTTGTTTTAAAGTACTAGTAGCTTGTTTTCAATCAAGATGTTGCTTTAAGTGTAAAAACTATAGAACAGATCAATGAACTTCGTCTTGATAAATCACATGTTTACATCGATCTGATGAAGGTAGCGGAGCATGTACACGGAAGATCGGAATATGCAAGTAGTTGACCAGAAATCTTCATTCTGGAATGTAAAGCCTTTTTATTTTTTTTACAGTGTGGTGTTGATTAAAGCACAATTAAAAGCTTTGAAAACAAATGTTCCAATTAAGGTAAAAATTTAAAAATAGAGGCTAATATTCTATTTTGGATTCATAGTTTTATTCTTGACTTCAAAAAAGCCCATGCCTCACCAGTCACATCATTGATTAATTAGTCGATCATTTTCCTTGCCATCATCAACTAATATATAAAGCTCTCAATTTCCCACATTCTACCACACAGTAATTTTAACAAATGTTTTCCACAAGTTGTCTAAAATCAAAACAACAGTTTGCTAAAGAAGACATGTCGGGCTTTTTCTTGAAAGGAACAAAATCTATTTTGACTACTACCACTCAGATGTGAAATAATAGAATTGTTGTCTTTTGTTGGTAGTTCTCCAAGAGGAACCCACTGGAGGAGGAAGAGGTACTGTGACATCACACGCACATGTGCTCACATGGTCCATGTACTGCCAATCACTGGGAGCAAATCTACTTGTTCATCAAAAACAACTAGCATTGCTGTGCCTTCACCAGTAGATGCCAGCAAAGCACAAATGGTTGCTATCACTCATGCGCTGTGAGAAAATGCTGTGAAAACTCACAAACAGACTCAGAAGCGTCTATATGTTATTCCACTTAATGGTTATAGTAGTCTAGATATCACTTTAATTGGGCTGATGACATAATATTGCCACTCAAAGAGAAAAACAGCAGTTTTCCATCGACATTATGCATAATTTTGTTGTGGACTAAAGCAAGTCACGTTCAACTAAAGAGTAAAGAAATAAGTAATTTAGTTGTTGTGTTTCTTCGTATTGCCCAACAGTGTACGGGCATATAAAAGCTCAGGTTATCCATGCCCTGGGAGTTAACGTGACAGAGATCATCCAAGTAAGTGCATGCAATACATGACGCGCCCAGCAAAGAAGTACACATTCTTGCTCTTATTATGAATGTTTGTTCTCTCACAGTTCCTCATTGATTTAACCAGTGGAATATGCCCGGAATGCGAAATTGAGATCAATACAACGGTAACCCAACAGCAGATCCTGGCCTTAGCCTGATGGAGTTCTAACTTCTCCATGTGCAACAGAGGAGATGCCAAGTGTTCCAGTTTATCAAGAGTGGCGTATGCTTGCCATGCACATAGGGAGGACTTAAAGGCATGCTCAACTAAATCTGACAATAAAAGAGTATACCGGCATATTGCTATGAGAAAAACTTCTTCTTTTTTTCAGATCTGGAATGACATGCAGGACAAACATAGTACCAGAATATTATTCATATTTTGAGTGAGTTGATTTTTCTGGACAAATAAGTTTTTGCACTTAATTTTGGTTTGCTGTGAATCCGTTTTGTGCCATCCTTGACCTTGAACTGTCTTTTTTATGTACGAGGGTATGAGGTTATTCTTTGATTATTTAAACCCTTTATGTTGAAGGCTATTTTTTTTTTTTAATACATGGGCCATTGAGAGATGCATTTGTCAGACGAGGCCCATTGAATTATCATGTGGTGCAACCAAAAAGAAATAGCCAATGTGGGACTTTTATTTTGAAATACATTTAAAGACAGGAGTTTGTATCATCCACAAGACAACCAAGAACCCATGGAAGCATCTATCAGGTTTGTCTCACAACTATGTAAAATAAATAAATAAATAACTTTTTAGCAACATGTATATATTTGGACATCATGTGGTATTACCTGAAAAAAATGTTTATATATATTTTTCCCCAACAAATTTATATTTTTATTATAATTTTACTTGATGTTTTGTTTAGTTTCGATGGTGAATGTAGCCACAACATGGCTAAAGGAGCTTGGGGGCGGGGGGGGGGGGGGTTATTGGCCCAAAGTGCCCCTTTATCTATTTATTTATAGTTTAAAAAAAATATATATATATATATATATATATATATATATATATTATGATTTGTTTTTCCTTTGTTTGTGAAAGTAATTTTGTTGCCTTGCAAGACTAAAATTCAGCAACATAATTTGCATAAAACAAATGATTATGATCTTGGATGACGCGCTCTCATTCGAAGCCAGGTCGCTCACCGCTCCACCTTCTGTCAGGAAGTTGTTCGCCATAAAGTTGGCTCTGAGGGTACGAGGAACATGTATCCCACACTTTCATAAAGACCACGATCCTTCCCATCCACTTTCGCCACTGCAAAAATCTCCGGTGACCGGTGTACTGCTTCTGCTACAACTACTGATGCGTGTAAGGTACACAGAATATGTCGGAATTTGTATCTAGCTCAGAATTTTACTAAACCCCCCTTCCTGAAGACTCCAACTCAGCAAGGCAGACATTGTATTGATGCTATCCGCTAATCATGTAAACAATGAAGTCACACGTTTTGTTATACTTTAACAAGGGCTGGCAAGCGCTAGGGGCACGTAGGTCTGGGTTGCGAGCAGCACGGGTCTAACCGCGCTGTAAATAAATAAATAATGAAGCTTCTGCTCAATGCGAAAAATAAAACAACTCTCAGTAGATGTTTGTAACTTTTTTTCTGTTAAGCTATATAAGTCTTGTAGTATGTATGTACTCAATTATAGCTGAATTGAAATGTACTTTAAAGGGATAGTTCGGGGGTTTGGACACGAATCTGTATGGCAGCCGCCATCCTCACCTAAAGTGGTGTGGATCAGCACTGACAGTGTCCTGTGACTCGAGACATGGTTTGGTGTCGGTACCGGATGTGATCGGTCTGCTAGATTGTATCGGGGTCGCCTACAGATGATGTCACGCTACAGGATTGGCTGGAAATTGTCCATTGACATTTGTTCAATAAAGTTATATGATAAAAAAATTTGACGGTAAAACATTGGAAAGAAATGATTAAATATGTTATTGAAATATACAAATGAATGGACGGAAATTGTAAAAACGTGAATAAACCTAAGAATATAAAAGCAAGATACTTTAAGATTAAAGAAATAATAAAATTGATAGAAGCGCCTTCGCGCTTGCCGGTGACGTCACTAATGCAGCGCTAGCTAAATGCGCGATTTACTTCGGTTTGGTTTCTTTTTTACTATCTTGGCCAATTGATTAGGTACACCCAGGATTCTGGTCAATTCATTAGGTACACCCTGGATTCTTGCCACTCCGCCCACCCAGGGCGGCGGCCATCTTGGCCAATTAATTAGGTACACCTTGGATTCTCGCCACTCCGCCCACCCAGGGCGGCGGCCATCTTGGCCAAATAATTAGGTACACTAAGGATTCTCTCCCCTCCGCCCACCCGGGGCAGCGGCCATCTTGGCCAATTGATTAGGTACAGCCAGGACTTTTCAGTCACAATTTTTTTTTATTTGATTCTTTTCCAAATTTGTAGCGTGTGACTATTACTGTGTTTTTTTTGCTGATTATGGTTTATTATTAAATACTATAACTTGTCCATTTCCTTTGCTAAAGTAAATGTTTTCTTTTATAATATTGATGAGTTCTTCAAGATGCGCAAACAGTGACTGTGCGCATGTTGTCTCCACAGTTTCCTCAGGGCACACATACACATATAAAAGTAATTTGTAAGATGTTAATTTTAAACCCTAGTTTTAAACCCTAACCCAAATAAAAAAGCCTAGTTTGAAACCCTAACCCTAATGTAAAACCCTAGTTTGAAACCCTAACCCTAGTTTAAAATCCTATTTTGTAACCCTAACCCTAGTTTAAAACCCTACTTTGAAACCCTAACCCTAGTTTAAAACCCTACTTTGAAACCCTAACCCTAGTTTAAAACCCTACTTTGAAACCTTAACCCCAAGTTTAAAACCCTTCTTGAAACCCTAACCCTAGTTTAAAACCCTACTTTGAAACCCTAACCCTAATCCAAACCCCTACTTTAAAACCCTAACCCTAGTTTAAAACCCTAACCTTACTTTGTAACCCTAACCCTAGTTTAAACCCCTACTTTGAAACCCATACCCTAGTTTAAAACCCTACTTTGAAACCCTAACCCTAATGTAAAACCCTAGTTTGAAACCCTAACCCTAATATAAAACCCTAGTTTGAAACCCTCACCCTAGTTTAAAACCCTACATTAAAACCCTAACCCTAGTTTAAAACCCTATTTTGAAACCCTAACCATAGTTTTAAACCCTACTTTGAAACCCTAACCCTAGTTCAAACCCCTACTTTGAAACCCTAACCCTTGTTTAAAACCCTACTTTGTAACCCTAACCCTAGTTTAAAACCCTACTTTGTAACCCTAACCCTAGTTTAAAACCCTAATTTGAAACCCTAACCCTAGTTTTAAATCCTACTTTGAAACCCTCACTCTAGTTTAAAACCCTATTTTGAAACCCTAACCCTAGTTTAAAACCCTACTTTGAAACCCTAACCCTAGTTTGAAACCCTAACCCTAATGTAAAACCCTAGTTTGAAACCCTAACACTAAATTGAAACCCTAGTTTTAAACCCTAACCCTAATGTAAAACCCTAGTTTGAAACCCTAACAATAATATAAAACCCTAGTTTGAAACCCTAACCCTAATGTAAAACCCTAGTTTGAAACCCTAACCCTAGTTTAAAACCCTATTTTTAAACTGTTCAGCTCATTGAAATGTTAGTTAAAATCAAATGTGTGTGCGTGAATGTGCATGTTTCTTTAAGGGACAGTAAGATACTTTTAGTTGATTATGGTTAACTTCCACATTTATTGACCGATTGATGTTCAGCTCATTTACATTTAAAAAAAATAATAAGTTTAAAAAAACACACACAATACACACACATTATTATTATTTTTAAATGAAATGGAATGGACTGCTATTTAAATAGTGCTTTTTTAGCTATACTGCCTGGTCTGTCACTTTTGCATAGCAACTGCCTCAGCCAATCATCTCTCACTGTTGAGCTCAACTCACCCCCTTTTTTTCTTGGTGTACTCAAGGCTTGGCCTATCTACGACTACTACTATTGCAAATACTATTACTACAACTACTATCTTGGCCAATTGATTAGGTACACCCAGGATTCTGGTCAATTCATTAGGTACACCCTGGATTCTTGCCTCTCCGCCCACCCAGGGCGGCGGCCATCTTGGCCAAGTAATTAGGTACACCCTGGATTCTCGCCACTCCGCCCACCCAGGGCGGTGGCCATCTTGGCCAATTAATTAGGTACACTAAGGATTCTCTCCCCTCTGCCCACCCGGGGCGGCGGCCATCTTGGCCAATTGATTAGGTACAGCCAGGACTTTTCAGTCACAAAATGTTTTTATTTGATTATTTTCCAAATTTGTAGCATGTGACTATTACTGTGTTTTTTTGATGATTATGGTTTATTATTAAATACTATAAATTGTCCATTTCCTTTGCTAAAGTAAATGTTTTTTTTTGTGATATTGATGAGTTCTTCAAGATGCACGAACAGTGACTGTGCGCATGTTGTCTCCACAGTTTCCTCAGGGCACACATAGACATATAAAAGGAATTTGTAAGATGTTAATAAAATTTGGTTAATGGTGTAAATCAACAAATTCAAATTGGAAGGTTCATTTAACTAGATTGTTTTATGTTCAATATACTTTTAAAAAAAAAATCAGTGACATGTACAATGTAGCCAATAAAAAAATATATAATACTGGATATTTTGTAGAAACATTTCATCATTTGTAAAGATTTGTCTGTGTTGAATAATTTAGACAGGTGATAATTGCTGAAATTAAAATAACAGATTCATCAGATTTTTTTAAATGCATAGTAATTAAAATATGTGTCACTCCCTTAACACTGAAAACAAAGATATGAATTAGACAATGGTTGGTTCTTTTTAGTGGTTAAAAAAGTGGATGTTTGAATTACAATTTTTATCTTTTTATATGTATTTATTTTTTTATGTTGATGTGCAAAAAACACATACAATTGGTCAAGCAGCGCATCCACCACCAGACAGCCTGTCCTGTATGTAGCAGTATGTCCTACTCGCAACCCGCGAGTGTTGTATGACACAATCCGCATTATTGAACCTTGCACGCAGCGCAGTTGCCCCCTTAAACTGGTCTCCTCGGATGCAGCGCGCTCCAACCTCACCATCCGGCTGCAACCCATCTTGTGATAGTTGGGACTTCGCGTTGTCTTCTCTCGCGCGTTTTTTTCTAATCCTAACCCTGATTGGTCCGCTTTTTTCCCTGTCTGTGCTGTGGCCAATGACATTCGCTTGATTTTGGAAGGTTCTAGACGACGGACCCCTCTTGCTGATAGTTGGAGTTCGTGTTGTCCTATCTCTTTTCCCTGATTGGTCGTTTTCTGCTTGTCTGTGCTGTGGCCAATTAAAGACGCATGAATGAGACTATTTTAGAAGGTTCTCGACGACGGTCTCGTCCCATTTCATCTCGTCTGAGGTAAGTGTTGCACGGCAGTTGTTTGTAGTCTGATGTATAATGCTAAATAAGTGAGATTTTGCAAGTTTTCCCCCATCTTAAACTACATCACGTTAATACTGGCAATGTATTGAAACGTATTTGATGTGTTTGAACGTTGTGTTATCCGGCTGCTGTTTTAACAAGATAGGTAAAGACATGGTAGCCTGCATGCTAACTACACCTGCTAGCGCTAGCTAGAGCTAGCAGATCTCACTTTAAGGTTTTAATGTGCAGTAAAAGAAAACAAAAACAAAGAAAAGTTTGAGTAGGCTCTCGTTGCTACAATATACAGTAAGGCTTTTGTCTATTCTGTCGTCGTTGTGGTGGGGGTGGGGGAGGGGGGCGTCGGTTGTTGAGTTGCGTGTCCTGCTCGATCGTGTAGCGGAGCGGCGCCGATGAGGGATTTTGGAAGTATTTTACACTGTTAAATGACCTTCATTGAATGACTACAGCACACATTTGTAAATTGTCAAAGCTGCCTTTATTTTCCCCCTTGAAAGATTACCGTTGGTTTCTGTAGCGATCGTTTTTTTCATGGCCATCCAGAATATCCATCCATTTTGCCAAACCGTTTCACCTCATGGAAATTAATCTAAAAGAAAAAAAAAGTAACAATGTTATTACAATACCGTTTTCTTTGTTAATAAGTAAACAAGGAAGTCTATAGTGGATCCATTTTTTTCTATTGTTGAGGATTTATTGAAGGCTCTGCTCACCCCATCCATTATTTATAATCAATGTGTGATGTTACTATACTTCAATTGATGACGGTTTCTTATTTTTATTACAATGACACCACTGCCTCATTAGACTCAATGTACATTTTTAATGTTTCATACACATCTGAGATTAACTACAAATTTTATCTTGAATGTTTTAGCGATGCACTGAGCACTGTGCGAATTGGAAAGCTGCTGACCGTGATACTTGGATTTCAAACCTTCAGCACCGCCTTGGACTTCCACCTCATCTACCTGCTTCCATCTTGCCCTCAAACAACATAATACATATATAAGATCTACATCACAGAGTCTAGAACGCAAATACAGCTGAACTTGCACTCAACAGCACATTACAAACACTCTAATATCATTACTTTACTATTTTGTTGTGTTTAAATTGATTTCCTTTTTTTACTGCCAGTTTACTTTTGACTTTGTCTTGGGAAGTTTTTTTTCTTTTCTTTTTGCTTACAGTAAAGGTTGCTGTAGCAGCATGCCGCGGAAGGGGAAGCGTTCCGAGGCAGCCAAGCGCCGATGGAAGAAGCTGGACCTTGCTGCTCCGGAACTGAGCCCAAACATCGCACCCCAGCAGGTACTTTGCCTCTATTCAATTCTGCACTTGGCGGTGGTGTATTCTGTGTTGAGTTATTTTGAGTCACACTGCTAGGTCCTCAATGTATTTTGTTTTCAGCCTCGGTCCCCACCCTCTGCCACCAGTGATGGGACCACGATGCAGTCTCCAGTTTTTTATTTAGAAGGCCAGAGTCCGAACTTCAGCTCCAGCCAGTCGGCTCGCCACTGTGGACGCCCGCTCCCCACCGCATACCTCTACTGTGGCTGCCCACCAGGTATGTTCCACAGCAGGCAAAATGCAATTAACTTTGTTAATGTGCAATACACATTATTTCCGGCTACAAATATAGAGTCAAGCAGAAAAAAATGCTAAAATGCTTATGTTAAAAGCAGTCTGTGTATTCAAGACACTCATTAGTAATGTAAAAAAAATCCTTTATTTAAAATGGACTACCAACATGTTTCAACACAAGATTGTCTTCACCAGGGCATAGTTTGACAAATATAGAGTGTATGACTGAGCGATATTTGTGCATTGCTTTATTCATGTCAAACTAATTCTGAATTTAATTGTGATGAAGTCTGTTTTCTACAAGATTTCAAAAATTTTACTGATGTCAAAAATAAACTCACTAACATTGATCACAAATTTGTGAGATGCCGAGCCCGGACACAGATATTTCACATGGTTTCTTTTAAGTTACATAGACCAGATGTAAATAATAATAACTAAGACGGTTATATTTAACAACTAATGTTTTGTTTTAGACTTCATGTCTATCTAAACAGTGTATGTCATTGTTTTGTCAAAAACATATTTCTATATACTTCCTTTATACTATAATCTAATCTGGTACAATCTGCTGCCTTTCTGCTCATGTATTTGATCAGAAAATTCTAGCAAAATTGAGCAATTGTGACTGTATTTCAGACACAAACAAAAGTATCAGTTAAGTCCTTGAATCTCTTTTGTGATTAAGAATTTCATTAATAAACCTGGCCTGAATTAACATCACTTGTATGTACAAAATACCTGGTCAATTTTAATTGAAACTAATTTAACCATTACAACCTATGTTTGCTTTTTACTCTATATTATGGTGACTGTCATGTTTTGGGTTCTGTTTTCCTTGTGTGTCTCCCTTGGTCTTGTTTAAGTGTGATCCTGCCCTTCCTCGTGTGATCCAATCAGTGCCCTCAGCCACTTGTGTCTTGCCCCAGGTGTGTCTTGTTGTGTCGTTAGTCTGTGTATTTAGTCTGCTGTCTCCCCTCTGTCTGTGTCGAGTCATTGTTGTATTTCCCCCTGTGATGCTGCCCGTTTTTGCCTTGAAGTTTCCCCCCATGTCATGCTGCCCGTTTTGCCTTGTTTTCTCCATATTATGTTTTTCCGTGCAATTTAGATCTCACCTTTTGTTTTGTAGAAATTAAAATCCCCTTTTTGATTGAGCCTCTGCCTCCTCGCCCTGTCTTCCCGCATTTGGGTCCTCAAGCTTCCCCTCCTTGACAGACTGCACATGCCTACAATTGTGTAATGTCTATGCTTTATGTTTTAGGTGTCCCCTGTTGGTGCCAAGGCTCTGGTACCAGGTCAGTCATAATTTTAATTGCTTTTGCAGCAGTTTTACAATCGATTATTTTAAACAATTCCAATATTTTGCAGGTTCATATACACTCAAAGTGGAACATGTACTTGTACTGTGCATTGTCAGCAATTGAAGTTGAGACTTGACATGGTATTCTGTGTGTGCATCATTTTAGGCAGAGGCACTGGCTGGCGCCACAGAGTTCGGGAATGGCCAGTTTCAGCTGTGACTGGGCGGAGGCACAAACTGGTCATTCCAGCACTGAACCAGGACAACACGGTATGTTTTATAATCAACTCTGCCTTTATAACAAATTAACAACCTTCATTTGTGTCTATTTTTTTAAATTACTTCTTTCCTTTTTTCAATTACTACTTTTTTTTTTCTTTTGCAATAGTTTGTCCTGGTTGTTGGTGACTCCCACCTGCGAGCCATTGCCGATGGGGTTGTGAAGATGCCGGAGGGACGTTTCTCGTTTGCCGTGATGTCCACCCCGGGTGCCAGGGCCTCCGAGTTGCGTGCTGAGGTGCTGAATGCTGTTCTGCCTCGGTCACCCGAGGTGGTCTGCATTTTGGCTCCCAGCAACAACTTGGGCCGCCCCATCGCTGAGGCAGCGGCTGACTTTGGCCAGTTCTTGCACACCGTCTGCAGCCGCTGGCCCAACGTAAGTTCACACATTTCCTTTATATAGATCATACATTTACATTTCAAGTATGTACTTGCATATGTCAAATATGTTCTGTTTAAAATACATTTCAGCCTTTTCCCGTAGTTAAACAGTTAATGAATATTGAAGGATGGAATATGAATGAAAGTTCATCTTGCTCCAGATGTATATTTTACAGTTTTAAACTTTGTGCAGGTCGTTGTGCTGGACTTCCCCCCTCGTCTGAACGTCGAGCTGGCCCAGCAGGACCTTCTTCGCCAGGAGTACAACCGGGTGGCAGCACTTATGGGTACGTTTCATGTTGAAAATTGTTTTCACACACAAAGTGTTCTACTTTTCTTTAAGTCACCTCCTGATCTGATTTCATTGGTGTCTCAGCGGGGGACTCTTGGGCTAATGTTTTTTTTTCTTTGTTACTGTAGGTATTCGCTACCTATCTGTTGCTGGCCACTTCCCGCTGTCACATCTTCACTTGTGGTGTAGAGACGGGGTAAGTACATTAATTGCTGCAAAAAACAAACATTTTATTAGTGCTCCTCCTATCAAAAGTATGTTTGTAGATGTATAATATTTTTTCTGATCATGTCTGGAAGGTACACCTCAGTGACAGCGATGGGATGTCGGTGCTTGCGCGGTTGCTGTGGGCTGCCGTCAACCTGCGGATGGAGAGGACTGCACCACCTGCACCGGCTGCTCCTCAGCGTTCGCCACCAGCTCGAGTGTTCAGACCAAAAGTGGTTGTTAAGGGTTAGGTCACTGCGCCTCAGCCTTCCAACCCTTTTGACTGGACACTCGTCGGGAAGGCCAAGGAGGTAAACGCAAGCCTAACATGTTTTTGAAAACCTCCTAACATGTTTTTGAAAACCTCCTAACATGTTTTTGAAAACCTTAAATTTTATGAATGTGTGTTGCAATAATGTCACTAGTCATTTCAGAGCAGCTCGGTTGTGGACTCTGAGGTCACCTGTGGGGCCCACTGGGTGGATGGGCACTCTCCAGGTTTGTGATGGTGATCATGGATTCATTCAGCCTTTTACCATGGCACATGTTAAAATTCTATTTCTCTATTTCTATTTTGTTGTGTTTTTTACAGTGCAACATCCCATTGAACCCTCTCTGGTTCAGCCCACCCATGTTGGAGGCGATGGACAAGCTGTCTCCAGCTCATCTTTCCAGCCCTGAGGACTGCCCAGGATCCAAAGGATAAGAAGGTATTTACGTTTTCCTATTTTGTTTGCCCGTTATGTTTACATATCTATCTTCATGACAAAAAAAAAAGTATAGTTAATTGTCCATTCTTGTCGTAACAATGCTTCGCAGTAAAAGCAAAAATATATATATTTCTCTTTTTTTTTTTTTTTTTTGCTCTTTCTTGTTAGACATCCACCGCAGGGCACAGACGACAGCGGCCAGCCCATAAGAGCACACGGAGAGAGCACCAGGTTTGCATTGCATTCTTATCAGCCCTGAGAAGTCTTACTTAAAATCACAAACAGAAATTAGTGACTCTTCACTCAAGTGCTGTGTGTTAAAGAATTATTGTTTGCTTGTCGTTTCAGCCAGAGGAAAGGCCAGCCCTTGCGGAGGTTCCTTCCAGACCATCATCCCCCCGTCGTCCTGGGACTGAGGTAACTTTTTTATACTCACAACATTAACCATTAACATATGAAATGTTTAAAATTATATTAGTTAGAATTTAAGATAATTAAAATGGTTTCAATCATTTCAGGATCCTGCTGTGGGACTTCCTCAACGCACGCTATCCGTGAGGGCCACACATTCACAGATGGATGAAAGGTACTCAAGTTTTTCTCGCAACCACCAGTGTACTTGTATGGCTCTCACTTTCTTGGCCTTCCACGCTGAGGGGTTGCAGTTTAATTCGCTTGAACTTGACAGAGTGCTTGAACACGGGGACTCTCTTTACGTGGGTGCTAAACAGCAATTGATTTTGGACCATAACTTTGGGAATGATCACTTGACTGTCGAGGAGATGCCAAAACAAGTCATGACGGACACCAATGTCTATAATGTACAGATGCATGAGCTCAGCGTTGGTTATGTCATAGATGACGGTCATACCAAAAGAGACTTGGGATTGTCTCTTGGAGCTCAGCTTGAGTGCTTTTCACAAAATGTCACTCTTGCTTTCTTGATTGTGAATCCAGAGTGTTTTGCAGTATTCCGTGACAGATCAGGATACTTTGGGTTATTTGATTCACATTCCAGATCTGAAGTGGGCTTGCCACACCCAAACGGAACTGCAATTATGTTGACTTTTTCTCACTTGTGTGGCTTGGTTGAGCATTTGCGTCAGCTTTTTGAAGGACATGGCCGGTTTGCAACCTATGAGTTTGTGCCAGTCTCTTTTCATATTGACGGCAGTTCCATTAACACGCATCGGGATTCTACTACAACCATATCAAAGGCAAATGAAGAGCTACTAATTGAATTAGGTGATTCCCCAACTAAAGCGATACAAATTGTGATCGGTATTGTACCAAATCAAGAGCTACATAGTGCGGTACATGTTGAACCAAATAGCCAAGCAAGTCAAATTAATGAGAGTCAAAATATTCCGGAACCTCAGCAAGGACTCAAACTGCTGGATGTTAATATAGATATTTCCAAATGTAGTAAAAGTCGGCGTGCAAAACATTTGTATAGGGAACGTCAACACATTCGTAAGTGCCAACGACAACTGTCATCTAATTCTAAATATCACAGTGATCCTTGCGTTAAGGAAAAAAAGAAGCTCTATCAAAAGAATAGATATAACAGTGATTCTGCTTTTAAGGCAAAACGGCAGCAATATCTGATTAATAAATACCAACACAATCTTGCTTTTCAACAAAAGCAGAAGATATTGATGAAAAGGTACGTAAGAGAGAAATACAGAAATGACCTTTCTTTTCAAAGTAAACGGAAACATTACTTGCGAGAGAGGTACAGAAAAGACATTTCTTTTCAAAGTAAACACAAAAATTATATGCAAGAGAGGTACAGAAAGGATATTTCTTTTCAAAGTAAACACAAAAAGTACATGCAAGAGAGGTACAGAAAGGATATATCTTTTCAAAGTTAAAAGATAAATTACGTGCGAGAGAGGTACCAAAAAGATTCGGCTTTCTCATATTAGGCGCTGTTTACAAAACAAAAAGGACAGGCGTGATTCAAACGCGCTGCAACGTATTCGCCACAAGTTAAATTGTGCTGTGAAAATCAAAAATAAATATAGTCGCGTCATTCCCCAGTGTCAGGAAATTGAGCAGGATCAGGCAAATGGTGTAGTAGACGTCTCTGTGGAATTGAAGCAGGCACTCGTAGATCCAGAAATGGAAGCCACCATTGCTTCTTTCCGGGAAAGGGTTCGGCATGGGCCTACGTATATCTGCACAGTGTGCCACCGTGCGCTTTTCCCCAATCAAGTAAAGCATTGCAAACGAGCCAGATACACCAAAAATGTTGATGTGGCGCTTGCGTGCTTGACAGGCCAGTTTGTTCACACTTGTAGTTGCCCCGCCCCATGTACCGTTCCTCAAGAACGGGTGCAGGAGTGGATTTGTCATACCTGTGACAACCATCTGTTCAGAGGTGGCATGCCACCCCAGGCGGTGGCAAATAACTTGGCACTGGCGCCCATTCCCGAAGAGCTGTCGGAATTAAATGTACTTGAACGACAGCTAATTGCAAAAATCATCCCTTTTGCAAAGATTGTTGCGTTGCCCAAAGGACGGCAAAGGGCCGTACACGGTTCTGTGGTGTGCGTTCCATCAGAGATGGAAGCCGTAGTGAACTCCCTCCCAAGGCCGCGCAGTGAGGCCCAGCTTCTCCAGGTGAAGCTGAAGCGCCGCATTGTGTACAAAGGTTACCAGCATTTTTACACTGTCAACATGACAAATGTCTTGGCAGCGCTGAGGACACTGAAACGCATTCATGCAGAATACAAAACTGTATCGATAGATGAAAGCGCTCAGTTTGAAAGTCTCCAAGAAGAGGAAGACGAGGGGGTAGGAGAAGAGGACATCCCTGAGGCCGATGCACAGCCAGAGAGCAGCGACACCCCCGCAACCAAAGGGCAACAGACACCCCAAGAGAGCAAAGAGGAGCTCAGGCCGGGCTTGACACTCGACACCTGTATGCAGCCTCCTGACATCGCGCAGGAAAAGCTGTCATATGGGGACGGCATATTTAGCATCGCTCCTGCCCAAGGAAACAAGCCGGTGGGATTTTTTGCCGTGCCAAACCTCGAAGCCATGGCCTTTCCCGTTCAGTTCCCAACAGGACAGAATTCACTTGATGAGGCGAGAGAAATTAAGCTGTCACCCAGTTTGTATTTCAATGCAAGGTTATTCTCCGTTGACACTCGATTTGCCAAAGATCAAAGTTACCTTTTCTTTGCGCAGTTTGTGACAGAAACGCATCTGGCCACCAACAGCATGTCCATTCAGGCCCGCAAGGGGACAGCCCTCACTCGGGATGGGAAGAACATTTCAAACCGGATGCTTCAGGACAAAGATGAACTGGAGAAGCTCATCCAAAGAGGGCATGCGATGCGCTTCATGCAGCCCTTGAGAGGCACGCCGGCTTTTTGGGAGGGTGCCCTTAGGGACCTCCATGCAATGACCAGGCAGTTGGGCAAGCCCACATTCTTCCTTACCTTTTCTGCTGCGGAAATGAGATGGCCTGAAGTAATCGAGGTCGTCAAAGCGCAGCAAGGCGAACAAGGGGACTTTTCCCATCTCGACTGGAATGCCAAATGCGATGTTCTTCGCAGCAATCCGGTCACAGTGATGCGCCTTTTTGAGAAAAGGATGGATGCTCTTATGGCATTCATCCTGTCTCCTGCACAGTCCCTGGGTCCGGTAGAAGACCACTTCTATCGTGTAGAATTTCAAGCCAGAGGAAGTCCGCACGCTCACATGCTGCTCTGGATTAAGGGTGCGCCAGTCATCGAAGAACCCGACCTCAGATGTTGTCAAGAAGCCATTGACTTAATCGACAAGTACATCACTTGCAAAATACCAGACCCGATTGAGGACCCTGAACTGCACGACATTGTCACCAGCGTTCAGGCACACAGCAAAAAACACACAAAGTCTTGTCGGAAAGGAAACGTTTCTTGCAGATTTGGGTACCCCAAACTGCCGATGGACCAAACCACCATCACGTTGCCATTCCAGACGGAGACTGAAGACGTCCCAACGGACAAGAGTGTGGAAGGCCAGCATAGGAAGCAGGCGGCCAAATCGGCGCGCCTCACCGAAAAACAAAGGGAGGCTAAAGAAGAGCTCAAACATATCAGAGAGATCCTCATGGACGCGGATGTCCCGCAGGACTTGCCGGAGCTTCTCAAAAAGGCCAATTTGACAATGGACAGCTACAAGGACAGCGTCACTAATCTGACCTCCGGAATGGTTGTCATGTTGAAGCGTGCTCCAACGGAAAGCTGGATCAATGCTTACAACCCACATCTGCTGCGGGCATGGAACGCCAACATGGATATTCAGTACGTGCTCGACGTCGCGTGTCTCATGTACATGATGTCGTACATTTCCAAACCGGAGCACGAGATGTCAGAGTGCCTCGCGTCTGTCGTCAAAGACTTGAAGACAAAGCCTCTTGTCGACAAAAAGGACGAGATGAGGAAAATAATGGCGGCGTATTCCAAGCACAGAGAGGTGAGCGCTCAAGAAGCGGTGGCGCGGACATGCAGTCTCCCTCTGAAGAAGTGCTCGCGCAGCGTAGTTTTCATCCAGACTGCTGAGGATGGCGTGAAATTGAGTCTACCCATGAGTAGACTGAGGACCATGCATCCGGACGCAGACAACGTGTGGATGTCTGGTCTGCCAGACAAATATGTGGCAAGACCTAGAACGGCAATGTTTGAGCGGATGTGTCTCGCCGAATTCGCATCCGAATACCGGGTCGTCTACGGTCAGCAGATTGAGGGCAAGAATGTCATTCCCCTCTCACACGGCAAGGGATTCATCCAGAAGCGGATTGGAAAAGATGCCGTCATCAGATTCACTCGCTTCTCAATCAAAAAGTATGCTGAGAAGTATTACAGGACCCATCTTAAATTGTACCTCCCCCACAGAGACGACGCCGAGCTCAGGTCTGAAAACCTCAAAACGTACGAGGAGTTCTACGGTGCCCGGGAATCAAAGTTCGGTCGGGTGCGGGCTATATTCGACCGCAATCGGGGGCGGTACGAAGGACGGGGAAAGACCGTGGACAATGCCTTCGAAAAATTGAAAGAGCTTCGTGCGGTTCTCAACGCGTGGAGCACTTTTGCGTCGGAGGTAGAAGCAGAGCGTTTGGAGTGTGCCACCGAACGCGAATCTAATCCGTTACAGGAAGACCCGCAAGATGAGGTTCCGGCCTACCAGGACGCTCCTGGTAGCGGCGCGGTCTTGCCGGCGTTTGAGGCGCCAAAGTTGAGCGCCGAATTTGTGAGGAACATGTACCGCAGTCTCAATGAAACGCAAGCGTCCGTCTTCTACGCTGTTCGCGAGTGGTGTTTGAAACGCGTTTCGGATCGTCTCCTCGAGCCCTTCTTTTATTTGATCTCCGGAGGAGCTGGCTGTGGTAAATCGCATGTCATCAAGTGCATTTACCAGGAGGCCAGTAAGATTCTCCATCAGCTTCCCAGGTTCCGCGACGAAGCGGATATGGCCAAGCCTGCTGTGCTGCTGACGTCGTTTACTGGCACGGCGGCTTACAACATCTCAGGGAAAACGCTTCATTCCCTCTTGAAACTCCCCAGGACTCTAAATCCTCCTTACCAGGCGCTGGGGAATACGTTGGACGCATTGAGAGCAACCCTTTGCAGCGTGGAAATTTTGATCATCGACGAGATCTCCATGGTCTCCAAGGAACTCTTTGCCTATGTCCACCTGAGATTTCAGCAAATCAAGAGCAACAACAGACCATTTGGGGGTATCTCCGTTCTTGCAGTTGGGGACTTCTACCAACTGCCACCCCTTGGAAGGTCCAAACCCCTCTGCGTTTCTGACAACGATCTTCTTGACCTCTGGACAGATTTTCAGATGGTCAAGCTTACTCAAATCATGCGGCAAAAAGACGACGTCGCTTTTGCCGAGCTTTTGAACAGGATCAGGGAGAAGGGGAAGGCTGATCCACTTGGCGATGGTGACAGGGCGTTACTCACCACGGCTGTCACGGATGCGCGAGACCTCCCTGCGGATACTCTGCATATCTTTGCCACCAATAAAGAGGTGGATAGTGTTAAGTTATTAACATTGTTTTTTAGTTTTAAATTATATTTTAGCCGTATATAATTATGTTAACTCAGTATGGCTGTATGAATAGACCTATATTCTTATCTGTGTTACTTTCATGAGAAAGAGCAACGGGTCTGTCTATTCATTCCGTAATCTAAAAGGGAGGTTTCCGGGGATTTTGTTGTGTCACCAAGGGAGTCAGGCTTATTATTATTGTATTCTTTTAATCTGATTTATACCCATGGGAACGGATTCTCTTGTATTCAGTTGTAACCAGGTGTGTTGTGGGCTGACCTTTTTCTGAACCCTTTTTGTGAATAAATAACGATGTGAGCTGGAGAGAGGGAGCCACATTTGAACGGACCACCGTTTGGGTGACTTTAAATGTGCGACCAGAAGCTTCTGGTAATTAAAACCTTTGCAAAGGAACTCCTTCAACAGAATCTCACCATTCAGTTAATTGAACACGCAAAGAGTACAATACTTAATATTGTCTACTCTAACAAATGGTGACCGCCGACGCTGAATTATAACGAATGGTCTCCTCCGTTGAACCAAACGGATGGTGTTATTTTGACGTGGAACAGGCTGCGGCGTTCAAGGACGGGCGGAACTTCTAGGCCTAAATAAATAAAGTACGGTAAGTGGAGATCTTTATCCACGTAGAAGAAGTTTTGTCTGTCTGGTCCGCTGCAGCTGGTTTTTTCGTTTTGTAAATTATCTAAATTTTAAAAGAGATCTGTGTGAACGAGTGTAGTTTGATGTCGTTCTATTGTGAGTTGTGATAATTCCGACGATATTGAACTAAACACGTCGTGGAGTGGTGCATTTGAAGGTGACGTAATGCAGACTCGAAGTGATGAAGCTTTTTTTGTACAGGAAGAAATAGCGGTTAATTTTTTGATTTGTTTTGTTTTTCGTCAACGCTATGAAGAATCCTTAGACCATAATATATAAAAGGGTTTGCCGGATGACGTAACAAGTCCTTCTTGGTTACTAAGGATCGCGAAGATTATGGTACGCGCTTCTGTTTTTTAAGCAGTTTTGGCCGGATTTGAGGACAAGTAACATAATTGTTCATGGCTCTTGGTGTGAAAGTTCTCTGCACGTAATATGTCTTTTATTTGAAAAAGCGCCTGTTTGAAATTGAACAGAAAGGGGTCCAGGTTGATTACAGCGATGATTGGATTTTTGTATCACTGTATTTGCAATCGAGAGATTACGTGAAAGATTTTATTTCAGTTTTGGCGTTCCTACTTTTGTAGTTTTGGGGTCAGGATTTCCGTATGAATACCTTTTGTTCTACGGTTAAATTCGATGGTACGTGACATTTTATTTTGAAAATGAGCGCCTTGCAGAAATTTTGCAATGTATGGAGAACAGTTTAGCTCAGCGGGATTGGGTAACCGCTGTGTATAAACGAGAGGTCACGTAATTCTTATGTCTGTCTGTGTGTGGCCATATGTGTTAACATATTGAACTATTAATATTAAAAGTGAGACGTCACTGTATTAAAACCGAATGTATACATCAAAAACTATAAACAAAATGGAGGCGATTTCGACCCGGATACAGAATGGTTTGTCCTGAATGCGCTTCCGGTTCAGCGAAAAATAAAAGCGTCGATGAACAATGAAAAAACGAACTATGGATCGATTGTATACAAAGCTTTCGCTGGACAAAATGGTATGTCAGACTTTTGTATTTTCTTTGTTGGTAATGGATCGATTGTATACAAAGCTTTTGCTGGACAAAATGGTATGTCAGACTTTTGTATTTTTTTTTTGTTGGTAATGGAAAAAGGCTGAATTTGATGCTAAAATGACTCCAGCATTTGTGGAGCAGTTTACGGATGGGTTGTTTAAAGTTACCCGTTTACTGAAATCACCGTATAAAACTGCAGTTTAAATGCTATAAGATTTGTAGACAACGAATTGAAGTAATAACACCGTTTATTTATTTTAAAACGACTGAAGAGTGTGTGCGTATGCATTTGAATGTGTGACCTAGCTTCTAAAAAAAGGTGGGGGTTTGTAAGTGAGAAGTGTGCATATGGGGATTTTGTTTGTTTTTCTTTAATATTTTAACTAAGTTTGGTGTTGTTTTGTGTGAGATGATACTGTTGTGATAGTGGCGTTTGTTTTATTAATGGGAATATGATAAAATAGGTTTTGCGATTTATAATGTTAAGATCCCCCCCCCCTTCCCCCGTTTTTAGGTTAGAAAAAAAGGTGGGGGCTGGGCTGTGCGCTGTGAGCATAATGTGTCCTCGTAATGGGACTCTTTTTTTGTCAAAATGGTAAGAGGAATGATAAACAATATATAATAAGTAATACTATTTGACTGAGCTAATAAATCTTTACACTTTAATGATTGATGACGATGGTTAATTTGTTAACTTTCCCTTTTCGGGACAAATGAATAAAGAGTAATGATAAAATAATGGCATTTTGTTTGAGAGTTGATATAATTATGCCTACATCTTTATAGCTGTGGCTGGAAGTAAAATAGTTGAATAAGGAGTTATGAATGTTTTTGAAATTGACATGTTGATAATGATTTTTAATATTTGTTTTTTCTCTGAGTGTGTCATTTCAGAAACTGATGTTTGAGTTCCAAGGCAGATGAGGGTTTGATGGCCTTCACTGATTACAAACTGCGAACGGGATGCGCCCCAGCTGCTGATACGTTGTATGGCTAGTAGCTATTTGAAGGGGTATTGAAAAAAAAAAAAAAAGAAAGCAGGGAGTGAACTGTCTTGCTATGATCCCATATCCTCAGTCTGGCATTTTTAAAGCATTGTATCAACGAATGTGCATTTTTTGATCAGGTGAGCTCTCAGAAAGACTGTGTGTCATCGGATCCACATTGCAGACAGCGTCTGAATGGATGTGGCAGAGATCAAAGGTCAAAAGCCGCAGAGCAACAGTCTTCTCGTCCTGTGCCTAAGAAAAACATGATGTTCAAATTCCTCAATGCCCAGTGACTGTGTATACGCCTCATTCTAGTGACTTCTCCCCTATGGCTGTTTTGCATCCAGAGGAAATCTAAATGCCTGCTCTGAACATTGCTGCCACAACAGCCGCCATGCTGGCCAGGACTGAACATTGACAACAGCTGCCGTCCTGCCTTTTGCTGGGGGTCTGGACTGAGAAAGTTGGTGGTCGGAATGAGATGTGATCCATTCAGTAAAATGCTACATGGTGATATGCAAGGCATTCTTAATGTGTTGAGTGGGGAACTGTGATCTATAGCAAGATATTTCAGGAAATTGAAAACGACATATGTAAATTTGAAATGAGGGATTGAGAAAATTTATTTCAATCTATAGCCTATTAAATTTTTGCCTATATTTTTGGGAGAATCAGTTTCTGAATTGGTACAATGGGAATTTTATTAATATGTTATGATATGATATATTTTTATTTTTCCCGTGAGGAACTTTTTTGGACTTCGTCCAGCTGCAGCTATAGTATAAAATAAATAATAGAATAAAATGAGTAGTAACAAGTAAAAGACTAACTAAGAGTTTGATGGCTAAGTTTGATTTTTTTTTTTTTAACAGCACTGTGATTTATAAATCCCAGAAATATTTTGTGTGCTGTGTTTTTTATGAGCCCCGCTAATATGTGAAAGATTAGCAGTTTGAAGATGATTTTTAGTTTGATTAAATCTAGGAAATGGTAGATATTTGTAAATTTTGTGTGATTTTATCCTCCGCCCCACTAATCTATAAAAGAGGTGAGGTTGATTGGCAGTTTAAATAATTTTCGGGACTCTAGGAGAATTAGAGTAATATGGTTACCTCTATTTTTATGGCCCCAAAGTCATCATATATTAGTGTCTTAAGTTGTATCTGCTTATGCTCAGTTTTATAGTGTTTTGAAGCTCTTTTGAGTCATGAGGTCTCTATTTTGTCCTCCCTTTATCTTGACGTGTTTGAAAAAATCAGTGGATCTTTGTCAAATGAGGGAGTTTATGTTTAAGAATTTAACCAATGTAGACGAGTTAGAAAATTAAAATCAAACTTGAAAACGAAATTAAAAAGGTTGTGGGGTATCGGCCTACACTCCAATTGACAGGATGAGTTTGAAATCTACCAGAGGAAATCGATCGCAAAGTAAGTCTGAAGCAAGCAAGGACAATAATGCATATTCGCCGAATGAAGGTAATTATATTATATTATATCTTTTATCTTAGAATCACATTTGAAAAATGTAATGTTTGGAGCCCAGTGTTTGCAAAAGAGTATAGATAATATGAATATATGTGAGTTTTTCCCAGCATGCCAGGATTCGGCCGGTCATGGGATTCTGGGAAGAGAATAAGATATGAAAGGCACAGTTATGCAAATTTAGAACAAATTAAGTCATGGTAAAAAATTACCTATTATTGAACAAAACCTATTTGAAAGATAAATATTTATAAGCTCTGTCTTATATTAATGAATGAGCGAATGTCATTCAACTCAATCAAGGGCTGGGCTCTATTTTAATGTCACAAAAATAGATCTTTTCCTGTTCCAACAGCACAGGACCTACGGATCTTAATCAAATAACATTTACTAATCCCAACTAACAAAACTATCAGGGTTTTTTCCTCCAAATAAAATTTATGTGAGTTTATGAGAAACTAAAAATGAAAAGTTTCTGCACTCAGGAGAACGGCCCCAGGGGGTTGATGAGGAGAAATTCCACAACTGGAAAGGAGACGTGCCAGGCTCGGCCATCTCATCAACTGATGCTCTCAGGTTGAAAGGAGAGACGAAATTCCACAACTGGAGCATCAATCTTATCACCTCCGACCTGGAGCCACGTCAGCTGAATCCGTGCCCGGTTCCGGAGCTGCCGTTTGAGGACATCAGTCAACGGATCAAGAGCAAGTGCCTTTTCTTGGGCAATCATTCCTTTGATCAGTCACATTTTGGGCAGAATAATCCCAGGTGACAAATCGAAGAATTTGGGTAGTCTACCCCAAATTCTTAAAGAAGAGACGAACTATTGCGACACTCTTTTCATTAAAAAAAAAAAAAAAAAAAGACCTTCAAAGAACTTCATCACAAGATGGCTTCAAAGAACACATATTCGTCTGCCGATACATTGCGACACTTTTTAATGAACAACATTTTATGTTAAGCCTCACATATGCTATGCTTATTTCACTAAAAATCTTTTAAATGTATCAAATTGTTTTTTAATGTCAAATGATTGCTAAACTACCTCCTCTTCTGCTAAAGGGATGTTTTAAGGATAATTATTTTTACCACACAACCATTGAAAAAAAAAAATGTTTTAATGTGTTGAGCTCTTATGAGCTCAAATGAGGGATTGTTAAGTTATTAACATTGTTTTTTAGTTTTAAATTATATTTTAGCCGTATATAATTATGTTAACTCAGTATGGCTGTATGAATAGACCTATATTCTTATCTGTGTTACTTTCATGAGAAAGAGCAACGGGTCTGTCTATTCATTCCGTAATCTAAAAGGGAGGTTTCCGGGGATTTTGTTGTGTCACCAAGGGAGTCAGGCTTATTATTATTGTATTCTTTTAATCTGATTTATACCCATGGGAACGGATTCTCTTGTATTCAGTTGTAACCAGGTGTGTTGTGGGCTGACCTTTTTCTGAACCCTTTTTGTGAATAAATAACGATGTGAGCTGGAGAGAGGGAGCCACATTTGAACGGACCACCGTTTGGGTGACTTTAAATGTGCGACCAGAAGCTTCTGGTAATTAAAACCTTTGCAAAGGAACTCCTTCAACAGAATCTCACCATTGAGTTAATTGAACACGCAAAGAGTACAATACTTAATATTGTCTACTCTAACAATAGGCACAATGCAGCAACTGTGGCTGCTCTCAAATTGACTGTGGTCAATATTCCCGCAGAGGACTACAGGAAGAGCCCACGGTCGGGGGCGATGGTCACCGTGACCAAAGTGATCATGGGGTCGAGAAGGGATCTACCGGATGCCCTTCAAGCTGGTGTAGGAGCACGGGTTATGCTTCTTCGGAAGTTGGATGTCGAGGACGGATTGGTGAACGGGACCTTTGGCACAATAGGCAACATTGTTCAAAGCGCCCCAAAGGGGTCGGCGGAGAAAGTGACCTTGCTCGGACTGAGGCTAGACAATCCCGAAGCGGGCCAGAAATTGCGCAAGAAAATTCTGGGGCCGACGGGTGACTTGGTCTATATCGAAAGGTCGGAGGAAAACCTGGGCATAAAAGGCGTGGTCAGGCGGCAATTCCCCATGAAGCTTGCCTTTGGATGCACGGCTCACAAAGTGCAAGGCATGACGATGACTTCTGCAGTGGTGTCTCTTAAGCGTGTGTTTGAACCTGGAATGGCCTATGTTGCCCTAAGCCGCACGACGTCACTTCAGGGATTGAGGGTCATAGACTTTGACGAATCCAAAATCTATGCCAATCCCAACGTCACGACGGCAATGGACAGTATGACGCGCGCTTCTTTCCAAAGTACAAGACCACTGTTGTACTTTTTCAAAATGCCGCAAACTGCTTTTCCCACCTTGACCATTGTTCATCACAACACCGAGGGGCTTCCATCTCATATTGACGACTTAAAGTCTCATCATGAGTTGAGGCTGGCAGATGTCCTTTGCCTCACTGAAACTCATTTGTCTGGATCCTTCTTCCCCCCTCCCTTGCAACTGGAGGGATGCAGCACTTTTGTGCGCAACAGACAAGTTTCGTATTCAAATAGACTGGACGTGGCCCAAAAAGAGGGTGGCGGAGTCGCAGTCTATTATCGCGATTGTCTTCGAGCGGAGCCCCGTCGGTTTATTCAGAATGTGGTTGACCTGGAATTTGCTGTCATCAGGGTTGACGCTCCCGTCCAGGCTTTGATAGCTACGGTCTACAGGCCACCCAACCTGAGTCTTGGCACATTTCTTCCAAACCTTGGAAGTCTCTTGGATGCCTTGGCCGTGATGGACTGCCAGCCTATTGTTGTTTGCGGAGACTTTAATGAGGATTTGCTTTCAAAGGGAAAGAAATCCATTCTGGACTTGTTTCAGTCCAGACGCTTTTCACAGCTGATCACCCAGGCCACAACTGGAAAGCAGACACTGATTGATCACATTTACATATCTCGCCCAGATTGTTGTGTTCAATCAGGCGTTCTGCACACTTATTACAGTTACCACAGTCCGGTCTACTGTGTGTTAACTTCTTGTGTCAGCTCATTGTCGATCGCAAGGGCACCATTTTCACAAGTGTGCTTTTGCAAATGTTATTGAGCCTTTCATACCACTGCTCAAAAGAGGGGGATACTGTACTTTAAATTGTAAAGGCTGAAAAGTTAAATCCTTTGCTCGTTCAAAATTGGTGTCATAACAGAACTACACTCAAAATCAGAGCGGCCAATCATTTTTTTTGTAGACATATTTATCATTTAGTTAGTTCTAAACGTATTGAGCTTTAAATTGAATTTAAGACATGGGATATGTCATTTAAGCGCTCCCTTATTTTGAGCAGTGTTGCATGAAGGTACTTTTAATCAGTGTGCTTTTCTATTAGCAGGACATCGTGCATTTGGACTTGAATGTTTTGTTTGTCCTTATTGTGATTGTGACTATAACACAATGAAAAGTGTTGGTGTCAGTGAGGAACTTTGATGGTAAGGGATGAACTGCGATGGTAAGTGATGATTGATTACTGAATTGATCTAGGCAAACATTGAACACTCATTTTTCATTTTCACATGCAATACAGGTGGATGGAGCGCAGCAAGGGGCGCTACTTGACATGGCCAAGGATATCAAGGTTGTTATGTCCGGTACAACTGGTGGAGAGAAAAGATGAAAAAAGGGATCCCGCAAACGTAGACCAAAATGATTTATTCTACAGGATTCCTCACTGAAAAACCGTCACATGTGTATTGGATAAGTATTTAGATTAAGTTTTAACTGTTCAGTTTTGCTGCCTATTTTCTAACAACTTGTTCCTTTGTGTGCTCAGGAAAAGATGAAGATGCTGTGTAACAAAGACCCAAAACGGCTCTTTTAAGAGCCGTTTTACATGTACTTTGGAGTAATATTCCTGCAATATTGATCAGCACCAACATGCCTTTTAATATGCAATGTCAAATTTAAACACTGCATTCATACTGTATTTGCTCCATGATACAGTATATTGCATTTTATATTTTAGTTAATCACTTACACTATAAGCAAGAAATTAAACTGATTCCCTTTTGATATGACTAAAATGTCAATCAAGACATAAGGGAAGCCATTACACATGTAATAACTGCAGTTATTACAAATTGTCCTGAACTCTATTTCTGCTGACACAAATTGAGAGGTAAAGTACACCAACATTTGGCAAACAGTTCAGAGCATGCATCTTTCCACCTTGCAAGAGTCAGCAGGCCCATTCAAAATTTCCGCGGAAATTTTTCTAGTATTATTCTTCTTCTTCTTTTTATTATTTTTTTTAATCTTCCACCGATTTTTCCGCAAGGGAATTCCCAGTTACCATGGCGACGCTATTCCCAAAAAACTCCCAAATAAAGTCCCATAGGAATGAATGGGAATCCGAAAGAGATCAACTCCAATCAAACACCTTTTTCCAAGACACGCGCATACGTTGACCGACCGATATGAATTTTAGCTCCGATATGAATTTTAGCTCATTTTGTTGGAATTTTTGTCATCTTTAGCTCAGTGTCAAAAAAATAATTAAGGAATGAAAGCTCCCCCCCTGTGCGGGTTCAAAGACAGTGAGCAAAGGGGTGAAAGTCGCCTATTTAGAGTTTGACTAATTAAGGCTTCAGTGACGGGAACCAAAAAATATATTTCCAAAAGTTTCACTTCAACTCGTCAACATGGCCACAATCTTTGCTCACTAGACATCAAATTGGCACATTTTGTAGCCACAAGCCTCTGCTTTCTGAAAAACTAAGTTTTATTTGGCTAAGGTGTCATTTAGTACCTTTATTTTCACTTTAAGCGAGGAGAAGTCGGACTATTTCGATCTCTTTTCAATGTTATTTTCTCCGTTTTTCCCTTTTCGTTTTCGATCAATCATAAGTTTTTAACCTGCTCTCATTTGGTCATTTTTCATCCGATTAAAAAAACTGAGAACATGCTCGCGTACCCCAAACCCTTGCCGTTCTAACGAGCCATTTCTGGAATCTGCATCTTCAACCGTTAAGTCGTGAGAGGCTTTTGTTTGAGGTGAGCGTAATCCTATACAAAATCAATGGAATGTGGGTGCGTCACGTCTCGCAACAAGTTAAAATCAAATGTGTGTGCGTGAATGGTCTGTCACTTTTGCATAGCAACTGCCTCAGCCAATCATCTCTCACTGTTGAGCTCAACTCAGCCCCTTTTTTTCTTGGTGTACTCAAGGCTTGGCCTATATACGACTACTACTATTGCAAATACTATTACTACTACTACTATCTTGGCCAATTGATTAGGTACACCCAGGATTCTGGTCAATTAATTAGGTACACCCTGGATTCTCGCCACTCCGCCCACCCAGGGCGGCGGCCATCTTGGCCAATTAATTAGGTACACCAAGGATTCTCTCCCCTCTGCCCACCCGGGGCGGCGGCCATCTTGGCCAATTGATTAGGTACAGCCAGGACTTTTCAGTCACAAAATGTTTTTATTTGATTATTTTCCAAATTTGTAGCGTGACTATTACTGTGTTTTTTGCTTATTATGGTTTATTATTTAATACTAAAAATTGTCCATTTCCTTTGCTAAAGTAAATGTTTTCTTTTATAATATTGATGAGTTCTTCAAGATGCACAAACGGTGACTGTGCACATGTTGTTTCCTCAGGGCACACATACACATATAAAAGTAATTTGTAAGATGTTGATAAAATTGGGTTAATGGTGTAAATCAACAAATTCAAATTGGAAGGTTCATTTAACTAGATTGTTTTATGTTCAATATACTTAAAAAAAAAAAAATCAGTGACATGTACAATGTAGCCAATAATAAAATATATAATACTGGATTTTTTGTAGAAATATTTCATCGCTTGTAAAGATTTGTCTGTGTTGAATAATTTAGACAGGTGATAATTGCTGAAATTAAAATAACAGATTAATCAGATTTTTTTAAATGCATAGTAATTAAAATATGTGTCACTCCCTTAACACTGAAAACAAAGATATGAATTAGACAATGGTTGGTTCTTTTTAGTGGTTAAAAAAGTGGATGTTTGAATTACAATTTGTATCTTTTTTTTTTTTTTTGTTGTGCAAAAAACACATACAATTGGTCAAGCAGCGCATCCACTACCAGACAGCCTGTCCTGTATGTAGCAGTATGTCCTACTCGCAACCCGCGAGTGTTGTATGACACAATCCGCATTATTGAACCTTGCAGCTGCACGCAGCGCAGTTGCCCCCTTAAACTGGTCTCCTCGGATGCAGCGCGCTCCAACCTCACCATCCGGCTGCAACCCATCTTGTGATAGTTGGGACTTCGCGTTGTCTTCTCTCGCACGTTTTTTTCTAATCCTAACCCTGATTGGTCCGCTTTTTTCCCTGTCTGTGCTGTGGCCAATGACATTCGCTTGATTTTGGAAGGTTCTAGACGACGGACCCCTCTTGCTGATAGTTGGAGTTCGTGTTGTCCTATCTCTTTTCCCTGATTGGTCGTTTTCTGCTTGTCTGTGCTGTGGCCAATTAGAGACGCTTGAATGAGACTATTTTAGAAGGTTCTCGACGACGGTCTCGTCCCATTTCCTCTCGTCTGAGGTAAGTGTTGCACGGCAATTATTTTTAGTCTGATGTATAATGCTTAAATAAGTGAGATTTTGCAAGTTTTCCCCCATCTTAAACTACATCACGTTAATAGGGTTTTAAACTAGGGTTAGGGTTTCAAAGTAGGTGTTTAAATTAGGGTTAGGGTTTCAAACTAAGGTTAGGGTTTCAAAGTAGGGGTTTAAACTAGGGTTAGGGTTTCAAAGTAGGGTTTTAAACTAGGGTTAGGGTTTCAAAGTAGGGGTTTAAACTAGAGTTAGGGTTTCAAAGTAGGGGTTTAAACTAGGGTTAGGGTTTCAAAGTAGGGGTTTAAACTAGGGTTAGGGTTTCAAAGTGGGGGTTTAAACTAGGGTTAGGGTTTCAAAGTGGGGGTTTAAACTAGGGTTAGGGTTTCAAAGTGGGGGTTTAAACTACGGTTAGGGTTTCAAAGTGGGGGTTTAAACTAGGGTTAGGGTTTAAAAGTGGGGGTTTAAACTAGGGTTAGGGTTTCAAAGTAGGGTTTCAAACTAGGGTTAGGGTTTCAAAGTAGGGTTTCAAACGAGGGTTAGGGTTTCAAAGTAGGGGTTTAAACGAGGGTTAGGGTTTCAAACTAGGGTTAGGGTTTCAAACTAGGGTTAGGGTTTCAAAGTAGGATTTTAAACTAGGGTTAGGGTTTCAAAGTAGGGGTTTAAACTCGGGTGAGGGTTTCAAAGTAGGGGTTTAAACTAGGGTTAGGGTTTCAAAGTAGGGGTTTAAACTAGGGTTAGGGTTTCAAAGTAGGGATCTAAACTAGGGTTAGGGATTCAAAGTAGGGGTTTAAACTACGGTTAGGGTTTCAAAGTAGGTGTTTAAACTAGGGTTAGGGTTGCAAAGTAATGGTTTAATCTAGGGTTAGGGTTTCAAAGTCTGGTTTTAAACTAGGAATAGGGTTTCAAAGTAGGGTTTTAAACTAGGGGTAGGGTTTTAAACTAGGGTTAGGGTTTCAAAGTAGGGGTTTAAACTAGGATTAAGGTTTCAAAGTAGGATTTTAAACTAAGGTTAGGGTTTCAAAGTAGGGGTTTAACCTAAGGTTAGGGTTTCAAAGTAGGGGTTTAAACTAGGGTTAGGGTTTCAAAGTAGGGGTTTAAACTAGGGTTAGGGTTTCAAAGTAGGGGTTTAAACTAGGGTTAAGGTTTCAAAGTAGGATTTTAAACTTAGGTTAGGGTTTCAAAGTAGGGGTTTAACCTAGGGTTAGGGTTCTAAAGTAGGGGTTTAAATTAGGGTTAGTGTTTCAAACTAGGGTTAGGGTTTCAAAGTAGGGGTTTAAACTAGGGTTAGTGTTTCAAAGTAGGGGTTTAAACTAGGGTAAGTGTTTCAAAGTAGGGGTTTAAACTCGGGTTAGGGTTTCAAAGTAGGGGTTTAAACTCAGGTTAGGGTTTCAAAGTAGGGGTTTAAACTCGGGTTAGGGTTTCAAAGTAGGGGTTTAAACTAGGGTTAGGGTTTCAAAGTAGGGGTTTAAACTAGGGTTAGGTTTTCAAACTAGGGGTAGGGTTTTAAACTAGGATTAGTGTTTCAAACTAGGGTTAGGGTTTCAAAGTAGGGTTTTAAACTAGGTTTAGGGTTTCAAAGTAGGGGTTTAAACTAGGGTTAGGGTTTAAAAGTAGGGTTTTAAACTAGGGTTAGGGTTTTAAGGTAGGGGTTTAAACTAGGTTTAGGGTTTCAAAGTAGGGTTTTAAACTAGGGTTAGGGTTTCAAAGTAAGGGTTTAAACTAGGGTTAGGGTTTCAAAGTAGGGGTTTAAACTAGGATTAGGGTTTCAAACTAGGGTTAGGGTTTCAAAGTAGGGGTTTAAACTAGGATTAGGGTTTCAAACTAGAGTTAAGGTTTCAAAGTAGGGTTTTAAACTTGGGTTAGGGTTTCAAAGTAGGGTTTTAAACTAGGGTTAGGGTTTCAAAGTAGGTGTTTAAATTAGGGTTAGGGTTTTAAACTAGGGTTAGGGTTTCAAAGTAGGGGTTTAACCTAGGGTTAGGGTTCTAAAGTAGGGGTTTAAATTAGGGTTAGGGTTTCAAACTAGGGTTAGGGTTTCAAAGTAGGGGTTTAAACTAGGGTTAGGGTTTCAAAGTAGGGGTTTAAACTAGGGTAAGGGTTTCAAAGTAGGGGTTTAAACTCGGGTTAGGGTTTCAAAGTAGGGGTTTAAACTCAGGTTAGGGTTTCAAAGTAGGGGTTTAAACTCGGGTTAGGGTTTCAAAGTAGGGGTTTAAACTAGGGTTAGGGTTTCAAAGTAGGGGTTTAAACTAGGGTTAGGTTTTCAAACTAGGGGTAGGGTTTTAAACTAGGATTAGGGTTTCAAACTAGGGTTAGGGTTTCAAAGTAGGGTTTTAAACTAGGTTTAGGTTTTCAAAGTAGGGGTTTAAACTAGGGTTAGGGTTTCAAAGTAGGGTTTTAAACTAGGGTTAGGGTTTTAAAGTAGGGGTTTAAACTAGGGTTAGGGTTTCAAAGTAGGGTTTTAAACTAGGGTTAGGGTTTCAAAGTAAGGGTTTAAACTAGGGTTAGGGTTTCAAAGTAGGGGTTTAAACTAGGATTAGGGTTTCAAACTAGGGTTAGGGTTTCAAACTAGAGTTAAGGTTTCAAAGTAGGGTTTTAAACTAGGGTTAGGGTTTCAAAGTAGGGTTTTAAACTAGGGTTTGGGTTTCAAAGTAGGTGTTTAAATTAGGAATAGGGTTTTAAACTAGGGTTAGGGTTTCAAAGTAGGTCTTTAAATTAGGGTTAGGGTTTCAAACTAAGGTTAGGGTTTCAAAGTAGGGGTTTAAACTAGGGTTAGGGTTTCAAAGTAGGGTTTCAAACTAGGGTTAGGGTTTCAAAGTAGGGTTTCAAACTAGGGTTAGGGTTTCAAAGTAGGGGTTTAAACTAGGGTTAGGGTTTCAAAGTAGGTTTTAAAATTAGGGTAAGGGTTTCAAAGTAGGGGTTTAAATTAAGGTTAGGGTTTCAAAGTAGGGTTTCAAACTAAGGTTAGGGTTTCAAAGTAGGGGTTTAAACTCGGGTTAGGGTTTCAAAGTAGGGGTTTAAACTAGGGTTAGGGTTTCAAAGTAGGGTTTTAAACTAGGGTTAGGGTTTCAAAGTAGTGGTTTAAACTAGGGTTAAGGTTTCAAAGTAGGGGTTTAAACTAGGGTTAGGGTTTCAAAGAAGGGGTTTAAACTAGGGTTAGGGTTTCAAAGTAGTGGTTTAAACTAGGATTAGGGTTTCAAAGTAGGGGTTTAAACTAGGGTTAGGGTTTCAAAGTAGGGTTTTAAACTAGGGTTAGGGTTTCAAAGTAGGGGTTTAAACTAGGGTTAGGCTTTCAAAGTAGGGTTTTAAACTAGGGTTAGGGTTTCAAAGTAGGGTTTTAAACTAGGGTTAGGGTTTCAAAGTAGGGGTTTAAACTAGGGTTAGGCTTTCAAAGTAGGGTTTTAAACTAGGGTTAGGGTTTCAAAGTATTGGTTTAACCTAGGGTTAGGGTTCTAAAGTAGGGGTTTAAACTAGGGTTATTGTTTCAAAGTAGGGGTTTAAACAATGGGTTAGGGTTGCAAAGTAGGGGTTTAAACTCTGGTTAGGGTTTGAAGGTAGGGGTTTAAACTATGGTTAGGGTTTCAAAGTAGGGTTTTAAACTAGGGTTAGGGTTAGGTTAGGGTTTAACCTAGGGTTAGGGTTATAAAGTAGGGGTTTAAATTAGGGTTAGGTATTCAAACTAGGGTTAGGGTTTCAAAGAAGGGGTTTAAACTAGGGTTAGGGTTTCAAAGTAGGGGTTTAAACTAGGGTTAGGGTTTCAAAGTAGGGGTTTAAACTAGGGTTAGGGTTTCAAGGTAGGGGTTTAAACTAGGATTAGGGTTTCAAAGTAGGGGTTTAAACTAGGGTTAGGGTTTCAAAGTAGGGGTTTAAACTAGGGTTAAGGTTTCAAAGTAGGATTTTAAACTAAGGTTAGGGTTTCAAAGTAGGGGTTTAACCTAGGGTTAGGGTTCTAAAGTAGGGGTTTAAATTAGGGTTAGGGTTTCAAACTAGGGTTAAGGTTTCAAAGTAAGGGGTTAAACTAGGGTTAGGGTTTCAAAGTAGGGTTTTAAACTAGGGTTAGGGTTAGGTTAGGGTTTAACCTAGGGTTAGGGTTATAAAGTAGGGGTTTAAATTAGGGTTAGGTATTCAAACTAGGGTTAGGGTTTCAAAGAAGGGGTTTAAACTAGGGTTAGGGTTTCAAAGTAGGGGTTTAAACTAGGGTTAGGGTTTCAAGGTAGGGGTTTAAACTAGGATTAGGGTTTCAAAGTAGGGGTTTAAACTAGGGTTAGGGTTTCAAAGTAGGGGTTTAAACTAGGGTTAAGGTTTCAAAGTAGGATTTTAAACTAAGGTTAGGGTTTCAAAGTAGGGGTTTAACCTAGGGTTAGGGTTCTAAAGTAGGGGTTTAAATTAGGGTTAGGGTTTCAAAGTAAGGGGTTAAACTAGGGTTAGGGTTTCAAAGTAGGGGTTTAAATTAGGGTTAGGGGTTCAAAGTATGGGGTTTAAACTAGGATTAGGGTTTCAAAGTAGGGGTTTAAACTAGGGTTAGAGTTTAAAGTAGAGTTTTAAACTAAGGTTAAGGTTTCAAAGTAGGATTTTAAACTAAGGTTAGGGTTTCAAAGTAGGGGTTTAACCTAGGGTTAGGGTTCTAAAGTAGGGGTTTCAAACTAGGGTTAGCGTTTCAAAGTAGGTTTTTAAACTAGCGTTTGGGTTTCAAAGTAGGGGTTTAAACTAGGGTTAGGGTTTCAAAGTAGGGGTTTAAATTAGGGTTTGGGTTTCAAAGTAGGGGTTTAAACTAGGATTAGGGTTTCAAAGTAGGGGTTTAAACTAGGGTTAGGGATTCAAAGTAGGGGTTTAAACTAGGGTTAGGATTTCAAAGTAGGGGTTTAAAGTAGGGTTAGGGTTTCAAAGTAGGGGTTTAAACTAGGGTTAGGGTTTCAAAGTAGGGATCTAAACTAGGGTTAGGGATTCAAAGTAGGGGTTTAAACTAGGGTTAGGGTTTCAAAGTAATGGTTTAAACTAGGGTTAGGGTTTCAAAGTAGGGGTTTAAACTAGGGTTAGGGTTTCAAAGTAGGGTTTTAAACTAGCGTTTGGGTTTCAAAGTAGGGGTTTAAACTAGGGTTAGGGTTTCAAAGTAGGGGTTTAAATTAGGGTTTGGGTTTCAAAGTAGGGGTTTAAACTAGGATTAGGGTTTCAAAGTAGGGGTTTAAACTAGGGTTAGGGTTTCAAAGTAGGGATCTAAACTAGGGTTAGGGATTCAAAGTAGGGGTTTAAACTAGGGTTAGGGTTTCAAAGTAATGGTTTAAACTAGGGTTAGGGTTTCAAAGTAGGGGTTTAAACTAGGGTTAGGGTTTCAAAGTAGGGTTTTAAACTAGGGTTAGGGTTTCAAAGTAGTGGTTTAAACTAGGGTTAGGTTTTCAAACTAGGGTTAGGGTTTCAAAGTAGGGTTTTAAACTAGGGTTAGGGTTTCAAAGTAGGGGTTTAAACTCGGGTTAGGGATTTAAAGTAGGGGTTTAAACTAGGGTTAGGGTTTCAAAGTAGGGGTTTAAACTAGGGTTAGGGTTTCAAAGTAGGGATCTAAACTAGGGTTAGGGATTCAAAGTAGGAGTTTAAACTACGGTTAGGGTTTCAAAGTAGGGGTTTAAACTAGGGTTAGGGTTGCAAAGTAATGGTTTAATCTAGGGTTAGGTTTTCAAAGTCTAGTTTTAAACTAGGAATAGGGTTTCAAAGTAGGGTTTTAAACTAGGGTTAGGGTTTCAAAGTAGGGGTTTAAACTAGGGTTAAGGTTTCAAAATAGGATTTTAAATTAAGGTTAGGGTTTCAAAGTAGGGGTTTAACCTAGGGTTAGGGTTCTAAAGTAGGGGTTTAAATTAGGGTTAGGTATTCAAACTAGGGTTAGGGTTTCAAAGAAGGGGTTTAAACTAGGGTTAGGGTTTCAAAGTAGGGGTTTAAACTAGGGTTAGGGTTTCAAGGTAGGGGTTTAAACTAGGGTTAAGGTTTCAAAGTAGGATTTTAAACTAAGGTTAGGGTTTCAAAGTAGGGGTTTAACCTAGGGTTAGGGTTCTAAAGTAGGGGTTTAAATTAGGGTTAGGGTTTCAAACTAGGGTTAAGGTTTCAAAGTAAGGGGTTAAACTAGGGTTAGGGTTTCAAAGTAGGGGTTTAAATTAGGGTTAGGGTTTCAAAGTAGGGGTTTAAACTAGGGTTAGGGTTTCAAAGTAGGGGTTTAAACTAGGGTTAGGGTTTCAAAGTAGGGGTTTAACCTAGGGTTAGGGTTCTAAAGTAGGGGTTTCAAACTAGGGTTAGCGTTTCAAAGTAGGTTTTTAAACTAGCGTTTGGGTTTCAAAGTAGGGGTTTAAACTAGGGTTAGGGTTTCAAAGTAGGGGTTTAAATTAGGGTTTGGGTTTCAAAGTAGGGGTTTAAACTAGGATTAGGGTTTCAAAGTAGGGGTTTAAACTAGGGTTAGGGATTCAAAGTAGGGGTTTAAACTAGGGTTAGGATTTCAAAGTAAGGTATCAAACTAGGGTTAGGGTTTCAAAGTAGGGTTTCAAACTAGGGTTAGGGTTTCAAAGTAGGGGTTTAAACTAGGGTTAGGGATTCAAAGTAGGGGTTTAAACTAGGGTTAGGATTTCAAAGTAGGGGTTTAAAGTAGGGTTAGGGTTTCAAAGTAGGTGTTTAAACTAGGATTAGGGTTTCAAAGTAGGGGTTTAAACTAGGGTTAGAGTTTAAAGTAGGGTTTTAAACTAGGGTTAGTGTTTCAAAGTAGGTGTTTAAACTAGGATTAGGGTTTCAAAGTAGGGGTTTAAACTAGGGTTAGAGTTTAAAGTAGGGTTTTAAACTAGGGTAAGGGTTTCAAAGTAGGGGTTTAAACTAAGGTTAAGGTTTCAAAGTAGGATTTTAAACTAAGGTTAGGGTTTCAAAGTAGGGGTTTAACCTAGGGTTAGGGTTCTAAAGTAGGGGTTTAAATTAGGGTTAGGGTTTCAAACTAGGGTTAGGGTTTCAAAGTAGGGGTTTAAACTAGGGTTAGGGTTTCAAAGTAGGTTTTTAAACTAGCGTTAGGGTTTCAAAGTAGGGGTTTAAACTAGGGTTAGGGTTTCAAAGTAGGGGTTTAAATTAGGGTTTGGGTTTCAAAGTAGGGGTTTAAACTAGGATTAGGGTTTCAAAAAAGGGGTTTAAACTAGGGTTAGGGATTCAAAGTAGGGGTTTAAACTAGGGTTAGGGTTTCAAAGTAGGGGTTTAAAGTAGGGTTAGGGTTTCAAAGTAGGGGTTTAAAGTAGGGTTACGGTTTTAAAGTAGGGGTTTAAACTAGGGTTAGGGTTTCAAAGTAGGGGTTTAAACTAGGGTTAGGGTTTCAAAGTAGGTTTTAAACTAGGGTTAGGGTTTCAAAGTAGTGGTTTAAACTAGGGTTAAGGTTTCAAAGTAGGGGTTTAAACTAGGGTTAGGGTTTCAAAGAAGGGGTTTAAACTAGGGTTAGGGTTTCAAAGTAGTGGTTTAAACTAGGATTAGGGTTTCAAAGTAGGGGTTTAAACTAGGGTTAGGGTTTCAAAGTAGGGTTTTAAACTAGGCTTAGGGTTTCAAAGTAGGGGTTTAAACTAGGGTTAGGCTTTCAAAGTAGGGTTTTAAACTAGGGTTAGGGTTTCAAAGTATTGGTTTAACCTAGGGTTAGGGTTCTAAAGTAGGGGTTTAAACTAGGGTTATTGTTTCAAAGTAGGGGTTTAAACAATGGGTTAGGGTTGCAAAGTAGGGGTTTAAACTCTGGTTAGGGTTTGAAGGTAGGGGTTTAAACTATGGTTAGGGTTTCAAAGTAGGGTTTTAAACTAGGGTTAGGGTTAGGTTAGGGTTTAACCTAGGGTTAGGGTTATAAAGTAGGGGTTTAAATTAGGGTTAGGTATTCAAACTAGGGTTAGGGTTTCAAAGAAGGGGTTTAAACTAGGGTTAGGGTTTCAAAGTAGGGGTTTAAACTAGGGTTAGGGTTTCAAGGTAGGGGTTTAAACTAGGATTAGGGTTTCAAAGTAGGGGTTTAAACTAGGGTTAGGGTTTCAAAGTAGGGGTTTAAACTAGGGTTAAGGTTTCAAAGTAGGATTTTAAACTAAGGTTAGGGTTTCAAAGTAGGGGTTTAACCTAGGGTTAGGGTTCTAAAGTAGGGGTTTAAATTAGGGTTAGGGTTTCAAACTAGGGTTAAGGTTTCAAAGTAAGGGGTTAAACTAGGGTTAGGGTTTCAAAGTAGGGGTTTAAATTAGGGTTAGGGTTTCAAAGTAGGGGTTTAAACTAGGATTAGGGTTTCAAAGTAGGGGTTTAAACTAGGGTTAGAGTTTAAAGTAGGGTTTTAAACTAAGGTTAAGGTTTCAAAGTAGGATTTTAAACTAAGGTTAGGGTTTCAAAGTAGGGGTTTAACCTAGGGTTAGGGTTCTAAAGTAGGGGTTTCAAACTAGGGTTAGCGTTTCAAAGTAGGTTTTTAAACTAGCGTTTGGGTTTCAAAGTAGGGGTTTAAACTAGGGTTAGGGTTTCAAAGTAGGGGTTTAAATTAGGGTTTGGGTTTCAAAGTAGGGGTTTAAACTAGGATTAGGGTTTCAAAGTAGGGGTTTAAACTAGGGTTAGGGATTCAAAGTAGGGGTTTAAACTAGGGTTAGGATTTCAAAGTAGGGGTTTAAAGTAGGGTTAGGGTTTCAAAGTAGGGGTTTAAACTAGGGTTAGGGTTTCAAAGTAGGGATCTAAACTAGGGTTAGGGATTCAAAGTAGGGGTTTAAACTAGGGTTTGGGTTTCAAAGTAATGGTTTAAACTAGGGTTAGGGTTTCAAAGTAGGGGTTTAAACTAGGGTTAGGGTTTCAAAGTAGGGTTTTAAACTAGCGTTTGGGTTTAAAAGTAGGGGTTTAAACTAGGGTTAGGGTTTCAAAGTAGGGGTTTAAACTAGGGTTAGTGTTTCAAAGTAGGTGTTTAAACTAGGATTAGGGTTTCAAAGTAGGGGTTTAAACTAGGGTTAGAGTTTAAAGTAGGGTTTTAAACTAGGGTAAGGGTTTCAAAGTAGGGGTTTAAACTAAGGTTAAGGTTTCAAAGTAGGATTTTAAACTAAGGTTAGGGTTTCAAAGTAGGGGTTTAACCTAGGGTTAGGGTTCTAAAGTAGGGGTTTAAATTAGGGTTAGGGTTTCAAACTAGGGTTAGGGTTTCAAAGTAGGGGTTTAAACTAGGGTTAGGGTTTCAAAGTAGGTTTTTAAACTAGCGTTAGGGTTTCAAAGTAGGGGTTTAAACTAGGGTTAGGGTTTCAAAGTAGGGGTTTAAATTAGGGTTTGGGTTTCAAAGTAGGGGTTTAAACTAGGATTAGGGTTTCAAAAAAGGGGTTTAAACTAGGGTTAGGGATTCAAAGTAGGGGTTTAAACTAGGGTTAGGGTTTCAAAGTAGGGGTTTAAAGTAGGGTTAGGGTTTCAAAGTAGGGGTTTAAAGTAGGGTTACGGTTTTAAAGTAGGGGTTTAAAGTAGGGTTAGGGTTTCAAAGTAGGGGTTTAAACTAGGGTTAGGGTTTCAAAGTAGGGGTTTAAACTAGGGTTAGGGTTTCAAAGTAGGGTTTTAAACTAGGGTTAGGGTTTCAAAGTAGTGGTTTAAACTAGGGTTAAGGTTTCAAAGTAGGGGTTTAAACTAGGGTTAGGGTTTCAAAGAAGGGGTTTAAACTAGGGTTAGGGTTTCAAAGAAGGGGTTTAAACTAGGGTTAGGGTTTCAAAGTAGTGGTTTAAACTAGGATTAGGGTTTCAAAGTAGGGGTTTAAACTAGGGTTAGGGTTTCAAAGTAGGGTTTTAAACTAGGGTTAGGGTTTCAAAGTAGGGGTTTAAACTAGGGTTAGGCTTTCAAAGTAGGGTTTTAAACTAGGGTTAGGGTTTCAAAGTATTGGTTTAACCTAGGGTTAGGGTTCTAAAGTAGGGGTTTAAACTAGGGTTATTGTTTCAAAGTAGGGGTTTAAACAATGGGTTAGGGTTGCAAAGTAGGGGTTTAAACTCTGGTTAGGGTTTGAAGGTAGGGGTTTAAACTATGGTTAGGGTTTCAAAGTAGGGTTTTAAACTAGGGTTAGGGTTAGGTTAGGGTTTAACCTAGGGTTAGGGTTATAAAGTAGGGGTTTAAATTAGGGTTAGGTATTCAAACTAGGGTTAGGGTTTCAAAGAAGGGGTTTAAACTAGGGTTAGGGTTTCAAAGTAGGGGTTTAAACTAGGGTTAGGGTTTCAAGGTAGGGGTTTAAACTAGGATTAGGGTTTCAAAGTAGGGGTTTAAACTAGGGTTAGGGTTTCAAAGTAGGGGTTTAAACTAGGGTTAAGGTTTCAAAGTAGGATTTTAAACTAAGGTTACGGTTTCAAAGTAGGGGTTTAACCTAGGGTTAGGGTTCTAAAGTAGGGGTTTAAATTAGGGTTAGGGTTTCAAACTAGGGTTAAGGTTTCAAAGTAAGGGGTTAAACTAGGGTTAGGGTTTCAAAGTAGGGGTTTAAATTAGGGTTAGGGTTTCAAAGTAGGGGTTTAAACTAGGATTAGGGTTTCAAAGTAGGGGTTTAAACTAGGGTTAGAGTTTAAAGTAGGGTTTTAAACTAAGGTTAAGGTTTCAAAGTAGGATTTTAAACTAAGGTTAGGGTTTCAAAGTAGGGGTTTAACCTAGGGTTAGGGTTCTAAAGTAGGGGTTTCAAACTAGGGTTAGCGTTTCAAAGTAGGTTTTTAAACTAGCGTGTGGGTTTCAAAGTAGGGGTTTAAACTAGGGTTAGGGTTTCAAAGTAGGGGTTTAAATTAGGGTTTGGGTTTCAAAGTAGGGGTTTAAACTAGGATTAGGGTTTCAAAGTAGGGGTTTAAACTAGGGTTAGGGATTCAAAGTAGGGGTTTAAACTAGGGTTAGGATTTCAAAGTAGGGGTTTAAAGTAGGGTTAGGGTATCAAAGTAGGGGTTTAAACTAGGGTTAGGGTTTCAAAGTAGGGATCTAAACTAGGGTTAGGGATTCAAAGTAGGGGTTTAAACTAGGGTTTGGGTTTCAAAGTAATGGTTTAAACTAGGGTTAGGGTTTCAAAGTAGGGGTTTAAACTAGGGTTAGGGTTTCAAAGTAGGGTTTTAAACTAGCGTTTGGGTTTAAAAGTAGGGGTTTAAACTAGGGTTAGGGTTTCAAAGTAGGGGTTTAAATTAGGGTTTGGGTTTCAAAGTAGGGGTTTAAACTAGGATTAGGGTTTCAAAGTAGGGGTTTAAACTAGGGTTAGGGTTTCAAAGTAGGGATCTAAACTAGGGTTAGGGATTCAAAGTAGGGGTTTAAACTAGGGTTAGGGTTTCAAAGTAATGGTTTAAACTAGGGTTAGGGTTTCAAAGTAGGGGTTTAAACTAGGGTTAGGGTTTCAAAGTAGGGTTTTAAACTAGGGTTAGGGTTTCAAAGTAGTGGTTTAAACTAGGGTTAGGTTTTCAAACTAGGGTTAGGGTTTCAAAGTAGGGTTTTAAACTAGGGTTAGGGTTTCAAAGTAGGGGTTTAAACTCGGGTTAGGGATTTAAAGTAGGGGTTTAAACTAGGGTTAGGGTTTCAAAGTAGGGGTTTAAACTAGGGTTAGGGTTTCAAAGTAGGGGTTTAAACTAGGGTTAGGGTTGCAAAGTAATGGTTTAATCTAGGGTTAGGTTTTCAAAGTCTAGTTTTAAACTAGGAATAGGGTTTCAAAGTAGGGTTTTAAACTAGGGTTAGGGTTTCAAAGTAGGGGTTTAAACTAGGGTTAAGGTTTCAAAATAGGATTTTAAATTAAGGTTAGGGTTTCAAAGTAGGGGTTTAACCTAGGGTTAGGGTTCTAAAGTAGGGGTTTAAATTAGGGTTAGGTATTCAAACTAGGGTTAGGGTTTCAAAGAAGGGGTTTAAACTAGGGTTAGGGTTTCAAAGTAGGGGTTTAAACTAGGGTTAGGGTTTCAAGGTAGGGGTTTAAACTAGGATTAGGGTTTCAAAGTAGGGGTTTAAACTAGGGTTAGGGTTTCAAAGTAGGGGTTTAAACTAGGGTTAAGGTTTCAAAGTAGGATTTTAAACTAAGGTTAGGGTTTCAAAGTAGGGGTTTAACCTAGGGTTAGGGTTCTAAAGTAGGGGTTTAAATTAGGGTTAGGGTATCAAACTAGGGTTAAGGTTTCAAAGTAAGGGGTTAAACTAGGGTTAGGGTTTCAAAGTAGGGGTTTAAATTAGGGTTAGGGTTTCAAAGTAGGGGTTTAAACTAGGGTTAGGGTTTCAAAGTAGGGGTTTAAACTAGGGTTAGGGTTTCAAAGTAGGGGTTTAAACTAGGATTAGGGTTTCAAAGTAGGGGTTTAAACTAGGGTTAGAGTTTAAAGTAGGGTTTTAAACTAGAGTTAGGGTTTCAAAGTAGGTTTTTAAACTAGCGTTTGGGTTTCAAAGTAGGGGTTTAAACTAGGGTTAGGGTTCTAAAGTAGGGGTTTCAAACTAGGGTTAGCGTTTCAAAGTAGGTTTTTAAACTAGCGTTTGGGTTTCAAAGTAGGGGTTTAAACTAGGGTTAGGGTTTCAAAGTAGGGGTTTAAATTAGGGTTTGGGTTTCAAAGTAGGGGTTTAAGCTAGGATTAGGGTTTCAAAGTAGGGGTTTAAACTAGGGTTAGGGATTCAAAGTAGGGGTTTAAACTAGGGTTAGGATTTCAAAGTAAGGTATCAAACTAGGGTTAGGGTTTCAAAGTAGGGTGTCAAACTAGGGTTAGGGTTTCAAAGTAGGGGTTTAAATTTGGGTTAGGGATTCAAAGTAGGGGTTTAAACTAGGGTTAGGATTTCAAAGTAGGGGTTTAAAGTAGGGTTAGGGTTTCAAAGTAGGTGTTTAAACTAGGATTAGGGTTTCAAAGTAGGGGTTTAAACTAGGGTTAGAGTTTAAAGTAGGGTTTTAAACTAGGGTTAGTGTTTCAAAGTAGGTGTTTAAACTAGGATTAGGGTTTCAAAGTAGGGGTTTAAACTAGGGTTAGAGTTTAAAGTAGGGTTTTAAACTAGGGTAAGGGTTTCAAAGTAGGGGTTTAAACTAAGGTTAAGGTTTCAAAGTAGGATTTTAAACTAAGGTTAGGGTTTCAAAGTAGGGGTTTAACCTAGGGTTAGGGTTCTAAAGTAGGGGTTTAAATTAGGGTTAGGGTTTCAAACTAGGGTTAGGGTTTCAAAGTAGGGGTTTAAACTAGGGTTAGGGTTTCAAAGTAGGTTTTTAAACTAGCGTTAGGGTTTCAAAGTAGGAGTTTAAACTAGGGTTAGGGTTTCAAAGTAGGGGTTTAAATTAGGGTTTGGGTTTCAAAGTAGGGGTTTAAACTAGGATTAGGGTTTCAAAAAAGGGGTTTAAACTAGGGTTAGGGATTCAAAGTAGGGGTTTAAACTAGGGTTAGGGTTTCAAAGTAGGGGTTTAAAGTAGGGTTAGGGTTTCAAAGTAGGGGTTTAAAGTAGGGTTACGGTTTTAAAGTAGGGGTTTAAAGTAGGGTTAGGGTTTCAAAGTAGGGGTTTAAACTAGGGTTAGGGTTTCAAAGTAGGGGTTTAAATTAGGGTTTGGGTTTCAAAGTAGGGGTTTAAACTAGGATTAGGGTTTCAAAGTAGGGGTTTAAACTAGGGTTATAGTTTCAAAGTAGGGTTTTAAACTAGGGTTAGGGTTGCAAAGTAGTGGTTTAAACTCGGGTTAGGGTTTCAAAGTAAGGGTTTAAAGTAGGGTTAGGGTTTCAAAGTAGGGGTTTAAACTAGGGTTAGTGTTTCAAAGTAGGTGTTTAATTTAGGATAAGGGTTTTAAAGTAGGGGTTTAAACTAGGGTTAGAGTTTAAAGTAGGGTTTTAAACTAGGGTTAGGGTTTCAAAGTAGGGGTTTAAACTAAGGTTAAGGTTTCAAAATAGGATTTTAATCTAAGGTTAGGGTTTCAAAGTAGGGGTTTAAACTAGGGTTAGGGTTTCAAAGTAGGGGTTTAAATTAGGGTTTGGGTTTCAAAGTAGGGGTTTAAACTAGGATAAGGGTTTCAAAGTAGGGGTTTAATTTAGGGTTAGGGATTCAAAGTAGGGGTTTAAACTAGGGTTAGGGTTTCAAAGTAGGGTTTTAAACTAGGGTTAGGGTTTCAAAGTAGTGGTTTAAACTAGGGTTAAGGTTTCAACGTAGGGGTTTAAACTAGGGTTAGGGTTTAAAAGTAGGGTTTTAAACTAGGGTTAGGGTTTCAAAGTAGGGGTTTAAACTAGGGTTAGGGTTTCAAAGTAGGGGTTTAAACTAGGGTTAGGTTTTCAAACTAGGGTTAGGGTTTCAAGGTAGGGTTTTAAACTAGGTTAGGGTTTCAAAGTAGGGGTTTAAACTAGGGTTAGGGATTCAAAGTAGGGGTTTAAACTAGGGTTAGGGTTTCAAAGTAGGGGTTTAAAGTAGGGTTAGGGTTTCAAAGTAGGGGTTTAAACTAGGGTTAGTGTTTCAAAGTAGGGTTTTAAACTATGGTTAGGGTTTCAAAGTAGGGGTTTAATCTAGGGTTAGGGTTTCAAAGTAGGGTTTTAACCTAGGGTTAGGGTTCTGAAGTAGGGGCTTAAACTAGGGTTAGGGTTTCAAAGTAGGGTTTTAAACTAGGGTTAGCGTTTCAAAGAAGGGGTTTAAACTAGGGTTAGGGTTTCAAAGTAGGGTTTTAAACTAGGGTTAGGGTTTCAAAGTAGTGGTTTAAACTAGGTTTAGGGTTTCAAAGTAGGGTTTTAAACTAGGGTTAAGGTTTCAAAGTAGTGGTTTAAACTAGGGTTAGGGTTTCAAAGTAGGGTTTTAAACTGGGGTTAGGGTTTCAAAGTAGGGTTTTACACTAGGGTTAGGGTTTCAAAGTAGGGGTTTAAACTAGGGTTAGTGTTTCAAAGTAGGGGTTTAAACTAAGGTTAAGGTTTCAAAGTAGGATTTTAAACTAAGGTTAGGGTTTCAAAGTAGGGGTTTAACCTAGGGTTAGGGTTCTAAAGTAGGGGTTTAAATTAGGGTTAGGGTTTCAAACTAGGGTTAGGGTTTCAAAGTAGGGGTTTAAACTAGGGTTAGGGTTTCAAAGTAGGTTTTTAAACTAGCGTTAGGGTTTCAAAGTAGGGGTTTAAACTAGGGTTAGGGTTTCAAAGTAGGGATTTAAATTAGGGTTTGGGTTTCAAAGTAGGGGTTTAAACTAGGATTAGGGTTTCAAAGTAGGGGTTTAAACTAGGGTTAGGGATTCAAAGTAGGGGTTTAAACTAGGGTTAGGGTTTCAAAGTAGCGGTTTAAAGTAGGGTTAGAGTTTCAAAGTAGGGGTTTAAACTAGGGTTAGGGTTTCAAAGTAGGGATCTAAACTAGGGTTAGGGATTCAAAGTAGGGGTTTAAACTAGGGTTAGGGTTTCCAAGTAGTGGTTTAAACTAGGGTTAAGGTTTCAACGTAGGGGTTTCAACTAGGGTTAGGGTTTAAAAGTAGGGGTTTAAACTAGGGTTAGGGATTCAAAGTAGGGGTTTAAACTAGGGTTAGGGTTTCAAAGTAGGGGTTTAAAGTAGGGTAAGTGTTTCAAAGTAGGGGTTTAAACTAGGGTTAGGGTTTCAAAGTAGGGATCTAAACTAGGGTTAGGGATTCAAAGTAGGGGTTAAAACTAGTGTTAGGGTTTCAAAGTAGGGGTTTAAACTAGGTTTAGGGTTGCCAAGTAATGGTTTAAACTAGGGTTAGGGTTTAAAAGTAGGGGTTTAAACTAGGGTTAGGGTTTCAAAGTAGGGTTTTAAACTAGGGTTAGGGTTTCAATGTAGGGGTTTAAACTAGGGTTAGGGATTCAAAATAGGGGTTTAAACTAGGGTTAGGGTTTCAAAGTAGGGGTTTAACGTAGGGTTAGGGTTTCAAAGTAGGGGTTTAAACTAGGGTTAGGGTTTCAAAGTTGGGATCTAAACTAGGGTTAGGGATTCAAAGTAGGGGTTTAAACTAGGATTAGGGTTTCAAAGTAGGGGTTTAAACTAGGGTTAGGGTTTCAAAGTAATGGTTTAAACTAGGGTTAGGGTTTCAAAGTAGGGGTTTAAACTAGGGTTAGGGTTTCAAAGTAGGGTTTTAAACTAGGGTTAGGGTTTCAAAGTAGGGTTTTAAACTAGGGTTAGGGTTTCAAAGTAGTGGTTTAAACTAGGGTTAGGGATTCAAAGTAGGGGTTTAAACTATGGTTAGGGATTCAAAGTAGGGGTTTAAACTAGGGTTAGGGATTCAAAGTAGGGTTTTAAACTAGGGTTAGGGTTTCAAAGTAGGGATCTAAACTAGGGTTAGGGTTTCAAAGTAGGGGTTTAAACAAGGGTTAGGGTTGCAAAGTAATGGTGTAAACTAGGGTTAGGGTTGCAAAGTAATGGTGTAAACTAGGGTTAGGTTTTCAAAGTAGGGGTTAAACTAGGGTTAGGGTTTCAAAGTAGGGTTTTAAACTAGGGTTAGGGTTTCAAAGTACTTGTTTAAACTAGGGTTAAGGTTTCAAAGTAGGGGTTTAAACTAGGGTTAGGGTATAAAAGTAGGGGTTTAAACTAGGGTTAGGGTTCCAAAAAAGGGTTTCAAACTAGGGTTAGGGTTTCAAAGTGGGGGTTTAAACTAGGGTTAGGGTTTCAAAGTAGGGTTTCAAACTAGGGTAAGGGTTTCAAAGTAGGGTTTCAAACTAGGGTAAGGGTTTCAAAGTAGGTGTGTAAACGAGGGTTAGGGTTTCAAACTAGGGTTAGGGTTTCAAAGTAGGGTTTTAAACTAGGGTAAGTGTTTCAAAGTAGGGGTTTAAACTAGGGTTAGGGTTTCAAAGTAGGGTTTTAAACTAGGGTTAGGGTTTCAAAGTAGGGTTTTAAACTAGGGTAAGTGTTTCAAAGTAGGGGTTTAAACTAGGGTTAGGGTTTCAAAGTAGGGGTTTAAACTAGGGTTAGGGATTCAAAGTAGGGTTTCAAACTAGGGTTAAGGTTTCAAAGTAGGGGTTTAAACTAGGGTTAGGTTTTCAAACTAGGGTTAGGGTTTCAAAGTAGGGTTTTAAACTAGGGTTAGGGTTTCAAAGTAGGGGTTTAATTTAGGGTTAGGGATTCAAAGTAGGGGTTTAATCTAGGGTTAGGGTTTCAAAGTCTGGTTTTAAACTAGGAATAGGGTTTCAAAGTAGGGTTTTAAACTAGGGTTAGGGTTTCAAAGTAGGGGTTTAAACTAGGGTTAAGGTTTCAAAGTAGGATTTTAAACTAAGGTGAGGGTTTCAAAGTAGGGGTTTAACCTAGGGTTAGGGTTCTAAAGTAGGGGTTTAAATTAGGGTTAGGGTTTCAAACTAGGGTTAGGGTTTCAAAGAAGGGGTTTAAACTAGGGTTAGGGTTTCAAAGTAGGGGTTTAAACTAGGGATAGGGTTTCAAAGTAGGGGTTTAAACTAGGATTAGGATTTCAAAGTAGGGGTTTAAACTAGGGTTAGGGTTTCAAAGTAGGGGTTTAAACTAGGGTTAAGGTTTCAAAGTAGGATTTTAAACTAAGGTTAGGGTTTCAAAGTAGGGGTTTAACCTAATGTTAGGGTTCTAAAGTAGGGGTTTAAATTAGGGTTAGGGTTTCAAACTAGGCTTAGGGTTTCAAAGTAAGGGTTTAAACTAGGGTTAGGGTTTCAAAGTAGGGGTTTAAACTAGGGTTAGGGTTTCAAAGTAGGGGTTTAAACTAGGGTTAGGGTTTTAAAGTAAGGGTTTAAACTAGGATTAGGGTTTCAAAGTAGGGGTTTAAACTAGGGTTAGGTTTTCAAAGTAGGGGTTTAAACTCAGGTTAGGGTTTCAAAGTAGGGGTTTAAACTCGGGTTAGGGTTTCTAACTAGGGGTTTAAACTAGGGTTAGGGTTTCAAAGTAGGGGTTTAAACTAGGGTTAGGGTTTCAAACTAGGGTTAGGGTTTCAAAGAAGGGGTTTAAACTAGGGTTAGGGTTTCAAAGTAGGGGTTTAAACTAGGATTAGGATTTCAAAGTAGGATTTTAAACTAAGGTTAGGGTTTCAAAGTAGGGGTTTAACCTAGGGTTAGGGTTCTAAAGTAGGGGTTTAAATTAGGGTTAGGGTTTCAAACTAGGCTTAGGGTTTCAAAGTAAGGGTTTAAACTAGGGTTAGGGTTTCAAAGTAGGGGTTTAAACTAGGGTTAGGGTTTCAAAGTAGGGGTTTAAACTAGGATCAGGGTTTCAAAGTAGGGGTTTAAACTAGGGTTAGGTTTTCAAAGTAGGGGTTTAAACTCAGGTTAGGGTTTCAAAGTAGGGGTTTAAACTCGGGTTAGGGTTTCAAACTAGGGGTTTGAACTAGGGTTAGGGTTTCAAAGTAGGGGTTTAAACTAGGGTTAGGTTTTCAAACTAGGGTTAGGGTTTCAAAGTAGGGTTTTAAACTAGTGTTAGGGTTTCAAACTAGGGTTAGGGTTTCAAAGTAGGGTTTTAAACTAGGTTTGGGGTTTCAAAGTAGGGGTTTAAACTATGGTTAGGGTTTCAAACTAGGGTTAGGGTTTCAAAGTAGGGTTTTAAACTAGGGTTAGGGTTTCAAAGTAGGGGTTTAATTTAGGGTAAGGTTTTCAAACTAGTGTTAGGGTTTCAAAGTAGGGTTTTAAACTAGGGTTAGGGTTTCAAAGTAGGGGTTTAAACTAGGGTTAGGGTTTCAAAGTAGGGGTTTAAACTAGGGTTAAGGTTTCAAAGTAGGATTTTAAACTAAGGTTAGGGTTTCAAAGTAGGGGTATAACCTAGGGTTAGGGTTCTAAAGTAGGGGTTTAAATTAGGGTTAGGGTTTCAAACTAGGCTTAGGGTTTCAAAGTAAGGGTTTAAACTAGGGTTAGGGTTTCAAAGTAGGGGTTTAAACTAGGGTTAGGGTTTCAAAGTAGGGGTTTAAACTAGGGTTAGGGTTTCAAAGTAGGGGTTTAAACTAGGATTAGGGTTTCAAAGTAGGGGTTTAAACTAGGGTTAGGTTTTCAAAGTAGGGGTTTAAACTCAGGTTAGGGTTTCAAAGTAGGGGTTTAAACTCGGGTTAGGGTTTCTAACTAGGGGTTTAAACTAGGGTTAGGGTTTCAAAGTAGGGGTTTAAACTAGGGTTAGGTTTTCAAACTAGGGTTAGGGTTTCAAAGTAGGGGTTTAAATTAGGGTTAGGGTTTCAAACTAGGGTTAGGGTTTCAAAGAAGGGGTTTAAACTAGGGTTAGGGTTTCAAAGTAGGGGTTTAAACTAGGGTTAGGGTTTCAAAGTAGGGGTTTAAACTAGGATTAGGATTTCAAAGTAGGGCTTTAAACTAGGGTTAGGGTTTCAAAGTAGGGGTTTAAACTAGGGTTAAGGTTTCAAAGTAGGATTTTAAACTAAGATTAGGGTTTCAAAGTAGGGGTTTAACCTAGGGTTAGGGTTCTAAAGTAGGGGTTTAAATTAGGGTTAGGGTTTCAAACTAGGCTTAGGGTTTCAAAGTAAGGGTTTAAACTAGGGTTAGGGTTTCAAAGTAGGGGTTTAAACTAGGGTTAGGGTTTCAAAGTAGGGATTTAAACTAGGATTAGGGTTTCAAAGTAGGGGTTTAAACTAGGGTTAGGTTTTCAAAGTAGGGGTTTAAACTCAGGTTAGGGTTTCAAAGTAGGGGTTTAAACTCGGGTTAGGGTTTCAAACTAGGGGTTTGAACTAGGGTTAGGGTTTCAAAGTAGGGGTTTAAACTAGGGTTAGGTTTTCAAACTAGGGTTAGGGTTTCAAAGTAGGGTTTTAAACTAGGGTTAGGGTTTCAAACTAGGGTTAGGGTTTCAAAGTAGGGTTTTAAACTAGGTTTAGGGTTTCAAAGTAGGGGTTTAAACTAGGGTTAGGGTTTCAAAGTAGGATTTTAAACTAGGGTTAGGGTTTTAATGTAGGGTTTTAAACTAGGGTTAGGGCTTCAAAGTAGGGGTTTAAACTAGGGTTAGGGTTTCAAAGTAGGGGTTTAAACTAGGGTTAGGAATTCAAACTAAGGTTAGGGTTTCAAACTAGAGTTAAGGTTTCAAAGTAGGGTTTTAAACTAGAGTTAGGGTTTCAAAGTAGGGTTTTAAACTAGGGTTAGGGTTTCAAAGTAGGGGTTTAAACTAGGGTTAGGGTTTCAAAGTAGGGTTTTAAACTAGGGTTAGGGTTTCAAAGTAGGTGTTTAAACGAGGGTTAGGGTTTAAACTAGGGTTAAGGTTTCAAAGTAGGGGTTTAAACTAGGGCTAGGGTTTCAAAGTAGGGTTTTAAACTAGGTTAAGGTTTCAAAATGGTGGTTTAAACTAGGGTTAGGGTTTCAAAGTAGGGGTTTAAACTATGGTTAGGGTTTCAAAGTAGGGTTTTAAACAAGGGTTAGGGTTTCAAAGTAGGGGTTTAAACTATGGTTAGGGTTTCAAAGTAGGGGTTTAAACTAGGGTTAGGGTTTCAAAGTAGGGGTTTAAACTAGGGATAAAGTTTCAATTAGGGGTTTAAACTAGGGTTAGGGTTTCAAAGTAGGGGTTTAAACTAGGGTTAGGGTTTCAAAGTAGGGGTTTAAACTAGGGATAAAGTTTCAATTAGGGGTTTAAACTAGGGTTAGGGTTTCAAAGTAGGGGTTTAAACTAGGGTTAAGGTTTCAAAGTATGGGTTTGAACTATGGTTATGGTTTCAAAGTAGGGGTTTAAAGTAGGGTTAGGGTTTCAAAGTAGGGTTTTAAACTAGGTTTAGGGTTTCAAAGTAGGGGTTTAAACTAGGGTTAGGGTTTCAAAGTAGGGGTTTAAACTAGGGTTAAGGTTTCAAAGTAGGATTTTAAACTAAGGTTAGGGTTTCAAAGTAGGGGTTTAACCTAGGGTTAGGGTTCTAAAGTAGGGGTTTAAATTAGGGTTAGGGTTTCAAACTAGGCTTAGGGTTTCAAAGTAAGGGTTTAAACTAGGGTTAGGGTTTCAAAGTAGGGGTTTAAACTAGGGTTAGGGTTTCAAAGTAGGGGTTTAAACTAGGATTAGGGTTTCAAAGTAGGGGTTTAAACTAGGGTTAGGTTTTCAAAGAAGGGGTTTAAACTCAGGTTAGGGTTTCAAAGTAGGGGTTTAAACTCGGGTTAGGGTTTCAAACTAGGGGTTTGAACTAGGGTTAGGGTTTCAAAGTAGGGGTTTAAACTAGGGTTAGGTTTTCAAACTAGGGTTAGGGTTTCAAAGTAGGGTTTTAAACTAGGGTTAGGGTTTCAAACTAGGGTTAGGGTTTCAAAGTAGGGTTTTAAACTAGGTTTGGGGTTTCAAAGTAGGGGTTTAAACTAGGGTTAGGGTTTCAAAGTAGGATTTTAAACTAGGGTTAGGGTTTTAAAGTAGTGGTTTAAACTAGGGTTAGGGTTTCAAAGTAGGGTTTTAAACTAGGGTTAGAGTTTCAAAGTAGGGGTTTAAACTAGGGTTAGGGTTTCAAAGTAGGGGTTTAAACTCGGGTTAGGGTTTCAAAGTAGGGGTTTAAACTAGGGTTAGGGTTTCAAAGTAGGGGTTTAAACTAGGGTTAGGTTTTCAAACTAGGGTTAGGGTTTCAAAGTAGGGTTTTAAACTAGGGTTAGGGTTTCAAACTAGGGTTAGGGTTTCAAACTAGGGTTAGGGTTTCAAAGTAGGGTTTTAAACTAGGTTTAGGGTTTCAAAGTAGGGGTTTAAACTAGGGTTAGGGTTTCAAAGTAGGATTTTAAACTAGGGTTAGGGTTTTAAAGTAGGGTTTTAAACTAGGGTTAGGGTTTCAAAGTAGGGGTTTAAACTAGGGTTAGGGTTTCAAAGTAGGGGTTTAAACTAGGGTTAGGGTTTCAAACTAAGGTTAGGGTTTCAAACTAGAGTTAAGGTTTCAAAGTAGGGTTTTAAACTAGGGTTAGGGTTTCAAAGTAGGGTTTTAAACTAGGGTTAGGGTTTCAAAGTAGGGGTTTAAACTAGGGTTAGGGTTTCAAAGTAGGGTTTTAAACTAGGGTTAGGGTTTCAAAGTAGTGGTTTAAACTAGGGTTAGGGTTTCAAAGTAGGTGTTTAAACGAGGGTTAGGGTTTAAACTAGTGTTAAGGTTTCAAAGTAGGGGTTTAAACTAGGGTTAGGGTTTCAAAGTAGGGTTTTAAACTAGGTTAAGGTTTCAAAATGGTGGTTTAAACTAGGGTTAGGGTTTCAAAGTAGGGGTTTAAACTAGGGATAAAGTTTCAATTAGGGGTTTAAACTAGGGTTAGGGTTTCAAAGTAGGGGTTTAAACTAGGGTTAGGGTTTCAAAGTAGGGGTTTAAACTAGGGATAAAGTTTCAATTAGGGGTTTAAACTTGGGTTAGGGTTTCAAAGTAGGGGTTTAAACTAGGGTTAGGGTTTCAAAGTAGGGGTTTAAACTAGGGATAAAGTTTCAATTAGGGGTTTAAACTAGGGTTAGGGTTTCAAAGTAGGGGTTTAAACTAGGGTTAAGGTTTCAAAGTATGGGTTTGAACTATGGTTATGGTTTCAAAGTAGGGGTTTAAAGTAGGGTTAGGGTTTCAAAGTAGGGTTTTAAACTAGGTTTAGGGTTTCAAAGTAGGGGTTTAAACTCGGGTTAGGGTTTCAAAGTAGGGGTTTAAACTAGGATTAGGATTTCAAAGTAGGGGTTTAAACTAGGGTTAGGGTTTCAAAGTAGGGGTTTAAACTAGGGTTAAGGTTTCAAAGTAGGATTTTAAACTAAGGTTAGGGTTTCAAAGTAGGGGTTTAACCTAGGGTTAGGGTTCTAAAGTAGGGGTTTAAATTAGGGTTAGGGTTTCAAAGTAGGGGTTTAAACTAGGGTTAGGGTTTCAAAGTAGGGGTTTAAACTAGGATTAGGGTTTCAAAGTAGGGGTTTAAACTAGGGTTAGGTTTTCAAAGTAGGGGTTTAAACTCAGGTTAGGGTTTCAAAGTAGGGGTTTAAACTCGGGTTAGGGTTTCAAACTAGGGGTTTGAACTAGGGTTAGGGTTTCAAAGTAGGGGTTTAAACTAGGGTTAGGTTTTCAAACTAGGGTTAGGGTTTCAAAGTAGGGTTTTAAACTAGGGTTAGGGTTTCAAACTAGGGTTAGGGTTTCAAAGTAGGGTTTTAAACTAGCTTTGGGGTTTCAAAGTAGGGGTTTAAACTAGGGTTAGGCTTTCAAAGTAGGATTTTAAACTAGGGTTAGGGTTTTAAAGTACTGGTTTAAACTAGGGTTAGGGTTTCAAAGTAGGGTTTTAAACTGGGTTAGGGTTTCAAAGTAGGGGTTTAAACTAGGGTTAGGGTTTCAAAGTAGGGGTTTAAACTCGGGTTAGGGTTTCAAAGTAGGGGTTTAAACTAGGGTTAGGGATTCAAAGTAGGGGTTTAAACTAGGGTTAGGTTTTCAAACTAGGGTTAGGGTTTCAAAGTAGGGTTTTAAACTAGGGTTAGGGTTTCAAACTAGGGTTAGGGTTTCAAAGTAGGGTTTTAAACTAGGTTTAGGGTTTCAAAGTAGGGGTTTAAACTAGGGTTAGGGTTTCAAAGTAGGATTTTAAACTAGGGTTAGGGTTTTAAAGTAGGGTTTTAAACTAGGGTTAGGGTTTCAAAGTAGGGGTTTAAACTAGGGTTAGGGTTTCAAAGTAGGGGTTTAAACTAGGGTTAGGGTTTCAAACTAAGGTTAGGGTTTCAAACTAGAGTTAAGGTTTCAAAGTAGGGTTTTAAACTAGGGTTAGGGTTTCAAAGTAGGGTTTTAAACTAGGGTTAGGGTTTCAAAGTAGGGGTTTAAACTAGGGTTAGGGTTTCAAAGTAGGGTTTTAAACTAGGGTTAGGGTTTCAAAGTAGTGGTTTAAACTAGGGTTAGGGTTTCAAAGTAGGTGTTTAAACGAGGGTTAGGGTTTAAACTAGTGTTAAGGTTTCAAAGTAGGGGTTTAAACTAGGGTTAGGGTTTCAAAGTAGGGTTTTAAACTAGGTTAAGGTTTCAAAATGGTGGTTTAAACTAGGGTTAGGGTTTCAAAGTAGGGGTTTAAACTAGGGATAAAGTTTCAATTAGGGGTTTAAACTAGGGTTAGGGTTTCAAAGTAGGGGTTTAAACTAGGGTTAGGGTTTCAAAGTAGGGGTTTAAACTAGGGATAAAGTTTCAATTAGGGGTTTAAACTTGGGTTAGGGTTTCAAAGTAGGGGTTTAAACTAGGGTTAGGGTTTCAAAGTAGGGGTTTAAACTAGGGATAAAGTTTCAATTAGGGGTTTAAACTAGGGTTAGGGTTTCAAAGTAGGGGTTTAAACTAGGGTTAAGGTTTCAAAGTATGGGTTTGAACTATGGTTATGGTTTCAAAGTAGGGGTTTAAAGTAGGGTTAGGGTTTCAAAGTAGGGTTTTAAACTAGGTTTAGGGTTTCAAAGTAGGGGTTTAAACTCGGGTTAGGGTTTCAAAGTAGGGGTTTAAACTAGGATTAGGATTTCAAAGTAGGGGTTTAAACTAGGGTTAGGGTTTCAAAGTAGGGGTTTAAACTAGGGTTAAGGTTTCAAAGTAGGATTTTAAACTAAGGTTAGGGTTTCAAAGTAGGGGTTTAACCTAGGGTTAGGGTTCTAAAGTAGGGGTTTAAATTAGGGTTAGGGTTTCAAAGTAGGGGTTTAAACTAGGGTTAGGGTTTCAAAGTAGGGGTTTAAACTAGGATTAGGGTTTCAAAGTAGGGGTTTAAACTAGGGTTAGGTTTTCAAAGTAGGGGTTTAAACTCAGGTTAGGGTTTCAAAGTAGGGGTTTAAACTCGGGTTAGGGTTTCAAACTAGGGGTTTGAACTAGGGTTAGGGTTTCAAAGTAGGGGTTTAAACTAGGGTTAGGTTTTCAAACTAGGGTTAGGGTTTCAAAGTAGGGTTTTAAACTAGGGTTAGGGTTTCAAACTAGGGTTAGGGTTTCAAAGTAGGGTTTTAAACTAGCTTTGGGGTTTCAAAGTAGGGGTTTAAACTAGGGTTAGGGTTTCAAAGTAGGATTTTAAACTAGGGTTAGGGTTTTAAAGTACTGGTTTAAACTAGGGTTAGGGTTTCAAAGTAGGGTTTTAAACTGGGTTAGGGTTTCAAAGTAGGGGTTTAAACTAGGGTTAGGGTTTCAAAGTAGGGGTTTAAACTCGGGTTAGGGTTTCAAAGTAGGGGTTTAAACTAGGGTTAGGGATTCAAAGTAGGGGTTTAAACTAGGGTTAGGTTTTCAAACTAGGGTTAGGGTTTCAAAGTAGGGTTTTAAACTAGGGTTAGGGTTTCAAACTAGGGTTAGGGTTTCAAAGTAGGGTTTTAAACTAGGTTTAGGGTTTCAAAGTAGGGGTTTAAACTAGGGTTAGGGTTTCAAAGTAGGATTTTAAACTAGGGTTAGGGTTTTAAAGTAGGGTTTTAAACTAGGGTTAGGGTTTCAAAGTAGGGGTTTAAACTAGGGTTAGGGTTTCAAAGTAGGGGTTTAAACTAGGGTTAGGGTTTCAAACTAAGGTTAGGGTTTCAAACTAGAGTTAAGGTTTCAAAGTAGGGTTTTAAACTAGGGTTAGGGTTTCAAAGTAGGGTTTTAAACTAGGGTTAGGGTTTCAAAGTAGGGTTTTAAACTAAGGTTAGGGTTTCAAAGTAGTGGTTTAAACTAGGTTTAGGATTTCAAAGTAGGTGTTTAAATGAGGGTTAGGGTTTAAACTAGGGTTAAGGTTTCAAAGTAGGGTTTTAAACTAGGTTAAGGTTTCAAAATGGTGGTTTAAACTAGGGTTAGGGTTTCAAAGTAGGGGTTTAAACTAGGGTTAGGGTTTCAAAGTAGGGTTTTAAACAAGGGTTAGGGTTTCAAAATAGGGGTTTAAACTATGGTTAGGGTTTCAAAGTAGGGGTTTAAACTAGGGATAAAGTTTCAATTAGGGGTTTAAACTAGGGTTAGGGTTTCAAAGTAGGGGTTTAAACTAGGGTTAGGGTTTCAAAGTAGGGGTTTAAACTAGGGATAAAGTTTCAATTAGGGGTTTAAACTAGGGTTAGGGTTTCAAAGTAGGGGTTTAAACTAGGGTTAGGGTTTCAAAGTAGGGGTTTAAACTAGGGATAAAGTTTCAATTAGGGGTTTAAACTAGGGTTAGGGTTTCAAAGTAGGGGTTTAAACTAGGGTTAAAGTTTCAAAGTATGGGTTTGAACTATGGTTATGGTTTCAAAGTAGGGGTTTAAAGTAGGGTTAGGGTTTCAAAGTAGGGGTTTAAACTAGGGTTAGGGTTTTAAAGTAGGGTTTTAAACTAGGGTTAGGGTTTCAAAGTAGGGGTTTAAACTAGGGTTAGGGTTTCAAAGTAGGGTTTCAAACTAGGGTTAGGGTTTCAAAGTAGGGTTTTAAACTGGGTTAGGGTTTCAAAGTAGGGGTTTAAACTAGGGTTAGGGTTTCAAAGTAGGGGTTTAAACTCGGGTTAGGGTTTCAAAGTAGGGGTTTAAACTAGGGTTAGGTTTTCAAACTAGGGTTAGGGTTTCAAAGTAGGGTTTTAAACTAGGGTTAGGGTTTCAAACTAGGGTTAGGGTTTCAAAGTAGGGTTTTAAACTAGGTTTAGGGTTTCAAAGTAGGGGTTTAAACTAGGGTTAGGGTTTCAAAGTAGGATTTTAAACTAGGGTTAGGGTTTTAAAGTAGGGTTTTAAACTAAGGTTAGGGTTTCAAAGTAGGGGTTTAAACTAGGGTTAGGGTTTCAAAGTAGGGGTTTAAACTAGGGTTAGGGTTTCAAACTAAGGTTAGGGTTTCAAACTAGAGTTAAGGTTTCAAAGTAGGGTTTTAAACTAGGGTTAGGGTTTCAAAGTAGGGTTTTAAACTAGGGTTAGGGTTTCAAAGTAGGGTTTTAAACTAAGGTTAGGGTTTCAAAGTAGTGGTTTAAACTAGGGTTAGGATTTCAAAGTAGGTGTTTAAATGAGGGTTAGGGTTTAAACTAGGGTTAAGGTTTCAAAGTAGGGTTTTAAACTAGGTTAAGGTTTCAAAATGGTGGTTTAAACTAGGGTTAGGGTTTCAAAGTAGGGGTTTAAACTAGGGTTAGGGTTTCAAAGTAGGGTTTTAAACAAGGGTTAGGGTTTCAAAATAGGGGTTTAAACTATGGTTAGGGTTTCAAAGTAGGGGTTTAAACTAGGGATAAAGTTTCAATTAGGGGTTTAAACTAGGGTTAGGGTTTCAAAGTAGGGGTTTAAACTAGGGTTAGGGTTTCAAAGTAGGGGTTTAAACTAGGGATAAAGTTTCAATTAGGGGTTTAAACTAGGGTTAGGGTTTCAAAGTAGGGGTTTAAAGTAGGGTTAGGGTTTCAAAGTAGGGGTTTAAACTAGGGATAAAGTTTCAATTAGGGGTTTAAACTAGGGTTAGGGTTTTAAAGTAGGGGTTTAAACTAGGGTTAAAGTTTCAAAGTATGGGTTTGAACTATGGTTATGGTTTCAAAGTAGGGGTTTAAAGTAGGGTTAGGGTTTCAAAGTAGGGGTTTAAACTAGGGTTAGGGTTTTAAAGTAGGGTTTTAAACTAGGGTTAGGGTTTCAAAGTAGGGGTTTAAACTAGGGTTAGGGTTTCAAAGTAGGGTTTCAAACTAGGGTTAGGGTTTCAAAGTAGGGTTTCAAACTAGGGTTAGGGTTTCAAAGTACGGGTTTAAACTAGGGTTAATGTTTCAAAATAGGGTTTTAAACTAGGGTTAGGGTTTCAAAGTAGGGTTTCAAACTAGGGTTAGGGTTTCAAAGTAGGGTTTCAAATTAGGGTTAGGGTTTCAAAGTAGGGGTTTAAACTAGGGTTAGGGTTTCAAAGTATGGGTTTAAAGTAGGGTTAGGGTTTCAAAGTAGGGGTTTAAACTAGGGTTAATGTTTCAAAGTAGGTGTTTAAACTAGGGTTAGGGTTTCAAACTAGGTGTTTAAACTAGGGTTAGGGTTTCAAACTAGGGTTAGGGTTTCAAAGTAGGGTTTTAAACTATGGTTAGGGTTTCAAAGTAGGGGTTTAAACTAGGGTTAGGGTTTCAAAGTAGGGTTTTAAACTATGGTTAGGGTTTCAAAGTAGGGGTTTAAACTAGGGTTAGGGTTTCAAACTAGGGTTAGGGTTTCAAAGTAGGGTTTTAAACTATGGTTAGGGTTTCAAAGTAGGGGTTTAAACTAGGGTTAGGGTTTCAAAGTATGGGTTTAAACTAGGGTTACGGTTTCAAAGTAGGGTTTTAACCGAGGGTTAGGGTTCTTAAGTAGGGGTTTAAACTCGAGTTAGGGTTTCAAAGTAGGGTTTTAAACTATGGTTAAGGTTTCAAAGTAGGGGCTTAAACTAGGGTTAGGGTTTCAAAGTAGGGTTAGGGTTTCAAGGTAGGGTTTTAAACTAGGGTTAGGGTTTCAAAGTAGGGATTTAAACTAGTGTTAGGGTTTCAAAGTAGGGGTTTAAACTAGGGTTAGGGTTTCAAAGTAGGGGTTTAAACTAGGGTTAGGTTTTCAAACTAGGGTTAGGGTTTCAAGGTAGGGTTTTAAACTAGGGTTAGGGTTTCAAAGTAGGGGTTTAAACTAGGGTTAGGGATTCAAAGTAGGGGTTTAAACTAGGTTAGGGTTTCAAAGTAGGGGTTTAAACTAGGGTTAGTGTTTCAAAGTAGGTGTTTAAACTAGGGTTAGGGTTTCAAACTAGGGTTAGGGTTTCAAAGTAGGGTTTTAAACTATGGTTAGGGTTTCAAAGTAGGGGTTTAAACTAGGGTTAGGGTTTTAAAGTAGTGGTTCAAACTAGGGTTAGGGTTTCAAAGTAGGGTTTTAAACTAGGGTTAGGGTTTCAAAGTAGGGGTTTAAACTAGGGTTAGGGTTTCAAAGTAGGGGTTTAAACTCGGGTTAGGGTTTCAAAGTAGGGGTTTAAACTAGGGTTAGGTTTTCAAACTAGGGTTAGGGTTTCAAAGTAGGGTTTTAAACTAGGGTTAGGGTTTAAAACTAGGGTTAAGGTTTCAAAGTAGGGTTTTAAACTAGGTTTAGGGTTTCAAAGTAGGGGTTTAAACTAGGGTTAGGGTTTCAAAGTAGGGTTTTAAACTAGGGTTAGGGTTTCAAAGTAGGGGTTTAAACTAGGGTTAGGGTTTCAAAGTAGGGTTTTAAACTAGGGTTAGGGTTTCAAAGTAGTGGTTTAAACTAGGGTTAGGGTTTCAAAGTAGGTGTTTAAACGAGGGTTAGGGTTTAAACTAGGGTTAAGGTTTCAAAGTAGGGGTTTAAACTAGGGTTAGGGTTTCAAAGTAGGGTTTTAAACTAGGTTAAGGTTTCAAAATGGTGGTTTAAACTAGGGTTAGGGTTTCAAAGTAGGGGTTTAAACTAGGGTTAGGGTTTCAAAGTAGGGTTTTAAACAAGGGTTAGGGTTTCAAAATAGGGGTTTAAACTATGGTTAGGGTTTCAAAGTAGGGGTTTAAACTAGGGATAAAGTTTCAATTAGGGGTTTAAACTAGGGTTAGGGTTTCAAAGTAGGGGTTTAAACTAGGGTTAGGGTTTCAAAGTAGGGGTTTAAACTAGGGATAAAGTTTCAATTAGGGGTTTAAACTAGGGTTAGGGTTTCAAAGTAGGGGTTTAAACTAGGGTTAGGGTTTCAAAGTAGGGGTTTAAACTAGGGATAAAGTTTCAATTAGGGGTTTAAACTTGGGTTAGGGTTTCAAAGTAGGGGTTTAAACTAGGGTTAGGGTTTCAAAGTAGGGGTTTAAACTAGGGATAAAGTTTCAATTAGGGGTTTAAACTAGGGTTAGGGTTTCAAAGTAGGGGTTTAAACTAGGGTTAAGGTTTCAAAGTATGGGTTTGAACTATGGTTATGGTTTCAAAGTAGGGGTTTAAAGTAGGGTTAGGGTTTCAAAGTAGGGTTTTAAACTAGGTTTAGGGTTTCAAAGTAGGGGTTTAAACTCGGGTTAGGGTTTCAAAGTAGGGGTTTAAACTAGGATTAGGATTTCAAAGTAGGGGTTTAAACTAGGGTTAGGGTTTCAAAGTAGGGGTTTAAACTAGGGTTAAGGTTTCAAAGTAGGATTTTAAACTAAGGTTAGGGTTTCAAAGTAGGGGTTTAACCTAGGGTTAGGGTTCTAAAGTAGGGGTTTAAATTAGGGTTAGGGTTTCAAAGTAGGGGTTTAAACTAGGGTTAGGGTTTCAAAGTAGGGGTTTAAACTAGGATTAGGGTTTCAAAGTAGGGGTTTAAACTAGGGTTAGGTTTTCAAAGTAGGGGTTTAAACTCAGGTTAGGGTTTCAAAGTAGGGGTTTAAACTCGGGTTAGGGTTTCAAACTAGGGGTTTGAACTAGGGTTAGGGTTTCAAAGTAGGGGTTTAAACTAGGGTTAGGTTTTCAAACTAGGGTTAGGGTTTCAAAGTAGGGTTTTAAACTAGGGTTAGGGTTTCAAACTAGGGTTAGGGTTTCAAAGTAGGGTTTTAAACTAGCTTTGGGGTTTCAAAGTAGGGGTTTAAACTAGGGTTAGGGTTTCAAAGTAGGATTTTAAACTAGGGTTAGGGTTTTAAAGTACTGGTTTAAACTAGGGTTAGGGTTTCAAAGTAGGGTTTTAAACTGGGTTAGGGTTTCAAAGTAGGGGTTTAAACTAGGGTTAGGGTTTCAAAGTAGGGGTTTAAACTCGGGTTAGGGTTTCAAAGTAGGGGTTTAAACTAGGGTTAGGGTTTCAAAGTAGGGGTTTAAACTAGGGTTAGGTTTTCAAACTAGGGTTAGGGTTTCAAAGTAGGGTTTTAAACTAGGGTTAGGGTTTCAAACTAGGGTTAGGGTTTCAAAGTAGGGTTTTAAACTAGGTTTAGGGTTTCAAAGTAGGGGTTTAAACTAGGGTTAGGGTTTCAAAGTAGGATTTTAAACTAGGGTTAGGGTTTTAAAGTAGGGTTTTAAACTAGGGTTAGGGTTTCAAAGTAGGGGTTTAAACTAGGGTTAGGGTTTCAAAGTAGGGGTTTAAACTAGGGTTAGGGTTTCAAACTAAGGTTAGGGTTTCAAACTAGAGTTAAGGTTTCAAAGTAGGGTTTTAAACTAGGGTTAGGGTTTCAAAGTAGGGTTTTAAACTAGGGTTAGGGTTTCAAAGTAGGGTTTTAAACTAAGGTTAGGGTTTCAAAGTAGTGGTTTAAACTAGGGTTAGGATTTCAAAGTAGGTGTTTAAATGAGGGTTAGGGTTTAAACTAGGGTTAAGGTTTCAAAGTAGGGTTTTAAACTAGGTTAAGGTTTCAAAATGGTGGTTTAAACTAGGGTTAGGGTTTCAAAGTAGGGGTTTAAACTAGGGTTAGGGTTTCAAAGTAGGGTTTTAAACAAGGGTTAGGGTTTCAAAATAGGGGTTTAAACTATGGTTAGGGTTTCAAAGTAGGGGTTTAAACTAGGGATAAAGTTTCAATTAGGGGTTTAAACTAGGGTTAGGGTTTCAAAGTAGGGGTTTAAACTAGGGTTAGGGTTTCAAAGTAGGGGTTTAAACTAGGGATAAAGTTTCAATTAGGGGTTTAAACTAGGGTTAGGGTTTCAAAGTAGGGGTTTAAACTAGGGTTAGGGTTTCAAAGTAGGGGTTTAAACTAGGGATAAAGTTTCAATTAGGGGTTTAAACTAGGGTTAGGGTTTCAAAGTAGGGGTTTAAACTAGGGTTAAAGTTTCAAAGTATGGGTTTGAACTATGGTTATGGTTTCAAAGTAGGGGTTTAAAGTAGGGTTAGGGTTTCAAAGTAGGGGTTTAAACTAGGGTTAGGGTTTTAAAGTAGGGTTTTAAACTAGGGTTAGGGTTTCAAAGTAGGGGTTTAAACTAGGGTTAGGGTTTCAAAGTAGGGTTTCAAACTAGGGTTAGGGTTTCAAAGTAGGGTTTCAAACTAGGGTTAGGGTTTCAAAGTACGGGTTTAAACTAGGGTTAATGTTTCAAAATAGGGTTTTAAACTAGGGTTAGGGTTTCAAAGTAGGGTTTCAAACTAGGGTTAGGGTTTCAAAGTAGGGTTTCAAATTAGGGTTAGGGTTTCAAAGTAGGGGTTTAAACTAGGGTTAGGGTTTCAAAGTATGGGTTTAAAGTAGGGTTAGGGTTTCAAAGTAGGGGTTTAAACTAGGGTTAATGTTTCAAAGTAGGTGTTTAAACTAGGGTTAGGGTTTCAAACTAGGTGTTTAAACTAGGGTTAGGGTTTCAAACTAGGGTTAGGGTTTCAAAGTAGGGTTTTAAACTATGGTTAGGGTTTCAAAGTAGGGGTTTAAACTAGGGTTAGGGTTTCAAAGTAGGGTTTTAAACTATGGTTAGGGTTTCAAAGTAGGGGTTTAAACTAGGGTTAGGGTTTCAAACTAGGGTTAGGGTTTCAAAGTAGGGTTTTAAACTATGGTTAGGGTTTCAAAGTAGGGGTTTAAACTAGGGTTAGGGTTTCAAAGTATGGGTTTAAACTAGGGTTACGGTTTCAAAGTAGGGTTTTAACCGAGGGTTAGGGTTCTTAAGTAGGGGTTTAAACTCGAGTTAGGGTTTCAAAGTAGGGTTTTAAACTATGGTTAAGGTTTCAAAGTAGGGGCTTAAACTAGGGTTAGGGTTTCAAAGTAGGGTTAGGGTTTCAAGGTAGGGTTTTAAACTAGGGTTAGGGTTTCAAAGTAGGGATTTAAACTAGTGTTAGGGTTTCAAAGTAGGGGTTTAAACTAGGGTTAGGGTTTCAAAGTAGGGGTTTAAACTAAGGTTAGGTTTTCAAACTAGGGTTAGGGTTTCAAGGTAGGGTTTTAAACTAGGGTTAGGGTTTCAAAGTAGGGGTTTAAACTAGGGTTAGGGATTCAAAGTAGGGGTTTAAACTAGGTTAGGGTTTCAAAGTAGGGGTTTAAACTAGGGTTAGTGTTTCAAAGTAGGTGTTTAAACTAGGGTTAGGGTTTCAAACTAGGGTTAGGGTTTCAAAGTAGGGTTTTAAACTATGGTTAGGGTTTCAAAGTAGGGGTTTAAACTAGGGTTAGGGTTTTAAAGTAGTGGTTCAAACTAGGGTTAGGGTTTCAAAGTAGGGTTTTAAACTAGGGTTAGGGTTTCAAAGTAGGGGTTTAAACTAGGGTTAGGGTTTCAAAGTAGGGGTTTAAACTCGGGTTAGGGTTTCAAAGTAGGGGTTTAAACTAGGGTTAGGTTTTCAAACTAGGGTTAGGGTTTCAAAGTAGGGTTTTAAACTAGGGTTAGGGTTTAAAACTAGGGTTAGGGTTTCAAAGTAGGGTTTTAAACTAGGTTTAGGGTTTCAAAGTAGGGGTTTAAACTAGGGTTAGGGTTTCAAAGTAGGGTTTTAAACTAGGGTTAGGGTTTCAAAGTAGGGGTTTAAACTAGGGTTAGGGTTTCAAAGTAGGGTTTTAAACTAGGGTTAGGGTTTCAAAGTAGGTGTTTAAACGAGGGTTAGGGTTTAAACTAGGGTTAAGGTTTCAAAGTAGGGGTTTAAACTAGGGTTATGGTTTCAAAGTAGGGTTTTAAACTAGGTTAAGGTTTCAAAATGGTGGTTTAAACTAGGGTTAGGGTTTCAAAGTAGGGGTTTAAACTAGGGTTAGGGTTTCAAAGTAGAGTTTTAAACAAGGGTTAGGGTTTCAAAATAGGGGTTTAAACTATGGTTAGGGTTTCAAAGTAGGGGTTTAAACTAGGGATAAAGTTTCAATTAGGGGTTTAAACTAGGGTTAGGGTTTCAAAGTAGGGGTTTAAACTAGGGTTAGGGTTTCAAAGTAGGGGTTTAAACTAGGGATAAAGTTTCAATTAGGGGTTTAAACTAGGGTTAGGGTTTCAAAGTAGGGGTTTAAACTAGGGTTAGGGTTTCAAAGTAGGGGTTTAAACTAGGGATAAAGTTTCAATTAGGGGTTTAAACTAGGGTTAGGGTTTCAAAGTAGGGGTTTAAACTAGGGTTAAAGTTTCAAAGTATGGGTTTGAACTATGGTTATGGTTTCAAAGTAGGGGTTTAAAGTAGGGTTAGGGTTTCAAAGTAGGGGTTTAAACTAGGGTTAGGGTTTTAAAGTAGGGTTTTAAACTAGGGTTAGGGTTTCAAAGTAGGGGTTTAAACTAGGGTTAGGGTTTCAAAGTAGGGTTTCAAACTAGGGTTAGGGTTTCAAAGTAGGGTTTCAAACTAGGGTTAGGGTTTCAAAGTACGGGTTTAAACTAGGGTTAATGTTTCAAAATAGGGTTTTAAACTAGGGTTAGGGTTTCAAAGTAGGGTTTCAAACTAGGGTTAGGGTTTCAAAGTAGGGTTTCAAATTAGGGTTAGGGTTTCAAAGTAGGGGTTTAAACTAGGGTTAGGGTTTCAAAGTATGGGTTTAAAGTAGGGTTAGGGTTTCAAAGTAGGGGTTTAAACTAGGGTTAATGTTTCAAAGTAGGTGTTTAAACTAGGGTTAGGGTTTCAAACTAGGTGTTTAAACTAGGGTTAGGGTTTCAAACTAGGGTTAGGGTTTCAAAGTAGGGTTTTAAACTATGGTTAGGGTTTCAAAGTAGGGGTTTAAACTAGGGTTAGGGTTTCAAAGTAGGGTTTTAAACTATGGTTAGGGTTTCAAAGTAGGGGTTTAAACTAGGGTTAGGGTTTCAAACTAGGGTTAGGGTTTCAAAGTAGGGTTTTAAACTATGGTTAGGGTTTCAAAGTAGGGGTTTAAACTAGGGTTAGGGTTTCAAAGTATGGGTTTAAACTAGGGTTACGGTTTCAAAGTAGGGTTTTAACCGAGGGTTAGGGTTCTTAAGTAGGGGTTTAAACTCGAGTTAGGGTTTCAAAGTAGGGTTTTAAACTATGGTTAAGGTTTCAAAGTAGGGGCTTAAACTAGGGTTAGGGTTTCAAAGTAGGGTTAGGGTTTCAAGGTAGGGTTTTAAACTAGGGTTAGGGTTTCAAAGTAGGGATTTAAACTAGTGTTAGGGTTTCAAAGTAGGGGTTTAAACTAGGGTTAGGGTTTCAAAGTAGGGGTTTAAACTAGGGTTAGGTTTTCAAACTAGGGTTAGGGTTTCAAGGTAGGGTTTTAAACTAGGGTTAGGGTTTCAAAGTAGGGGTTTAAACTAGGGTTAGGGATTCAAAGTAGGGGTTTAAACTAGGTTAGGGTTTCAAAGTAGGGGTTTAAACTAGGGTTAGTGTTTCAAAGTAGGTGTTTAAACTAGGGTTAGGGTTTCAAACTAGGGTTAGGGTTTCAAAGTAGGGTTTTAAACTATGGTTAGGGTTTCAAAGTAGGGGTTTAAACTAGGGTTAGGGTTTTAAAGTAGTGGTTCAAACTAGGGTTAGGGTTTCAAAGTAGGGTTTTAAACTAGGGTTAGGGTTTCAAAGTAGGGGTTTAAACTAGGGTTAGGGTTTCAAAGTAGGGGTTTAAACTCGGGTTAGGGTTTCAAAGTAGGGGTTTAAACTAGGGTTAGGTTTTCAAACTAGGGTTAGGGTTTCAAAGTAGGGTTTTAAACTAGGGTTAGGGTTTAAAACTAGGGTTAGGGTTTCAAAGTAGGGTTTTAAACTAGGTTTAGGGTTTCAAAGTAGGGGTTTAAACTAGGGTTAGGGTTTCAAAGTAGGGTTTTAAACTAGGGTTAGGGTTTCAAAGTAGGGGTTTAAACTAGGGTTAGGGTTTCAAAGTAGGGTTTTAAACTAGGGTTAGGGTTTCAAAGTAGTGGTTTAAACTAGGGTTAGGGTTTCAAAGTAGGTGTTTAAACGAGGGTTAGGGTTTAAACTAGGGTTAAGGTTTCAAAGTAGGGGTTTAAACTAGGGTTAGGGTTTCAAAGTAGGGTTTTAAACTAGGTTAAGGTTTCAAAATGGTGGTTTAAACTAGGGTTAGGGTTTCAAAGTAGGGGTTTAAACTAGGGTTAGGGTTTCAAAGTAGGGTTTTAAACAAGGGTTAGGGTTTCAAAATAGGGGTTTAAACTATGGTTAGGGTTTCAAAGTAGGGGTTTAAACTAGGGATAAAGTTTCAATTAGGGGTTTAAACTAGGGTTAGGGTTTCAAAGTAGGGGTTTAAACTAGGGTTAGGGTTTCAAAGTAGGGGTTTAAACTAGGGATAAAGTTTCAATTAGGGGTTTAAACTAGGGTTAGGGTTTCAAAGTAGGGGTTTAAACTAGGGTTAGGGTTTCAAAGTAGGGGTTTAAACTAGGGATAAAGTTTCAATTAGGGGTTTAAACTAGGGTTAGGGTTTCAAAGTAGGGGTTTAAACTAGGGTTAAGGTTTAAAGTATGGGTTTGAACTATGGTTATGGTTTCAAAGTAGGGGTTTAAAGTAGGGTTAGGGTTTCAAAGTAGGGGTTTAAACTAGGGTTAGGGTTTTAAAGTAGGGTTTTAAACTAGGGTTAGGGTTTCAAAGTAGGGGTTTAAACTAGGGTTAGGGTTTCAAAGTAGGGTTTCAAACTAGGGTTAGGGTTTCAAAGTAGGGTTTCAAACTAGGGTTAGGGTTTCAAAGTACGGGTTTAAACTAGGGTTAATGTTTCAAAATAGGGTTTTAAACTAGGGTTAGGGTTTCAAAGTAGGGTTTTAAACTAGGTTAAGGTTTCAAAATGGTGGTTTAAACTAGGGTTAGGGTTTCAAAGTAGGGGTTTAAACTAGGGTTAGGGTTTCAAAGTAGGGTTTTAAACAAGGGTTAGGGTTTCAAAATAGGGGTTTAAACTTTGGTTAGGGTTTCAAAGTAGGGGTTTAAACTAGGGATAAAGTTTCAATTAGGGGTTTAAACTAGGGTTAGGGTTTCAAAGTAGGGGTTTAAACTAGGGTTAGGTTTTCAAAGTAGGGGTTTAAACTAGGGATAAAGTTTCAATTAGGGGTTTAAACTAGGGTTAGGGTTTCAAAGTAGGGGTTTAAACTAGGGTTAGGGTTTCAAAGTAGGGGTTTAAACTAGGGATAAAGTTTCAATTAGGGGTTTAAACTAGGGTTAGGGTTTCAAAGTAGGGGTTTAAACTAGGGTTAAGGTTTCAAAGTATGGGTTTGAACTATGGTTATGGTTTCAAAGTAGGGGTTTAAAGTAGGGTTAGGGTTTCAAAGTAGGGGTTTAAACTAGGGTTAGGGTTTTAAAGTAGGGTTTTAAACTAGGGTTAGGGTTTCAAAGTAGGGGTTTAAACTAGGGTTAGGGTTTCAAAGTAGGGTTTCAAACTAGGGTTAGGGTTTCAAAGTAGGGTTTCAAACTAGGGTTAGGGTTTCAAAGTACGGGTTTAAACTAGGGTTAATGTTTCAAAATAGGGTTTTAAACTAGGGTTAGGGTTTCAAAGTAGGGTTTCAAACTAGGGTTAGGGTTTCAAAGTAGGGTTTCAAACTAGGGTTAGGGTTTCAAAGTACAGGTTTAAACTAGGGTTAGGGTTTCAAAGTAGGGGTTTAAACTAGGTTTAGGGTCTCAAACTAGGGATAGGGTTTCAAAGTAAGGTTTTAAACTAGGGTTAGGGTTTCAAAGTAGAGGTTTAAACTAGGCTTAGGGTTTCAAAGTAGGGTTTTAAACGAGGGTTAGGGTTTTAAAGTAGGGGTTTAAACTAAGGTTAGGGTTTCAAAGTAGGGTTTTAACCTAGGGTTAGGGTTCTAAAGTAGGGGTTTAAACTAGGGTTAGGGTTTCAAAGTAGGGTTTTAAACTAGGGTTAGGGTTTCAAAGTAGTAGTTTGAACTAGGATTAGGGTTTCAAAGTAGGGGTTTAAACTAGGTTTAGGGTCTCAAACTAGGGATAGGGTTTCAAAGTAAGGTTTTAAACTAGGGTTAGGGTTTCAAAGTAGGGTTTTAAACTAGGGTAAGGGTTTCAAAGTAGGGGTTTAAACTAGGGTTAGGGTTTCAAAGTAGGGGTTTAAACTAGGGTTAGGGTTTCAAACTAGGGTTAGGGTTTCAAAGTAGGGTTTTAAACTAGGGTTAGGGTTTCAAAGTAGGGGTTTAAACTAGGGTTAAATCAGAGCGGCCAATCTTTTTTTTGTAGACATATTTATCATTTAGTTAGTTCTAAACGTATTGAGCTTTAAATTGAATTTAAGACATGGGATATGTCATTTAAGCGCTCCCTTATTTTGAGCAGTGTTGTATGAAGGTACTTTTAATCAGTGTGCTTTTCTGTTAGCGGGACATCGTGCATTTGGACTTGAATGTTTTGTTTGTCCTTATTGTGATTGTGACTACAACACAATGAAAAGTGTTGGTGTCAGTGAGGAACTGCGATGGTAAGGGATGAACTGCGATGGCAAAAATGCGGCCCGAACCGTAGATCGCACCGGGACAAATGAGGTATCAAACGATGCGGCTCGATCTGACTCGCTGCGCTATTATTTTTCTAAGAATTCCCAGTTACCAAGGTGACGCTATTCCCAAAAAACTCCCAAATAAAGTCCCATAGGAATGAATGGGAATCCGAAAGACATCAACTCCAATCAAGCACCTTTTTCCAAGACACGCTGCGCGCGCATACGTTGACCGACCGATATGAATTTTAGCTCATTTTGTTGGAATTTTTGTCATCTTTAGCTCAGTGTCAAAAAAAAAATTAAGGAATGAAAGCTCTCCCCCTGTGCGGGTTCAAAGACAGTGAGCAAAGGGGTGAAAGTCGCCTTTCTTGCATCAGCTAGAGCGTGACTAATTAAGGACAGAGTGCTGGGAACCAAAAAATATATTTCCAAAAGTTTCACTTTAACTCGTCACCATGGCCACAATCTTTGCTCACTAGACATCAAATTCGCACATTTTGTAGCCACAAGCCTCTGCTAGGGTTAGTTTTATTTGGCTAAGGTGTCATTTAGTACCTTTATTTTAACTTTAAGCGAGGAGAAGTCGCACTATTTTGATCTCTTTTCAATGTTTTCCGTTTTCCCCTCTTCATTTTCGATCAATCATAAGTTTTCAACCTGCTCTCATTTGGTCATTTTTCATCCGATTAAAAAACTGAGAACATGCTCGCGTTCCCCAAACCCTTGCCGTTCTAACGAGCCATTTCTGGAATCTGCATCTTCAACCGTTAAGTCGCGAGAGGCTTTTGTTTGAGGTGAGCGTAATCCTATACAAATCAATGGAATGTTGGTGCGTGACGTCTCCTAACAACTTAAAATCAAATGTGTGTGCGTGAATGTGCATGTTTTGTAAAGGGGCAGTAAAATACTGTTGATTATGGTAGATTCCACATTTCTTGACCGATTTCAATGGTTTAAATTTTAAACTGTTCAGCTCATTGAAATGTTACTTAAAATCAAATGTGTGTGCGTGAATGTGCATGTTTCTTAAAGGGGCAGTAACATACTGTTGATTATGGTTAACTTTTACATTTCTTGAGTGATTTCAATGGTTTCAATTTTAAACTGTTCAGCTCATTGAAATGTTAGTTAAAATCAAATGTGTGTGCGTGAATGTGCATGTTTCTTAAAGGGGCAGTAATACTTTTAGTTGATTATAACTTCCACATTTCTTGAGCGATTTCAACGGTTGAAATTTTAAACTGTTCAGCTCATTGAAAAGAGTTGCAAGAGTTAGCAGGCCCATTAAAAATTTCCGCGGGAATTTTTCTAGTTTTTTAATCTTCCACCGATTTTTCCGCAAGAATGCGGCCCGTACCGTACATCGCACCAGGACAAATGAAGTATCAAACGATGCGGCTCGATCTGACTCGGTGCGGCATTATTTTTCTAGGAATTCCCAGTTACCATGGCGACGCTATTCCCAAAAAACTCCCAAAATTCAGGGAAAGAAGGTCCCATAGGAAATGAATGTGAAAAGGAAAGACAAAATCACACATCAAGCACCTTTTTCCAAGACACGCTGCGTGCGCATACGTTAACCGATTGATATGAATTTTAGCTCATTTTGTTGGAATTTTTCCTATCTTTAGCTCAGTGTCAAAAAAAAAATTAAGGAATGAAAGTTCTTCCCCCTGTGCGAGTTCAAAGACAGTGAGTGTAATCGCCACTCTATTACGCAATTAAACTTTCAGTGGTGGGAACCAAAAAATCTATTTCCAAAAGTTTTACTTCAACTCGTCACCATGGCCACAATCTTTGCTCACTAGACATTAAATTCGCACATTTTGTAGCCACAAGCCTCTGCTTTCTGAAAAACTAAGTTTTATTTGGCTAAGGTGTCATTTAGTACCTTTATTTTCACTTTAAGCGAGGAGAAGTCGGACTTTGGCGCCTATCTCCTCCATGTTAATTTCTCCGTTTTTTCCCTCTTCATTTTCGATCAATTATAAGTTTTCAACCTGCTCTCATTTGGTCATTTTTCATCTGATTACAAAACTGAGAACATGCTCGCGTTCCCCAAACCCTTGCCGTTCTAACGAGCCATTTCTGGAATCTGCATCTTCAACCGTTAAGTCGTGAGAGGCTTCTGTTTGAGGTGAGCGTAATCCTATACAAAATCAATGGAATGTGGGTGCGTGACGTCTCCTAACAACTTAAAATCAAATGTGTGTGCGTGAATGTGCATGTTTTGTAAAATGGCAGTAAGATACTTTTAGTTGATGTTGATTATGGTGAACTTCCACATTTCTTGACCGATTTCAATGGTTTAAATTTTAAACTGTTCAGCTCATTTACATTAAAAAAAAAACGTTTAAAAAAACACACACAATACACACACATTATTATTATTTTTAAATGAAATGGAATGGACTGCTATTTAAATAGTGCTTTTTTAGCTATACTGCCTGGTCTCTCACTTTTGCATAGCAACTGCCTCAGCCAATCATTTCTCTCACTGTTGAGCTCAACTCACCCCCTTTTTTTCTTGGTGTACTCAAGGCTTGGCCTATCTACGACTACTACTATTGCAAATACTATTACTACTACTACTATCTTGGCCAATTGATTAGGTACACCCAGGATTCTGGTCAATTCATTAGGTACACCCTGGATTCTTGCCACTCCGCCCACCCAGGGCGGCGGCCATCTTGGCCAATTAATTAGGTACACCCTGGAGTCTCGCCACTCCGCTCACCCAGGGCAACGGCCATCTTGGCCAATTAATTAGGTACACTAAGGATTCTCTCCCCTCCGCCCACCCGGGGCGGCGGCCATCTTGGCCAATTGATTAGGTACAGCCAGGACTTTTCAGTCACAAAATTGTTTTATTTGATTATTTTCCAAATTTGTAGCATGTGACTATTACTGTGTTTTTTTGATGATTGTGGTTTATTATTAACTCTTTGACCGCCATAAACGTTATAAAACGTTTAGCATAAACCTAGGGAAGGGCGCCGAGGACGTTAAAAGACGTCCCCTATGTTTTTTTTTTGTTTTTTTTTGAAAACGGGTGCAGGAAAGCCTTGGGCAGCTGTGCTGAAAGTATCAGGCAGATCTGATTAGTAAAAGACTCGTTTTGGCCCCTAGAGGGCAGCGATGACTCTCTTTGCACAAGGTTGGATGGGCCGCCCACCGTGGGCGTCAGTAGAAGACGTGAGGCGGAGCTAGAGTGTTGAGGAGACATGGCTGATGAAGCCCACAATGGCTGACCAATCAACCGGTTGCAAGCAGCTCACGCTTGAGCATTTTTTTCAAAGACGGAAAGCATCAATCAATACTAAAAAGCGCATTGATGTCGACGATGATGATGACTCCGAGCTTGACGCCAAAGTTGGAAGCCTTGACGCGACTGTTATGATCATGTAGTAAGCCTCACCGGCTAAGCGCGGCTAGTGCGGCTACCGCTGCTAAGGCCGCAAAACGCGCACAATAGCCGACCGGGTACTTCTACACAATCGGACATTCGATCGGGCGATGGAGAGTTGGCATCGACCAATGCAGATTGATGATGATGATGATGATGACTCCGAGCTTGACGCCAAAGTTGGAAGCCTTGACGCGACTGTTATGATCACGTAGTAAGCCTCACCGGCTAGCGCGGCTACCGCTGCTAACGCCGGAGCTTTCACATGCGGACATTTTGTCGGACAATGAAGAGTACCCCGAGTCCAATGCATATTCATCGGAGGAGCGGGTACAGTCTGATCACGGAGAAGACACAGTTTCTGGACTACGATGCCACCATGAATGGAGTGGATAAAATGGATCAGAACATCTCTTACAACCCGGTGTAGCAACTGAAGGACACGAGGAAGCGAGACATAACGAAACCGTAGCATGATCCTGATATTAGACTTGATGGCAACACACACTGCAGTATATACTTGCTATTCCCCGGAAAAAACGGCCTGCAAGAAAGTGGAGCACGCGAAGAGGCAATCTGTTGTGCAAATGCTGTTGCGACTCCTTGCACGCAGGAGAGTGTTACAAAAAGAAAAACTGTAGTTGAAACATCCACATATTTGTAAATAGCACCACAGTTGCACACATTTGTAAATAGTTTGCCAAATTGTTGTCAAATTGTTACACTGTTGAATGTAAATAAACGTATTTTGCTATCAAAAAACACTTTTTCATTCTTGGTGGTAGTGTTTTATAGAAGTAAAGCACTATTTAGGTGTTTGTGGCATCATTCATGGACAAAAAGAAGTGTAAAATTCACTAGAATGCATGAAATAATATCGTTTCACTAAAAGCTTGATTTCTCCGTATTTTGGTCCAAAACAGGCGAAATTGGGTCAAACTAACCATTTTCTATTGTTGATTACTAAAGAACGGAATAAGGTAGAAACAAACTTTTTTTTTCTGATGAAAGATCTTTCATTTGGTAGTACGTGTGTTTCCATAGTCCAAACAGAACATTTTCTGTGGACCTTGAAAGATCAGTCAAAATGCTTAAATCGGCTGGCACTGACGGCATCCCTTTTCTGAAAACGTCTTGCAGTCAAAGAGTTAAATACTATAAATTGTCCATTTCCTTTGCTAAAATAAATGTTTTATTTTATAATATTGATGAGTTCTTCAAGATGCACAAACAGTGACTGTGCACATGTTGTTTCCTCAGGGCACACATACACATATAAAAGTAATTTGTAAGATGTTGATAAAATTGGGTTAATGGTGTAAATCAACAAATTCAAATTGGAAGGTTCATTTAACTAGATTGTTTTATGTTCAATATACTTTAAAAAAAAAATTCAGTGACATGTACAATGTAGCCAATAATAAAATATATAATACTGGATATTTTGTAGAAACATTTCATCACTTGTAAAGATTTGTCTGTGTTGAATAATTTAGACAGGTGATAATTGCTGAAATTAAAATAACAGATTCATCACATTATTTTAAATGCATAGTAATTAAAATGTATCACTCCCTTAACACTGAAAACAAAGATATGAATTAGACAATGGTTGGTTCTTTTTAGTGGTTAAAAAAGTGGATGTTTGAATTACAATTTGTATCTTTTTTTTATTTATTATTATTTTTTTTTTGTTGTGCAAAAAACACATACAAGTGGTCAAGCAGTGCATCCACCACCAGACAGCCTGTCCTGTATGTAGCAGTATGTCCTACTCGCAACCCGCGAGTGTTGTATGACACAATCCGCATTATTGAACCTTGCAGCTGCACGCAGCGCAGTTGCCCCCTTAAACTGGTCTCCTCGGATGCAGCGCGCTCTAACCTCACCATCGGGCTGCAACCCATCTTGTGATAGTTGGGACTTCGCGTTGTCTTCTCTCGCGCGTTTTTTTCTAATCCTAACCCTGATTGGTCCGCTTTTTTCCCTGTCTGTGCTGTGGCCAATGACATTCGCTTGATTTTGGAAGGTTCTAGACGACGGACCCCCTTGCTGATAGTTGGAGTTCATGTTGTCTTGTCTCTTTTCCCTGATTGGTCGTTTTCTGCTTGTCTGTGCTGTGGCCAATTAGAGACGCTTGAATGAGACTATTTTAGAAGGTTCTCGACCACGGCTTCTTCCCATTTCATCTCGTCTGAGGTAAGTGTTGCACGGCAGTTGTTTGTAGTCTGATGTATAATGCTAAATAAGTGAGATTTTGCAAGTTTTCCCCCATCTTAAACTACATCACGTTAATACTGGCAATGTATTGAAACGTATTTGATGTGTTTGAACGTTGTGTTATCCGGCTGCTGTTTTAACAAGATATAGGTAAAGTTAAGTGCTAGACATGGTAACCTACATGCTAATGATGAGTTATTAACATTGTTTTTTAGTTTTAATTTATATTTTAGCCGTTTTGGATTTAGTTGACTCAGTGTAGGCTCAATGAATTGTATTCTTGTCTGTGTTACTTTCATGAGAAAGAGCAACGGGTCTGTCTATTCATTCGTTATCTAATGGGAGGGCCGGGATTCTGCTGTGTCGGAAGGGAGTCAGGCTTATTATTATTGTATTTTTTCTAATCTGATTTATACCCATGGGAACGGATTCTCTTGTATTCATTCAGTTGTAACCAGGTGTGTTGTGGGCTGACTTTTTTATGAACCCTCTTTGAATAAATAATGATGTGGGCTGGAGAGAAGACACACATTTGAACAGAGCACTGCTTGGGTGACTTCATTTGTGTGATCAGAAGCTTCTGGTAATTATTTACCTTTGCAAAGGAACTTCTTCAACAGAATCTCACCATTCAGTTAATTGAACACGCAAAGAGTACAATACTTAATATTGTCTACTCTAACACTAACTACACCTGCTAGCGCTAGCTAGAGCTAGCAGATCTCACTTTAAGGTTTTAATGTGCAGTAAAAGAAAACAAAGAAAAGTTTGAGTATGCTCTAAATCTCAATTGTGTATATCCATCGTTGCTACAATATACAGTAAGGCTTTTGTCTCGTCTGTCGTCGTCGTGGTGGGGTTGGGGGAGGGGGCGTCGGTTGTTGAGTGGCGTGTCCTGCTCGATCGTGTAGCGGAGCGGCGCCGATGAGGGATTTTGGAAGTATTTTACACTGTTAAATGACCTTCATTGATTGACTACAGCACACATTTGTAAATTGTCAAAGCTGCCTTTATTTTCCCCCTTGAAAGATTACCGTTGGTTTCTGTAGCGATCGTTTTTTTCACGGCCATCCAGAATATCCATCCATTTTGCCAAACCGTTTCACCTCATGGAAATTAATCTAAAAGAAAAAAAAAGTAACAATGTTATTACAATACCGTTTTCTTTGTTAATAAGTAAACAAGGAAGTCTATAGTGGATCCATTTTTTTCTATTGTTGAGGATTTATTGAAGGCTCTGCTCACCCCATCCATTATTTATAATCAATGAACTATACAATGTGTGATGTTACTATACTTCAATTGATGAAAATAATGGCGGCGTATTCCAAGCACAGAGAGGTGAGCGCTCAAGAAGCGGTGGCGCGGACATGCAGTCTCCCTCTGAAGAAGTGCTCGCGCAGCGTAGTTTTCATCCAGACGGCTGAGGATGGCGTGAAATTGAGTCTACCCATGAGTAGACTGAAGACCATGCATCCGGACGCAGACAACGTGTGGATGTCTGGTCTGCCAGACAAATATGTGGCAAGACCTAGAACGGCAATGTTTGAGCGGATGTGTCTCGCCGAATTCGCATCCGAATACCGGGTCGTCTACGGTCAGCAGATTGAGGGCAAGAATGTCATTCCCCTCTCACACGGCAAGGGATTCATCCAGAAGCGGATTGGAAAAGATGCCGTCATCAGATTCACTCGCTTCTCAATCAAAAAGTATGCTGAGAAGTATTACAGGACCCAGCTTAAATTGTACCTCCCCCACAGAGACGACGCCGAGCTCAGGTCTGAAAACCTCAAAACGTACGAGGAGTTCTACGGTGCCGGGGAATCAAAGTTCGGTCGGGTGCGGGCTATCGTCGACCGCAATCGGGGGCGGTACGAAGGACGGGGAAAGACCGTGGACAATGCCTTCGAAAAATTGAAAGAGCTTCGTGCGGTTCTCAACGCGTGGAGCACTTTTGCGCCGGAGGTAGAAGCAGAGCGTTTGGAGTGTGCCGCCGAACGCGAATCTAATCCGTTACAGGAAGACCCGCAAGATGAGGTTCCGGCCTACCAGGACGCTCCTGGTAGCGGCGCGGTCTTGCCGGCGTTTGAGGCGCCAAAGTTGAGCGCCGAATTTGTGAGGAACATGTACCGCAGTCTCAATGAAACGCAAGCGTCCGTCTTCTACGCTGTGCGCGAGTGGTGTTTGAAACGCGTTTCGGATCGTCTCCTCGAGCCCTTCTTTTATTTAATCCCCGGAGGAGCTGGCTGTGATAAATCGCATGTCATCAAGTGCATTTACCAGGAGGCCAGTAAGATTCTCCGCCAGCTTCCCAGGTTCCGCGACGAAGCGGATATGGCCAAGCCTGCTGTGCTGCTGACGTCGTTTACTGGCACGGCGGCTTACAACATCTCAGGGAAAACGCTTCATTCCCTCTTGAAATTCCCCAGGACTCTAAAGCCTGCTTACCAGGCGCTGGGGAATACGTTGGACGCATTGAGAGCAACCCTTTGCAACGTGGAAATTTTGATCATCGACGAGATCTCCATGGTCTCCAAGGAACTCTTTGCCTATGTCCACTGGAGATTTCAGCAAATCAAGGGCAACCAGAGACCATTTGGGGGCATCTCCGTTCTTGCAGTTGGGGACTTCTACCAACTGCCACCCCTCGGAAGGTCCAAGCCCCTCTGCGTTTCTGACAACGATCTTCTTGACCTCTGGACAGATTTTCAGATGGTCAAGCTTACTCAAATCATGCGGCAAAAAGACGACGTCGCTTTTGAACAGGATCAGGGAGAAGGGGAAGGCTGATCCACTCGGCGATGGTGACAGGGCGTTACTCACCACGGCTGTCACGGATGCGCGAGACCTCCCTGCGGATACTCTGCATATCTTTGCCACCAATAAAGAGGTGGATAGGCACAATGCAGCAACTGTGGCTGCTCTCAAATTGACTGTGGTCAATATTCCCGCAGAGGACTACAGGAAGAGCCCACGGTCGGGGGCGATGGTCACCGTGACCAAAGTGATCATGGGGTCGAGAAGGGATCTACCGGATGCCCTTCTACCTGGTGTAGGAGCACGGGTTATGCTTCTTCGGAATTTGGATGTCGAGGACGGATTGGTGAACGGGACCTTTAGCACAATAGGCAACATTGTTCAAAGCGCCCCAAAGGGGTCGGCGGAGAAAGTGACCTTGCTCGGACTGAGGCTAGACAATCCCGAAGCGGGCCAGAAATTGCGTGATAAAATTCTGGGGCCGACGGATGACTTGGTCTATATCGAAAGGTCGGAGGAAAACCTGGGCATAAAAGGCGTGGTCAGGCGGCAATTCCCCATGAAGCTTGCCTTTGGATGCACGGCTCACAAAGTGCAAGGCATGACGATGACTTCTGCAGTGGTGTCTCTTAAGCGTGTGTTTGAACCTGGAATGGCCTATGTTGCCCTAAGCCGCACGACGTCACTTCAGGGATTGAGGGTCATAGACTTTGACGAATCCAAAATCTATGCCAATCCCAACGTCACGACGGCAATGGACAGTATGACGCGCGCTTCTTTCCAAAGTACAAGACCACTGTTGTACTTTTTCAAAATGCCGCAAACTGCTTTTCCCACCTTGACCATTGTTCATCACAACACCGAGGGCCTTCCATCTCATATTGACGACTTAAAGTCTCATCATGAGTTGAGGCTGGCAGATGTCCTTTGCCTCACTGAAACTCATTTGTCTGGATCCTTCTCCCCCCCTCCCTTGCAACTGGAGGGATGCAGCACTTTTGTGCGCAACAGACAAGTTTCGTATTCAAATAGACTGGACGTGGCCCAAAAAGAGGGTGGCGGAGTCGCAGTCTATTATCGCGATTGTCTTCGAGCGGAGCCCCGTCGGTTTATTCAGAATGTGGTTGACCTGGAATTTGCTGTCATCAGGGTTGACGCTCCCGTCCAGGCTTTGATAGCTACGGTCTACAGGCCACCCAACCTGAGTCTTGGCACATTTCTTCCAAACCTTGGAAGTCTCTTGGATGCCTTGGCCGTGATGGACTGCCAGCCTATTGTTGTTTGCGGAGACTTTAATGAGGATTTGCTTTCAAAGGGAAAGAAATCCATTCTGGACTTGTTTCAGTCCAGAGGCTTTTCACAGCTGATCACCCAGGCCACAACTGGAAAGCAGACACTGATTGATCACATTTACATATCTCGCCCAGATTGTTGTGTTCAATCAGGCGTTCTGCACACTTATTACAGTTACCACAGTCCGGTCTACTGTGTGTTAACTTCTTGTGTCAGCTCATTGTAGATCGCAAGGGCACCATTTTCACAAGTGTGCCTTTGCAAATGTTATTGAGCCTTTCATACCACTGCTCAAAAGAGGGGGATACTGTACTTTAAATTGTAAAGGCTGAAAAGTTAAATCCTTTGCTCGTTCAAAATTTGTGTCATAACAGAACTACACTCAAAATCAGAGCGGCCAATCATTTTTTTTGTAGACATATTTATCATTTAGTTAGTTCTAAACTTATTGAGCTTTAAATTGAATTTAAGACATGGGATATGCCATTTAAGCGCTCCCTTATTTTGAGCAGTGTTGTATGACGGTACTTTTAATCAGTGTGCTTTTCTGTTAGCAGGACATCGTGCATTTGGACTTGAATGTTTTGTTTGTCCTTATTGTGATTGTGACTATAACACAATGAAAAGTGTTGGTGTCAGTGAGGAACTGCGATGGTAAGGAATGAACTGTGATGGTAAGTGATGATTGATTACTGAATTGATCTAGGCAAACATTGAACACTCATTTTTCATTTTCACATGCAATACAGGTGGATGGAGCGCAGCAAGGGGCGCAACTTGACATGGCCAAGGATATCAAGGTTGTTATGTCCGGTACAACTGGTGGAGAGAAAAGATGAAAAAAGGGATCCCGCAAACGTAGACCAAAATGATTTATTCTACAGGATTCCTCACTGAAAAACTGTCACATGTGTATTGGATGAGTATTTAGATTAAGTTTTAACTGTTCAGTTTTGCTGCCTATTTTCTAACAACTTGTTCCTTTGTGTGCTCAGGAAAAGATGAAGATGCTGTGTAACAAAGACCCAAAACGGCTCTTTTAAGAGCCGTTTTACATGTACTTTGGAGTAATATTCCTGCAATATTGATCAGCACCAACATGCCTTTTAATATGCAATGTCAAATTTAAACACTGCATTCATACTGTATTTGCTCCATGATACAGTATATTGCATTTTATATTTTAGTTAATCACTTACACTATAAGCAAGAAATTAAACTGATTCCCTTTTGATATGACTAAAATGTCAATCAAGACATAAGGGAAGCCATTACACATGTAATAACTGCAGTTATTACAAATTGTCTTGAACTCTATTCCTGCTGACACAAATTGAGAGGTAAAGTACACCAACATTTGGCAAACAGTTCAGAGCATGCATCTTTCCACCTTGCAAGAGTCAGCAGGCCCATTCAAAATTTCCGCGGAAATTTTTCTAGTATTTTTCTTCTTCTTCTTTTTATTATTTTTTTAATCTTCCACCGATTTTTCCGCAAGGGAATTTCCAGTTACCATGGCGACGCTATTCCCAAAAAACTCCCAAATAAAGTCCCATAGGAATGAATGGGAATCCGAAAGACATCAACTCCAATCAAACACCTTTTTCCAAGACACGCTGCGCGCGCATACGTTGACCGACCGATATGAATTTTAGCTCCGATATGAATTTTAGCTCATTTTGTTGGAATTTTTGTCATCTTTAGCTCAGTGTCAAAAAAAATAATTAAGGAATGAAAGCTCCCCCCCTGTGCGGGTTCAAAGACAGTGAGCAAAGGGGTGAAAGTCGCCTATTTAGAGTTTGACTAATTAAGGCTTCAGTGACGGGAACCAAAAAATATATTTCCAAAAGTTTCACTTCAACTCGTCACCATGGCCACAATCTTTGCTCACTAGACATCAAATTGGCACATTTTGTAGCCACAAGCCTCTGCTTTCTGAAAAACTAAGTTTTATTTGGCTAAGGTGTCATTTAGTACCTTTATTTTCACTTTAAGCGAGGAGAAGTCGGACTATTTCGATCTCTTTTCAATGTTATTTTCGCCGTTTTTCCCTCTTCATTTTCGATCAATCATAAGTTTTCAACCTGCTCCTAAGTTGGTCATTTTTCATCCGATTAAAAAACTGAGAACATGCTCGCGTTCCCCAAACCCTTGCCGTTCTAACGAGCCATTTCTGGAATCTGCATCTTCAACCGTTAGGTCGTGAGAGGCTTTTGTTTGAGGTGAGCGTATCCTATACAAAATCAATGGAATGTGGGTGCGTGACGTCTCGCAACAAGTTAAAATCAAATGTGTGTGCGTGAATGGTCTGTCACTTTTGCATAGCAACTGCCTCAGCCAATCATCTCTCACTGTTGAGCTCAACTCAGCCCCTTTTTTTCTTGGTGTACTCAAGGCTTGGCCTATATACGACTACTACTATTGCAAATACTATTACTACTACTACTATCTTGGCCAATTGATTAGGTACACCCAGGATTCTGGTCAATTAATTAGGTACACCCTGGATTCTCGCCACTTCGCCCACCCAGGGCGGCGGCCATCTTGGCCAATTAATTAGGTAGACCAAGGATTCTCTCCCCTCTGCCCACCCGGGGCGGCGGCCATCTTGGCCAATTGATTAGGTATGACCAGGATTCTCGCCACTCCGCTCGCCGAGGGCGGCGGCCATCTTGGCCAATTGATTAGGTACAGCCAGGACTTTTCAGTCACAAAATGTTTTTATTTGATTATTTTCCAAATTTGTAGCGTGACTATTACTGTGTTTTTTGCTGATTATGGTTTATTATTTAATACTAAAAATTGTCCATTTCCTTTGCTAAAATAAATGTTTTCTTTTATAATATTGATGAGTTCTTCAAGATGCACAAACAGTGACTGTGCGCATGTTGTCTCCACAGTTTCCTCAGGGCACACATAGACATATAAAAGGAATTTGTAAGATGTTAATAAAATTTGGTTAATGGTGTAAATCAACAAATTCAAATTGGAAGGTTCATTTAACTAGATTGTTTTATGTTCAATATACTTATATATATACCTATACAGGTGATAATTGCTGAAATTAAAATAACAGATTAATCAGATTTTTTTAAATGCATAGTAATTAAAATATGTGTCACTCCCTTAACACTGAAAACAAAGATATGAATTAGACAATGGTTGGTTCTTTTTAGTGGTTAAAAAAGTGGATGTTTGAATTACAATTTTTATCTTTTTATATGTATTTATTTTTTTATGTTGATGTGCAAAAAACACATACAATTGGTCAAGCAGCGCATCCACCACCAGACGGCCTGTCCTGTATGTAGCAGTATGTCCTACTCGCAACCCGCGAGTGTTGTATGACACAATCCGCATTATTGAACCTTGCAGCTGCACGCAGCGCAGTTGCCCCCTTAAACTGGTCTCCTCGGATGCAGCGCGCTCCAACCTCACCATCGGGCTGCAACCCATCTTGTGATAGTTGGAGTTCGTGTTGTCCTATCTCTTTTCCCTGATTGGTCGTTTTCTGCTTGTCTGTGCTGTGGCCAATGACATTCGCTTGATTTTGGAAGGTTCTAGACGACGGACCCCTCTTGCTGATAGTTGGAGTTCGTGTTGTCCTATCTATTTTCCCTGATTGGTCGTTTTCTGCTTGTCTGTGCTGTGGCCAATTAAAGACGCATGAATGAGACTATTTTAGAAGGTTCTCGACGACGGTCTCGTCCCATTTCATCTCGTCTGAGGTAAGTGTTGCACGGCAATTATTTTTAGTCTGATGTATAATGCTAAATAAGTGAGATTTTGCAAGTTTTCCCCCATCCTAAACTACATCACGTTAATACTGGCGATGTATTGAAACGTATTTGATGTGTTTGAACGTTGTGTTATCCGGCTGCTGTTTTAACAAGATAGGTAAAGTTAAGTGCTAGACATGGTAGCCTACATGCTAACTACACCTGCTAGCGCTAGCTAGAGCTAGCAGATCTCACTTTAAGGTTTTAATGTGCAGTAAAAGAAAACAAAAACAAAGAAAAGTTTGAGTAGGCTCTAAATCTCAATTGTGTATAGCCCTCGTTGCTACAATATACAGTAAGGCTTTTGTCTCGTCTGTCATCGTCGTGGTGGGGGTGGGGGAGGGGGGCGTCGGTTGTTGAGTGGCGTGTCCTGCTCGACCGTGTCGCGGAGCGGCGCCGATGAGGGATTTTGGAAGTATTTTACACTGTTAAATGACCTTCATTGATTGACTACAGCACACATTTGTAAATTGTCAAAGCTGCCTTTATTTTCCCCCTTGAAAGATTACCGTTGGTTTCTGTAGCGATCGTTTTTTTCATGGCCATCCAGAATATCCATCCATTTTGCCAAACCGTTTCACCTCATGGAAATTAATCTAAAAGAAAAAAAAAGTAACAATGTTATTACAATACCGTTTTCTTTGTTAATAAGTAAACAAGGAAGTCTATAGTGGATCCATTTTTTTCTATTGTTGAGGATTTATTGAAGGCTCTGCTCACCCCATCCATTATTTATAATCAATGTGTGATGTTACTATACTTCAATTGATGACGGTTTCTTATTTTTATTACAATGACACCACTGCCTCATTAGACTCAATGTACATTTTTAATGTTTCAAACACATCTGAGATTAACTACAAATTTTATCTTGAATCTTTTAGCGATCCGCTGAGCACTGTGCGAATTGGAAAGCTGCTGACCGTGATACTTGGATTTCAAACCTTCAGCACCGCCTTGGACTTCCACCTCATCTACCTGCTTCCATCTTGCCCTCAAACAACATAATACATATATAAGATCTACATCACAGAGTCTAGAACGCAAATACAGCTGAACTTGCACTCAACAGCACATTACAAACACTCTAATATCATTACTTTACTATTTTGTTGTGTTTAAATTGATTTCCTTTTTTTACTGCCAGTTTACTTTTGACTTTGTCTTGGGAAGTTTTTTTTCTTTTCTTTTTGCTTACAGTAAAGGTTGCTGTAGCAGCATGCCGCGGAAGGGGAAGCGTTCCGAGGCAGCCAAGCGCCGATTGAAGAAGCTGGACCTTGCTGCTCCGGAACTGAGCCCAAACATCGCACCCCAGCAGGTACTTTGCCTCTATTCAATTCTGCACTTGGCGGTGGTGTATTCTGTGTTGAGTTATTTTGAGTCACACTGCTAGGTCCTCAATGTGCTGTATATTTTGTTTTCAGCCTCGGTCCCCACCCTCTGCCACCAGTGATGGGACCACGATGCAGTCTCCAGTGAACAAGGTACGAGTTTCACGCCATATTTTAGCAAGAGTTTATCATTTTTTTATTACTATTACACTTTTTTTTAATATCCTAAACATTTGCAATGTGATTTAGAAGGCCAGAGTCCGAACTTCAGCTCCAGCCAGTCGGCTCGCCACTGTGGACGCCCGCTCCCCACCGCATACCTCTACTGTGGCTGCCCACCAGGTATGTTCCACAGCAGGCAAAATGCAATTAACTTTGTTAATGTGCAATACACATTATTTCCGGCTACAAATATAGTCAAGCAGAAAAAAATGCTAAAATGCTTATGTAAAAAGCAGTCTGTGTATTCAAGACACTCAATAGTAATGTAAAAAAATCCTTTATTAAAAATGGACTACCAACATGTTTCAACACAAGATTGTCTTCACCAGGGCATAGTTTGACAAATATAGAGTGTATGACTGAGCGATATTTGTGCATTGCTTTATTCATGTCAAACTAATTCTGAATTTAATTGTGATGAAGTCTGTTTTCTACAAGATTTCAAAATTTTTACTGATGTCAAAAATAAACTCACTAACATTGATCACAAATTTGTGAGATGCCGAGCCCGGACACAGATATTTCACATGGTTTCTTTTAAATTACATAGACCAGATGTAAATAATAATAACTAAGACGGTTATATTTAACAACTAATGTTTTGTTTTAGACTTCATGTCTATCTAAACAGTATATGTCATTGTTTTGTCAAAAACATATTTCTATATACTTCCTTTATACTATAATCTAATCTGGTACAATCTGCTGCCTTTCTGCTCATGTATTTGATCAGAAAATTCTAGCAAAATTGAGCAATTGTGACTGTATTTCAGACACAAACAAAAGTATCAGTTAAGTCCTTGAATCTCTTTTGTGATTAAGAATTTCATTAATAAACCTGGCCTGAATTAACATCACTTGTATGTACAAAATACCTGGTCAATTTTAATTGAAACTAATTTAACCATTACAACCTATGTTTGCTTTTTACTCTATATTATGGTGACTGTCATGTTTTGGGTTCTGTTTTCCTTGTGTGTCTCCCTTGGTCTTGTTTAAGTGTGATCCTGCCCTTCCTCGTGTGATCCAATCAGTGCCCTCAGCCACTTGTGTCTTGCCCCAGGTGTGTCTTGTTGTGTCGTTAGTCTGTGTATTTAGTCTGCTGTCTCCCCTCTGTCTGTGTCGAGTCATTGTTGTATTTCCCCCTGTGATGCTGCCCGTTTTTGCCTTGAATTTTCCCCCCATGTCATGCTGCCCGTTTTGCCTTGTTTTCTCCATATTATGTTTTTCCGTGCAATTTAGATCTCACCTTTTGTTTTGTAGAAATTAAAATCCCCTTTTTGATTGAGCCTCTGCCTCCTCGCCCTGTCTTCCCGCATTTGGGTCCTCAAGCTTCCCCTCCTTGACAGACTGCACATGCCTACAATTGTGTAATGTCTATGCTTTATGTTTTAGGTGTCCCCTGTTTGTGCCAAGGCTCTGGTACCAGGTCAGTCATAATTTTAATTGCTTTTGCAGCAGTTTTACAATCGATTATTTTAAACAATTCCAATATTTTGCAGGTTCATATACACTCAAAGTGGAACATGTACTTGTACTGTGCATTGTCAGCAATTGAAGTTGAGACTTGACATGGTATTCTGTGTGTGCATCATTTTAGGCAGAGGCACTGGCTGGCGCCACAGAGTTCGGGAATGGCCAGTTTCAGCTGTGACTGGGCGGAGGCACAAACTGGTCATTCCAGCACTGAACCAGGACAACACGGTATGTTTTATAATCAACTCTGCCTTTATAACAAATTAACAACCTTCATTTGTGTCTATTTTTTTAAATTACCTCTTTCCTTTTTTCAATTACTACTTTTTTTTTTTCTTTTGTAATAGTTTGTCCTGGTTGTTGGTGACTCCCACCTGCGAGCCATTGCCGATGGGGTTGTGAAGATGCCGGAGGGACGTTTCTCGTTTGCCGTGATGTCCACCCCGGGTGCCAGGGCCTCCGAGTTGCGTGCTGAGGTGCTGAATGCTGTTCTGCCTCGGTCACCCGAGGTGGTCTGCATTTTGGCTCCCAGCAACAACTTGGGCCGCCCCATCGCTGAGGCAGCGGCTGACTTTGGCCAGTTCTTGCACACCGTCTGCAGCCGCTGGCCCAACGTAAGTTCACACATTTCCTTTATATAGATCATACATTTACATTTCAAGTATGTACTTGCATATGTCAAATATGTTCTGTTTAAAATACATTTTAGCCTTTTCCCGTAGTTAAACAGTTAATGAATATTGAAGGATGGAATATGAATGAAAGTTCATCTTGCTCCAGATGTATATTTTACAGTTTTAAACTTTGTGCAGGTCGTTGTGCTGGACTTCCCCCCTCGTCTGAACGTCGAGCTGGCCCAGCAGGACCTTCTTCGCCAGGAGTACAACCGGGTGGCAGCACTTATGGGTACGTTTCATGTTGAAAATTGTTTTCACACACAAAGTGTTCTACTTTTCTTTAAGTCACCTCCTGATCTGATTTCATTGGTGTCTCAGCGGGGGACTCTTGGGCTAATGTTTTTTTTTCTTTGTTACTGTAGGTATTCGCTACCTATCTGTTGCTGGCCACTTCCCGCTGTCACATCTTCACTTGTGGTGTAGAGACGGGGTAAGTACATTAATTGCTGCAAAAAACAAACATTTTATTAGTGCTCCTCCTATCAAAAGTATGTTTGTAGATGTATAATATTTTTTCTGATCATGTCTGGAAGGTACACCTCAGTGACAGCGATGGGATGTCGGTGCTTGCGCGGTTGCTGTGGGCTGCCGTCAACCTGCGGATGGAGAGGACTGCACCACCTGCACCGGCTGCTCCTCAGCGTTCGCCACCAGCTCGAGTGTTCAGACCAAAAGTGGTTGTTAAGGGTGAGGTCACTGCGCCTCAGCCTTCCAACCCTTTTGACTGGACACTCGTCGGGAAGGCCAAGGAGGTAAACGCAAGCCTAACATGTTTTTGAAAACCTCCTAACATGTTTTTGAAAACCTTAAATTTTATGAATGTGTGTGTTGCAATAATGTCACTAGTCATTTCAGAGCAGCTCGGTTGTGGACTCTGAGGTCACCTGTGGGCCCACTGGGTGGATGGGCACTCTCCAGGTTTGTGATGGTGATCATGGATTCATTCAGCCTTTTACCATGGCACATGTTAAAATTCTATTTCTCTATTTCTATTTTGTTGTGTTTTTTACAGTGCAACATCCCATTGAACCCTCTCTGGTTCAGCCCACCCATGTTGGAGGCGATGGACAAGCTGTCTCCAGCTCATCTTTCCAGCCCTGAGGACTGCCCAGGATCCAAAGGATAAGAAGGTATTTACGTTTTCCTATTTTGTTTGCCCGTTATGTTTACATATCTATCTTCATGACAAAAAAAAAAGTATAGTTAATTGTCCATTCTTGTCGTAACAATGCTTTGCAGTAAAAGCAAAAATATATATATTTCTCTTTTTTTTTTTTTTTTGCTCTTTCTTGTTAGACATCCACCGCAGGGCACAGACGACAGCGGCCAGCCCATAAGAGCACACGGAGAGAGCACCAGGTTTGCATTGCATTCTTATCAGCCCTGAGAAGTCTTACTTAAAATCACAAACAGAAATTAGTGACTCTTCACTCAAGTGCTGTGTGTTAAAGAATTATTGTTTGCTTGTCGTTTCAGCCAGAGGAAAGGCCAGCCCTTGCGGAGGTTCCTTCCAGACCATCATCCCCCCGTCGTCCTGGGACTGAGGTAACTTTTTTATACTCACAACATTAACCATTAACATATGAAATGTTTAAAATTATATTAGTTAGAATTTAAGATAATTAAAATGGTTTCAATCATTTCAGGATCCTGCTGTGGGACTTCCTCAACGCACGCTATCCGTGAGGGCCACACATTCACAGATGGATGAAAGGTACTCAAGTTTTTCTCGCAACCACCAGTGTACTTGTATGGCTCTCACTTTCTTGGCCTTCCACGCTGAGGGGTTGCAGTTTAATTCGCTTGAACTTGACAGAGTGCTTGAACACGGGGACTCTCTTTACGTGGGTGCTAAACAGCAATTGATTTTGGACCATAACTTTGGGAATGATCACTTGACTGTCGAGGAGATGCCAAAACAAGTCATGACGGACACCAATGTCTATAATGTACAGATGCATGAGCTCAGCGTTGGTTATGTCATAGATGACGGTCATACCAAAAGAGACTTGGGATTGTCTCTTGGAGCTCAGCTTGAGTGCTTTTCACAAAATGTCACTCTTGCTTTCTTGATTGTGAATCCAGAGTGTTTTGCAGTATTCCGTGACAGATCAGGATACTTTGGGTTATTTGATTCACATTCCAGATCTGAAGTGGGCTTGCCACACCCAAACGGAACTGCAATTATGTTGACTTTTTCTCACTTGTGTGGCTTGGTTGAGCATTTGCGTCAGCTTTTTGAAGGACATGGCCGGTTTGCAACCTATGAGTTTGTGCCAGTCTCTTTTCATATTGACGGCAGTTCCATTAACACGCATCGGGATTCTACTACAACCATATCAAAGGCAAATGAAGAGCTACTAATTGAATTAGGTGATTCCCCAACTAAAGCGATACAAATTGTGATCGGTATTGTACCAAATCAAGAGCTACATAGTGCGGTACATGTTGAACCAAATAGCCAAGCAAGTCAAATTAATGAGAGTCAAAATATTCCGGAACCTCAGCAAGGACTCAAACTGCTGGATGTTAATATAGATATTTCCAAATGTAGTAAAAGTCGGCGTGCAAAACATTTGTATAGGGAACGTCAACACATTCGTAAGTGCCAACGACAACTGTCATCTAATTCTAAATATCACAGTGATCCTTGCGTTAAGGAAAAAAAGAAGCTCTATCAAAAGAATAGATATAACAGTGATTCTGCTTTTAAGGCAAAACGGCAGCAATATCTGATTAATAAATACCAACACAATCTTGCTTTTCAACAAAAGCAGAAGATATTGATGAAAAGGTACGTAAGAGAGAAATACAGAAATGACCTTTCTTTTCAAAGTAAACGGAAACATTACTTGCGAGAGAGGTACAGAAAAGACATTTCTTTTCAAAGTAAACACAAAAATTATATGCAAGAGAGGTACAGAAAGGATATTTCTTTTCAAAGTAAACACAAAAAGTACATGCAAGAGAGGTACAGAAAGGATATATCTTTTCAAAGTAAAAAGATAAATTACGTGCGAGAGAGGTACCAAAAAGATTCGGCTTTCTCATATTAGGCGCTGTTTACAAAACAAAAAGGACAGGCGTGATTCAAACGCGCTGCAACGTATTCGCCACAAGTTAAATTGTGCTGTGAAAATCAAAAATAAATATAGTCGCGTCATTCCCCAGTGTCAGGAAATTGAGCAGGATCAGGCAAATGGTGTAGTAGACGTCTCTGTGGAATTGAAGCAGGCACTCGTAGATCCAGAAATGGAAGCCACCATCGCTTCTTTCCGGGAAAGGGTTCGGCATGGGCCTACGTATATCTGCACAGTGTGCCACCGTGCGCTTTTCCCCAATCAAGTAAAGCGTTGCAAACGAGCCAGATACACCAAAAATGTTGATGTGGCGCTTGCGTGCTTGACAGGCCAGTTTGTTCACACTTGTAGTTGCCCCGCCCCATGTACCGTTCCTCAAGAACGGATGCAGGAGTGGATTTGTCATACCTGTGACAACCATCTGTTCAGAGGTGGCATGCCACCCCAGGCGGTGGCAAATAACTTGGCACTGGCACCCATTCCCGAAGAGCTGTCGGAATTAAATGTACTTGAACGACAGCTAATTGCAAAAATCATCCCTTTTGCAAAGATTGTTGCGTTGCCCAAAGGACGGCAAAGGGCCGTACACGGTTCTGTGGTGTGCGTTCCATCAGAGATGGAAGCCGTAGTGAACTCCCTCCCAAGGCCGCACAGTGAGGCCCAGCTTCTCCAGGTGAAGCTGAAGCGCCGCATTGTGTACAAAGGTTACCAGCATTTTTACACTGTCAACATGACAAATGTCTTGGCAGCGCTGAGGACACTGAAACGCATTCATGCAGAATACAAAACTGTATCGATAGATGAAAGCGCTCAGTTTGAAAGTCTCCAAGAAGAGGAAGACGAGGGGGTAGGAGAAGAGAACATCCCTGAGGCCGATACACAGCCAGAGAGCAGCAACACCCCCGCAACCAAAGGGCAACAGACACCCCAAGAGAGCAAAGAGGAGCTCAGGCCGGGCTTGACACTCGACACCTGTATGCAGCCTCCTGACATCGCGCAGGAAAAGCTGTCATATGGGGACGGCATATTTAGCATCGCTCCTGCCCAAGGAAACAAGCCGGTGGGATTTTTTGCCGTGCCAAACCTCGAAGCCATGGCCTTTCCCGTTCAGTTCCCAACAGGACAGAATTCACTCGATGAGGCGAGAGAAATTAAGCTGTCACCCAGTTTGTATTTCAATGCAAGGTTATTCTCCGTTGACACTCGATTTGCCAAAGATCAAAGTTACCTTTTCTTTGCGCAGTTTGTGACAGAAACGCATCTGGCCACCAACAGCATGTCCATTCAGGCCCGCAAGGGGACAGCCCTCACTCGGGATGGGAAGAAGATTTCAAACCGGATGCTTCAGGACAAAGATGAACTGGAGAAGCTCATCCAAAGAGAGCATGCGATGCGCTTCATGCAGCCCTTGAGAGGCACGCCGGCTTTTTGGGAGGGTGCCCTTAGGGACCTCCATGCAATGACCAGGCAGTTGGGCAAGCCCACATTCTTCCTTACCTTTTCTGCTGCGGAAATGAGATGGCCTGAAGTAATCGAGGTCGTCAAAGCGCAGCAAGGCGAACAAGGGGACTTTTCCCATCTCGACTGGAATGCCAAATGCGATGTTCTTCGCAGCAATCCGGTCACAGTGATGCGCCTTTTTGAGAAAAGGATGGATGCTCTTATGGCATTCATCCTGTCTCCTGCACAGTCCCTGGGTCCGGTAGAAGACCACTTCTATCGTGTAGAATTTCAAGCCAGAGGAAGTCCGCACGCTCACATGCTGCTCTGGATTAAGGGTGCGCCAGTCATCGAAGAACCCGACCTCAGATGTTGTCAAGAAGCCATTGACTTAATCGACAAGTACATCACTTGCAAAATACCAGACCCGATTGAGGACCCTGAACTGCACGACATTGTCACCAGCGTTCAGGCACACAGCAAAAAACACACAAAGTCTTGTCGGAAAGGAAACGTTTCTTGCAGATTTGGGTACCCCAAACTGCCGACGGACCAAACCACCATCACGTTGCCATTCCAGACGGAGACTGAAGACGTCCCAACGGACAAGAGTGTGGAAGGCCAGCATAGGAAGCAGGCGGCCAAATCGGCGCGCCTCACCGAAAAACAAAGGGAGGCTAAAGAAGAGCTCAAACGCATCAGAGAGATCCTCATGGACGCGGATGTCCCGCAGGACTTGCCGGAGCTTCTCAAAAAGGCCAATTTGACAATGGACAGCTACAAGGACAGCGTCACTAATCTGACCTCCGGAATGGTTGTCATGTTGAAGCGTGCTCCAACGGAAAGCTGGATAAATGCTTACAACCCACATCTGCTGCGGGCATGGAACGCCAACATGGATATTCAGTACGTGCTCGATGACGTCGCGTGTCTCATGTACATGATGTCGTACATTTCCAAACCGGAGCACGAGATGTCAGAGTGCCTCACGTCTGTCGTCAAAGACTTGAAGACAAAGCCTCTTGTCGACAAAAAGGACGAGATGAGGAAAATAATGGCGGCGTATTCCAAGCACAGAGAGGTGAGCGCTCAAGAAGCGGTGGCGCGGACATGCAGTCTCCCTCTGAAGAAGTGCTCGCGCAGCGTAGTTTTCATCCAGACTGCTGAGGATGGCGTGAAATTGAGTCTACCCATGAGTAGACTGAGGACCATGCATCCGGAAGCAGACAACGTGTGGATGTCTGGTCTGCCAGACAAATATGTGGCAAGACCTAGAACGGCAATGTTTGAGCGGATGTGTCTCGCCGAATTCGCATCCGAATACCGGGTCGTCTACGGTCAGCAGATTGAGGGCAAGAATGTCATTCCCCTCTCACACGGCAAGGGATTCATCCAGAAGCGGATTGGAAAAGATGCCGTCATCAGATTCACTCGCTTCTCAATCAAAAAGTATGCTGAGAAGTATTACAGGACCCATCTTAAATTGTACCTCCCCCACAGAGACGACGCCGAGCTCAGGTCTGAAAACCTCAAAACGTACGAGGAGTTCTACGGTGCCCGGGAATCAAAGTTCGGTCGGGTGCGGGCTATATTCGACCGCAATCGGGGGCGGTACGAAGGACGGGGAAAGACTGTGGACAATGCCTTCGAAAAATTGAAAGAGCTTCGTGCGGTTCTCAACGCGTGGAGCACTTTTGCGCCGGAGGTAGAAGCAGAGCGTTTGGAGTGTGCCACCGAACGCGAATCTAATCCGTTACAGGAAGACCCGCAAGATGAGGTTCCGGCCTACCAGGACGCTCCTGGTAGCGGCGCGGTCTTGCCGGTGTTTGAGGCGCCAAAGTTGAGCGCCGAATTTGTGAGGAACATGTACCGCAGTCTCAATGAAACGCAAGCGTCCGTCTTCTACGCTGTGCGCGAGTGGTGTTTGAAACTCGTTTCGGATCGTCTCCTCGAGCCCTTCTTTTATTTAATCTCCGGAGGAGCTGGCTGTGGTAAATCGCATGTCATCAAGTGCATTTACCAGGAGGCCAGTAAGATTATCCGCCAGCTTCCCAGGTTCCGCGACGAAGCGGATATGGCCAAGCCTGCTGTGCTGCTGACGTCGTTTACTGGCACGGCGGCTTACAACATCTCAGGGAAAACGCTTCATTCCCTCTTGAAACTCCCCAGGACTCTAAAGCCTCCTTACCAGGCGCTGGGGAATACGTTGGACGCATTGAGAGCAACCCTTTGCAACGTGGAAATTTTGATCATCGACGAGATTTCCATGGTCTCCAAGGAACTCTTTGCCTATGTCCACTGGAGATTTCAGCAAATCAAGGGCAACCAGAGACCATTTGGGGGCATCTCCGTTCTTGCAGTTGGGGACTTCTACCAACTGCCACCCCTCGGAAGGTCCAAACCCCTCTGCGTTTCTGACAACGATCTTCTTGACCTCTGGACAGATTTTCAGATGGTCAAGCTTACTCAAATCATGCGGCAAAAAGACGACGTCGCTTTTGAACAGGATCAGGGAGAAGGGGAAGGCTGATCCACTCGGCGATGGTGACAGGGCGTTACTCACCACGGCTGTCACGGATGCGCGAGACCTCCCTGCGGATACTCTGCATATCTTTGCCACCAATAAAGAGGTGGATAGGCACAATGCAGCAACTGTGGCTGCTCTCAAATTGACTGTGGTCAATATTCCCGCAGAGGACTACAGGAAGAGCCCACGGTCGGGGGCGATGGTCACCGTGACCAAAGTGATCATGGGGTCGAGAAGGGATCTACCGGATGCTCTTCAAGCTGGTGTAGGAGCACGGGTTATGCTTCTTCGGAATTTGGATGTCGAGGACGGATTGGTGAACGGGACCTTTGGCACAATAGGCAACATTGTTCAAAGCGCCCCAAAGGGGTCGGCGGAGAAAGTGACCTTGCTCGGACTGAGGCTAGACAATCCCGAAGCGGGCCAGAAATTGCGTGATAAAATTCTGGGGCCGACGGATGACTTGGTCTATATCGAAAGGTCGGAGGAAAACCTGGGCATGAAAGGCGTGGTCAGGCGGCAATTCCCCATGAAGCTTGCCTTTGGATGCACGGCTCACAAAGTGCAAGGCATGACGATGACCTCTGCAGTGGTGTCTCTTAAGCGTGTGTTTGAACCTGGAATGGCCTATGTTGCCCTAAGCCGCACGACGTCACTTCAGGGATTGAGGGTCATAGACTTTGACGAATCCAAAATCTATGCAAATCCCAACATCACGACGGCAATGGACAGTATGACGCGCATTCTTTCCAAAGTACAAGACCATTGTTGTACTTTTCCAAAATGCCGCAAACTGCTTTTCCCACCTTGACCATTGTTCATCACAACACAGAGGGCCTTCCATCTCATATTGACGACTTAAAGTCTCATCATGAGTTGAGGCTGGCAGATGTCCTTTGCCTCACTGAAACTCATTTGTCTGGATCCTTCTTCCCCCCTCCCTTGCAACTGGAGGCATGCAGCACTTTTGTGCGCAACAGACAAGTTTCATATTCAAATAGACTGGACATGGCCCAAAAAGAGGGTGGCGGAGTCGCAGTCTATTATCGCGATTGTCTTCAAGCGGAGCCCCGTCGGTTTATTCGGAATGTGGTTGACCTGGAATTTGCTGTCATCAGGGTTGACGCTCCCGTCCAGGCTTTGATAGCTACGGTCTACAGGCCACCCAACCTGAGTCTTGGCACCTTTCTTCCAAACCTTGGAAGTCTCTTGGATGCCTTGGCCGTGATGGACTGCCAGCCTATTGTTGTTTGCGGAGACTTTAATGAGGATTTGCTTTCAAAGGGAAAGAAATCCATTCTGGACTTGTTTCAGTCCAGTGGCTTTTCACAGCTGATCACCCAGGCCACAACTGGAAAGCAGACACTGATTGATCACATTTACATATCTCGCCCAGATTGTTGTGTTCAATCAGGCGTTCTGCACACTTATTACAGTTACCACAGTCCGGTCTACTGTGTGTTAACTTCTTGTGTCAGCTCATTGTAGATCGCAAGGGCACCATTTTCACAAGTGTGCCTTTGCAAATGTTATTGAGCCTTTCATACCACTGCTCAAAAGAGGGGGATACTGTACTTTAAATTGTAAAGGCTGAAAAGTTAAATCCTTTGCTCGTTCAAAATTTGTGTCATAACAGAACTACACTCAAAATCAGAGCGGCCAATCATTTTTTTTGTAGACATATTTATCATTTAGTTAGTTCTAAACTTATTGAGCTTTAAATTGAATTTAAGACATGGGATATGCCATTTAAGCGCTCCCTTATTTTGAGCAGTGTTGTATGACGGTACTTTTAATCAGTGTGCTTTTCTGTTAGCAGGACATCGTGCATTTGGACTTGAATGTTTTGTTTGTCCTTATTGTGATTGTGACTACAACACAATGAAAAGTGTTGGTGTCAGTGAGGTACTGCGATGGTAAGGGATGAACTGCAATGGTAAGGGATGAACTGCGAGGGTAAGTGATGATTGATTACTGAATTGATCTAGGCAAACATTGAACACTCATTTTTCATTTTCACATGCAATACAGGTGGATGGAGCGCAGCAAGGGGCGCTACTTGACATGGCCAAGGATATCAAGGTTGTTATGTCTGGTACAACTGGTGGAGAGAAAAGATGAAAAAAGGGATCCCGCAAACGTAGACCAAAATGATTTATTCTACAGGATTCCTCACTGAAAAACCGTCACATGTGTATTGGATGAGTATTTAGATTAAGTTTTAACTGTTCAGTTTTGCTGCCTATTTTCTAACAACTTGTTCCTTTGTGTGCTCAGGAAAAGATGAAGATGCTGTGTAACAAAGACCCAAAACGGCTCTTTTAAGAGCCGTTTTACATGTACTTTGGAGTAATATTCCTGCAATATTGATCAGCACCAACATGCCTTTTAATATGCAATGTCAAATTTAAACACTGCATTCATACTGTATTTGCTCCATGATACAGTATATTGCATTTTATATTTTAGTTAATCACTTACACTATAAGCAAGAAATTAAACTGATTCCCTTTTGATATGACTAAAATGTCAATCAAGACATAAGGGAAGCCATTACACATGTAATAACTGCAGTTATTACAAATTGTCCTGAACTCTATTCCTGCTGACACAAATTGAGAGGTAAAGTACACCAACATTTGGCAAACAGTTCAGAGCATGCATCTTTCCACCTTGCAAGAGTCAGCAGGCCCATTCAAAATTTCCGCGGAAATTTTTCTAGTATTATTCTTCTTCTTCTTTTTATTATTTTTTTTAATCTTCCACCGATTTTTCCGCAAGGGAATTCCCAGTTACCATGGCGACGCTATTCCCAAAAAACTCCCAAATAAAGTCCCATAGGAATGAATGGGAAACCGAAAGAGATCAACTCCAATCAAGCACCTTTTTCCAAAACACGCTGCGCGCACATACGTTGACCGACCGATATGAATTTTAGCTCATTTTGTTGGAATTTTTGTCATCTTTAGCTCAGTGTCAAAAAAAATAATTAAGGAATGAAAGCTCCCCCCCTGTGCGGGTTCAAAGACAGTGAGCAAAGGGGTGAAAGTCGCCTATTTACAGTGTGACTAATTAAGGCTTCAGTGACGGGAACCAAAAAATATATTTCCAAAAGTTTCACTTCAACTCGTCACCATGGCCACAATCTTTGCTCACTAGACATCAAATTGGCACATTTTGTAGCCACAAGCCTCTGCTTTCTGAAAAACTAAGTTTTATTTGGCTAAGGTGTCATTTAGTACCTTTATTTTCACTTTAAGCGAGGAGAAGTCGGACTATTTCGATCTCTTTTCAATGTTATTTTCTCCGTTTTTCCCTTTTCGTTTTCGATCAATCATAAGTTTTTAACCTGCTCTCATTTGGTCATTTTTCATCCGATTAAAAAAACTGAGAACATGCTCGCGTACCCCAAACCCTTGCCGTTCTAACGAGCCATTTCTGGAATCTGCATCTTCAACCGTTAAGTCGTGAGAGGCTTTTGTTTGAGGTGAGCGTAATCCTATACAAAATCAATGGAATGTGGGTGCGTGACGTCTCGCAACAAGTTAAAATCAAATGTGTGTGCGTGAATGGTCTGTCACTTTTGCATAGCAACTGCCTCAGCCAATCATCTCTCACTGTTGAGCTCAACTCAGCCCCTTTTTTTCTTGGTGTACTCAAGGCTTGGCCTATATACGACTACTACTATTGCAAATACTATTACTACTACTACTATCTTGGCCAATTGATTAGGTACACCCAGGATTCTGGTCAATTAATTAGGTACACCCTGGATTCTCGCCACTCCGCCCACCCAGGGCGGCGGCGGCCATCTTGGCCAATTAATTAGGTACACCAAGGATTCTCTCCCCTCTGCCCACCCGGGGCGGCGGCCATCTTGGCCAATTGATTAGGTACAGCCAGGACTTTTCAGTCACAAAATGTTTTTATTTGATTATTTTCCAAATTTGTAGCGTGACTATTACTGTGTTTTTTGCTGATTATGGTTTATTATTTAATACTAAAAATTGTCCATTTCCTTTGCTAAAGTAAATGTTTTCTTTTATAATATTGATGAGTTCTTCAAGATGCACAAACAGTGACTGTGCGCATGTTGTCTCCACAGTTTCCTCAGGGCACACATACACATATAAAAGTAATTTGTAAGATGTTGATAAAATTGGGTTAATGGTGTAAATCAACAAATTCAAATTGGAAGGTTCATTTAACTAGATTGTTTTATGTTCAATATACTTTAAAAAAAAAATCAGTGACATGTACAATGTAGCCAATAATAAAATATATAATACTGGATTTTTTGTAGAAATATTTCATCGCTTGTAAAGATTTGTCTGTGTTGAATAATTTAGACAGGTGATAATTGCTGAAATTAAAATAACAGATTAATCAGATTTTTTTAAATGCATAGTAATTAAAATATGTGTCACTCCCTTAACACTGAAAACAAAGATATGAATTAGACAATGGTTGGTTCTTTTTAGTGGTTAAAAAAGTGGATGTTTGAATTACAATTTTTATCTTTTTATATGTATTTATTTTTGTATGTTGATGTGCAAAAAACACATACAATTGGTCAAGCAGTGCATCCACCACCAGACAGCCTGTCCTGTATGTAGCAGTATGTCCTACTCGCAACCCGCGAGTGTTGTATGACACAATCCGCATTATTGAACCTTGCAGCTGCACGCAGCGCATTTGCCCCCTTAAACTGGTCTCCTCGGATGCAGCGCGCTCCAACCTCACCATCCGGCTGCAACCCATCTTGTGATAGTTGGGACTTCGCGTTGTCTTCTCTCGCGCGGTTTTTTCTAATCCTAACCCTGATTGGTCCGCTTTTTTCCCTGTCTGTGCTGTGGCCAATGACATTCGCTTGATTTTGGAAGGTTCTAGACGATGGACCCCCTTGCTGATAGTTGGAGTTCATGTTGTCTTGTCTCTTTTCCCTGATTGGTCGTTTTCTGCTTGTCTGTGCTGTGGCCAATTAGAGACGCTTGAATGAGACTATTTTAGAAGGTTATCGACGACGGTCTCGTCCCATTTCATCTCGTCTGAGGTAAGTGTTGCACGGCAATTATTTTTAGTCTGATGTATAATGCTATAAGTGAGATTTTGCAAGTTTTCCCCCATCTTAAACTACATCACGTTAATAGGGTTTTAAACTAGGGTTAGGGTTTCAAAGTAGGTGTTTAAATTAGGGTTAGGGTTTCAAACTAAGGTTAGGGTTTCAAAGTAGGGGTTTAAACTAGGGTTAGGGTTTCAAAGTAGGGGTTTAAACTAGGGTTAGGGTTTAAAAGTAGGGTTTTAAACTAGGGTTAGGGTTTCAAAGTATGGGTTTAAACTAGAGTTAGGGTTTCAAAGTAGGGGTTTAAACTAGGGTTAGGGTTTCAAAGTAGGGGTTTAAACTAGGGTTAGGGTTTCAAAGTGGGGGTTTAAACTAGGGTTAGGGTTTCAAAGTGGGGGTTTAAACTAGGGTTAGGGTTTCAAAGTGGGGGTTTAAACTAGGGTTAGGGTTTCAAAGTGGGGGTTTAAACTAGGGTTAGGGTTTCAAAGTGGGGGTTTAAACTAGGGTTAGGGTTTCAAAGTGGGGGTTTAAACTAGGGTTAGGGTTTCAAAGTGGGGGTTTAAACTAGGGTTAGGGTTTCAAAGTGGGGGTTTAAACTAGGGTTAGGGTTTCAAAGTGGGGGTTTAAACTAGGGTTAGGGTTTCAAAGTGGGGGTTTAAACTAGGGTTAGGGTTTCAAAGTAGGGTTTCAAACGAGGGTTAGGGTTTCAAATTAGGGGTTTAAACGATGGTTAGGGTTTCAAACTAGGGTTAGGGTTTCAAACTAGGGTTAGGGTTTCAAACTAGGGTTTTAAACTAGGGTTAGGCTTTCAAAGTAGGGGTTTAAACTCGGGTTAGGGATTCAAAGTAGGGGTTTAAACTAGGGTTAGGGTTTCAAAGTAGGGGTTTAAACTCAGGTTAGGGTTTCAAAGTAGGGGTTTAAACTAGGGTTAGGGTTTCAAAGTAGGGGTTTAAACTAGGGTTAGGGTTTCAAAGTAGGGATCTAAACTAGGGTTAGGGATTCAAAGTAGGGGTTTAAACTACGGTTAGGGTTTCAAAGTAGGTGTTTAAACTAGGGTTAGGGTTGCAAAGTAATGGTTTAATCTAGGGTTAGGGTTTCAAAGTCTGGTTTTAAACTAGGAATAGGGTTTCAAAGTAGGCTTTTAAACTAGGGGTAGGGTTTTAAACTAGGGTTAGGGTTTCAAAGTAGGGGTTTAAACTAGGATTAAGGTTTCAAAGTAGGATTTTAAACTAAGGTTAGGGTTTCAAAGTAGGGGTTTAACCTAGGGTTAGGGTTTCAAAGTAGGGGTTTAAACTAGGGTTAGGGTTTAAAAGTAGGGGTTTAAACTAGGGTTAGGGTTTCAAAGTAGGGGTTTAAACTAGGGTTAAGGTTTCAAAGTAGGATTTTAAACTTAGGTTAGGGTTTCAAAGTAGGGGTTTAACCTAGGGTTAGGGTTCTAAAGTAGGGGTTTAAATTAGGGTTAGTGTTTCAAACTAGGGTTAGGGTTTTAAAGTAGGGGTTTAAACTAGGGTTAGGGTTTCAAAGTAGGGGTTTAAACTAGGGTAAGGGTTTCAAAGTAGGGGTTTAAACTCGGGTTAGGGTTTCAAAGTAGGGGTTTAAACTCAGGTTAGGGTTTCAAAGTAGGGGTTTAAACTCGGGTTAGGGTTTCAAAGTAGGGGTTTAAACTAGGGTTAGGGTTTCAAAGTAGGGGTTTAAACTAGGGTTAGGTTTTCAAACTAGGGGTAGGGTTTTAAACTAGGATTAGGGTTTCAAACTAGGGTTAGGGTTTCAAAGTAGGGTTTTAAACTAGGTTTAGGGTTTCAAAGTAGGAGTTTAAACTAGGGTTAGGGTTTCAAAGTAGGGTTTTAAACTAGGGTTAGGGTTTTAAAGTAGGGGTTTAAACTAGGTTTAGGGTTTCAAAGTAGGGTTTTAAACTAGGGTTAGGGTTTCAAAGTAAGGGTTTAAACTAGGGTTAGGGTTTCAAAGTAGGGGTTTAAACTAGGATTAGGGTTTCAAACTAGGGTTAGGGTTTCAAAGTAGGGGTTTAACCTAGGGTTAGGGTTTCAAAGTAGGGGTTTAAACTAGGATTAGGGTTTCAAACTAGAGTTAAGGTTTCAAAGTAGGGTTTTAAACTAGGGTTAGGGTTTCAAAGTAGGGTTTTAAACTAGGGTTAGGGTTTCAAAGTAGGTGTTTAAATTAGGGTTAGGGTTTTAAACTAGGGTTAGGGTTTCAAAGTAGGGGTTTAACCTAGGGTTAGGGTTCTAAAGTAGGGGTTTAAATTAGGGTTAGGGTTTCAAACTAGGGTTAGGGTTTCAAAGTAGGGGTTTAAACTAGGGTTAGGGTTTCAAAGTAGGGGTTTAAACTAGGGTAAGGGTTTCAAAGTAGGGGTTTAAACTCGGGTTAGGGTTTCAAAGTAGGGGTTTAAACTCAGGTTAGGGTTTCAAAGTAGGGGTTTAAACTCAGGTTAGGGTTTCAAAGTAGGGGTTTAAACTCAGGTTAGGGTTTCAAAGTAGGGGTTTAAACTAGGGTTAGGGTTTCAAAGTAGGGGTTTAAACTAGGGTTAGGTTTTCAAACTAGGGGTAGGGTTTTAAACTAGGATTAGGGTTTCAAACTAGGGTTAGGGTTTCAAAGTAGGGTTTTAAACTAGGTTTAAGTTTTCAAAGTAGGGGTTTAAACTAGGGTTAGGGTTTCAAAGTAGGGGTTTAAACTAGGGTTAGGGTTTTAAAGTAGGGGTTTAAACTAGGGTTAGGGTTTCAAAGTAGGGTTTTAAACTAGGGTTAGGGTTTCAAAGTAAGGGTTTAAACTAGGGTTAGGGTTTCAAAGTAGGGGTTTAAACTAGGATTAGGGTTTCAAACTAGGGTTAGGGTTTCAAACTAGAGTTAAGGTTTTAAACTAGGGTTAGGGTTTCAAAGTAGGGTTTTAAACTAGGGTTAGGGTTTCAAAGTAGGTGTTTAAATTAGGAATAGGGTTTTAAACTAGGGTTAGGGTTTCAAAGTAGGTCTTTAAATTAGGGTTAGGGTTTCAAACTAAGGTTAGGGTTTCAAAGTAGGGGTTTAAACTAGGGTTAGGGTTTCAAAGTAGGGTTTCAAACTAGGGTTAGGGTTTCAAAGTAGGGTTTCAAACTAGGGTTAGGGTTTCAAAGTAGGGGTTTAAACTAGGGTTAGGGTTTCAAAGTAGGTTTTAAAATTAGGGTTAGGGTTTCAAAGTAGGGGTTTAAATTAGGGTTAGGGTTTCAAAGTAGGGTTTCAAACTAAGGTTAGGGTTTCAAAGTAGGGGTTTAAACTCGGGTTAAGGTTTCAAAGTAGGGGTTTAAACTAGTGTTAGGGTTTCAAAGTAGGGTTTTAAACTAGGGTTAGGGTTTCAAAGTAGTGGTCTAAACTATGGTTAAGGTTTCAAAGTAGGGGTTTAAACTAGGGTTAGGGTTTCAAAGAAGGGGTTTAAACTAGGGTTAGGGTTTCAAAGTAGTGGTTTAAACTAGGATTAGGGTTTCAAAGTAGGGGTTTAAACTAGTGTTAGGGTTTCAAAGTAGGGTTTTAAACTAGGGTTAGGGTTTCAAAGTAGGGGTTTAAACTAGGGTAAGGCTTTCAAAGTAGGGGTTTAAACTAGGGTTATTGTTTCAAAGTAGGGGTTTAAACTAGGGTTAGGGTTGCAAAGTAGGGGTTTAAACTCTGGTTAGGTTTTGAAGGTAGGGTTTTAAACTATGGTTAGGGTTTCAAAGTAGGGTTTTAAACTAGGGTTAGGGTTAGGTTAGGGTTTAACCTAGGGTTAGGGTTCTAAAGTAGGGGTTTAAATTAGGGTTAGGTATTCAAACTAGGGTTAGGGTTTCAAAGAAGGGGTTTAAACTAGGGTTAGGGTTTCAAAGTAGGGGTTTAAACTAGGGTTAGGGTTTCAAGGTAGGGGTTTAAACTAGGATTAGGGTTTCAAAGTAGGGGTTTAAACTAGGGTTAGGGTTTCAAAGTAGGGGTTTAAACTAGGGTTAAGGTTTCAAAGTAGGATTTTAAACTAAGGTTAGGGTTTCAAAGTAGGGGTTTAACCTAGGGTTAGGGTTCTAAAGTAGGGGTTTAAATTAGGGTTAGGGTTTCAAACTAGGGTTAAGGTTTCAAAGTAAGGGGTTAAACTAGGGTTAGGGTTTCAAAGTAGGGGTTTAAATTAGGGTGAGGGTTTCAAAGTAGGGGTTTAAACTAGGGTTAGGGTTTCAAAGTAGGGGTTTAAACTAGGGTTAGGGTTTCAAAGTAGGGATTTAAACTAGGATTAGGGTTTCAAAGTAGGGGTTTAAACTAGGGTTAGAGTTTAAAGTAGGGTTTTAAACTAGGGTTAGGGTTTCAAAGTAGGGGTTTAAACTAGGATTAGGGTTTCAAAGTAGGGGTTTAAACTAGGGTTAGAGTTTAAAGTAGGGTTTCAAACTAGGGTTAGCGTTTCAAAGTAGGTTTTTAAACTAGCGTTTGGGTTTCAAAGTAGGGGTTTAAACTAGGGTTAGGGTTTCAAAGTAGGGGTTTAAATTAGGGTTTGGGTTTCAAAGTAGGGGTTTAAACTAGGATTAGGGTTTCAAAGTAGGGGTTTAAACTAGGGTTAGGGATTCAAAGTAGGGGTTTAAACTAGGGTTAGGATTTCAAAGAAGGGGTTTAAAGTAGGGTTAGGGTTTCAAAGTAGGGGTTTAAACTAGGGTTAGGGTTTCAAAGTAGGGATCTAAACTAGGGTTAGGGATTCAAAGTAGGGGTTTAAACTAGGGTTAGGGTTTCAAAGTAATGGTTTAAACTAGGGTTAGGGTTTCAAAGTAGGGGTTTAAACTAGGGTTAGGGTTTCAAAGTAGGGTTTTAAACTAGGGTTAGGGTTTCAAAGTAGTGGTTTAAACTAGGGTTAGGTTTTCAAACTAGGGTTAGGGTTTCAAAGTAGGGTTTTAAACTAGGGTTAGGGTTTCAAAGTAGGGGTTTAAACTCGGGTTAGGGATTTAAAGTAGGGGTTTAAACTAGGGTTAGGGTTTCAAAGTAGGGGTTTAAACTAGGGTTAGGGTTTCAAAGTAGGGATCTAAACTAGGGTTAGGGATTCAAAGTAGGAGTTTAAACTACGGTTAGGGTTTCAAAGTAGGGGTTTAAACTAGGGTTAGGGTTGCAAAGTAATGGTTTAATCTAGGGTTAGGTTTTCAAAGTCTAGTTTTAAACTAGGAATAGGGTTTCAAAGTAGGGTTTTAAACTAGGGTTAGGGTTTCAAAGTAGGGGTTTAAACTAGGGTTAAGGTTTCAAAATAGGATTTTAAATTAAGGTTAGGGTTTCAAAGTAGGGGTTTAACCTAGGGTTAGGGTTCTAAAGTAGGGGTTTAAATTAGGGTTAGGTATTCAAACTAGGGTTAGGGTTTCAAAGAAGGGGTTTAAACTAGGGTTAGGGTTTCAAAGTAGGGGTTTAAACTAGGGTTAGGGTTTCAAGGTAGGGGTTTAAACTAGGATTAGGGTTTCAAAGTAGGGGTTTAAACTAGGGTTAGGGTTTCAAAGTAGGGGTTTAAACTAGGGTTAAGGTTTCAAAGTAGGATTTTAAACTAAGGTTAGGGTTTCAAAGTAGGGGTTTAACCTAGGGTTAGGGTTCTAAAGTAGGGGTTTAAATTAGGGTTAGGGTTTCAAACTAGGGTTAGGGTTTCAAAGTAGGGGTTTAAACTAGGGTTAGGGTTTCAAAGTAGGTTTTTAAACAAGCGTTAGGGTTTCAAAGTAGGGGTTTAAACTAGGGTTAGGGTTTCAAAGTAGGGGTTTAAACTAGGGTTAGGGTTTCAAAGTAGGGGTTTAAACTAGGATTAGGGTTTCAAAGTAGGGGTTTAAACTAGGGTTAGGGTTTCAAAGTAGGGGTTTAAACTAAGGTTAGGGTTTCAAAGTAGGGGTTTAACCTAGGGTTAGGGTTCTAAAGTAGGGGTTTCAAACTAGGGTTAGCGTTTCAAAGTAGGTTTTTAAACTAGCGTTTGGGTTTCAAAGTAGGGGTTTAAACTAGGGTTAGGTTTTCAAAGTAGGGGTTTAAATTAGGGTTTGGGTTTCAAAGTAGGGGTTTAAACTAGGGTTAGGATTTCAAAGTAAGGTATCAAACGAGGGTTAGGGTTTCAAAGTAGGGTTTCAAACTAGGGTTAGGGTTTCAAAGTAGGGGTTTAAAGTAGGGTTAGGGTTTCAAAGTAGGGGTTTAAACTAGGGTTAGGGTTTCAAAGTAGGGGTTTAAATTAGGGTTCGGGTTTCAAAGTAGGGGTTTAAACTAGGATTAGGGTTTCAAAGTAGGGGTTTAAACTAGGGTTATAGTTTCAAAGTAGGGTTTTAAACTAGGGTTAGGGTTGCAAAGTAGGGGTTTAAACTCGGGTTAGGGTTTCAAAGTAAGGGTTTAAAGTAGGGTTAGGGTTTCAAAGTAGGGGTTTAAACTAGGGTTAGTGTTTCAAAGTAGGTGTTTAAACTAGGATTAGGGTTTTAAAATAGGGTTTTAAACTACGGTTAGGGTTTCAAAGTAGGGGTTTAAACTAAGGTTAAAGTTTCAAAGTAGGATTTTAAACTAAGGTTAGGGTTTCAAAGTAGGGGTTTAACCTAGGGTTAGGGTTCTAAAGTAGGGGTTTAAATTAGGGTTAGGGTTTCAAACTAGGATTAGGGTTTCAAAGTAGGGGTTTAAACTAGGGTTAGGGTTTCAAAGTAGGGGTTTAAATTAGGGTTTGGGTTTCAAAGTAGGGGTTTAAACTAGGATTAGGGTTTCAAAGTAGGGGTTTAAACTAGGGTTAGGGATTCAAAGTAGGGGTTTAAACTAGGGTTAGGGTTTCAAAGTAGGGGTTTAAAGTAGGGTTAGGGTTTCAAAGTAGGGGTTTAAAGTAGGGTTAGGGTTTCAAAGTAGGGGTTTAAACTTGGGTTAGGGTTTCAAAGTAGGGGTTTAAATTAGGGTTTGGGTTTCAAAGTAGGGGTTTAAACTAGGATTAGGGTTTCAAAGTAGGGGTTTAAACTAGGGTTATAGTTTCAAAGTAGGGTTTTAAACTAGGGTTAGGGTTGCAAAGTAGGGGTTTAAACTCGGGTTAGGGATTCAAAGTAGGGGTTTAAACTAGGGATAGGGTTTCAAAGTAGGGTTTTAAACTAGGGTTAGGGTTTCAAAGTAGGGGTTTAAACTAGGGTTAGGGTTTCAAAGTAGGGGTTTAAACTAGGGTTAGGTTTTCAAACTAGGGTTAGGGTTTCAAGAAAGGGTTTTAAACTAGGTTAGGGTTTCAAAGTAGGGGTTTAAACTAGGGTTAGGGATTCAAAGTAGGGGTTTAAACTAGGGTTAGGGTTTCAAAGTAGGGGTTTAAAGTAGGGTTAGGGTTTCAAAGTAGGGGTTTAAACTAGGGTTAGTGTTTCAAAGTAGGTGTTTAAACTAGGGTTAGGGTTTCAAACTAGGGTTAGGGTTTCAAAGTAGGGTTTTAAACTATGGTTAGGGTTTCAAAGTAGGGGTTTAAACTAGGGTTAGGGTTTCAAAGTAGGGTTTTAAACTAGAGTTAGGGTTTTAAAGTAGGGGTTTAAACTAGGGTTAGGGTTTCAAAGTAGGGTTTTAACCTAGGGTTAGGGTTCTTAAGTAGGGGTTTAAACTCGAGTTAGGGTTTCAAAGTAGGGTTTTAAACTATGGTTAGGGTTTCAAAGTAGGGGTTTAAACTAGGGTTAGTGTTTCAAAGTAGGTGTTTAAACTAGGGTTAGGGTTTCAAACTAGGGTTAGGGTTTCAAAGTAGGGTTTTAAACTAGGAATAGGGTTACAAAATAGGGGTTTAAACTAGGGTTAAGTTTTCAAAGTAGGGGTTTAAACTAGGGTTAAGGTTTCAAAGTAGGGGTTTAAACTAGGGTTAGGTTTTCAAACAAGGGTTAGGGTTTCAAAGTAGGGTTTTAAAATAGGGTTAGGTTTTCAAAGTAGGGGTTTAAACTAGGGTTAGGGTTTCAAAGTAGGGGTTTAACGTAGGGTTAGGGTTTCAAAGTAGGGGTTTAAACTAGGGTTAGGGTTTCAAAGTAGGGATCTAAACTAGGGTTAGGGATTCAAAGTAGGGGTTTAAACTAGGGTAAGGGTTTCAAAATAGGGGTTTAAACTAGGGTTAGGGTTGCAATGTAATGGTTTAATCTAGGGTTAGGGTTTCAAAGTCTGGTTTTAAACTAGGAATAGGGTTTCAAAGTAGGGTTTTAAACTAGGGTTAGGGTTTCAAAGTAGGGGTTTAAACTAGGGTTCAGGTTTCAAAGTAGGATTTTAAACTAAGGTTAGGGTTTCAAAGTAGGGGTTTAACCTAGGGTTAGGGTTCTAAAGTAGGGGTTTAAATTAGGGTTAGGGTTAGGGTTTCAAAGAAGGGGTTTAAACTAGGGTTAGGGTTTCAAAGTAGGGGTTTAAACTAGGATTAGGGTTTCAAAGTAGGGGTTTAAATTAGGGTTAGGGTTTCAAAATAGGGGTTTAAACTCGGGTTAGGGTTTCAAAATAGGGGTTTAAACTCGGGTTAGGGTTTCAAAGTAAGGGTTTAAACTAGGGTTAGGGTTTCAAAGTAGGGGTTTAAACTAGGGTTAGGGTTTCAAAGTAGGGGTTTAAACTAGGGTAAGGTTTTCAAACTAGGGTTAGGGTTTCAAAGTAGGGTTTTAAACTAGGGTTAGGGTTTCAAAGTAGGGGTTTAAACTAGGGTTAGGGTTTCAAAGTAGGGGTTTAAACTAGGGTTAGGGTTTCAAGGTAGGGTTTTAAACTAGGGTTAGGGTTTCAAAGTAGGGGTTTAAACTAGGGTTAGGGATTCAAAGTAGGGGTTTAAACTAGGGTTAGGGTTTCAAAGTAGGGGTTTAAAGTAGGGTTAGGGTTTCAAAGTATGGGTTTAAACTAGGGTTAGTGTTTTAAAGTAGGGGTTTAAACTAGGGTTAGGGTTTCAAAGTAGGGTTTTAACCTAGGGTTAGGGTTCTTAAGTAGGGGTTTAAACTCGGGTTAGGGTTTCAAAATAGGGTTTTAAACTATGGTTTGGGTTTCAAAGTAGGGGTTTAAACTAGGGTTAGGGTTTCAAAGTAGGGTTTTAAACTAGGGTTAGGGTTTTAAAGTAGGGGTTTAAATTAGGGTTAGGGTTTCAAAGTAGGGTTTTAACCTAGGGTTAGGGTTCTTAAATAGCGGTTTAAACTCGGGTTAGGGTTTCAAATTAGGGTTTTAAACTAGGGTTAAGGTTTCAAAGAAGGGGCTTAAACTAGGGTTAGGGTTTCAAAGTAGGGGTTTAAACTAGAGTTAGGGTTTCAAACTAGAGTTAAGGTTTCAAAGTAGGGTTTTAAACTAGTGTTAGGGTTTCAAAATAGGGTTTTAAACTAGGGTTAGGGTTTCAAAGTAGGGGTTTAAACTAGGGTTAGGGTTTCAAAGTAGGGTTTTCAACTAGGGTTAGGGTTTCAAAGTAGTGGTTTAAACTAGGGTTAGAGTTTCAAAGTAGGGGTTTAAACTAGGGTTAGGGTTTCAAAGTAGGGTTTAAATAAGGGTTAGGGTTTCAAAGTAGGGTTTTACACTAGGGTTAAGGTTTCAAAGTAGGGGTTTGAACTAGGGTTATGGGTTTCAAAGTAGGGTTTTAAACTAGGGTTAGGGTTTCAAAGTAGGGGTTTAAACTAAGGTTAAGGTTTCAAATAGGATTTTAAACTAAGGTTAGGGTTTCAAAGTAGGGGTTTAAACTAGGGTTAGGGTTTCAAAGTAGGGGTTTAAATTAGGGTTAGGGTTTCAAACTAGGGTTAGGGTTTCAAAGTAGGGGTTTAAACTAGGGTTAGGGTTTCAAAGTAGGGGTTTAAACTAGGGTTAGGGTTTCAAAGTAGGGGTTTAAATTAGGGTTTGGGTTTCAAAGTAGGGGTTTAAACTAGGATTAGGGTTTCAAAGTAGGGGTTTAAACTAGGGTTAGGGATTCAAAGTAGGGGTTTAAACTAGGGTTAGGGTTTCAAAGTAGGGGTTTAAAGTAGGGTTAGGGTTTCAAAGTAGGGGTTTAAAGTAAGGTTAGGGTTTCAAAGTAGGGTTTTAAACTATGGTTAGGGTTTCAAAGTAGGGGTTTCAACTAGGGTTAGGGTTTCAAAGTAAGGGTTTAAACTAGGGTTAGGGTTTCAAAGTAAGGGTTTAAACTAGGGTTAGGGTTTCAAAGTAGGGGTTTAAACTAGGGTTAGGGTTTCAAAGTAGGGGTTTAAACTAGGGTTAGGGTTCTAAAGTAGGGGTTTAAACTAGGGTTAGGGTTTCAAAGTAGGGGTTTAAACTAGGTTTAAGGGTTCCAAAGTAGGGTTTTAAACTAGGGTTAGGGTTTCAAAGTAGTGGTTTAAACTAGGGTTAAGATTTCAACGTAGGGGTTTAAACTAGGGTTAGGGTTTAAAAGTAGGGTTTTAAACTAGGGTTAGGGTTTCAAAGTAGGGGTTTAAACTAGGGTTAGGGTTTCAAAGTAGGGGTTTAAAGTAGGGTTAGGGTTTCAAAGTAGGGTTTTAAACTAGGGTTAGGGTTTCAAAGTAGGGGTTTAAACTAGGGTTAGGGTTTCAAAGTATGGGTTTAAAGTAGGGTTAGGGTTTCAAAGTAGGGGTTTAAACTAGGGTTAATGTTTCAAAGTAGGTGTTTAAACTAGGGTTAGGGTTTCAAACTAGGTGTTTAAACTAGGGTTAGGGTTTCAAACTAGGGTTAGGGTTTCAAAGTAGGTTTTTAAACTATGGTTAGGGTTTCAAAGTAGGGGTTTAAACTAGGGTTAGGGTTTCAAAGTAGGGTTTTAAACTATGGTTAGGGTTTCAAAGTAGGGGTTTAAACTAGGGTTAGGGTTTCAAACTAGGGTTAGGGTTTCAAAGTAGGGTTTTAAACTATGGTTAGGGTTTCAAAGTAGGGGTTTAAACTAGGGTTAGGGTTTCAAAGTAGGGGTTTAAACTAGGGTTAGGGTTTCAAAGTAGGGTTTTAACCGAGGGTTAGGGTTCTTAAGTAGGGGTTTAAAGTCGAGTTAGGGTTTCAAAGTAGGGTTTTAAACTATGGTTAAGGTTTCAAAGCAGGGGCTTAAACTAGGGTTAGGGTTTCAAAGTAGGGTTAGGGTTTCAAGGTAGGGTTTTAAACTAGGGTTAGGGTTTCAAAGTAGGGATTTAAACTAGGGTTGGTGTTTCAAAGTAGGTGTTTAAACTAGGGTTAGGGTTTCAAACTAGGGTTAGGGTTTCAAAGTAGGGTTTTAAACTATGGTTAGGGTTTCAAAGTAGGGGTTTAAACTAGGGTTAGGGTTTCAAAGTAGGGTTTTAAACTAGGATTAGGGTTTTAAAGTAGGGGTTTAAACTAGGGTTAGGGTTTCAAAGTAGGGTTTTAACCTAAGGTTAGGGTTCTTAAGTAGGGGTTTAAACTCGAGTTAGGGTTTCAAAGTAGGGTTTTAAACTATGGTTAAGGTTTCAAAGTAGGGGTTTAAACTAAGGTTAGGGTTTCAAAGTAGGGGTTTAAACTAGGGTTAGGGATTCAAAGTAGGGGTTTAAACTAGGGTTAGGGTTTCAAAGTAGGGGTTTAAAGTAGGGTTAGGGTTTCAAAGTAGGGGTTTAAACTAGGGTTAGTGTTTCAAAGTAGGTGTTTAAACTAGGGTTAGGGTTTCAAACTAGGGTTAGGGTTTCAAAGTAGGGTTTTAAACTATGGTTAGGGTTTCAAAGTAGGGGTTTAAACTAGGGTTAGGGTTTCAAAGTAGGGTTTTAAACTAGAGTTAGGGTTTTAAAGTAGGGGTTTAACCTAGGGTTAGGGTTCTTAAGTAGGGGTTTAAACTCGAGTTAGGGTTTCAAAGTAGGGTTTTAAACTATGGTTAAGGTTTCAAAGTAGGGGCTTAAACTAAGGTTAGGGTTTCAAAGTAGGGGTTTAAACTAGGGTTAGTGTTTCAAAGTAGGTGTTTAAACTAGGGTTAGGGTTTCAAACTAGGGTTAGGGTTTCAAAGTAGGGTTTTAAACTAGGAATAGGGTTACAAAATAGGGGTTTAAACTAGGGTTAGGTTTTCAAAGTAGGGGTTTAAACTAGGGTTAAGGTTTCAAAGTAGGGGTTTAAACTAGGGTTAGGTTTTCAAACAAGGGTTAGGGTTTCAAAGTAGGGTTTTAAAATAGGGTTAGGTTTTCAAAGTAGGGGTTTAAACTAGGGTTAGGGATTCAAAGTAGGGGTTTAAACTAGGGTAAGGGTTTCAAAGTAGGGGTTTAACTTAGGGTTAGGGTTTCAAAGTAGGGGTTTAAACTAGGGTTAGGGTTTCAAAGTAGGGATCTAAACTAGGGTTAGGGATTCAAAGTAGGGGTTTAAACTAGGGTTAGGGTTTCAAAATAAGGGTTTAAACTAGGGTTAGGGTTGCAATGTAATGGTTTAATCTAGGGTTAGGGTTTCAAAGTCTGGTTTTAAACTAGGAATAGGGTTTCAAAGTAGGGTTTTAAACTAGGGTTAGGGTTTCAAAGTAGGGGTTTAAACTAGGGTTCAGGTTTCAAAGTAGGATTTTAAACTAAGGTTAGGGTTTCAAAGTAGGGGTTTAACCTAGGGTTAGGGTTCTAAAGTAGGGGTTTAAATTAGGGTTAGGGTTTCAAACTAGGGTTAGGGTTTCAAAGTAGGGGTTTAAACTAGGGTTCAGGTTTCAAAGTAGGATTTTAAACTAAGGTTAGGGTTTCAAAGTAGGGGTTTAACCTAGGGTTAGGGTTCTAAAGTAGGGGTTTAAATTAGGGTTAGGGTTTCAAACTAGGGTTAGGGTTTCAAAGAAGGGGTTTAAACTAGGGTTAGGGTTTCAAAGTAGGGGTTTAAACTAGGATTAGGGTTTCAAAGTAGGGGTTTAAATTAGGGTTAGGGTTTCAAAATAGGGGTTTAAACTCGGGTTAGGGTTTCAAAATAGGGGTTTAAACTCGGGTTAGGGTTTCAAAGTAAGGGTTTAAACTAGGGTTAGGGTTTCAAAGTAGGGGTTTAAACTAGGGTTAGGGTTTCAAAGTAGGGGTTTAAACTAGGGTAAGGTTTTCAAACTAGGGTTAGGGTTTCAAAGTAGGGTTTTAAACTAGGGTTAGGGTTTCAAAGTAGGGGTTTAAACTAGGGTTAGGTTTTCAAACTAGGGTTAGGGTTTCAAGGTAGGGTTTTAAACTAGGGTTAGGGTTTCAAAGTAGGGGTTTAAACTAGGGTTAGGGATTCAAAGTAGGGGTTTAAACTAGGGTTAGGGTTTCAAAGTAGGGGTTTAAAGTAGGGTTAGGGTTTCAAAGTAGGGGTTTAAACTAGGGTTAGTGTTTCAAAGTAGGTGTTTAAACTAGGGTTAGGGTTTCAAAGTAGGGTTTTAACCTAGGGTAAGGGTTCTTAAGTAGGGGTTTAAACTCGGGTTAGGGTTTCAAAATAGGGTTTTAAACTATGGTTTGGGTTTCAAAGTAGGGGTTTAAACTAGGGTTAGGGTTTCAAAGTAGGGGTTTAAACTAGGGTTAGGGTTTTAAAGTAGGGGTTTAAATTAGGGTTAGGGTTTCAAAGTAGGGTTTTAACCTAGGGTTAGGGTTCTTAAATAGGGGTTTAAACTCGGGTTAGGGTTTCAAATTAGGGTTTTAAACTATGGTTAGGGTTTCAAAGTAGTGGTTTAAACTAGGGTTAGAGTTTCAAAGTAGGGGTTTAAACTAGGGTTAGGGTTTCAAAGTAGGGTTTAAATAAGGGTTAGGGTTTCAAAGTAGGGTTTTACACTAGGGTTAAGGTTTCAAAGTAGGGGTTTGAACTAGGGTTAGGGTTTCAAAGTAGGGGTTTAAACTAAGGTTAAGGTTTCAAATAGGATTTTAAACTAAGGTTAGGGTTTCAAAGTAGGGGTTTAAACTAGGGTTAGGGTTTCAAAGTAGGGGTTTAAATTAGGGTTAGGGTTTCAAACTAGGGTTAGGGTTTCAAAGTAGGGGTTTAAACTAGGGTTAGGGTTTCAAAGTAGGGGTTTAAACTAGGGTTAGGGTTTCAAAGTAGGGGTTTAAATTAGGGTTTGGGTTTCAAAGTAGGGGTTTAAACTAGGATTAGGGTTTCAAAGTAGGGGTTTAAACTAGGGTTAGGGATTCAAAGTAGGGGTTTAAACTAGGGTTAGGGTTTCAAAGTAGGGGTTTAAAGTAGGGTTAGGGTTTCAAAGTAGGGGTTTAAAGTAAGGTTAGGGTTTCAAAGTAGGGTTTTAAACTATGGTTAGGGTTTCAAAGTAGGGGTTTCAACTAGGGTTAGGGTTTAAAAGTAGGGGTTTAAACTAGGGTTAGGGATTCAAAGTAGGGGTTTAAACTAGGGTTAGGGTTTCAAAGTAAGGGTTTAAACTAGGGTTAGGGTTTCAAAGTAGGGGTTTAAACTAGGGTTAGGGTTTCAAAGTAGGGGTTTAAACTAGGGTTAGGGTTCTAAAGTAGGGGTTTAAACTAGGGTTAGGGTTTCAAAGTAGGGGTTTAAACTAGGGTAAGGGTTCCAAAGTAGGGTTTTAAACTAGGGTTAGGGTTTCAAAGTAGTGGTTTAAACTAGGGTTAGGGTTTAAAAGTAGGGTTTTAAACTAGGGTTAGGGTTTCAAAGTAGGGGTTTAAACTAGGGTTAGGGTTTCAAAGTAGGGGTTTAAAGTAGGGTTAGGGTTTCAAAGTAGGGTTTTAAACTAGGGTTAGGGTTTCAAAGTAGGGGTTTAAACTAGGGTTAGGGTTTCAAAGTATGGGTTTAAAGTAGGGTTAGGGTTTCAAAGTAGGGGTTTAAACTAGGGTTAATGTTTCAAAGTAGGTGTTTAAACTAGGGTTAGGGTTTCAAACTAGGTGTTTAAACTAGGGTTAGGGTTTCAAACTAGGGTTAGGGTTTCAAAGTAGGTTTTTAAACTATGGTTAGGGTTTCAAAGTAGGGGTTTAAACTAGGGTTAGGGTTTCAAAGTAGGGTTTTAAACTATGGTTAGGGTTTCAAAGTAGGGGTTTAAACTAGGGTTAGGGTTTCAAACTAGGGTTAGGGTTTCAAAGTAGGGTTTTAAACTATGGTTAGGGTTTCAAAGTAGGGGTTTAAACTAGGGTTAGGGTTTCAAAGTAGGGGTTTAAACTAGGGTTAGGGTTTCAAAGTAGGGTTTTAACCGAGGGTTAGGGTTCTTTAGTAGGGGTTTAAACTCGAGTTAGGGTTTCAAAGTAGGGTTTTAAACTATGGTTAAGGTTTCAAAGCAGGGGCTTAAACTAGGGTTAGGGTTTCAAAGTAGGGTTAGGGTTTCAAGGTAGGGTTTTAAACTAGGGTTAGGGTTTCAAAGTAGGGATTTAAACTAGGGTTAGGGTTTCAAAGTAGGGGTTTAAACTAGGGTTGGTGTTTCAAAGTAGGTGTTTAAACTAGGGTTAGGGTTTCAAACTAGGGTTAGGGTTTCAAAGTAGGGTTTTAAACTATGGTTAGGGTTTCAAAGTAGGGGTTTAAACTAGGGTTAGGGTTTCAAAGTAGGGTTTTAAACTAGGATTAGGGTTTTAAAGTAGGGGTTTAAACTAGGGTTAGGGTTTCAAAGTAGGGTTTTAACCTAAGGTTAGGGTTCTTAAGTAGGGGTTTAAACTCGAGTTAGGGTTTCAAAGTAGGGTTTTAAACTATGGTTAAGGTTTCAAAGTAGGGGTTTAAACTAGGGTTAGGGTTTCAAAGTAGGGGTTTAAACTAGGGTTAGGTTTTCAAACTAGGGTTAGGGTTTCAAGAAAGGGTTTTAAACTAGGCTAGGGTTTCAAAGTAGGGGTTTAAACTAGGGTTAGGGATTCAAAGTAGGGGTTTAAACTAGGGTTAGGGTTTCAAAGTAGGGGTTTAAAGTAGGGTTAGGGTTTCAAAGTAGGGGTTTAAACTAGGGTTAGTGTTTCAAAGTAGGTGTTTAAACTAGGGTTAGGGTTTCAAACTAGGGTTAGGGTTTCAAAGTAGGGTTTTAAACTATGGTTAGGGTTTCAAAGTAGGGGTTTAAACTAGGGTTAGGGTTTCAAAGTAGGGTTTTAAACTAGAGTTAGGGTTTTAAAGTAGGGGTTTAACCTAGGGTTAGGGTTCTTAAGTAGGGGTTTAAACTCGAGTTAGGGTTTCAAAGTAGGGTTTTAAACTATGGTTAAGGTTTCAAAGTAGGGGCTTAAACTAAGGTTAGGGTTTCAAAGTAGGGGTTTAAACTAGGGTTAGTGTTTCAAAGTAGGTGTTTAAACTAGGGTTAGGGTTTCAAACTAGGGTTAGGGTTTCAAAGTAGGGTTTTAAACTAGGAATAGGGTTACAAAATAGGGGTTTAAACTAGGGTTAGGTTTTCAAAGTAGGGGTTTAAACTAGGGTTAAGGTTTCAAAGTAGGGGTTTAAACTAGGGTTAGGTTTTCAAACAAGGGTTAGGGTTTCAAAGTAGGGTTTTAAAATAGGGTTAGGTTTTCAAAGTAGGGATTTAAACTAGGGTTAGGGATTCAAAGTAGGGGTTTAAACTAGGGTAAGGGTTTCAAAGTAGGGGTTTAACTTAGGGTTAGGGTTTCAAAGTAGGGGTTTAAACTAGGGTTAGGGTTTCAAAGTAGGGATCTAAACTAGGGTTAGGGATTCAAAGTAGGGGTTTAAACTAGGGTTAGGGTTTCAAAATAAGGGTTTAAACTAGGGTTAGGGTTGCAATGTAATGGTTTAATCTAGGGTTAGGGTTTCAAAGTCTGGTTTTAAACTAGGAATAGGGTTTCAAAGTAGGGTTTTAAACTAGGGTTAGGGTTTCAAAGTAGGGGTTTAAACTAGGGTTCAGGTTTCAAATTAGGATTTTAAACTAAGGTTAGGGTTTCAAAGTAGGGGTTTAACCTAGGGTTAGGGTTCTAAAGTAGGGGTTTAAATTAGGGTTAGGGTTTCAAACTAGGGTTAGGGTTTCAAAGTAGGGGTTTAAACTAGGGTTCAGGTTTCAAAGTAGGATTTTAAACTAAGGTTAGGGTTTCAAAGTAGGGGTTTAACCTAGGGTTAGGGTTCTAAAGTAGGGGTTTAAATTAGGGTTAGGGTTTCAAACTAGGGTTAGGGTTTCAAAGAAGGGGTTTAAACTAGGGTTAGGGTTTCAAAGTAGGGGTTTAAACTAGGATTAGGGTTTCAAAGTAGGGGTTTAAATTAGGGTTAGGGTTTCAAAATAGGGGTTTAAACTCGGGTTAGGGTTTCAAAATAGGGGTTTAAACTCGGGTTAGGGTTTCAAAGTAAGGGTTTAAACTAGGGTTAGGGTTTCAAAGTAGGGGTTTAAACTAGGGTTAGGGTTTCAAAGTAGGGGTTTAAACTAGGGTAAGGTTTTCAAACTAGGGTTAGGGTTTCAAAGTAGGGTTTTAAACTAGGGTTAGGGTTTCAAAGTAGGGGTTTAAACTAGGGTTAGGGTTTCAAAGTAGGGGTTTAAACTAGGGTTAGGTTTTCAAACTAGGGTTAGGGTTTCAAGGTAGGGTTTTAAACTAGGGTTAGGGTTTCAAAGTAGGGGTTTAAACTAGGGTTAGGGATTCAAAGTAGGGGTTTAAACTAGGGTTAGGGTTTCAAAGTAGGGGTTTAAAGTAGGGTTAGGGTTTCAAAGTAGGGGTTTAAACTAGGGTTAGTGTTTCAAAGTAGGTGTTTAAACTAGGGTTAGGGTTTCAAAGTAGGGTTTTAACCTAGGGTTAGGGTTCTTAAGTAGGGGTTTAAACTCGGGTTAGGGTTTCAAAATAGGGTTTTAAACTATGGTTTGGGTTTCAAAGTAGGGGTTTAAACTAGGGTTAGGGTTTCAAAGTAGGGGTTTAAACTAGGGTTAGGGTTTTAAAGTAGGGGTTTAAATTAGGGTTAGGGTTTCAAAGTAGGGTTTTAACCTAGGGTTAGGGTTCTTAAATAGGGGTTTAAACTCGGGTTAGGGTTTCAAATTAGGGTTTTAAACTATGGTTAGGGTTTCAAAGTAGTGGTTTAAACTAGGGTTAGAGTTTCAAAGTAGGGGTTTAAACTAGGGTTAGGGTTTCAAAGTAGGGTTTAAATAAGGGTTAGGGTTTCAAAGTAGGGTTTTACACTAGGGTTAAGGTTTCAAAGTAGGGGTTTGAACTAGGGTTATGGGTTTCAAAGTAGGGTTTTAAACTAGGGTTAGGGTTTCAAAGTAGGGGTTTAAACTAAGGTTAAGGTTTCAAATAGGATTTTAAACTAAGGTTAGGGTTTCAAAGTAGGGGTTTAAACTAGGGTTAGGGTTTCAAAGTAGGGGTTTAAATTAGGGTTAGGGTTTCAAACTAGGGTTAGGGTTTCAAAGTAGGGGTTTAAACTAGGGTTAGGGTTTCAAAGTAGGGGTTTAAACTAGGGTTAGGGTTTCAAAGTAGGGGTTTAAATTAGGGTTTGGGTTTCAAAGTAGGGGTTTAAACTAGGATTAGGGTTTCAAAGTAGGGGTTTAAACTAGGGTTAGGGATTCAAAGTAGGGGTTTAAACTAGGGTTAGGGTTTCAAAGTAGGGGTTTAAAGTAGGGTTAGGGTTTCAAAGTAGGGGTTTAAAGTAAGGTTAGGGTTTCAAAGTAGGGTTTTAAACTATGGTTAGGGTTTCAAAGTAGGGGTTTCAACTAGGGTTAGGGTTTAAAAGTAGGGGTTTAAACTAGGGTTAGGGATTCAAAGTAGGGGTTTAAACTAGGGTTAGGGTTTCAAAGTAAGGGTTTAAACTAGGGTTAGGGTTTCAAAGTAGGGGTTTAAACTAGGGTTAGGGTTTCAAAGTAGGGGTTTAAACTAGGGTTAGGGTTCTAAAGTAGGGGTTTAAACTAGGGTTAGGGTTTCAAAGTAGGGGTTTAAACTAGGGTAAGGGTTCCAAAGTAGGGTTTTAAACTAGGGTTAGGGTTTCAAAGTAGTGGTTTAAACTAGGGTTAAGATTTCAACGTAGGGGTTTAAACTAGGGTTAGGGTTTAAAAGTAGGGTTTTAAACTAGGGTTAGGGTTTCAAAGTAGGGGTTTAAACTAGGGTTAGGGTTTCAAAGTAGGGGTTTAAAGTAGGGTTAGGGTTTCAAAGTAGGGTTTTAAACTAGGGTTAGGGTTTCAAAGTAGGGGTTTAAACTAGGGTTAGGGTTTCAAAGTATGGGTTTAAAGTAGGGTTAGGGTTTCAAAGTAGGGGTTTAAACTAGGGTTAATGTTTCAAAGTAGGTGTTTAAACTAGGGTTAGGGTTTCAAACTAGGTGTTTAAACTAGGGTTAGGGTTTCAAACTAGGGTTAGGGTTTCAAAGTAGGTTTTTAAACTATGGTTAGGGTTTCAAAGTAGGGGTTTAAACTAGGGTTAGGGTTTCAAAGTAGGGTTTTAAACTATGGTTAGGGTTTCAAAGTAGGGGTTTAAACTAGGGTTAGGGTTTCAAACTAGGGTTAGGGTTTCAAAGTAGGGTTTTAAACTATGGTTAGGGTTTCAAAGTAGGGGTTTAAACTAGGGTTAGGGTTTCAAAGTAGGGGTTTAAACTAGGGTTAGGGTTTCAAAGTAGGGTTTTAACCAAGGGTTAGGGTTCTTAAGTAGGGGTTTAAACTCGAGTTAGGGTTTCAAAGTAGGGTTTTAAACTATGGTTAAGGTTTCAAAGCAGGGGCTTAAACTAGGGTTAGGGTTTCAAAGTAGGGTTAGGGTTTCAAGGTAGGGTTTTAAACTAGGGTTAGGGTTTCAAAGTAGGGATTTAAACTAGGGTTAGGGTTTCAAAGTAGAGGTTTAAACTAGGGTTAGGGTTTCAAAGTAGGGGTTTAAACTAGGGTTAGGTTTTCAAACTAGGGTTAGGGTTTCAAGGTAGGGTTTTAAACTAAGGTTAGGGTTTCAAAGTAGGGGTTTAAACTAGGGTTAGGGATTCAAAGTAGGGGTTTAAACTAGGTTAGGGTTTCAAAGTAGGGGTTTAAAGTAGGGTTAGGGTTTCAAAGTAGGGGTTTAAACTAGGGTTGGTGTTTCAAAGTAGGTGTTTAAACTAGGGTTAGGGTTTCAAACTAGGGTTAGGGTTTCAAAGTAGGGTTTTAAACTATGGTTAGGGTTTCAAAGTAGGGGTTTAAACTAGGGTTAGGGTTTCAAAGTAGGGTTTTAACCTAAGGTTAGGGTTCTTAAGTAGGGGTTTAAACTCGAGTTAGGGTTTCAAAGTAGGGTTTTAAACTATGGTTAAGGTTTCAAAGTAGGGGCTTAAACTAGGGTTAGGGTTTCAAAGTAGGGTTTTAAACTAGGATTAGGGTTTTAAAGTAGGGGTTTAAACTAGGGTTAGGGTTTCAAAGTAGGGTTTTAACCTAGGGTAAAACTCGAGTTAGGGTTTCAAAGTAGGGTTTTAAACTATGGTTAAGGTTTCAAAGTAGGGGCTTAAACTAGGGTTAGGGTTTCAAAGTAGGGTTTTAAACTAGGATTAGGGTTCTTAAATAGGGGTTTAAACTCGAGTTAGGGTTTCAAAGTAGGGTTTTAAACTATGGTTAAGGTTTCAAAGTAGGGGCTTAAACTAGGGTTAGGGTTTCAAAGTAGGGGTTTAAACTAGGGTTAGGGTTTCAAAGTAGGGGTTTAAACTAGGGTTGGGTTTTTCAAACTAGGGTTAGGGTTACAAAGTAGGGTTTTAAACTAGGGTTACGGTTTCAAAGTAGGGGTTTAAACTAGGGTTAGGGTTTTCAAATTAGGGGTTTAAACTAGGGTTAGGGTTTCAAAGTAGGGGTTTAAAGTAGGGTTAGGGTTTCAAAGTAGGGGTTTAAACTAGGGTTAGTGTTTCAAAGTAGGTGTTTAAACTAGGGTTAGGGTTTCAAACTAGGGTTAGGGTTTCAAAATAGGGTTTTAAACTATGGTTAGGGTTTCAAAGTTGGGGTTTAAACTAGGGTTAGGGTTTCAAAGTAGGGTTTTAAACTAGGATTAGGGTTTTAAAGTAGGGGTTTAAACTAGGGTTAGGGTTTCAAAGTAGGGTTTTAACCTAGGGTTAGGGTTCTTAAGTTGGGGTTTAAACTCGAGTTAGGGTTTCAAAGTAGGGTTTTAAACTATGGTTAAGGTTTCAAAGTAGGGTTTTAAACTAGGGTTAGGGATTCAAAGTAGGGGTTTAAACTAGGGTTAGGGTTTCAAACTAGGGTTAGGGTTTCAAACTAGAGTTAAGGTTTCAAAGTAGGGTTTTAAACTAGGGTTAGGGATTCAAAGTAGGGTTTTAAACTAGGGTTAGGGTTTCAAAGTAGGGGTTTAAACTAGGGTTAGGGTTTCAAAGTAGGATTTTAAACTAAGGTTAGGGTTTTAAAGTAGGGGTTTAACCTAGGGTTAGGGTTCTAAAGTAGGGGTTTAAATTAGGGTTAGGGTTTCAAACTAGGGTTAGGGTTTCAAAGTAGGGGTTTAAACTAGGGTTAGGGTTTCAAAGTAGGTTTTTAAACTAGCGTTAGGGTTTCAAAGTAGGGGTTTAAACTAGGGTTAGGGTTTCAAAGTAGGGATTTAAATTAGGGTTTGGGTTTCAAAGTAGGGGTTTAAACTAGGATTTGGGTTTCAAAGTAGGGGTTTAAACTAGGGTTAGGGATTCAAAGTAGGGGTTTAAACTAGGGTTAGGGTTTCAAAGTAGCGGTTTAAAGCAGGGTTAGGGTTTCAAAGTAGGGGTTTAAACTAGGGTTAGGGTTTCAAAGTAGGGATCTAAACTAGGGTTAGGGATTCAAAGTAGGGGTTTAAACTAGGGTTAGGGTTTCCAAGTAGTGGTTTAAACTAGGGTTAGGTTTTCAAAATAGGGGTTTAAACTCGGGTTAGGGCTTCAAAGTAAGGGTTTAAACTAGGGTTAGGGTTTCAAAGTAGGGGTTTAAACTAGGGTTAGGGTTTCAAAGTAGGGGTTTAAACTAGGGTAAGGTTTTCAAACTAGGGTTAGGGTTTCAAAGTAGGGTTTTAAACTAGGGTTAGGGTTTCAAAGTAGGGGTTTAAACTAGGGTTAGGGTTTCAAAGTAGGGGTTTAAACTAGGGTTAGGTTTTCAAACTAGGGTTAGGGTTTCAAGGTAGGGTTTTAAACTAGGGTTAGGGTTTCAAAGTAGGGGTTTAAACTAGGGTTAGGGATTCAAAGTAGGGGTTTAAACTAGGGTTAGGGTTTCAAAGTAGGGGTTTAAAGTAGGGTTAGGGTTTCAAAGTAGGGGTTTAAACTAGGGTTAGTGTTTCAAAGTAGGTGTTTAAACTAGGGTTAGGGTTTCAAAGTAGGGTTTTAACCTAGGGTTAGGGTTCTTAAACTCGGGTTAGGGTTTCAAAATAGGGTTTTAAACTATGGTTTGGGTTTCAAAGTAGGGGTTTAAACTAGGGTTAGGGTTTCAAAGTAGGGTTTTAAACTAGGGTTAGGGTTTTAAAGTAGGGGTTTAAATTAGGGTTAGGGTTTCAAAGTAGGGTTTTAACCTAGGGTTAGGGTTCTTAAATAGGGGTTTAAACTCGGGTTAGGGTTTCAAATTAGGGTTTTAAACTAGGGTTAAGGTTTCAAAGAAGGGGCTTAAACTAGGGTTAGGGTTTCAAAGTAGGGGTTTAAACTAGGGTTAGGGTTTCAAACTAGAGTTAAGGTTTCAAAGTAGGGTTTTAAACTAGGGTTAGGGTTTCAAAATAGGGTTTTAAACTAGGGTTAGGGTTTCAAAGTAGGGGTTTAAACTAGGGTTAGGGTTTCAAAGTAGGGTTTTAAACTAGGGTTAGGGTTTCAAAGTAGTGGTTTAAACTAGGGTTAGAGTTTCAAAGTAGGGGTTTAAACTAGGGTTAGGGTTTCAAAGTAGGGTTTAAATAAGGGTTAGGGTTTCAAAGTAGGGTTTTACACTAGGGTTAAGGTTTCAAAGTAGGGGTTTGAACTAGGGTTATGGGTTTCAAAGTAGGGTTTTAAACTAGGGTTAGGGTTTCAAAGTAGGGGTTTAAACTAAGGTTAAGGTTTCAAATAGGATTTTAAACTAAGGTTAGGGTTTCAAAGTAGGGGTTTAAACTAGGTTTAGGGTTTCAAAGTAGGGGTTTAAATTAGGGTTAGGGTTTCAAACTAGGGTTAGGGTTTCAAAGTAGGGGTTTAAACTAGGGTTAGGGTTTCAAAGTAGGGGTTTAAACTAGGGTTAGGGTTTCAAAGTAGGGGTTTAAATTAGGGTTTGGGTTTCAAAGTAGGGGTTTAAACTAGGATTAGGGTTTCAAAGTAGGGGTTTAAACTAGGGTTAGGGATTCAAAGTAGGGGTTTAAACTAGGGTTAGGGTTTCAAAGTAGGGGTTTAAAGTAGGGTTAGGGTTTCAAAGTAGGGGTTTAAAGTAAGGTTAGGGTTTCAAAGTAGGGTTTTAAACTATGGTTAGGGTTTCAAAGTAGGGGTTTCAACTAGGGTTAGGGTTTAAAAGTAGGGGTTTAAACTAGGTTTAGGGATTCAAAGTAGGGGTTTAAACTAGGGTTAGGGTTTCAAAGTAAGGGTTTAAACTAGGGTTAGGGATTCAAAGTAGGGGTTTAAACTAGGGTTAGGGTTTCAAAGTAGGGGTTTAAACTAGGATTAGGGTTCTAAAGTAGGGGTTTAAACTAGGGTTATGGTTTCAAAGTAGGGGTTTAAACTAGGGTAAGGGTTCCAAAGTAGGGTTTTAAACTAGGGTTAGGGTTTCAAAGTAGTGGTTTAAACTAGGGTTAAGATTTCAACGTAGGGGTTTAAATTAGGGTTAGGGTTTAAAAGTAGGGTTTTAAACTAGGGTTAGGGTTTCAAAGTAGGGGTTTAAACTAGGGTTAGGGTTTCAAAGTAGGGTTTTAAACTAGGGTTAGGGTTTTAAAGTAGGGGTTTAAATTAGGGTTAGGGTTTCAAAGTAGGGTTTTAACCTAGGGTTAGGGTTCTTAAATAGGGGTTTAAACTCGGGTTAGGGTTTCAAATTAGGGTTTTAAACTAGGGTTAAGGTTTCAAAGAAGGGGCTTAAACTAGGGTTAGGGTTTCAAAGTAGGGGTTTAAACTAGGGTTAGGGTTTCAAACTAGAGTTAAGGTTTCAAAGTAGGGTTTTAAACTAGGGTTAGGGTTTCAAAATAGGGTTTTAAACTAGGGTTAGGGTTTCAAAGTAGGGGTTTAAACTAGGGTTAGGGTTTCAAAGTAGGGTTTTAAACTAGGGTTAGGGTTTCAAAGTAGTGGTTTAAACTAGGGTTAGAGTTTCAAAGTAGGGGTTTAAACTAGGGTTAGGGTTTCAAAGTAGGGTTTAAATAAGGGTTAGGGTTTCAAAGTAGGGTTTTAAACTAGGGTTAAGGTTTCAAAGTAGGGGTTTGAACTAGGGTTATGGGTTTCAAAGTAGGGGTTTAAACTAGGGTTAGGGTTTCAAAGTAGGGGTTTAAATTAGGGTTAGGGTTTCAAACTAGGGTTAGGGTTTCAAAGTAGGGGTTTAAACTAGGGTTAGGGTTTCAAAGTAGGGGTTTAAACTAGGGTTAGGGTTTCAAAGTAGGGGTTTAAATTAGGGTTTGGGTTTCAAAGTAGGGGTTTAAACTAGGATTAGGGTTTCAAAGTAGGGGTTTAAATTAGGGTTAGGGATTCAAAGTAGGGGTTTAAACTAGGGTTAGGGTTTCAAAGTAGGGGTTTAAAGTAGGGTTAGGGTTTCAAAGTAGGGGTTTAAAGTAAGGTTAGGGTTTCAAAGTAGGGTTTTAAACTATGGTTAGGGTTTCAAAGTAGGGGTTTCAACTAGGGTTAGGGTTTAAAAGTAGGGGTTTAAACTAGGGTTTGGGATTCAAAGTAGGGGTTTAAACTAGGGTTAGGGTTTCAAAGTAAGGGTTTAAACTAGGGTTAGGGATTCAAAGTAGGGGTTTAAACTCGGGTTAGGGTTTCAAAGTAGGGGTTTAAACTAGGATTAGGGTTCTAAAGTAGGGGTTTAAACTAGGGTTAGGGTTTCAATGTAGGGGTTTAAACTAGGGTAAGGGTTCCAAAGTAGGGTTTTAAACTAGGGTTAGGGTTTCAAAGTAGTGGTTTAAACTAGGGTTAAGATTTCAACGTAGGGGTTTCAACTAGGGTTAGGGTTTAAAAGTAGGGTTTTAAACTAGGGTTAGGGTTTCAAAGTAGGGGTTTAAACTAGGGTTAGGGTTTCAAAGTAGGGGTTTAAAGTAGGGTTAGGGTTTCAAAGTAGGGTTTTAAACTAGGGTTAGGGTTTCAAAGTAGGGGTTTAAACTAGGGTTAGGGTTTCAAAGTATGGGTTTAAAGTAGGGTTAGGGTTTCAAAGTAGGGGTTTAAACTAGGGTTAATGTTTCAAAGTAGGTGTTTAAACTAGGGTTAGGGTTTCAAACTAGGTGTTTAAACTAGGGTTAGGGTTTCAAACTAGGGTTAGGGTTTCAAAGTAGGTTTTTAAACTATGGTTAGGGTTTCAAAGTAGGGGTTTAAACTAGGGTTAGGGTTTCAAAGTAGGGGTTTAAACTAGGGTAAGGGTTCCAAAGTAGGGTTTTAAACTAGGGTTAGGGTTTCAAAGTAGTGGTTTAAACTAGGGTTAAGATTTCAACGTAGGGGTTTAAACTAGGGTTAGGGTTTAAAAGTAGGGTTTTAAACTAGGGTTAGGGTTTCAAAGTAGGGGTTTAAACTAGGGTTAGGGTTTCAAAGTAGGGGTTTAAAGTAGGGTTAGGGTTTCAAAGTAGGGGTTTAAAGTAGGGTTAGGGTTTCAAAGTAGGGGTTTAAACTAGGGTTAGGGTTTCAAAGTATGGGTTTAAAGTAGGGTTAGGGTTTCAAAGTAGGGGTTTAAACTAGGGTTAATGTTTCAAAGTAGGTGTTTAAACTAGGGTTAGGGTTTCAAACTAGGTGTTTAAACTAGGGTTAGGGTTTCAAACTAGGGTTAGGGTTTCAAAGTAGGTTTTTAAACTATGGTTAGGGTTTCAAAGTAGGGGTTTAAACTAGGGTTAGGGTTTCAAAGTAGGGTTTTAAACTATGGTTAGGGTTTCAAAGTAGGGGTTTAAACTAGGGTTAGGGTTTCAAACTAGGGTTAGGGTTTCAAAGTAGGGTTTTAAACTATGGTTAGGGTTTCAAAGTAGGGGTTTAAACTAGGGTTAGGGTTTCAAAGTAGGGGTTTAAACTAGGGTTAGGGTTTCAAAGTAGTGGTTTAAACTAGGGTTAAGATTTCAACGTAGGGGTTTAAACTAGGGTTAGGGTTTAAAAGTAGGGTTTTAAACTAGGGTTAGGGTTTCAAAGTAGGGGTTTAAACTAGGGTTAGGGTTTCAAAGTAGGGTTTTAAACTAGGGTTAGGGTTTTAAAGTAGGGGTTTAAATTAGGGTTAGGGTTTCAAAGTAGGGTTTTAACCTAGGGTTAGGGTTCTTAAATAGGGGTTTAAACTCGGGTTAGGGTTTCAAATTAGGGTTTTAAACTAGGGTTAAGGTTTCAAAGAAGGGGCTTAAACTAGGGTTAGGGTTTCAAAGTAGGGGTTTAAACTAGGGTTAGGGTTTCAAACTAGAGTTAAGGTTTCAAAGTAGGGTTTTAAACTAGGGTTAGGGTTTCAAAATAGGGTTTTAAACTAGGGTTAGGGTTTCAAAGTAGGGGTTTAAACTAGGGTTAGGGTTTCAAAGTAGGGTTTTAAACTAGGGTTAGGGTTTCAAAGTAGTGGTTTAAACTAGGGTTAGAGTTTCAAAGTAGGGGTTTAAACTAGGGTTAGGGTTTCAAAGTAGGGTTTAAATAAGGGTTAGGGTTTCAAAGTAGGGTTTTACACTAGGGTTAAGGTTTCAAAGTAGGGGTTTGAACTAGGGTTATGGGTTTCAAAGTTGGGTTTTAAACTAGGGTTAGGGTTTCAAAGTAGGGGTTTAAACTAAGGTTAAGGTTTCAAATAGGATTTTAAACTAAGGTTAGGGTTTCAAAGTAGGGGTTTAAACTAGGGTTAGGGTTTCAAAGTAGGGGTTTAAATTAGGGTTAGGGTTTCAAACTAGGGTTAGGGTTTCAAAGTAGGGGTTTAAACTAGGGTTAGGGTTTCAAAGTAGGGGTTTAAACTAGGGTTAGGGTTTCAAAGTAGGGGTTTAAATTAGGGTTTGGGTTTCAAAGTAGGGGTTTAAACTAGGATTAGGGTTTCAAAGTAGGGGTTTAAACTAGGGTTAGGGATTCAAAGTAGGGGTTTAAACTAGGGTTAGGGTTTCAAAGTAGGGGTTTAAAGTAGGGTTAGGGTTTCAAAGTAGGGGTTTAAAGTAAGGTTAGGGTTTCAAAGTAGGGTTTTAAACTATGGTTAGGGTTTCAAAGTAGGGGTTTCAACTAGGGTTAGGGTTTAAAAGTAGGGGTTTAAACTAGGGTTAGGGATTCAAAGTAGGGGTTTAAACTAGGGTTAGGGTTTCAAAGTAAGGGTTTAAACTAGGGTTAGGGATTCAAAGTAGGGGTTTAAACTAGGGTTAGGGTTTCAAAGTAGGGGTTTAAACTAGGATTAGGGTTCTAAAGTAGGGGTTTAAACTAGGGTTAGGGTTTCAAAGTAGGGGTTTAAACTAGGGTAAGGGTTCCAAAGTAGGGTTTTAAACTAGGGTTAGGGTTTCAAAGTAGTGGTTTAAACTAGGGTTAAGATTTCAACGTAGGGGTTTAAACTAGGGTTAGGGTTTAAAAGTAGGGTTTTAAACTAGGGTTAGGGTTTCAAAGTAGGGGTTTAAACTAGGGTTAGGGTTTCAAAGTAGGGGTTTAAAGTAGGGTTAGGGTTTCAAAGTAGGGTTTTAAACTAGGGTTAGGGTTTCAAAGTAGGGGTTTAAACTAGGGTTAGGGTTTCAAAGTATGGGTTTAAAGTAGGGTTAGGGTTTCAAAGTAGGGGTTTAAACTAGGGTTAATGTTTCAAAGTAGGTGTTTAAACTAGGGTTAGGGTTTCAAACTAGGTGTTTAAACTAGGGTTAGGGTTTCAAACTAGGGTTAGGGTTTCAAAGTAGGTTTTTAAACTATGGTTAGGGTTTCAAAGTAGGGGTTTAAACTAGGGTTAGGGTTTCAAAGTAGGGGTTTAAACTAGGGTAAGGGTTCCAAAGTAGGGTTTTAAACTAGGGTTAGGGTTTCAAAGTAGTGGTTTAAACTAGGGTTAAGATTTCAACGTAGGGGTTTAAACTAGGGTTAGGGTTTAAAAGTAGGGTTTTAAACTAGGGTTAGGGTTTCAAAGTAGGGGTTTAAACTAGGGTTAGGGTTTCAAAGTAGGGGTTTAAAGTAGGGTTAGGGTTTCAAAGTAGGGGTTTAAAGTAGGGTTAGGGTTTCAAAGTAGGGGTTTAAACTAGGGTTAGGGTTTCAAAGTATGGGTTTAAAGTAGGGTTAGGGTTTCAAAGTAGGGGTTTAAACTAGGGTTAATGTTTCAAAGTAGGTGTTTAAACTAGGGTTAGGGTTTCAAACTAGGTGTTTAAACTAGGGTTAGGGTTTCAAACTAGGGTTAGGGTTTCAAAGTAGGTTTTTAAACTATGGTTAGGGTTTCAAAGTAGGGGTTTAAACTAGGGTTAGGGTTTCAAAGTAGGGTTTTAAACTATGGTTAGGGTTTCAAAGTAGGGGTTTAAACTAGGGTTAGGGTTTCAAACTAGGGTTAGGGTTTCAAAGTAGGGTTTTAAACTATGGTTAGGGTTTCAAAGTAGGGGTTTAAACTAGGGTTAGGGTTTCAAAGTAGGGGTTTAAACTAGGGTTAGGGTTTCAAAGTAGGGTTTTAACCGAGGGTTAGGGTTCTTAAGTAGGGGTTTAAACTCGAGTTAGGGTTTCAAAGTAGGGTTTTAAACTATGGTTAAGGTTTCAAAGTAGGGGCTTAAACTAGGGTTAGGGTTTCAAAGTAGGGTTAGGGTTTCAAAGTAGGGTTTTAAACTAGGGTTAGGGTTTCAAAGTAGTGATTTAAACTAGGGTTAGGGTTTCAAAGTAGGGGTTTAAACTAGGGTTAGGGTTTCAAAGTAGGGGTTTAAACTAGGGTTAGGTTTTCAAACTAGGGTTAGAGTTTCAAGGTAGGGTTTTAAACTAGGGTTAGGGTTTCAAAGTAGGGGTTTAAACTAGGGTTAGGGATTCAAAGTAGGGGTTTAAACTAGGTTAGGGTTTCAAAGTAGGGGTTTAAAGTAGGGTTAGGGTTTCAAAGTAGGGGTTTAAACTAGGGTTAGTGTTTCAAAGTAGGTGTTTAAACTAGGGTTAGGGTTTCAAACTAGGGTTAGGGTTTCAAAGTAGGGTTTTAAACTATGGTTAGGGTTTCAAAGTAGGGGTTTAAACTAGGGTTAGGGTTTCAAAGTAGGGTTTTAAACTAGGATTAGGGTTTTAAAGTAGGGGTTTAAACTAGGGTTAGGGTTTCAAAGTAGGGTTTTAACTTAAGGTTAGGGTTCTTAAGTAGGGGTTTAATTTCGAGTTAGGGTTTCAAAGTAGGGTTTTAAACTATGGTTAAGGTTTCAAAGTAGGGGCTTAAACTAGGGTTAGGGTTTCAAAGTAGGGTTTTAAACTAGGATTAGGGTTTTAAAGTAGGGGTTTAAACTATGGTTAGGGTTTCAAAGTAGGGTTTTAACCTAGGGTAAAACTCGAGTTAGGGTTTCAAAGTAGGGTTTTAAACTATGGTTAGTGTTTCAAAGTAGGGGCTTAAACTAGGGTTAGGGTTTCAAAGTAGGGTTTTAAACTAGGATTAGGGTTCTTAAGTAGGGGTTAAAACTCGAGTTAGGGTTTCAAAGTAGGGTTTTAAACTATGGTTAAGGTTTCAAAGTAGGGGCTTAAACTAGGGTTAGGGTTTCAAAGTAGGGGTTTAAACTAGGGTTAGGGTTTCAAAGTAGGGGTTTAAACTAGGGTTAGGGTTTCAAAGTAGGGGTTTAAACTAGGGTTGGGTTTTCAAACTAGGGTTAGGGTTTCAAAGTAGGGTTTTAAAAGAGGGTTAGGGTTTCAAAGTAGGGTTTTAAACTAGGGTTAGGGTTTTCAAATTAGGGGTTTAAACTAGGGTTAGGGTTTCAAAGTAGGGGTTTAAAGTAGGGTTAGGGTTTCAAAGTAGGGGTTTAAACTAGGGTTAGTGTTTTAAAGTAGGGGTTTAAACTAGGGTTAGGGTTTCAAAGTAGGGTTTTAACCTAGGGTTAGGGTTCTTAAGTAGGGGTTTAAACTCGAGTTAGGGTTTCAAAGTAGGGTTTTAAACTATGGTTAAGGTTTCAAAGTAGGGGCTTAAACTAGGGTTAGGGTTTCAAAGTAGGGGTTTAAACTAGGGTTAGGGTTTCAAAATAGGGTTTTAAACTATGGTTAGGGTTTCAAAGTTGGGGTTTAAACTAGGGTTAGGGTTTCAAAGTAGGGTTTTAAACTAGGATTAGGGTTTTAAAGTAGGGGTTTAAACTAGGGTTAGGGTTTCAAAGTAGGGTTTTAACCTAGGGTTAGGGTTCTTAAGTAGGGGTTTAAACTCGAGTTAGGGTTTCAAAGTAGGGTTTTAAACTATGGTTAAGGTTTCAAAGTAGGGGCTTAAACTAGGGTTAGGGTTTCAAAGTAGGGGTTTAAACTAGGGTTAGGGTTTCAAACTAGGGTTAGGGTTTCAAACTAGAGTTAAGGTTTCAAAGTAGGGTTTTAAACTAGGGTTAGGGTTTCAAAGTAGGGTTTTAAACTAGGGTTAGCGTTTCAAAGAAGGGGTTTAAACCTGGGGTTAGGGTTTCAAAGTAGGGTTTTAAACTGGGGTTAGGGTTTCAAAGTAGGGTTTTACACTAGGGTTAGGGTTTCAAAGTAGGGGTTTAAACTAGGGTTAGTGTTTCAAAGTAGGGGTTTAAACTAAGGTTAAGGTTTCAAAGTAGGATTTTAAACTAAGGTTAGGGTTTCAAAGTAGGGGTTTAACCTAGGGTTAGGGTTCTAAAGTAGGGGTTTAAATTAGGGTTAGGGTTTCAAACTAGGGTTAGGGTTTCAAAGTAGGGGTTTAAACTAGGGTTAGGGTTTCAAAGTAGGTTTTTAAACTAGCGTTAGGGTTTCAAAGTAGGGGTTTAAACTAGGGTTAGGGTTTCAAAGTAGCGGTTTAAAGTAGGGTTAGGGTTTCAAAGTAGGGGTTTAAACTAGGGTTAGGGTTTCAAAGTAGGGATCTAAACTAGGGTTAGGTATTCAAAGTAGGGGTTTAAACTAGGGTTAGGGTTTCCAAGTAGTGGTTTAAACTAGGGTTAAGGTTTCAACGTAGGGGTTTCAACTAGGGTTAGGGTTTAAAAGCAGGGGTTTAAACTAGGGTTAGGGATTCAAAGTAGTGGTTTAAACTAGGGTTAGGGTTTCAAAGTAGGGGTTTAAAGTAGGGTAAGTGTTTCAAAGTAGGGGTTTAAACTAGGGTTAGGGTTTCAAAGTAGGGATCTAAACTAGGGTTAGGGATTCAAAGTAGGGGTTAAAACTAGGGTTAGGGTTTCAAAGTAGGGGTTTAAACTAGGTTTAGGGTTGCCAAGTAATGGTTTAAACTAGGGTTAGGGTTTAAAAGTAGGGGTTTAAACTAGGGTTAGGGTTTCAAAGTAGGGTTTTAAACTAGCGTTAGGGTTTCAAAGTAGGGGTTTAAACTAGGGTTAGGGATTCAAAATAGGGGTTTAAACTAGGGTTAGGGTTTCAAAGCAGGGGTTTAACGTAGGGTTAGGGTTTTTAAGTAGGGGTTTAAACTAGGGTTAGGGTTTCAAAGTTGGGATCTAAACTAGGGTTAGGGATTCAAAGTAGGGGTTTAAACTAGGATTAGGGTTTCAAAGTAGGGGTTTAAACTAGGGTTAGGGTTGCAAAGTAATGGTTTAAACTAGGGTTAGGGTTTCAAAGTAGGGGTTTAAACTAGGGTTAGGGTTTCAAAGGAGGGTTTTAAACTAGGGTTAGTGTTTCAAAGTAGGGTTTTAAACTAGGGTTAGGGTTTCAAAGTAGTGGTTTAAACTAGGGTTAGGGATTCAAAGTAGGGGTTTAAACTAGGGTTAGGGATTCAAAGTAGGGGTTTAAACTAGGGTTAGGGATTCAAAGTAGGGGTTTAAACTAGGGTTAGGGTTTCAAAGTAGGGATCTAAACTAGGGTTAGGGTTTCAAAGTAGGGTTTTAAACTGGGGTTAGGGTTTCAAAGTAGGGTTTTACACTAGGGTTAGGGTTTCAAAGTAGGGTTTTAAACAAGGGTTAGTGTTTCAAAGTAGGGGTTTAAACTAAGGTTAAGGTTTCAAAGTAGGATTTTAAACTAAGGTTAGGGTTTCAAAGTAGGGGTTTAACCTAGGGTTAGGGTTCTAAAGTAGGGGTTTAAATTAGGGTTAGGGTTTCAAACTAGGGTTAGGGTTTCAAAGTAGGGGTTTAAACTAGGGTTAGGGTTTCAAAGTAGGTTTTGAAACTAGCGTTAGGGTTTCAAAGTAGGGGTTTAAACTAGGGTTAGGGTTTCAAAGTAGGGATTTAAACTAGGGTTAGGGATTCAAAGTAGGGGTTTAAACTAGGGTTAGGGTTTCAAAGTAGCGGTTTAAAGTAGGGTTAGGGTTTCAAAGTAGGGGTTTAAACTAGGGTTAGGGTTTCAAAGTAGGGATCTAAACTAGGGTTAGGGATTCAAAGTAGGGGTTTAAACTAGGGTTAGGGTTTCCAAGTAGTGGTTTAAACTAGGGTTAAGGTTTCAACGTAGGGGTTTCAACTAGGGTTAGGGTTTAAAAGTAGGGGTTTAAACTAGGGTTAGGGATTCAAAGTAGGGGTTTAAACTAGGGTTAGGGTTTCAAAGTAGGGGTTTAAAGTAGGGTAAGTGTTTCAAAGTAGGGGTTTAAACTAGGGTTAGGGTTTCAAAGTAGGGATCTAAACTAGGGTTAGGGATTCAAAGTAGGGGTTAAAACTAGGGTTAGGGTTTCAAAGTAGGGGTTTAAACTAGGTTTAGGGTTGCCAAGTAATGGTTTAAACTAGGGTTAGGGTTTAAAAGTAGGGGTTTAAACTAGGGTTAGGGTTTCAAAGTAGGGTTTTAAACTAGCGTTAGGGTTTCAAAGTAGGGGTTTAAACTAGGGTTAGGGATTCAAAATAGGGGTTTAAACTAGGGTTAGGGTTTCAAAGCAGGGGTTTAACGTAGGGTTAGGGTTTCAAAGTAGGGGTTTAAACTAGGGTTAGGGTTTCAAAGTTGGGATCTAAACTAGGGTTAGGGATTCAAAGTAGGGGTTTAAACTAGGATTAGGGTTTCAAAGTAGGGGTTTAAACTAGGGTTAGGGTTGCAAAGTAATGGTTTAAACTAGGGTTAGGGTTTCAAAGTAGGGGTTTAAACTAGGGTTAGGGTTTCAAAGTAGGGTTTTAAACTAGGGTTAGGGTTTCAAAGTAGGGTTTTAAACTAGGGTTAGGGTTTCAAAGTAGTGGTTTAAACTAGGGTTAGGGATTCAAAGTAGGGGTTTAAACTAGGGTTAGGGATTCAAAGTAGGGGTTTAAACTAGGGTTAGGGATTCAAAGTAGGGGTTTAAACTAGGGTTAGGGTTTCAAAGTAGGGATCTAAACTAGGGTTAAGGTTTCAAAGTAGGGGTTTAAACAAGGGTTAGGGTTAAAAAGTAATGGTGTAAACTAGGGTTAGGGTTGCAAAGTAATGGTGTAAACTAGGGTTAGGTTTTCAAAGTAGGGGTTAAACTAGGGTTAGGGTTTCAAAGTAGGGTTTTAAACTAGGGTTAGGGTTACAAAGTAGTTGTTTAAACTAGGGTTAAGGTTTCAAAGTAGGGGTTTAAACTAGGGTTAGGGTTTAAAAGTAGGGGTTTAAACTAGGGTTAGGGTTCCAAAAAAGGGTTTCAAACTAGGGTTAGGGTTTCAAAGTGGGGGTTTAAACTAGGGTTAGGGTTTCAAAGTAGGGTTTCAAATTAGGGTTAGGGTTTCAAAGTAGGGTTTCAAACTAGGGTAAGGGTTTCAAAGTAGGTGTGTAAACGAGATAGGGTTTCAAACTAGGGTTAGGGTTTCAAAGTAGGGTTTTAAACTAGGGTAAGTGTTTCAAAGTAGGGGTTTAAACTAGGGTTAGGGTTTTAAAGTAGGGTTTTAAACTAGGGTTAGGGTTTCAAAGTAGGGTTTTAAACTAGGGTAAGTGTTTCAAAGTAGGGGTTTAAACTAGGGTTAGGGTTTCAAAGTAGGGGTTTAAACTAGGGTTAGGGTTTCAAAGTAGGGGTTTAACCTAGGGTTAGGGTTCTAAAGTAGGGGTTTAAATTAGGGTTAGGGTTTCAAACTAGGGTTAGGGTTTCAAAGTAGGGGTTTAAACTAGGGTTAGGGTTTCAAAGTAGGTTTTTAAACTAGCGTTAGGGTTTCAAAGTAGGGGTTTAAACTAGGGTTAGGGTTTCAAAGTAGGGGTTTAAACTAGGGTTAGGGTTTCAAAGTAGGGATCTAAACTAGGGTTAGGGATTCAAAGTAGGGGTTTAAACTAGGGTTAGGGTTTCCAAGTAGTGGTTTAAACTAGGGTTAAGGTTTCAACGTAGGGGTTTCAACTAGGGTTAGGGTTTAAAAGTAGGGGTTTAAACTAGGGTTAGGGATTCAAAGTAGGGGTTTAAACTAGGGTTAGGGTTTGAAAGTAGGGGTTTAAAGTAGGGTAAGTGTTTCAAAGTAGGGGTTTAAACTAGGGTTAGGGTTTCAAAGTAGGGATGTAAACTAGGGTTAGGGATTCAAAGTAGGGGTTAAAACTAGGGTTAGGGTTTCAAAGTAGGGGTTTAAACTAGGTTTAGGGTTGCCAAGTAATGGTTTAAACTAGGGTTAGGGTTTAAAAGTAGGGTTTTAAACTAGGGTTAGGGTTTCAAAGTAGGGTTTTAAACTAGGGTTAGGGTTTCAAAGTAGGGGTTTAAACTAGGGTTAGGGATTCAAAATAGGGGTTTAAACTAGGGTTAGGGTTTCAAAGTAGGGGTTTAACGTAGGGTTAGGGTTTCAAAGTAGGGGTTTAAACTAGGGTTAGGGTTTCAAAGTTGGGATCTAAACTAGGGTTAGGGATTCAAAGTAGGGGTTTAAACTAGGATTAGGGTTTCAAAGTAGGGGTTTAAACTAGGGTTAGGGTTGCAAAGTAATGGTTTAAACTAGGGTTAGGGTTTCAAAGTAGGGGTTTAAACTAGGGTTAGGGTTTCAAATTAGGTTTTTAAACTAGCGTTAGGGTTTCAAAGTAGGGGTTTAAACTAGGGTTAGGGTTTCAAAGTAGGGGTTTAAACTAGGGTTAGGGTTTCAAAGTAGGGATCTAAACTAGGGTTAGGGATTCAAAGTAGGGGTTTAAACTAGGGTTAGGGTTTCCAAGTAGTGGTTTAAACTAGGGTTAAGGTTTCAACGTAGGGGTTTCAACTAGGGTTAGGGTTTAAAAGTAGGGGTTTAAACTAGGGTTAGGGATTCAAAGTAGGGGTTTAAACTAGGGTTAGGGTTTCAAAGTAGGGGTTTAAAGTAGGGTAAGTGTTTCAAAGTAGGGGTTTAAACTAGGGTTAGGGTTTCAAAGTAGGGATCTAAACTAGGGTTAGGGATTCAAAGTAGGGGTTAAAACTAGGGTTAGGGTTTCAAAGTAGGGGTTTAAACTAGGTTTAGGGTTGCCAAGTAATGGTTTAAACTAGGGTTAGGGTTTAAAAGTAGGGTTTTAAACTAGGGTTAGGGTTTCAAAGTAGGGTTTTAAACTAGGGTTAGGGTTTCAAAGTAGGGGTTTAAACTAGGGTTAGGGATTCAAAATAGGGGTTTAAACTAGGGTTAGGGTTTCAAAGTAGGGGTTTAACGTAGGGTTAGGGTTTCAAAGTAGGGGTTTAAACTAGGGTTAGGGTTTCAAAGTTGGGATCTAAACTAGGGTTAGGGATTCAAAGTAGGGGTTTAAACTAGGATTAGGGTTTCAAAGTAGGGGTTTAAACTAGGGTTAGGGTTGCAAAGTAATGGTTTAAACTAGGGTTAGGGTTTCAAAGTAGGGGTTTAAACTAGGGTTAGGGTTTCAAAGTAGGGGTTTAAACTAGGGTTAGGGTTTCAAAGTAGGGTTTTAAACTAGGGTTAGGGTTTCAAAGTAGTGGTTTAAACTAGGGTTAGGGATTCAAAGTAGGGGTTTAAACTAGGGTTAGGGATTCAAAGTAGGGGTTTAAACTAGGGTTAGGGTTTCAAAGTAGGGATCTAAACTAGGGTTAGGGTTTCAAAGTAGGGGTTTAAACAAGGGTTAGGGTTGCAAAGTAATGGTGTAAACTAGGGTTAGGGTTGCAAAGTAATGGTGTAAACTAGGGTTAGGTTTTCAAAGTAGGGGATAAACTAGGGTTAGGGTTTCAAAGTAGGGTTTTAAACTAGGGTTAGGGTTTCAAAGTAGTTGTTTAAACTAGGGTTAAGGTTTCAAAGTAGGGGTTTAAACTAGGGTTAGGGTTTAAAAGTAGGGGTTTAAACTAGGGTTAGGGTTCCAAAAAAGGGTTTCAAACTAGGGTTAGGGTGTCAAAGTGGGGGTTTAAACTAGGGTTAGGGTTTCAAAGTAGGGTTTCAAATTAGGGTTAGGGTTTCAAAGTAGGGTTTCAAACTAGGGTAAGGGTTTCAAAGTAGGTGTGTAAACGAGATAGGGTTTCAAACTAGGGTTAGGGTTTCAAAGTAGGGTTTTAAACTAGGGTAAGTGTTTCAAAGTAGGGGTTTAAAGTAGGGTTAGGGTTTCAAAGTAGGGGTTTAAACTAGGGTTAGGGTTTCAAAGTAGGGATCTAAACTAGGGTTAGGGATTCAAAGTAGGGGTTTAAACTAGGGTTAGGGTTTCCAAGTAGTGGTTTAAACTAGGGTTAAGGTTTCAACGTAGGGGTTTCAACTAGGGTTAGGGTTTAAAAGTAGGGGTTTAAACTAGGGTTAGGGATTCAAAGTAGGGGTTTAAACTAGGGTTAGGGTTTCAAAGTAGGGGTTTAAAGTAGGGTAAGTGTTTCAAAGTAGGGGTTTAAACTAGGGTTAGGGTTTCAAAGTAGGGATCTAAACTAGGGTTAGGGATTCAAAGTAGGGGTTAAAACTAGGGTTAGGGTTTCAAAGTAGGGGTTTAAACTAGGTTTAGGGTTGCCAAGTAATGGTTTAAACTAGGGTTAGGGTTTAAAAGTAGGGTTTTAAACTAGGGTTAGGGTTTCAAAGTAGGGTTTTAAACTAGGGTTAGGGTTTCAAAGTAGGGGTTTAAACTAGGGTTAGGGATTCAAAATAGGGGTTTAAACTAGGGTTAGGGTTTCAAAGTAGGGGTTTAACGTAGGGTTAGGGTTTCAAAGTAGGGGTTTAAACTAGGGTTAGGGTTTCAAAGTTGGGATCTAAACTAGGGTTAGGGATTCAAAGTAGGGGTTTAAACTAGGATTAGGGTTTCAAAGTAGGGGTTTAAACTAGGGTTAGGGTTGCAAAGTAATGGTTTAAACTAGGGTTAGGGTTTCAAAGTAGGGGTTTAAACTAGGGTTAGGGTTTCAAAGTAGGGTTTTAAACTAGGGTTAGGGTTTCAAATTAGGGTTTTAAACTAGGGTTAGGGTTTCAAAGTAGTGGTTTAAACTAGGGTTAGGGATTCAAAGTAGGGGTTTAAACTAGGGTTAGGGATTCAAAGTAGGGGTTTAAACTAGGGTTAGGGTTTCAAAGTAGGGATCTAAACTAGGGTTAGGGTTTCAAAGTAGGGGTTTAAACAAGGGTTAGGGTTGCAAAGTAATGGTGTAAACTAGGGTTAGGGTTGCAAAGTAATGGTGTAAACTAGGGTTAGGTTTTCAAAGTAGGGGATAAACTAGGGTTAGGGTTTCAAAGTAGGGTTTTAAACTAGGGTTAGGGTTTCAAAGTAGTTGTTTAAACTAGGGTTAAGGTTTCAAAGTAGGGGTTTAAACTAGGGTTAGGGTTTAAAAGTAGGGGTTTAAACTAGGGTTAGGGTTCCAAAAAAGGGTTTCAAACTAGGGTTAGGGTGTCAAAGTGGGGGTTTAAACTAGGGTTAGGGTTTCAAAGTAGGGTTTCAAATTAGGGTTAGGGTTTCAAAGTAGGGTTTCAAACTAGGGTAAGGGTTTCAAAGTAGGTGTGTAAACGAGATAGGGTTTCAAACTAGGGTTAGGGTTTCAAAGTAGGGTTTTAAACTAGGGTAAGTGTTTCAAAGTAGGGGTTTAAACTAGGGTTAGGGTTTCAAAGTAGGGTTTTAAACTAGGGTTAGGGTTTCAAAGTAGGGGTTTAAACTAGGGTTAGGGATTCAAAGTAGGGTTTCAAACTAGGGTTAAGGTTTCAAAGTAGGGGTTTAAACTAGGTTTAGGTTTTCAAACTAGGGTTAGGGTTTCAAAGTAGGGTTTTAAACTAGGGTTAGGGTTTCAAAGTAGGGGTTTAATTTAGGGTAAGGTTTTCAAACTAGTGTTAGGGTTTCAAAGTAGGGTTTTAAACTAGGGTTAGGGTTTCAAAGTAGGGGTTTAAACTAGGGTTAGGGATTCAAAGTAGGGGTTTAATCTAGGGTTAGGGTTTCAAAGTAGGGTTTTAAACTAGGGTTAGGGTTTCAAAGTAGGGGTTTAAACTAGGGTTAAGGTTTCAAAGTAGGATTTTAAACTAAGGTGAGGGTTTCAAAGTAGGGGTTTAACCTAGGGTTAGGGTTCTAAAGTAGGGGTTTAAATTAGGGTTAGGGTTTCAAACTAGGGTTAGGGTTTCAAAGAAGGGGTTTAAACTAGGGTTAGGGTTTCAAAGTAGGGGTTTAAACTAGGGATAGGGTTTCAAAGTAGGGGTTTAAACTAGGATTAGGATTTCAAAGTAGGGGTTTAAACCAGGGTTAGGGTTTCAAAGTAGGGGTTTAAACTAGGGTTAAGGTTTCAAAGTAGGATTTTAAACTAAGGTTAGGGTTTCAAAGTAGGGGTTTAACCTAGGGTTAGGGTTCTAAAGTAGGGGTTTAAATTAGGGTTAGGGTTTCAAACTAGGGTTAGGGTTTCAAAGTAAGGGTTTAAACTAGGGTTAGGGTTTCAAAGTAGGGGTTTAAACTAGGGTTAGGGTTTCAAAGTAGGGGTTTAAACTAGGGTTAGGGTTTCAAAGTAGGGGTTTAAACTAGGGTTAGGGTTTCAAAGTAGGGGTTTAAACTAGGATTAGGGTTTCAAAGTAGGGGTTTAAACTAGGGTTAGGTTTTCAAAGTAGGGGTTTAAACTCAGGTTAGGGTTTCAAAGTAGGGGTTTAAACTCGGGTTAGGGTTTCTAACTAGGGGTTTAAACTAGGGTTAGGGTTTCAAAGTAGGGGTTTAAACTAGGGTTAGGTTTTCAAACTAGGGTTAGGGTTTCAAAGTAGGGGTTTAAATTAGGGTTAGGGTTTCAAACTAGGGTTAGGGTTTCAAAGAAGGGGTTTAAACTAGGGTTAGGGTTTCAAAGTAGGGGTTTAAACTAGGATTAGGATTTCAAAGTAGGGGTTTAAACTAGGGTTAGGGTTTCAAAGTAGGGGTTTAAACTAGGGTTAAGGTTTCAAAGTAGGATTTTAAACTAAGGTTAGGGTTTCAAAGTAGGGGTTTAACCTAGGGTTAGGGTTCTAAAGTAGGGGTTTAAATTAGGGTTAGGGTTTCAAACTAGGGGTTTTAACTAGGGTTAGGGTTTCAAAGTAGGGGTTTAAACTAGGGTTAGGTTTTCAAACTAGGGTTAGGGTTTCAAAGTAGGGTTTTAAACTAGGGTTAGGGTTTCAAAGTAGGGTTTAAAACTAGGTTTGGGGTTTCAAAGTAGGGGTTTAAACTAGGGTTAGGGTTTCAAAGTAGGATTTTAAACTAGGGTTAGGGTTTTAAAGTAGTGGTTTAAACTAGGGTTAGGGTTTCAAAGTAGGGTTTTAAACTAGGGTTAGGGTTTCAAAGTAGGGGTTTAAACTAGGGTTAGGGTTTCAAAGTAGGGGTTTAAACTCGGGTTAGGGTTTCAAAGTAGGGGTTTAAACTAGGGTTAGGGATTCAAAGTAGGGGTTTAAACTAGGGTTAGGGTTTCAAAGTAGGGATCTAAACTAGGGTTAGGGTTTCAAAGTAGGGGTTTAAACAAGGGTTAGGGTTGCAAAGTAATGGTGTAAACTAGGGTTAGGGTTGCAAAGTAATGGTGTAAACTAGGGTTAGGTTTTCAAAGTAGGGGATAAACTAGGGTTAGGGTTTCAAAGTAGGGTTTTAAACTAGGGTTAGGGTTTCAAAGTAGTTGTTTAAACTAGGGTTAAGGTTTCAAAGTAGGGGTTTAAACTAGGGTTAGGGTTTAAAAGTAGGGGTTTAAACTAGGGTTAGGGTTCCAAAAAAGGGTTTCAAACTAGGGTTAGGGTGTCAAAGTGGGGGTTTAAACTAGGGTTAGGGTTTCAAAGTAGGGTTTCAAATTAGGGTTAGGGTTTCAAAGTAGGGTTTCAAACTAGGGTAAGGGTTTCAAAGTAGGTGTGTAAACGAGATAGGGTTTCAAACTAGGGTTAGGGTTTCAAAGTAGGGTTTTAAACTAGGGTAAGTGTTTCAAAGTAGGGGTTTAAAGTAGGGTTAGGGTTTCAAAGTAGGGGTTTAAACTAGGGTTAGGGTTTCAAAGTAGGGATCTAAACTAGGGTTAGGGATTCAAAGTAGGGGTTTAAACTAGGGTTAGGGTTTCCAAGTAGTGGTTTAAACTAGGGTTAAGGTTTCAACGTAGGGGTTTCAACTAGGGTTAGGGTTTAAAAGTAGGGGTTTAAACTAGGGTTAGGGATTCAAAGTAGGGGTTTAAACTAGGGTTAGGGTTTCAAAGTAGGGGTTTAAAGTAGGGTAAGTGTTTCAAAGTAGGGGTTTAAACTAGGGTTAGGGTTTCAAAGTAGGGATCTAAACTAGGGTTAGGGATTCAAAGTAGGGGTTAAAACTAGGGTTAGGGTTTCAAAGTAGGGGTTTAAACTAGGTTTAGGGTTGCCAAGTAATGGTTTAAACTAGGGTTAGGGTTTAAAAGTAGGGTTTTAAACTAGGGTTAGGGTTTCAAAGTAGGGTTTTAAACTAGGGTTAGGGTTTCAAAGTAGGGGTTTAAACTAGGGTTAGGGATTCAAAATAGGGGTTTAAACTAGGGTTAGGGTTTCAAAGTAGGGGTTTAACGTAGGGTTAGGGTTTCAAAGTAGGGGTTTAAACTAGGGTTAGGGTTTCAAAGTTGGGATCTAAACTAGGGTTAGGGATTCAAAGTAGGGGTTTAAACTAGGGTAAGTGTTTCAAAGTAGGGGTTTAAACTAGGGTTAGGGTTTCAAAGTAGGGTTTTAAACTAGGGTTAGGGTTTCAAAGTAGGGGTTTAAACTAGGGTTAGGGATTCAAAGTAGGGTTTCAAACTAGGGTTAAGGTTTCAAAGTAGGGGTTTAAACTAGGTTTAGGTTTTCAAACTAGGGTTAGGGTTTCAAAGTAGGGTTTTAAACTAGGGTTAGGGTTTCAAAGTAGGGGTTTAATTTAGGGTAAGGTTTTCAAACTAGTGTTAGGGTTTCAAAGTAGGGTTTTAAACTAGGGTTAGGGTTTCAAAGTAGGGGTTTAAACTAGGGTTAGGGATTCAAAGTAGGGGTTTAATCTAGGGTTAGGGTTTCAAAGTAGGGTTTTAAACTAGGGTTAGGGTTTCAAAGTAGGGGTTTAAACTAGGGTTAAGGTTTCAAAGTAGGATTTTAAACTAAGGTGAGGGTTTCAAAGTAGGGGTTTAACCTAGGGTTAGGGTTCTAAAGTAGGGGTTTAAATTAGGGTTAGGGTTTCAAACTAGGGTTAGGGTTTCAAAGAAGGGGTTTAAACTAGGGTTAGGGTTTCAAAGTAGGGGTTTAAACTAGGGATAGGGTTTCAAAGTAGGGGTTTAAACTAGGATTAGGATTTCAAAGTAGGGGTTTAAACCAGGGTTAGGGTTTCAAAGTAGGGGTTTAAACTAGGGTTAAGGTTTCAAAGTAGGATTTTAAACTAAGGTTAGGGTTTCAAAGTAGGGGTTTAACCTAGGGTTAGGGTTCTAAAGTAGGGGTTTAAATTAGGGTTAGGGTTTCAAACTAGGGTTAGGGTTTCAAAGTAAGGGTTTAAACTAGGGTTAGGGTTTCAAAGTAGGGGTTTAAACTAGGGTTAGGGTTTCAAAGTAGGGGTTTAAACTAGGGTTAGGGTTTCAAAGTAGGGGTTTAAACTAGGGTTAGGGTTTCAAAGTAGGGGTTTAAACTAGGATTAGGGTTTCAAAGTAGGGGTTTAAACTAGGGTTAGGTTTTCAAAGTAGGGGTTTAAACTCAGGTTAGGGTTTCAAAGTAGGGGTTTAAACTCGGGTTAGGGTTTCTAACTAGGGGTTTAAACTAGGGTTAGGGTTTCAAAGTAGGGGTTTAAACTAGGGTTAGGTTTTCAAACTAGGGTTAGGGTTTCAAAGTAGGGGTTTAAATTAGGGTTAGGGTTTCAAACTAGGGTTAGGGTTTCAAAGAAGGGGTTTAAACTAGGGTTAGGGTTTCAAAGTAGGGGTTTAAACTAGGATTAGGATTTCAAAGTAGGGGTTTAAACTAGGGTTAGGGTTTCAAAGTAGGGGTTTAAACTAGGGTTAAGGTTTCAAAGTAGGATTTTAAACTAAGGTTAGGGTTTCAAAGTAGGGGTTTAACCTAGGGTTAGGGTTCTAAAGTAGGGGTTTAAATTAGGGTTAGGGTTTCAAACTAGGGGTTTTAACTAGGGTTAGGGTTTCAAAGTAGGGGTTTAAACTAGGGTTAGGTTTTCAAACTAGGGTTAGGGTTTCAAAGTAGGGTTTTAAACTAGGGTTAGGGTTTCAAACTAGGGTTAGGGTTTCAAAGTAGGGTTTAAAACTAGGTTTGGGGTTTCAAAGTAGGGGTTTAAACTAGGGTTAGGGTTTCAAAGTAGGATTTTAAACTAGGGTTAGGGTTTTAAAGTAGTGGTTTAAACTAGGGTTAGGGTTTCAAAGTAGGGTTTTAAACTAGGGTTAGGGTTTCAAAGTAGGGGTTTAAACTAGGGTTAGGGTTTCAAAGTAGGGGTTTAAACTCGGGTTAGGGTTTCAAAGTAGGGGTTTAAACTAGGGTTAGGGATTCAAAGTAGGGGTTTAAACTAGGGTTAGGGTTTCAAAGTAGGGATCTAAACTAGGGTTAGGGTTTCAAAGTAGGGGTTTAAACAAGGGTTAGGGTTGCAAAGTAATGGTGTAAACTAGGGTTAGGGTTGCAAAGTAATGGTGTAAACTAGGGTTAGGTTTTCAAAGTAGGGGATAAACTAGGGTTAGGGTTTCAAAGTAGGGTTTTAAACTAGGGTTAGGGTTTCAAAGTAGTTGTTTAAACTAGGGTTAAGGTTTCAAAGTAGGGGTTTAAACTAGGGTTAGGGTTTAAAAGTAGGGGTTTAAACTAGGGTTAGGGTTCCAAAAAAGGGTTTCAAACTAGGGTTAGGGTGTCAAAGTGGGGGTTTAAACTAGGGTTAGGGTTTCAAAGTAGGGTTTCAAATTAGGGTTAGGGTTTCAAAGTAGGGTTTCAAACTAGGGTAAGGGTTTCAAAGTAGGTGTGTAAACGAGATAGGGTTTCAAACTAGGGTTAGGGTTTCAAAGTAGGGTTTTAAACTAGGGTAAGTGTTTCAAAGTAGGGGTTTAAAGTAGGGTTAGGGTTTCAAAGTAGGGGTTTAAACTAGGGTTAGGGTTTCAAAGTAGGGATCTAAACTAGGGTTAGGGATTCAAAGTAGGGGTTTAAACTAGGGTTAGGGTTTCCAAGTAGTGGTTTAAACTAGGGTTAAGGTTTCAACGTAGGGGTTTCAACTAGGGTTAGGGTTTAAAAGTAGGGGTTTAAACTAGGGTTAGGGATTCAAAGTAGGGGTTTAAACTAGGGTTAAGGTTTCAAAGTAGGGGTTTAAAGTAGGGTAAGTGTTTCAAAGTAGGGGTTTAAACTAGGGTTAGGGTTTCAAAGTAGGGATCTAAACTAGGGTTAGGGATTCAAAGTAGGGGTTAAAACTAGGGTTAGGGTTTCAAAGTAGGGGTTTAAACTAGGTTTAGGGTTGCCAAGTAATGGTTTAAACTAGGGTTAGGGTTTAAAAGTAGGGTTTTAAACTAGGGTTAGGGTTTCAAAGTAGGGTTTTAAACTAGGGTTAGGGTTTCAAAGTAGGGGTTTAAACTAGGGTTAGGGATTCAAAATAGGGGTTTAAACTAGGGTTAGGGTTTCAAAGTAGGGGTTTAACGTAGGGTTAGGGTTTCAAAGTAGGGGTTTAGACTAGGGTTAGGGTTTCAAAGTTGGGATCTAAACTAGGGTTAGGGATTCAAAGTAGGGGTTTAAACTAGGATTAGGGTTTCAAAGTAGGGGTTTAAACTAGGGTTAGGGTTGCAAAGTAATGGTTTAAACTAGGGTTAGGGTTTCAAAGTAGGGGTTTAAACTAGGGTTAGGGTTTCAAAGTAGGGTTTTAAACTAGGGTTAGGGTTTCAAAGTAGGGTTTTAAACTAGGGTTAGGGTTTCAAAGTAGTGGTTTAAACTAGGGTTAGGGATTCAAAGTAGGGGTTTAACGTAGGGTTAGGGTTTCAAAGTAGGGGTTTAAACTAGGGTTAGGGTTTCAAAGTAGGGATCTAAACTAGGGTTAGGGTTTCAAAGTAGGGGTTTAAACAAGGTTTAGGGTTGCCAAGTAATGGTTTAAACTAGGGTTAGGGTTTAAAAGTAGGGTTTTAAACTAGGGTTAGGGTTTCAAAGTAGGGTTTTAAACTAGGGTTAGGGTTTCAAAGTAGGGGTTTAAACTAGGGTTAGGGATTCAAAATAGGGGTTTAAACTAGGGTTAGGGTTTCAAAGTAGGGGTTTAACGTAGGGTTAGGGTTTCAAAGTAGGGGTTTAAACTAGGGTTAGGGTTTCAAAGTTGGGATCTAAACTAGGGTTAGGGATTCAAAGTAGGGGTTTAAACTAGGATTAGGGTTTCAAAGTAGGGGTTTAAACTAGGGTTAGGGTTGCAAAGTAATGGTTTAAACTAGGGTTAGGGTTTCAAAGTAGGGGTTTAAACTAGGGTTAGGGTTTCAAAGTAGGGTTTTAAACTAGGGTTAGGGTTTCAAAGTAGGGTTTTAAACTAGGGTTAGGGTTTCAAAGTAGTGGTTTAAACTAGGGTTAGGGATTCAAAGTAGGGGTTTAAACTAGGGTTAGGGATTCAAAGTAGGGGTTTAAACTAGGGTTAGGGTTTCAAAGTAGGGATCTAAACTAGGGTTAGGGTTTCAAAGTAGGGGTTTAAACAAGGGTTAGGGTTGCAAAGTAATGGTGTAAACTAGGGTTAGGGTTGCAAAGTAATGGTGTAAACTAGGGTTAGGTTTTCAAAGTAGGGGATAAACTAGGGTTAGGGTTTCAAAGTAGGGTTTAAACTAGGGTTAGGGTTTCAAAGTAGTTGTTTAAACTAGGGTTAAGGTTTCAAAGTAGGGGTTTAAACTAGGGTTAGGGTTTAAAAGTAGGGGTTTAAACTAGGGTTAGGGTTCCAAAAAAGGGTTTCAAACTAGGGTTAGGGTGTCAAAGTGGGGGTTTAAACTAGGGTTAGGGTTTCAAAGTAGGGTTTCAAATTAGGGTTAGGGTTTCAAAGTAGGGTTTCAAACTAGGGTAAGGGTTTCAAAGTAGGTGTGTAAACGAGATAGGGTTTCAAACTAGGGTTAGGGTTTCAAAGTAGGGTTTTAAACTAGGGTAAGTGTTTCAAAGTAGGGGTTTAAACTAGGGTTAGGGTTTCAAAGTAGGGTTTTAAACTAGGGTTATGGTTTCAAAGTAGGGGTTTAAACTAGGGTTAGGGATTCAAAGTAGGGTTTCAAACTAGGGTTAAGGTTTCAAAGTAGGGGTTTAAACTAGGTTTAGGTTTTCAAACTAGGGTTAGGGTTTCAAAGTAGGGTTTTAAACTAGGGTTAGGGTTTCAAAGTAGGGGTTTAATTTAGGGTAAGGTTTTCAAACTAGTGTTAGGGTTTCAAAGTAGGGTTTTAAACTAGGGTTAGGGTTTCAAAGTAGGGGTTTAAACTAGGGTTAGGGATTCAAAGTAGGGGTTTAATCTAGGGTTAGGGTTTCAAAGTCTGGTTTTAAACTAGGAATAGGGTTTCAAAGTAGGGTTTTAAACTAGGGTTAGGGTTTCAAAGTAGGGGTTTAAACTAGGGTTAAGGTTTCAAAGTAGGATTTTAAACTAAGGTGAGGGTTTCAAAGTAGGGGTTTAACCTAGGGTTAGGGTTCTAAAGTAGGGGTTTAAATTAGGGTTAGGGTTTCAAACTAGGGTTAGGGTTTCAAAGAAGGGGTTTAAACTAGGGTTAGGGTTTCAAAGTAGGGGTTTAAACTAGGGATAGGGTTTCAAAGTAGGGGTTTAAACTAGGATTAGGATTTCAAAGTAGGGGTTTAAACCAGGGTTAGGGTTTCAAAGTAGGGGTTTAAACTAGGGTTAAGGTTTCAAAGTAGGATTTTAAACTAAGGTTAGGGTTTCAAAGTAGGGGTTTAACCTAGGGTTAGGGTTCTAAAGTAGGGGTTTAAATTAGGGTTAGGGTTTCAAACTAGGGTTAGGGTTTCAAAGTAAGGGTTTAAACTAGGGTTAGGGTTTCAAAGTAGGGGTTTAAACTAGGGTTAGGGTTTCAAAGTAGGGGTTTAAACTAGGGTTAGGGTTTCAAAGTAGGGGTTTAAACTAGGATTAGGGTTTCAAAGTAGGGGTTTAAACTAGGGTTAGGTTTTCAAAGTAGGGGTTTAAACTCAGGTTAGGGTTTCAAAGTAGGGGTTTAAACTCGGGTTAGGGTTTCTAACTAGGGGTTTAAACTAGGGTTAGGGTTTCAAAGTAGGGGTTTAAACTAGGGTTAGGTTTTCAAACTAGGGTTAGGGTTTCAAAGTAGGGGTTTAAATTAGGGTTAGGGTTTCAAACTAGGGTTAGGGTTTCAAAGAAGGGGTTTAAACTAGGGTTAGGGTTTCAAAGTAGTGGTTTAAACTAGGATTAGGATTTCAAAGTAGGGGTTTAAACTAGGGTTAGGGTTTCAAAGTAGGGGTTTAAACTAGGGTTAAGGTTTCAAAGTAGGATTTTAAACTAAGGTTAGGGTTTCAAAGTAGGGGTTTAACCTAGGGTTAGGGTTCTAAAGTAGGGGTTTAAATTAGGGTTAGGGTTTCAAACTAGGCTTAGGGTTTCAAAGTAAGGGTTTAAACTAGGGTTAGGGTTTCAAAGTAGGGGTTTAAACTAGGGTTAGGGTTTCAAAGTAGGGGTTTAAACTCAGATTAGGGTTTCAAAGTAGGGGTTTAAACTCGGGTTAGGGTTTCAAACTAGGGGTTTTAACTAGGGTTAGGGTTTCAAAGTAGGGGTTTAAACTAGGGTTAGGTTTTCAAACTAGGGTTAGGGTTTCAAAGTAGGGTTTTAAACTAGGGTTAGGGTTTCAAACTAGGGTTAGGGTTTCAAAGTAGGGTTTAAAACTAGGTTTGGGGTTTCAAAGTAGGGGTTTAAACTAGGGTTAGGGTTTCAAAGTAGGATTTTAAACTAGGGTTAGGGTTTTAAAGTAGTGGTTTAAACTAGGGTTAGGGTTTCAAAGTAGGGTTTTAAACTAGGGTTAGGGTTTCAAAGTAGGGGTTTAAACTAGGGTTAGGGTTTCAAAGTAGGGGTTTAAACTCGGGTTAGGGTTTCAAAGTAGGGGTTTAAACTAGGGTTAGGGTTTCAAAGTAGGGGTTTAAACTAGGGTAAGTGTTTCAAAGTAGGGGTTTAAACTAGGGTTAGGGTTTCAAAGTAGGGTTTTAAACTAGGGTTAGGGTTTCAAAGTAGGGGTTTAAACTAGGGTTAGGGATTCAAAGTAGGGTTTCAAACTAGGGTTAAGGTTTCAAAGTAGGGGTTTAAACTAGGTTTAGGTTTTCAAACTAGGGTTAGGGTTTCAAAGTAGGGTTTTAAACTAGGGTTAGGGTTTCAAAGTAGGGGTTTAATTTAGGGTAAGGTTTTCAAACTAGTGTTAGGGTTTCAAAGTAGGGTTTTAAACTAGGGTTAGGGTTTCAAAGTAGGGGTTTAAACTAGGGTTAGGGATTCAAAGTAGGGGTTTAATCTAGGGTTAGGGTTTCAAAGTCTGGTTTTAAACTAGGAATAGGGTTTCAAAGTAGGGTTTTAAACTAGGGTTAGGGTTTCAAAGTAGGGGTTTAAACTAGGGTTAAGGTTTCAAAGTAGGATTTTAAACTAAGGTGAGGGTTTCAAAGTAGGGGTTTAACCTAGGGTTAGGGTTCTAAAGTAGGGGTTTAAATTAGGGTTAGGGTTTCAAACTAGGGTTAGGGTTTCAAAGAAGGGGTTTAAACTAGGGTTAGGGTTTCAAAGTAGGGGTTTAAACTAGGGATAGGGTTTCAAAGTAGGGGTTTAAACTAGGATTAGGATTTCAAAGTAGGGGTTTAAACCAGGGTTAGGGTTTCAAAGTAGGGGTTTAAACTAGGGTTAAGGTTTCAAAGTAGGATTTTAAACTAAGGTTAGGGTTTCTAAGTAGGGGTTTAACCTAGGGTTAGGGTTCTAAAGTAGGGGTTTAAATTAGGGTTAGGGTTTCAAACTAGGGTTAGGGTTTCAAAGTAAGGGTTTAAACTAGGGTTAGGGTTTCAAAGTAGGGGTTTAAACTAGGGTTAGGGTTTCAAAGTAGGGGTTTAAACTAGGGTTAGGGTTTCAAAGTAGGGGTTTAAACTAGGATTAGGGTTTCAAAGTAGGGGTTTAAACTAGGGTTAGGTTTTCAAAGTAGGGGTTTAAACTCAGGTTAGGGTTTCAAAGTAGGGGTTTAAACTCGGGTTAGGGTTTCTAACTAGGGGTTTAAACTAGGGTTAGGGTTTCAAAGTAGGGGTTTAAACTAGGGTTAGGTTTTCAAACTAGGGTTAGGGTTTCAAAGTAGGGGTTTAAATTAGGGTTAGGGTTTCAAACTAGGGTTAGGGTTTCAAAGAAGGGGTTTAAACTAGGGTTAGGGTTTCAAAGTAGGGGTTTAAACTAGGATTAGGATTTCAAAGTAGGGGTTTAAACTAGGGTTAGGGTTTCAAAGTAGGGGTTTAAACTAGGGTTAAGGTTTCAAAGTAGGATTTTAAACTAAGGTTAGGGTTTCAAAGTAGGGGTTTAACCTAGGGTTAGGGTTCTAAAGTAGGGGTTTAAATTAGGGTTAGGGTTTCAAACTAGGCTTAGGGTTTCAAAGTAAGGGTTTAAACTAGGGTTAGGGTTTCAAAGTAGGGGTTTAAACTAGGGTTAGGGTTTCAAAGTAGGGGTTTAAACTCAGGTTAGGGTTTCAAAGTAGGGGTTTAAACTCGGGTTAGGGTTTCAAACTAGGGGTTTTAACTAGGGTTAGGGTTTCAAAGTAGGGGTTTAAACTAGGGTTAGGTTTTCAAACTAGGGTTAGGGTTTCAAAGTAGGGGTTTAAACTAGGGTAAGGGTTTCAAACTAAGGTTAGGGTTTCAAACTAGAGTTAAGGTTTCAAAGTAGGGTTTTAAACTAGGGTTAGGGTTTCAAAGTAGGGTTTTAAACTAGGGTTAGGGTTTCAAAGTAGGGGTTTAAACTAGGGTTAGGGTTTCAATGTAGGGTTTTAAACTAGGGTTAGGGTTTCAAAGTAGTGGTTTAAACTAGGGTTAGGGTTTCAAAGTAGGTGTTTAAACGAGGGTTAGGGTTTAAACTAGGGTTAAGGTTTCAAAGTAGGGGTTTAAACTAGGGTTAGGGTTTCAAAGTAGGGTTTTAAACTAGGTTAAGGTTTCAAAACGGTGGTTTAAACTAGGGTTAGGGTTTCAAAGTAGGGGTTTAAACTAGGGTTAGGGTTTCAAAGTAGGGTTTTAAACAAGGGTTAGGGTTTCAAAGTAGGGGTTTAAACTATGGTTAGGGTTTCAAAGTAGGGGTTTAAACTAGGGATAAAGTTTCAATTAGGGGTTTAAACTAGGGTTAGGGTTTCAAAATAGGGGTTTAAACTAGGGTTAGGGTTTCAAAGTAGGGGTTTAAACTAGGGATAAAGTTTCAATTAGGGGTTTAAACTAGGGTTAGGGTTTCAAAGTAGGGGTTTAAACTAGGGTTAGGGTTTCAAAGTAGGGGTTTAAACTAGGGATAAAGTTTCAATTAGGGGTTTAAACTAGGGTTAGGGTTTCAAAGTAGGGGTTTAAACTAGGGTTAAGGTTTCAAAGTATGGGTTTGAACTATGGTTATGGTTTCAAAGTAGGGGTTTAAAGTAGGGTTAGGGTTTCAAAGTAGGGTTTTAAACTAGGTTTAGGGTTTCAAAGTAGGGGTTTGAACTCGGGTTAGGGTTTCAAAGTAGGGGTTTAAACTAGGATTAGGATTTCAAAGTAGGGGTTTAAACTAGGGTTAGGGTTTCAAAGTAGGGGTTTAAACTAGGGTTAAGGTTTCAAAGTAGGATTTTAAACTAAGGTTAGGGTTTCAAAGTAGGGGTTTAACCTAGGGTTAGGGTTCTAAAGTAGGGGTTTAAATTAGGGTTAGGGTTTCAAACTAGGCTTAGGGTTTCAAAGTAAGGGTTTAAACTAGGGTTAGGGTTTCAAAGTAGGGGTTTAAACTAGGGTTAGGGTTTCAAAGTAGGGGTTTAAACTCAGATTAGGGTTTCAAAGTAGGGGTTTAAACTCGGGTTAGGGTTTCAAACTAGGGGTTTTAACTAGGGTTAGGGTTTCAAAGTAGGGGTTTAAACTAGGGTTAGGTTTTCAAACTAGGGTTAGGGTTTCAAAGTAGGGTTTTAAACTAGGGTTAGGGTTTCAAACTAGGGTTAGGGTTTCAAAGTAGGGTTTAAAACTAGGTTTGGGGTTTCAAAGTAGGGGTTTAAACTAGGGTTAGGGTTTCAAAGTAGGATTTTAAACTAGGGTTAGGGTTTTAAAGTAGTGGTTTAAACTAGGGTTAGGGTTTCAAAGTAGGGTTTTAAACTAGGGTTAGGGTTTCAAAGTAGGGGTTTAAACTAGGGTTAGGGTTTCAAAGTAGGGGTTTAAACTCGGGTTAGGGTTTCAAAGTAGGGGTTTAAACTAGGGTTAGGGTTTCAAAGTAGGGGTTTAAACTAGGGTAAGTGTTTCAAAGTAGGGGTTTAAACTAGGGTTAGGGTTTCAAAGTAGGGTTTTAAACTAGGGTTAGGGTTTCAAAGTAGGGGTTTAAACTAGGGTTAGGGATTCAAAGTAGGGTTTCAAACTAGGGTTAAGGTTTCAAAGTAGGGGTTTAAACTAGGTTTAGGTTTTCAAACTAGGGTTAGGGTTTCAAAGTAGGGTTTTAAACTAGGGTTAGGGTTTCAAAGTAGGGGTTTAATTTAGGGTAAGGTTTTCAAACTAGTGTTAGGGTTTCAAAGTAGGGTTTTAAACTAGGGTTAGGGTTTCAAAGTAGGGGTTTAAACTAGGGTTAGGGATTCAAAGTAGGGGTTTAATCTAGGGTTAGGGTTTCAAAGTCTGGTTTTAAACTAGGAATAGGGTTTCAAAGTAGGGTTTTAAACTAGGGTTAGGGTTTCAAAGTAGGGGTTTAAACTAGGGTTAAGGTTTCAAAGTAGGATTTTAAACTAAGGTGAGGGTTTCAAAGTAGGGGTTTAACCTAGGGTTAGGGTTCTAAAGTAGGGGTTTAAATTAGGGTTAGGGTTTCAAACTAGGGTTAGGGTTTCAAAGAAGGGGTTTAAACTAGGGTTAGGGTTTCAAAGTAGGGGTTTAAACTAGGGATAGGGTTTCAAAGTAGGGGTTTAAACTAGGATTAGGATTTCAAAGTAGGGGTTTAAACCAGGGTTAGGGTTTCAAAGTAGGGGTTTAAACTAGGGTTAAGGTTTCAAAGTAGGATTTTAAACTAAGGTTAGGGTTTCTAAGTAGGGGTTTAACCTAGGGTTAGGGTTCTAAAGTAGGGGTTTAAATTAGGGTTAGGGTTTCAAACTAGGGTTAGGGTTTCAAAGTAAGGGTTTAAACTAGGGTTAGGGTTTCAAAGTAGGGGTTTAAACTAGGGTTAGGGTTTCAAAGTAGGGGTTTAAACTAGGGTTAGGGTTTCAAAGTAGGGGTTTAAACTAGGATTAGGGTTTCAAAGTAGGGGTTTAAACTAGGGTTAGGTTTTCAAAGTAGGGGTTTAAACTCAGGTTAGGGTTTCAAAGTAGGGGTTTAAACTCGGGTTAGGGTTTCTAACTAGGGGTTTAAACTAGGGTTAGGGTTTCAAAGTAGGGGTTTAAACTAGGGTTAGGTTTTCAAACTAGGGTTAGGGTTTCAAAGTAGGGGTTTAAATTAGGGTTAGGGTTTCAAACTAGGGTTAGGGTTTCAAAGAAGGGGTTTAAACTAGGGTTAGGGTTTCAAAGTAGGGGTTTAAACTAGGATTAGGATTTCAAAGTAGGGGTTTAAACTAGGGTTAGGGTTTCAAAGTAGGGGTTTAAACTAGGGTTAAGGTTTCAAAGTAGGATTTTAAACTAAGGTTAGGGTTTCAAAGTAGGGGTTTAACCTAGGGTTAGGGTTCTAAAGTAGGGGTTTAAATTAGGGTTAGGGTTTCAAACTAGGCTTAGGGTTTCAAAGTAAGGGTTTAAACTAGGGTTAGGGTTTCAAAGTAGGGGTTTAAACTAGGGTTAGGGTTTCAAAGTAGGGGTTTAAACTCAGGTTAGGGTTTCAAAGTAGGGGTTTAAACTCGGGTTAGGGTTTCAAACTAGGGGTTTTAACTAGGGTTAGGGTTTCAAAGTAGGGGTTTAAACTAGGGTTAGGTTTTCAAACTAGGGTTAGGGTTTCAAAGTAGGGGTTTAAACTAGGGTAAGGGTTTCAAACTAAGGTTAGGGTTTCAAACTAGAGTTAAGGTTTCAAAGTAGGGTTTTAAACTAGGGTTAGGGTTTCAAAGTAGGGTTTTAAACTAGGGTTAGGGTTTCAAAGTAGGGGTTTAAACTAGGGTTAGGGTTTCAATGTAGGGTTTTAAACTAGGGTTAGGGTTTCAAAGTAGTGGTTTAAACTAGGGTTAGGGTTTCAAAGTAGGTGTTTAAACGAGGGTTAGGGTTTAAACTAGGGTTAAGGTTTCAAAGTAGGGGTTTAAACTAGGGTTAGGGTTTCAAAGTAGGGTTTTAAACTAGGTTAAGGTTTCAAAACGGTGGTTTAAACTAGGGTTAGGGTTTCAAAGTAGGGGTTTAAACTAGGGTTAGGGTTTCAAAGTAGGGTTTTAAACAAGGGTTAGGGTTTCAAAGTAGGGGTTTAAACTATGGTTAGGGTTTCAAAGTAGGGGTTTAAACTAGGGATAAAGTTTCAATTAGGGGTTTAAACTAGGGTTAGGGTTTCAAAATAGGGGTTTAAACTAGGGTTAGGGTTTCAAAGTAGGGGTTTAAACTAGGGATAAAGTTTCAATTAGGGGTTTAAACTAGGGTTAGGGTTTCAAAGTAGGGGTTTAAACTAGGGTTAGGGTTTCAAAGTAGGGGTTTAAACTAGGGATAAAGTTTCAATTAGGGGTTTAAACTAGGGTTAGGGTTTCAAAGTAGGGGTTTAAACTAGGGTTAAGGTTTCAAAGTATGGGTTTGAACTATGGTTATGGTTTCAAAGTAGGGGTTTAAAGTAGGGTTAGGGTTTCAAAGTAGGGTTTTAAACTAGGTTTAGGGTTTCAAAGTAGGGGTTTGAACTCGGGTTAGGGTTTCAAAGTAGGGGTTTAAACTAGGATTAGGATTTCAAAGTAGGGGTTTAAACTAGGGTTAGGGTTTCAAAGTAGGGGTTTAAACTAGGGTTAAGGTTTCAAAGTAGGATTTTAAACTAAGGTTAGGGTTTCAAAGTAGGGGTTTAACCTAGGGTTAGGGTTCTAAAGTAGGGGTTTAAATTAGGGTTAGGGTTTCAAACTAGGCTTAGGGTTTCAAAGTAAGGGTTTAAACTAGGGTTATGGTTTCAAAGTAGGGGTTTAAACTAGGGTTAGGGTTTCAAAGTAGGGGTTTAAACTAGGATTAGGGTTTCAAAGTAGGGGTTTAAACTAGGGTTAGGTTTTCAAAGTAGGGGTTTAAACTCAGGTTAGGGTTTCAAAGTAGGGGTTTAAACTCGGGTTAGGGTTTCAAACTAGGGGTTTGAACTAGGGTTAAGGTTTCAAAGTAGGGGTTTAAACTAGGGTTAGGTTTTCAAACTAGGGTTAGGGTTTCAAAGTAGGGTTTTAAACTAGGGTTAGTGTTTCAAACTAGGGTTAGGGTTTCAAAGTAGGGTTTTAAACTAGGTTTGGGGTTTCAAAGTAGGGGTTTAAACTAGGGTTAGGGTTTCAAAGTAGGATTTTAAACTAGGGTTAGGGTTTCAAAGTAGGGTTTTAAACTAGGGTTAGGGTTTCAAAGTAGGGGTTTAAACTCGGGTTAGGGTTTCAAAGTAGGGGTTTAAACTCGGGTTAGGGTTTCAAAGTAGGGGTTTAAACTAGGGTTAGGGTTTCAAAGTAGGGGTTTAAACTAGGGTTAGGTTTTCAAACTAGGGTTAGGGTTTCAAAGTAGGGTTTTAAACTAGGGTTAGGGTTTCAAACTAGGGTTAGGGTTTCAAAGTAAGGTTTTAAACTAGGTTTAGGGTTTCAAAGTAGGGGTTTAAACTAGGGTTAGGGTTTCAAAGTAGGATTTTAAACTAGGGTTAGGGTTTTAACTCTTTGACTGCCAGACGTTTTCAGAAAAGGGATGCCGTCAGTGCCAGCCGATTTAAGCATTTTGACTGATTTTCAAGGTCCACAGAAAATGTTCTGTTTGGACTATGGAAACACACGTACTACCAAATGAAAGATCTTTCATCAGAAAAAAAAAGTTTGTTTCTACCTTATTCCGTTCTTTAGTAATCAACAATAGAAAATGGTTAGTTTGACCCAATTTCGCCTGTGTTGGACCAAAATACGGAGAAATCAAGCTTTTAGTGAAACGATATTATTTCATGCATTCTAGTGAATTTGACACTTCTTTTTGTCCATGAATGATGCCACAAACACCTAAATAGTGCTTTACTTCTATAAAACACTACCACCAAGAATGAAAAAGTGTTTTTTGATAGCAAAATACGTTTATTTACATTCAACAGTGTAACAATTTGACAACAATTTGGCAAACTATTTACAAATGTGTGCAACTGTGGTGCTATTTACAAATATGTGGATGTTTCAACGACAGTTTTTCTTTTTGTAACACTCTCCTGCGTGCAAAGAGACGCAACAGCATTTGCACAACAGATTGCCTCTTCGCGTGCGCCACTTTCTTGCAGGCCGTTTTTTTCCGGGGAATAGCAAGTATATACTGCAGTGTGTCATCAAGTCTAATATCAGGATCATGCTACGGTTTCGTTACGTCTCGCTTCCCCGTGTCCTTCAGTTGCTATACCGGGTGGTAGGAGATGTTCTGATCCATTTTATCCACTCCATTCATGGTGGCATCGTAGTCCAGAAACAGTGTCTTCTCCGTGATCAGACTGTACCCGCTCCTCCGATGAATATGCATTGGACTCGGGGTACTCTTCATTGTCCGATCGAATGTCCGCTTGTGCAGCTCCGCGTTTTCCGGCGTTAGCAGCGCTAGCCGGTGAGGCTTACTACGTGATCGTAAACACGTCCAGGCTTCCAACTTTGGCGTCAAACTCGCAGTCATCATCATCATCATCATCAATCTGCATTGGTCGATGCCAACTCTCCATCGCCCGATCGAATGTCCACTTGTGCAGAAGTACCCGGCCGGCTATTGTGCGCGTTTTCCGGCCTTAGCAGCGCTAGCCGCGCTAGCCGCGCTTAGCCGGTGAGGCTTACTACGTGATCGTAAACACGTCCAGGCTTCCAACTTTGGCGTCAAACTCGCAGTCATCATCATCATCATCATCAATCTGCATTGGTCGATGCCAACTCTCCATCGCCCGATCGAATGTCCGCTTGTGCAGAAGTACCCGGCCGGCTATTGTGCGCGTTTTCCGGCCTTAGCAGCGCTAGCCGCGCTAGCCGCGCTTAGCCGGTGAGGCTTACTACGTGATAGTAACAGGCCAAAGCTTCCAACTTTGGCGTAGAGCTCGGAGTCATCATCATCGTTGACATCAATGCGCTTTTTAGTATTGATTGATGCTTTCCGTCTTTGAAAAAAATGCTCAAGCTGAGCTGCTTGTAACCGGTTGCTTGGTCAAGCCATTGTGGCTTGGATCAGCCATTGTCTCCTCAACACTCTAGCTCCGCCTCACGTCTTCTACTGACGCCCACGGTGGGCGGCCCATCCAACCTTGTGCAAAGAGAGTCATCGCTGCCCTCTAGGGGCCAAAATGAGTCTTTGACTAATCATATCTGCCTGATACTTTCAGCACAGCTGCCCAAGGCTTTCCTGCACCCGTTTTTGAAAAAAAAAAAAAAAAACATAGGGGACGTCTTTTAACGTCCTCGGCGCCCTTCCCTAGGTTTATGCTAAACGTTTTATAACGTTTATGGCAGTCAAAGAGTTAAAGTAGGGTTTTAAACTAGGGTTAGGGTTTCAAAGTAGGGGTTTAAACTAGGGTTAGGGTTTCAAACTAAGGTTAGGGTTTCAAACTAGAGTTAAGGTTTCAAAGTAGGGTTTTAAACTAGGGTTAGGGTTTCAAAGTAGGGTTTTAAACTAGGGTTAGGGTTTCAAAGTAGGGGTTTAAACTAGGGTTAGGGTTTCAAAGTAGGGTTTTAAACTAGGGTTAGGGTTTCAAAGTAGGGGTTTAAACTAGGGTTAAATCAGAGCGGCCAATCTTTTTTTTTGTAGACATATTTATCATTTAGTTAGTTCTAAACGTATTGAGCTTTAAATTGAATTTAAGACATGGGATATGTCATTTAAGCGCTCCCTTATTTTGAGCAGTGTTGTATGAAGGTACTTTTAATCAGTGTGCTTTTCTGTTAGCAGGACATCGTGCATTTGGACTTGAATGTTTTGTTTGTCCTTATTGTGATTGTGACTACAACACAATGAAAAGTGTTGGTGTCAGTGAGGAACTGCGATGGTAAGGGATGAACTGCGATGGCAAAAATGCGGCCCGAACCGTAGATCGCACCGGGACAAATGAGGTATCAAACGATGCGGCTCGATCTGACTCGCTGCGCTATTATTTTTCTAAGAATTCCCAGTTACCAAGGCGACGCTATTCCCAAAAAACTCCCAAATAAAGTCCCATAGGAATGAATGGGAATCCGAAAGACATCAACTCCAATCAAGCACCTTTTTCCAAGACACGCTGCGCGCGCATACGTTGACCGACCGATATGAATTTTAGCTCATTTTGTTGGAATTTTTGTCATCTTTAGCTCAGTGTCAAAAAAAAAATTAAGGAATGAAAGCTCTCCCCCTGTGCGGGTTCAAAGACAGTGAGCAAAGGGGTGAAAGTCGCCTTTCTTGCATCAGCTAGAGCGTGACTAATTAAGGACAGAGTGCTGGGAACCAAAAAATATATTTCCAAAAGTTTCACTTTAACTCGTCACCATGGCCACAATCTTTGCTCACTAGACATCAAATTCGCACATTTTGTAGCCACAAGCCTCTGCTAGGGTTAGTTTTATTTGGCTAAGGTGTCATTTAGTACCTTTATTTTAACTTTAAGCGAGGAGAAGTCGCACTATTTTGATCTCTTTTCAATGTTTTCCGTTTTCCCCTCTTCATTTTCGATCAATCATAAGTTTTCAACCTGCTCTCATTTGGTCATTTTTCATCCGATTAAAAAACTGAGAACATGCTCGCGTTCCCCAAACCCTTGCCGTTCTAACGAGCCATTTCTGGAATCTGCATCTTCAACCGTTAAGTCGCGAGAGGCTTTTGTTTGAGGTGAGCGTAATCCTATACAAATCAATGGAATGTTGGTGCGTGACGTCTCCTAACAACTTAAAATCAAATGTGTGTGCGTGAATGTGCATGTTTTGTAAAGGGGCAGTAAAATACTGTTGATTATGGTAGATTCCACATTTCTTGACCGATTTCAATGGTTTAAATTTTAAACTGTTCAGCTCATTGAAATGTTACTTAAAATCAAATGTGTGTGCGTGAATGTGCATGTTTCTTAAAGGGGCAGTAACATACTGTTGATTATGGTTAACTTTTACATTTCTTGAGTGATTTCAATGGTTTCAATTTTAAACTGTTCAGCTCATTGAAATGTTAGTTAAAATCAAATGTGTGTGCGTGAATGTGCATGTTTCTTAAAGGGGCAGTAATACTTTTAGTTGATTATAACTTCCACATTTCTTGAGCGATTTGAACGGTTGAAATTTTAAACTGTTCAGCTCATTGAAAAGAGTTGCAAGAGTTAGCAGGCCCATTAAAAATTTCCGCGGGAATTTTTCTAGTTTTTTAATCTTCCACCGATTTTTCCGCAAGAATGCGGCCCGTACCGTACATCGCACCAGGACAAATGAAGTATCAAACGATGCGGCTCGATCTGACTCGGTGCGGCATTATTTTTCTAGGAATTCCCAGTTACCATGGCGACGCTATTCCCAAAAAACTCCCAAAATTCAGGGAAAGAAGGTCCCATAGGAAATGAATGTGAAAAGGAAAGACAAAATCACACATCAAGCACCTTTTTCCAAGACACGCTGCGTGCGCATACGTTAACCGATTGATATGAATTTTAGCTCATTTTGTTGGAATTTTTCCTATCTTTAGCTCAGTGTCAAAAAAAAAATTAAGGAATGAAAGTTCTTCCCCCTGTGCGAGTTCAAAGACAGTGAGTGTAATCGCCACTCTATTACGCAATTAAACTTTCAGTGGTGGGAACCAAAAAATCTATTTCCAAAAGTTTTACTTCAACTCGTCACCATGGCCACAATCTTTGCTCACTAGACATCAAATTCGCACATTTTGTAGCCACAAGCCTCTGCTTTCTGAAAAACTAAGTTTTATTTGGCTAAGGTGTCATTTAGTACCTTTATTTTCACTTTAAGCGAGGAGAAGTCGGACTTTGGCGCCTATCTCCTCCATGATAATTTCTCCGTTTTTTCCCTCTTCATTTTCGATCATTTATAAGTTTTCAACCTGCTCTCATTTTTCATCTGATTACAAAACTGAGAACATGCTCGCGTTCCCCAAACCCTTGCCGTTCTAACGAGCCATTTCTGGAATCTGCATCTTCAACCGTTAAGTCGTGAGAGGCTTCTGTTTGAGGTGAGCGTAATCCTATACAAAATCAATGGAATGTGGGTGCGTGACGTCTCCTAACAACTTAAAATCAAATGTGTGTGCGTGAATGTGCATGTTTTGTAAAATGGCAGTAAGATACTTTTAGTTGATGTTGATTATGGTGAACTTCCACATTTCTTGACCGATTTCAATGGTTTAAATTTTAAACTGTTCAGCTCATTTACATTAAAAAAAAAAAACGTTTAAAAAAACACACACAATACACACACATTATTATTATTTTTAAATGAAATGGAATGGACTGCTATTTAAATAGTGCTTTTTTAGCTATACTGCCTGGTCTCTCACTTTTGCATAGCAACTGCCTCAGCCAATCATTTCTCTCACTGTTGAGCTCAACTCACCCCCTTTTTTTCTTGGCTTTCAAGGCTTGGCCTATCTACGACTACTACTATTGCAAATACTATTACTACTACTACTATCTTGGCCAATTGATTAGGTACACCCAGGATTCTGGTCAATTCATTAGGTACACCCTGGATTCTTGCCACTCCGCCCACCCAGGGCGGCGGCCATCTTGGCCAATTAATTAGGTACACCCTGGAGTCTCGCCACTCCGCTCACCCAGGGCAACGGCCATCTTGGCCAATTAATTAGGTACACTAAGGATTCTCTCCCCTCCGCCCACCCGGGGCGGCGGCCATCTTGGCCAATTGATTAGGTACAGCCAGGACTTTTCAGTCACAAAATTGTTTTATTTGATTATTTTCCAAATTTGTAGCATGTGACTATTACTGTGTTTTTTTGATGATTGTGGTTTATTATTAACTCTTTGACCGCCATAAACGTTATAAAACGTTTAGCATAAACCTAGGGAAGGGCGCCGAGGACGTTAAAAGACGTCCCCTATGTTTTTTTTTTGTTTTTTTTTGAAAACGGGTGCAGGAAAGCCTTGGGCAGCTGTGCTGAAAGTATCAGGCAGATCTGATTAGTAAAAGACTCGTTTTGGCCCCTAGAGGGCAGCGATGACTCTCTTTGCACAAGGTTGGATGGGCCGCCCACCGTGGGCGTCAGTAGAAGACGTGAGGCGGAGCTAGAGTGTTGAGGAGACATGGCTGATGAAGCCCACAATGGCTGACCAATCAACCGGTTGCAAGCAGCTCACGCTTGAGCATTTTTTTCAAAGACGGAAAGCATCAATCAATACTAAAAAGCGCATTGATGTCGACGATGATGATGACTCCGAGCTTGACGCCAAAGTTGGAAGCCTTGACGCAACTGTTATGATCACGTAGTAAGCCTCACCGGCTAAGCGCGGCTAGTGCGGCTACCGCTGCTAAGGCCGCAAAACGCGCACAATAGCCGACCGGGTACTTCTACACAATCGGACATTCGATCGGGCGATGGAGAGTTGGCATCGACCAATGCAGATTGATGATGATGATGATGATGACTCCGAGCTTGACGCCAAAGTTGGAAGCCTTGACGCGACTGTTATGATCACGTAGTAAGCCTCACCGGCTAGCGCGGCTACCGCTGCTAACGCCGGAGCTTTCACATGCGGACATTTTGTCGGACAATGAAGAGTACCCCGAGTCCAATGCATATTCATCAGAGGAGCGGGTACAGTCTGATCACGGTGAAGACACTGTTTCTGGACTACGATGCCACCATGAATGGAGTGGATAAAATGGATCAGAACATCTCTTACAACCCGGTGTAGCAACTGAAGGACACGAGGAAGCGAGACGTAACGAAACCGTAGCATGATCCTGATATTAGACTTGATGGCAACACACACTGCAGTATATACTTGCTATTCCCCGGAAAAAACGGCCTGCAAGAAAGTGGAGCACGCGAAGAGGCAATCTGTTGTGCAAATGCTGTTGCGTCTCCTTGCACGCAGGAGAGTGTTACAAAAAGAAAAACTGTCGTTGAAACATCCACATATTTGTAAATAGCACCACAGTTGCACACATTTGTAAATAGTTTGCCAAATTGTTGTCAAATTGTTACACTGTTGAATGTAAATAAACGTATTTTGCTATCAAAAAACACTTTTTCATTCTTGGTGGTAGTGTTTTATAGAAGTAAAGCACTATTTAGGTGTTTGTGGCATCATTCATGGACAAAAAGAAGTGTAAAATTCACTAGAATGCATGAAATAATATCGTTTCACTAAAAGCTTGATTTCTCCGTATTTTGGTCCAAAACAGGCGAAATTGAGTCAAACTAACCATTTTCTATTGTTGATTACTAAAGAACGGAATAAGGTAGAAACAAACTTTTTTTTTCTGATGAAAGATCTTTCATTTGGTAGTACGTGTGTTTCCATAGTCCAAACAGAACATTTTCTGTGGACCTTGAAAGATCAGTCAAAATGCTTAAATCGGCTGGCACTGACGGCATCCCTTTTCTGAAAACGTCTGGCAGTCAAAGAGTTAAATACTATAAATTGTCCATTTCCTTTGCTAAAATAAATGTTTTATTTTATAATATTGATGAGTTCTTCAAGATGCACAAACAGTGACTGTGCACATGTTGTTTCCTCAGGGCACACATACACATATAAAAGTAATTTGTAAGATGTTGATAAAATTGGGTTAATGGTGTAAATCAACAAATTCAAATTGGAAGGTTCATTTAACTAGATTGTTTTATGTTCAATATACTTTAAAAAAAAAAAATTCAGTGACATGTACAATGTAGCCAATAATAAAATATATAATACTGGATATTTTGTAGAAACATTTCATCACTTGTAAAGATTTGTCTGTGTTGAATAATTTAGACAGGTGATAATTGCTGAAATTAAAATAACAGATTCATCACATTATTTTAAATGCATAGTAATTAAAATGTATCACTCCCTTAACACTGAAAACAAAGATATGAATTAGACAATGGTTGGTTCTTTTTAGTGGTTAAAAAAGTGGATGTTTGAATTACAATTTGTATCTTTTTTTTATTTATTATTATTTTTTTTTTGTTGTGCAAAAAACACATACAAGTGGTCAAGCAGTGCATCCACCACCAGACAGCCTGTCCTGTATGTAGCAGTATGTCCTACTCGCAACCCGCGAGTGTTGTATGACACAATCCGCATTATTGAACCTTGCAGCTGCACGCAGCGCAGTTGCCCCCTTAAACTGGTCTCCTCGGATGCAGCGCGCTCTAACCTCACCATCGGGCTGCAACCCATCTTGTGATAGTTGGAGTTCGTGTTGTCCTATCTCTTTTCCCTGATTGGTCGTTTTCTGCTTGTCTGTGCTGTGGCCAATGACATTCGCTTGATTTTGGAAGGTTCTAGACGACGGACCCCTCTTGCTGATAGTTGGAGTTCGTGTTGTCCTATCTATTTTCCCTGATTGGTCGTTTTCTGCTTGTCTGTGCTGTGGCCAATTAAAGACGCATGAATGAGACTATTTTAGAAGGTTCTCGACGACGGTCTCGTCCCATTTCATCTCGTCTGAGGTAAGTGTTGCACGGCAATTATTTTTAGTCTGATGTATAATGCTAAATAAGTGAGATTTTGCAAGTTTTCCCCCATCCTAAACTACATCACGTTAATACTGGCGATGTATTGAAACGTATTTGATGTGTTTGAACGTTGTGTTATCCGGCTGCTGTTTTAACAAGATAGGTAAAGTTAAGTGCTAGACATGGTAGCCTACATGCTAACTACACCTGCTAGCGCTAGCTAGAGCTAGCAGATCTCACTTTAAGGTTTTAATGTGCAGTAAAAGAAAACAAAAACAAAGAAAAGTTTGAGTAGGCTCTAAATCTCAATTGTGTATAGCCCTCGTTGCTACAATATACAGTAAGGCTTTTGTCTCGTCTGTCATCGTCGTGGTGGGGGTGGGGGAGGGGGGCGTCGGTTGTTGAGTGGCGTGTCCTGCTCGACCGTGTCGCGGAGCGGCGCCGATGAGGGATTTTGGAAGTATTTTACACTGTTAAATGACCTTCATTGATTGACTACAGCACACATTTGTAAATTGTCAAAGCTGCCTTTATTTTCCCCCTTGAAAGATTACCGTTGGTTTCTGTAGCGATCGTTTTTTTCATGGCCATCCAGAATATCCATCCATTTTGCCAAACCGTTTCACCTCATGGAAATTAATCTAAAAGAAAAAAAAAGTAACAATGTTATTACAATACCGTTTTCTTTGTTAATAAGTAAACAAGGAAGTCTATAGTGGATCCATTTTTTTCTATTGTTGAGGATTTATTGAAGGCTCTGCTCACCCCATCCATTATTTATAATCAATGAACTATACAATGTGTGATGTTACTATACTTCAATTGATGACGGTTTCTTATTTTTATTACAATGACACCACTGCCTCATTAGACTCAATGTACATTTTTAATGTTTCAAACACATCTGAGATTAACTACAAATTTTATCTTGAATCTTTTAGCGATCCGCTGAGCACTGTGCGAATTGGAAAGCTGCTGACCGTGATACTTGGATTTCAAACCTTCAGCACCGCCTTGGACTTCCACCTCATCTACCTGCTTCCATCTTGCCCTCAAACAACATAATACATATATAAGATCTACATCACAGAGTCTAGAACGCAAATACAGCTGAACTTGCACTCAACAGCACATTACAAACACTCTAATATCATTACTTTACTATTTTGTTGTGTTTAAATTGATTTCCTTTTTTTACTGCCAGTTTACTTTTGACTTTGTCTTGGGAAGTTTTTTTTCTTTTCTTTTTGCTTACAGTAAAGGTTGCTGTAGCAGCATGCCGCGGAAGGGGAAGCGTTCCGAGGCAGCCAAGCGCCGATGGAAGAAGCTGGACCTTGCTGCTCCGGAACTGAGCCCAAACATCGCACCCCAGCAGGTACTTTGCCTCTATTCAATTCTGCACTTGGCGGTGGTGTATTCTGTGTTGAGTTATTTTGAGTCACACTGCTAGGTCCTCAATGTGCTGTATATTTTGTTTTCAGCCTCGGTCCCCACCCTCTGCCACCAGTGATGGGACCACGATGCAGTCTCCAGTGAACAAGGTACGAGTTTCACGCCATATTTTAGCAAGAGTTTATCATTTTTTTATTACTATTACACTTTTTTTTAATATCCTAAACATTTGCAATGTGATTTAGAAGGCCAGAGTCCGAACTTCAGCTCCAGCCAGTCGGCTCGCCACTGTGGACGCCCGCTCCCCACCGCATACCTCTACTGTGGCTGCCCACCAGGTATGTTCCACAGCAGGCAAAATGCAATTAACTTTGTTAATGTGCAATACACATTATTTCCGGCTACAAATATAGTCAAGCAGAAAAAAATGCTAAAATGCTTATGTAAAAAGCAGTCTGTGTATTCAAGACACTCAATAGTAATGTAAAAAAATCCTTTATTAAAAATGGACTACCAACATGTTTCAACACAAGATTGTCTTCACCAGGGCATAGTTTGACAAATATAGAGTGTATGACTGAGCGATATTTGTGCATTGCTTTATTCATGTCAAACTAATTCTGAATTTAATTGTGATGAAGTCTGTTTTCTACAAGATTTCAAAATTTTTACTGATGTCAAAAATAAACTCACTAACATTGATCACAAATTTGTGAGATGCCGAGCCCGGACACAGATATTTCACATGGTTTCTTTTAAATTACATAGACCAGATGTAAATAATAATAACTAAGACGGTTATATTTAACAACTAATGTTTTGTTTTAGACTTCATGTCTATCTAAACAGTATATGTCATTGTTTTGTCAAAAACATATTTCTATATACTTCCTTTATACTATAATCTAATCTGGTACAATCTGCTGCCTTTCTGCTCATGTATTTGATCAGAAAATTCTAGCAAAATTGAGCAATTGTGACTGTATTTCAGACACAAACAAAAGTATCAGTTAAGTCCTTGAATCTCTTTTGTGATTAAGAATTTCATTAATAAACCTGGCCTGAATTAACATCACTTGTATGTACAAAATACCTGGTCAATTTTAATTGAAACTAATTTAACCATTACAACCTATGTTTGCTTTTTACTCTATATTATGGTGACTGTCATGTTTTGGGTTCTGTTTTCCTTGTGTGTCTCCCTTGGTCTTGTTTAAGTGTGATCCTGCCCTTCCTCGTGTGATCCAATCAGTGCCCTCAGCCACTTGTGTCTTGCCCCAGGTGTGTCTTGTTGTGTCGTTAGTCTGTGTATTTAGTCTGCTGTCTCCCCTCTGTCTGTGTCGAGTCATTGTTGTATTTCCCCCTGTGATGCTGCCCGTTTTTGCCTTGAATTTTCCCCCCATGTCATGCTGCCCGTTTTGCCTTGTTTTCTCCATATTATGTTTTTCCGTGCAATTTAGATCTCACCTTTTGTTTTGTAGAAATTAAAATCCCCTTTTTGATTGAGCCTCTGCCTCCTCGCCCTGTCTTCCCGCATTTGGGTCCTCAAGCTTCCCCTCCTTGACAGACTGCACATGCCTACAATTGTGTAATGTCTATGCTTTATGTTTTAGGTGTCCCCTGTTTGTGCCAAGGCTCTGGTACCAGGTCAGTCATAATTTTAATTGCTTTTGCAGCAGTTTTACAATTGATTATTTTAAACAATTCCAATATTTTGCAGGTTCATATACACTCAAAGTGGAACATGTACTTGTACTGTGCATTGTCAGCAATTGAAGTTGAGACTTGACATGGTATTCTGTGTGTGCATCATTTTAGGCAGAGGCACTGGCTGGCGCCACAGAGTTCGGGAATGGCCAGTTTCAGCTGTGACTGGGCGGAGGCACAAACTGGTCATTCCAGCACTGAACCAGGACAACACGGTATGTTTTATAATCAACTCTGCCTTTATAACAAATTAACAACCTTCATTTGTGTCTATTTTTTTAAATTACCTCTTTCCTTTTTTCAATTACTACTTTTTTTTTTTCTTTTGTAATAGTTTGTCCTGGTTGTTGGTGACTCCCACCTGCGAGCCATTGCCGATGGGGTTGTGAAGATGCCGGAGGGACGTTTCTCGTTTGCCGTGATGTCCACCCCGGGTGCCAGGGCCTCCGAGTTGCGTGCTGAGGTGCTGAATGCTGTTCTGCCTCGGTCACCCGAGGTGGTCTGCATTTTGGCTCCCAGCAACAACTTGGGCCGCCCCATCGCTGAGGCAGCGGCTGACTTTGGCCAGTTCTTGCACACCGTCTGCAGCCGCTGGCCCAACGTAAGTTCACACATTTCCTTTATATAGATCATACATTTACATTTCAAGTATGTACTTGCATATGTCAAATATGTTCTGTTTAAAATACATTTTAGCCTTTTCCCGTAGTTAAACAGTTAATGAATATTGAAGGATGGAATATGAATGAAAGTTCATCTTGCTCCAGATGTATATTTTACAGTTTTAAACTTTGTGCAGGTCGTTGTGCTGGACTTCCCCCCTCGTCTGAACGTCGAGCTGGCCCAGCAGGACCTTCTTCGCCAGGAGTACAACCGGGTGGCAGCACTTATGGGTACGTTTCATGTTGAAAATTGTTTTCACACACAAAGTGTTCTACTTTTCTTTAAGTCACCTCCTAATCTGATTTCATTGGTGTCTCAGCGGGGGACTCTTGGGCTAATGTTTTTTTTTCTTTGTTACTGTAGGTATTCGCTACCTATCTGTTGCTGGCCACTTCCCGCTGTCACATCTTCACTTGTGGTGTAGAGACGGGGTAAGTACATTAATTGCTGCAAAAAACAAACATTTTATTAGTGCTCCTCCTATCAAAAGTATGTTTGTAGATGTATAATATTTTTTCTGATCATGTCTGGAAGGTACACCTCAGTGACAGCGATGGGATGTCGGTGCTTGCGCGGTTGCTGTGGGCTGCCGTCAACCTGCGGATGGAGAGGACTGCACCACCTGCACCGGCTGCTCCTCAGCGTTCGCCACCAGCTCGAGTGTTCAGACCAAAAGTGGTTGTTAAGGGTGAGGTCACTGCGCCTCAGCCTTCCAACCCTTTTGACTGGACACTCGTCGGGAAGGCCAAGGAGGTAAACGCAAGCCTAACATGTTTTTGAAAACCTCCTAACATGTTTTTGAAAACCTTAAATTTTATGAATGTGTGTGTTGCAATAATGTCACTAGTCATTTCAGAGCAGCTCGGTTGTGGACTCTGAGGTCACCTGTGGGCCCACTGGGTGGATGGGCACTCTCCAGGTTTGTGATGGTGATCATGGATTCATTCAGCCTTTTACCATGGCACATGTTAAAATTCTATTTCTCTATTTCTATTTTGTTGTGTTTTTTACAGTGCAACATCCCATTGAACCCTCTCTGGTTCAGCCCACCCATGTTGGAGGCGATGGACAAGCTGTCTCCAGCTCATCTTTCCAGCCCTGAGGACTGCCCAGGATCCAAAGGATAAGAAGGTATTTACGTTTTCCTATTTTGTTTGCCCGTTATGTTTACATATCTATCTTCATGACAAAAAAAAGTATAGTTAATTGTCCATTCTTGTCGTAACAATGCTTTGCAGTAAAAGCAAAAATATATATATTTCTCTTTTTTTTTTTTTTTTGCTCTTTCTTGTTAGACATCCACCGCAGGGCACAGACGACAGCGGCCAGCCCATAAGAGCACACGGAGAGAGCACCAGGTTTGCATTGCATTCTTATCAGCCCTGAGAAGTCTTACTTAAAATCACAAACAGAAATTAGTGACTCTTCACTCAAGTGCTGTGTGTTAAAGAATTATTGTTTGCTTGTCGTTTCAGCCAGAGGAAAGGCCAGCCCTTGCGGAGGTTCCTTCCAGACCATCATCCCCCCGTCGTCCTGGGACTGAGGTAACTTTTTTATACTCACAACATTAACCATTAACATATGAAATGTTTAAAATTATATTAGTTAGAATTTAAGATAATTAAAATGGTTTCAATCATTTCAGGATCCTGCTGTGGGACTTCCTCAACGCACGCTATCCGTGAGGGCCACACATTCACAGATGGATGAAAGGTACTCAAGTTTTTCTCGCAACCACCAGTGTACTTGTATGGCTCTCACTTTCTTGGCCTTCCACGCTGAGGGGTTGCAGTTTAATTCGCTTGAACTTGACAGAGTGCTTGAACACGGGGACTCTCTTTACGTGGGTGCTAAACAGCAATTGATTTTGGACCATAACTTTGGGAATGATCACTTGACTGTCGAGGAGATGCCAAAACAAGTCATGACGGACACCAATGTCTATAATGTACAGATGCATGAGCTCAGCGTTGGTTATGTCATAGATGACGGTCATACCAAAAGAGACTTGGGATTGTCTCTTGGAGCTCAGCTTGAGTGCTTTTCACAAAATGTCACTCTTGCTTTCTTGATTGTGAATCCAGAGTGTTTTGCAGTATTCCGTGACAGATCAGGATACTTTGGGTTATTTGATTCACATTCCAGATCTGAAGTGGGCTTGCCACACCCAAACGGAACTGCAATTATGTTGACTTTTTCTCACTTGTGTGGCTTGGTTGAGCATTTGCGTCAGCTTTTTGAAGGACATGGCCGGTTTGCAACCTATGAGTTTGTGCCAGTCTCTTTTCATATTGACGGCAGTTCCATTAACACGCATCGGGATTCTACTACAACCATATCAAAGGCAAATGAAGAGCTACTAATTGAATTAGGTGATTCCCCAACTAAAGCGATACAAATTGTGATCGGTATTGTACCAAATCAAGAGCTACATAGTGCGGTACATGTTGAACCAAATAGCCAAGCAAGTCAAATTAATGAGAGTCAAAATATTCCGGAACCTCAGCAAGGACTCAAACTGCTGGATGTTAATATAGATATTTCCAAATGTAGTAAAAGTCGGCGTGCAAAACATTTGTATAGGGAACGTCAACACATTCGTAAGTGCCAACGACAACTGTCATCTAATTCTAAATATCACAGTGATCCTTGCGTTAAGGAAAAAAAGAAGCTCTATCAAAAGAATAGATATAACAGTGATTCTGCTTTTAAGGCAAAACGGCAGCAATATCTGATTAATAAATACCAACACAATCTTGCTTTTCAACAAAAGCAGAAGATATTGATGAAAAGGTACGTAAGAGAGAAATACAGAAATGACCTTTCTTTTCAAAGTAAACGGAAACATTACTTGCGAGAGAGGTACAGAAAAGACATTTCTTTTCAAAGTAAACACAAAAATTATATGCAAGAGAGGTACAGAAAGGATATTTCTTTTCAAAGTAAACACAAAAAGTACATGCAAGAGAGGTACAGAAAGGATATATCTTTTCAAAGTAAAAAGATAAATTACGTGCGAGAGAGGTACCAAAAAGATTCGGCTTTCTCATATTAGGCGCTGTTTACAAAACAAAAAGGACAGGCGTGATTCAAACGCGCTGCAACGTATTCGCCACAAGTTAAATTGTGCTGTGAAAATCAAAAATAAATATAGTCGCGTCATTCCCCAGTGTCAGGAAATTGAGCAGGATCAGGCAAATGGTGTAGTAGACGTCTCTGTGGAATTGAAGCAGGCACTCGTAGATCCAGAAATGGAAGCCACCATCGCTTCTTTCCGGGAAAGGGTTCGGCATGGGCCTACGTATATCTGCACAGTGTGCCACCGTGCGCTTTTCCCCAATCAAGTAAAGCGTTGCAAACGAGCCAGATACACCAAAAATGTTGATGTGGCGCTTGCGTGCTTGACAGGCCAGTTTGTTCACACTTGTAGTTGCCCCGCCCCATGTACCGTTCCTCAAGAACGGATGCAGGAGTGGATTTGTCATACCTGTGACAACCATCTGTTCAGAGGTGGCATGCCACCCCAGGCGGTGGCAAATAACTTGGCACTGGCACCCATTCCCGAAGAGCTGTCGGAATTAAATGTACTTGAACGACAGCTAATTGCAAAAATCATCCCTTTTGCAAAGATTGTTGCGTTGCCCAAAGGACGGCAAAGGGCCGTACACGGTTCTGTGGTGTGCGTTCCATCAGAGATGGAAGCCGTAGTGAACTCCCTCCCAAGGCCGCACAGTGAGGCCCAGCTTCTCCAGGTGAAGCTGAAGCGCCGCATTGTGTACAAAGGTTACCAGCATTTTTACACTGTCAACATGACAAATGTCTTGGCAGCGCTGAGGACACTGAAACGCATTCATGCAGAATACAAAACTGTATCGATAGATGAAAGCGCTCAGTTTGAAAGTCTCCAAGAAGAGGAAGACGAGGGGGTAGGAGAAGAGAACATCCCTGAGGCCGATACACAGCCAGAGAGCAGCAACACCCCCGCAACCAAAGGGCAACAGACACCCCAAGAGAGCAAAGAGGAGCTCAGGCCGGGCTTGACACTCGACACCTGTATGCAGCCTCCTGACATCGCGCAGGAAAAGCTGTCATATGGGGACGGCATATTTAGCATCGCTCCTGCCCAAGGAAACAAGCCGGTGGGATTTTTTGCCGTGCCAAACCTCGAAGCCATGGCCTTTCCCGTTCAGTTCCCAACAGGACAGAATTCACTCGATGAGGCGAGAGAAATTAAGCTGTCACCCAGTTTGTATTTCAATGCAAGGTTATTCTCCGTTGACACTCGATTTGCCAAAGATCAAAGTTACCTTTTCTTTGCGCAGTTTGTGACAGAAACGCATCTGGCCACCAACAGCATGTCCATTCAGGCCCGCAAGGGGACAGCCCTCACTCGGGATGGGAAGAAGATTTCAAACCGGATGCTTCAGGACAAAGATGAACTGGAGAAGCTCATCCAAAGAGAGCATGCGATGCGCTTCATGCAGCCCTTGAGAGGCACGCCGGCTTTTTGGGAGGGTGCCCTTAGGGACCTCCATGCAATGACCAGGCAGTTGGGCAAGCCCACATTCTTCCTTACCTTTTCTGCTGCGGAAATGAGATGGCCTGAAGTAATCGAGGTCGTCAAAGCGCAGCAAGGCGAACAAGGGGACTTTTCCCATCTCGACTGGAATGCCAAATGCGATGTTCTTCGCAGCAATCCGGTCACAGTGATGCGCCTTTTTGAGAAAAGGATGGATGCTCTTATGGCATTCATCCTGTCTCCTGCACAGTCCCTGGGTCCGGTAGAAGACCACTTCTATCGTGTAGAATTTCAAGCCAGAGGAAGTCCGCACGCTCACATGCTGCTCTGGATTAAGGGTGCGCCAGTCATCGAAGAACCCGACCTCAGATGTTGTCAAGAAGCCATTGACTTAATCGACAAGTACATCACTTGCAAAATACCAGACCCGATTGAGGACCCTGAACTGCACGACATTGTCACCAGCGTTCAGGCACACAGCAAAAAACACACAAAGTCTTGTCGGAAAGGAAACGTTTCTTGCAGATTTGGGTACCCCAAACTGCCGACGGACCAAACCACCATCACGTTGCCATTCCAGACGGAGACTGAAGACGTCCCAACGGACAAGAGTGTGGAAGGCCAGCATAGGAAGCAGGCGGCCAAATCGGCGCGCCTCACCGAAAAACAAAGGGAGGCTAAAGAAGAGCTCAAACGCATCAGAGAGATCCTCATGGACGCGGATGTCCCGCAGGACTTGCCGGAGCTTCTCAAAAAGGCCAATTTGACAATGGACAGCTACAAGGACAGCGTCACTAATCTGACCTCCGGAATGGTTGTCATGTTGAAGCGTGCTCCAACGGAAAGCTGGATAAATGCTTACAACCCACATCTGCTGCGGGCATGGAACGCCAACATGGATATTCAGTACGTGCTCGATGACGTCGCGTGTCTCATGTACATGATGTCGTACATTTCCAAACCGGAGCACGAGATGTCAGAGTGCCTCACGTCTGTCGTCAAAGACTTGAAGACAAAGCCTCTTGTCGACAAAAAGGACGAGATGAGGAAAATAATGGCGGCGTATTCCAAGCACAGAGAGGTGAGCGCTCAAGAAGCGGTGGCGCGGACATGCAGTCTCCCTCTGAAGAAGTGCTCGCGCAGCGTAGTTTTCATCCAGACTGCTGAGGATGGCGTGAAATTGAGTCTACCCATGAGTAGACTGAGGACCATGCATCCGGAAGCAGACAACGTGTGGATGTCTGGTCTGCCAGACAAATATGTGGCAAGACCTAGAACGGCAATGTTTGAGCGGATGTGTCTCGCCGAATTCGCATCCGAATACCGGGTCGTCTACGGTCAGCAGATTGAGGGCAAGAATGTCATTCCCCTCTCACACGGCAAGGGATTCATCCAGAAGCGGATTGGAAAAGATGCCGTCATCAGATTCACTCGCTTCTCAATCAAAAAGTATGCTGAGAAGTATTACAGGACCCATCTTAAATTGTACCTCCCCCACAGAGACGACGCCGAGCTCAGGTCTGAAAACCTCAAAACGTACGAGGAGTTCTACGGTGCCCGGGAATCAAAGTTCGGTCGGGTGCGGGCTATATTCGACCGCAATCGGGGGCGGTACGAAGGACGGGGAAAGACTGTGGACAATGCCTTCGAAAAATTGAAAGAGCTTCGTGCGGTTCTCAACGCGTGGAGCACTTTTGCGCCGGAGGTAGAAGCAGAGCGTTTGGAGTGTGCCACCGAACGCGAATCTAATCCGTTACAGGAAGACCCGCAAGATGAGGTTCCGGCCTACCAGGACGCTCCTGGTAGCGGCGCGGTCTTGCCGGTGTTTGAGGCGCCAAAGTTGAGCGCCGAATTTGTGAGGAACATGTACCGCAGTCTCAATGAAACGCAAGCGTCCGTCTTCTACGCTGTGCGCGAGTGGTGTTTGAAACTCGTTTCGGATCGTCTCCTCGAGCCCTTCTTTTATTTAATCTCCGGAGGAGCTGGCTGTGGTAAATCGCATGTCATCAAGTGCATTTACCAGGAGGCCAGTAAGATTATCCGCCAGCTTCCCAGGTTCCGCGACGAAGCGGATATGGCCAAGCCTGCTGTGCTGCTGACGTCGTTTACTGGCACGGCGGCTTACAACATCTCAGGGAAAACGCTTCATTCCCTCTTGAAACTCCCCAGGACTCTAAAGCCTCCTTACCAGGCGCTGGGGAATACGTTGGACGCATTGAGAGCAACCCTTTGCAACGTGGAAATTTTGATCATCGACGAGATTTCCATGGTCTCCAAGGAACTCTTTGCCTATGTCCACTGGAGATTTCAGCAAATCAAGGGCAACCAGAGACCATTTGGGGGCATCTCCGTTCTTGCAGTTGGGGACTTCTACCAACTGCCACCCCTCGGAAGGTCCAAACCCCTCTGCGTTTCTGACAACGATCTTCTTGACCTCTGGACAGATTTTCAGATGGTCAAGCTTACTCAAATCATGCGGCAAAAAGACGACGTCGCTTTTGAACAGGATCAGGGAGAAGGGGAAGGCTGATCCACTCGGCGATGGTGACAGGGCGTTACTCACCACGGCTGTCACGGATGCGCGAGACCTCCCTGCGGATACTCTGCATATCTTTGCCACCAATAAAGAGGTGGATAGGCACAATGCAGCAACTGTGGCTGCTCTCAAATTGACTGTGGTCAATATTCCCGCAGAGGACTACAGGAAGAGCCCACGGTCGGGGGCGATGGTCACCGTGACCAAAGTGATCATGGGGTCGAGAAGGGATCTACCGGATGCTCTTCAAGCTGGTGTAGGAGCACGGGTTATGCTTCTTCGGAATTTGGATGTCGAGGACGGATTGGTGAACGGGACCTTTGGCACAATAGGCAACATTGTTCAAAGCGCCCCAAAGGGGTCGGCGGAGAAAGTGACCTTGCTCGGACTGAGGCTAGACAATCCCGAAGCGGGCCAGAAATTGCGTGATAAAATTCTGGGGCCGACGGATGACTTGGTCTATATCGAAAGGTCGGAGGAAAACCTGGGCATGAAAGGCGTGGTCAGGCGGCAATTCCCCATGAAGCTTGCCTTTGGATGCACGGCTCACAAAGTGCAAGGCATGACGATGACCTCTGCAGTGGTGTCTCTTAAGCGTGTGTTTGAACCTGGAATGGCCTATGTTGCCCTAAGCCGCACGACGTCACTTCAGGGATTGAGGGTCATAGACTTTGACGAATCCAAAATCTATGCAAATCCCAACATCACGACGGCAATGGACAGTATGACGCGCATTCTTTCCAAAGTACAAGACCATTGTTGTACTTTTCCAAAATGCCGCAAACTGCTTTTCCCACCTTGACCATTGTTCATCACAACACAGAGGGCCTTCCATCTCATATTGACGACTTAAAGTCTCATCATGAGTTGAGGCTGGCAGATGTCCTTTGCCTCACTGAAACTCATTTGTCTGGATCCTTCTTCCCCCCTCCCTTGCAACTGGAGGCATGCAGCACTTTTGTGCGCAACAGACAAGTTTCATATTCAAATAGACTGGACATGGCCCAAAAAGAGGGTGGCGGAGTCGCAGTCTATTATCGCGATTGTCTTCAAGCGGAGCCCCGTCGGTTTATTCGGAATGTGGTTGACCTGGAATTTGCTGTCATCAGGGTTGACGCTCCCGTCCAGGCTTTGATAGCTACGGTCTACAGGCCACCCAACCTGAGTCTTGGCACCTTTCTTCCAAACCTTGGAAGTCTCTTGGATGCCTTGGCCGTGATGGACTGCCAGCCTATTGTTGTTTGCGGAGACTTTAATGAGGATTTGCTTTCAAAGGGAAAGAAATCCATTCTGGACTTGTTTCAGTCCAGAGGCTTTTCACAGCTGATCACCCAGGCCACAACTGGAAAGCAGACACTGATTGATCACATTTACATATCTCGCCCAGATTGTTGTGTTCAATCAGGCGTTCTGCACACTTATTACAGTTACCACAGTCCGGTCTACTGTGTGTTAACTTCTTGTGTCAGCTCATTGTCGATCGCAAGGGCACCATTTTCACAAGTGCGCCTTTGCAAATGTTATTGAGCCTTTCATACCACTGCTCAAAAGAGGGGGATACTACTTTAAATTGAATTTAAGACATGGGATATGTCATTTAAGCGCTCCCTTATTTTGAGCAGTGTTGTATGACGGTACTTTTAATCAGTGTGCTTTTCTGTTAGCAGGACATCGTGCATTTGGACTTGAATGTTTTGTTTGTCCTTATTGTGATTGTGACTATAACACAATGAAAAGTGTTGGTGTCAGTGAGGTACTGCGATGGTAAGGGATGAACTGCGATGGTAAGTGATGATTGATTACTGAATTGATCTAGGCAAACATTGAACACTCATTTTTCATTTTCACATGCAATACAGGTGGATGGAGCGCAGCAAGGGGCGCTACTTGACATGGCCAAGGATATCAAGGTTGTTATGTCCGGTACAACTGGTGGAGAGAAAAGATGAAAAAAGGGATCCCGCAAACGTAGACCAAAATGATTTATTCTACAGGATTCCTCACTGAAAAACCGTCACATGTGTATTGGATGAGTATTTAGATTAAGTTTTAACTGTTCAGTTTTGCTGCCTATTTTCTAACAACTTGTTCCTTTGTGTGCTCAGGAAAAGATGAAGATGCTGTGTAACAAAGACCCAAAACGGCTCTTTTAAGAGCCGTTTTACATGTACTTTGGAGTAATATTCCTGCAATATTGATCAGCACCAACATGCCTTTTAATATGCAATGTCAAATTTAAACACTGCATTCATACTGTATTTGCTCCATGATACAGTATATTGCATTTTATATTTTAGTTAATCACTTACACTATAAGCAAGAAATTAAACTGATTCCCTTTTGATATGACTAAAATGTCAATCAAGACATAAGGGAAGCCATTACACATGTAATAACTGCAGTTATTACAAATTGTCCTGAACTCTATTCCTGCTGACACAAATTGAGAGGTAAAGTACACCAACATTTGGCAAACAGTTCAGAGCATGCATCTTTCCACCTTGCAAGAGTCAGCAGGCCCATTCAAAATTTCCGCGGAAATTTTTCTAGTATTATTCTTCTTCTTCTTTTTATTATTTTTTTTAATCTTCCACCGATTTTTCCGCAAGGGAATTCCCAGTTACCATGGGGACGCTATTCCCAAAAAACTCCCAAATAAAGTCCCATAGGAATGAATGGGAAACCGAAAGAGATCAACTCCAATCAAGCACCTTTTTCCAAGACACGCTGCGCGCACATACGTTGACCGACCGATATGAATTTTAGCTCATTTTGTTGGAATTTTTGTCATCTTTAGCTCAGTGTCAAAAAAAAAATTAAGGAATGAAAGCTCTCCCCCCTGTGCGGGTTCAAAGACAGTGAGCAAAGGGTGAAAGTCGCCTATTTAGAGTGTGACTAATTAAGGCTTCAGTGACGGGAACAAAAAAATCTATTTCCAAAAGTTTCACTTCAACTCGTCACCATGGCCACAATCTTTGCTCACTAGACATCAAATTGGCACATTTTGTAGCCACAAGCCTCTGCTTTCTAAAAAACTAAGTTTTATTTGGCTAAGGTGTCATTTAGTACCTTTATTTTCACTTTAAGCGAGGAGAAGTCGGACTATTTCGATCTCTTTTCAATGTTATTTTCGCCGTTTTTCCCTCTTCATTTTCGATCAATCATAAGTTTTCAACCTGCTCCTAAGTTGGTCATTTTTCATCCGATTAAAAAACTGAGAACATGCTCGCGTACCCCAAACCCTTGCCGTTCTAACGAGCCATTTCTGGAATCTGCATCTTCAACCGTTAGGTCGTGAGAGGCTTTTGTTTGAGGTGAGCGTGTCCTATACAAAATCAATGGAATGTGGGTGCGTGACGTCTCGCAACAAGTTAAAATCAAATGTGTGTGCGTGAATGATCTGTCGTTTTTGCATAGCAACTGCCTCAGCCAATCATCTCTCACTGTTGAGCTCAACTCAGCCCCTTTTTTTCTTGGTGTACTCAAGGCTTGGCCTATCTACGACTACTACTATTGCAAATACTATTACTACTACTACTATCTTGGCCAATTGATTAGGTACACCCAGGATTCTGGTCAATTAATTAGGTACACCCTGGATTCTCGCCACTCCGCCCACCCAGGGCGGCGGCCATCTTGGCCAATTAATTAGGTACACCAAGGATTCTCTCCCCTCTGCCCACCCGGGGCGGCGGCCATCTTGGCCAATTGATTAGGTACAGCCAGGACTTTTCAGTCACAAAATGTTTTTATTTGATTATTTTCCAAATTTGTAGCGTGACTATTACTGTGTTTTTTGCTGATTATGGTTTATTATTTAATACTAAAACTTGTCCATTTCCTTTGCTAAAGTAAATGTTTTCTTTTGTGATATTGATGAGTTCTTCAAGATGCACAAACAGTGACTGTGCGCATGTTGTCTCCACAGTTTCCTCAGGGCACACATAGACATATAAAAGGAATTTGTAAGATGTTAATAAAATTTGGTTAATGGTGTAAATCAACAAATTCAAATTGGAAGGTTCATTTAACTAGATTGTTTTATGTTCAATATACTTTTAAAAAAAAATCAGTGACATGTACAATGTAGCCAATAAAAAAATATATAATACTGGATATTTTGTAGAAACATTTCATCACTTGTAAAGATTTGTCTGTGTTGAATAATTTAGACAGGTGATAATTGCTGAAATTAAAATAACAGATTAATCAGATTTTTTTAAATGCATAGTAATTAAAATATGTGTCACTCCCTTAACACTGAAAACAAAGATATGAATTAGACAATGGTTGGTTCTTTTTAGTGGTTAAAAAAGTGGATGTTTGAATTACAATTTTTATCTTTTTATATGTATTTATTTTTTTATGTTGATGTGCAAAAAACACATACAATTGGTCAAGCAGCGCATCCACCACCAGACAGCCTGTCCTGTATGTAGCAGTATGTCCTACTCGCAACCCGCGAGTGTTGTATGACACAATCCGCATTATTGAACCTTGCAGCTGCACGCAGCGCAGTTGCCCCCTTAAACTGGTCTAATAATGGAAATTTGGACGTTTGTGGATCAATTCAGATTTGTCCCCGTCTGAATCAGAAAGAATCTGAAATTTTCCCACCCCTAGTGTTAACGTCATGACGGCTTTTGACATTTGGTGAATCAAAGGTTAATATAGTACAGAACGTTGAAAATAATGCGGAACTAAGAAGCACGGTACCAGTCCTCTTCGGGATACTTTGGAAAGCGCACACACCAACACACGCAGTGTGCGCTGATGAAAACAAATATGGATGACCATCATCTTGTCACGAGGGTGGTGTTTGAGGACCCAAACGCCGGGCAGCAGAGATGAGGAGGCACAGGCGAGCTCAAAAAAAAGGTTTATTTTAATCGAGCAAAAACAAGGAGGCAAACTAGGCACAGGTCAAAAAGAACAAAACAGAACAAAGTCCAGACCCAGAGTGGGGCTTGACATGGCAAGACATAAAGTGATTGCTGTAGTTGCTGCATAATGTCTAACCAATAATTTGAGCCGAGCTACGTTATAACTACAGTATAAGGATGCAATATTCATCAGCCTACACCTGCCACCAGCTGATATCCAATACACCACGTTTTACAATTATTCTCTTTTTCTTTCACCAAATACCTAATGTATAGATAACGTAATACTGTACACTAGGCATGGGACGAGACAGAAATCCCACGAGACCAGATGTCTCACAAGAATGAGTCCACGAGAATGAGATGAGATTTGTAACAAAAAGATGGCTAATATAAATCTTCCAGTTCAAGGCAACGACGAGTCAAGTCGTCATAGGCCGTGACACGCTGCCGAGAATAACTTCAAAATAAGAGCCTAGCAAGGCATTGATGTCCATATATTATTGGTAGAGTAAGGTTTATTTTGAAGATGGCCTTCTCACTGCGTTTTCCCGTCATAAAAAAGTTGCTGCGACTGTCTTCCTGACAGTGTACGCTAAATGTGACCTGCTCCAAAAAAAAAAGGGTCCGCATGACGGTGCCATTAGTTTTGAGTTTGGGGCAAAAAAAAAAAAGATAGTTTAGACAAAAATGTCGATTTTGAAAATTTCCAAAAAATAGCTTCCTTAATGTCTCTATTATTATTTCCCAGCATCATCAAAGTTAAATTTGTAATAGAAATGAATGAAAATAAGTCATTATTGGAACAATTTGGGCAACGTGTTTTTAGCTAGTAGCCCGTCTCGGAAACCTGCCTCAAAATAACCAAGAGTTCCTCGCCTCTAACGTCACTTAACAAATAATTTATATTAATGGAAACCAAAAAAAAGTAAAAAAATAAATAAAAATACACCATAATGTGACCCTTCAGCATGAAAGTGAACAGAAGACACACATCATAACGGCATCCAACATTGGAGTAGAACAGCTAAATGTCATCAGTCCGGGGCGAAGGTTTGTAATCCAAACAGTGATAATCTCCAATTCTGGGATCTCTTTCTTAAACAAATATATTTCTACTTTTAATTTAAATGAATGGATTCATGAGCTAAAGCATTTCACATTGGCGAGGGTGAAACTCAAGCGAGAAGCCAAGCAGTTTCCACCAGAGCAGAGTGACAGACTAGTATAAAAGTTGTTAAATACATTGTATGTAATAATGTAGGCTAATGTAATAATGTATTGTATGTAATGTATATATTGTACATAATGTAATAGGGCTGGGTATCGATTCTAATTTCCTCAATCGATTTGATTTCGATTCACAGGAGTTCAGTTCGATTCGATTTAGATTTTTCCCAATTCGATCCGCTTCGATTCAATCAATATTGCTTAATTATGGAACATCAATTCTTCTTAAAAATCAAGGGAATGATTAAAAACGCCACAAACAACTTTCAAATTAAATTATTTTGAGGTCGTAACTGGTTAAATGATTTAGTTTAATGAAAGTAACACAAGTTTTAATCACTTAAGTGTTACACAAACATTGATGAAAATATTTCCATAATTCTAATTTAATAATTCTAAATAAAGATTCTGAATGGACTCAAAGTTCAACCAATTAGGTCTTTCATAAATGTAAAAAAAGACTTTTAAATTAATGTGAACAATATGAAACAAGTGAAGTGTACAACTTGAGTGGGTTACAAAAACTTTCCAAGAAAACAGTAAGATACCTAAAAAATGGCCTTGAAAATTATATTTTCTTAAAATAATTGATTCATGGTTTTATGAATCGATATCAGGCTCAAAAAGGAAAATCGATTCAATATCGATTATTCAATTTTTTTTAAACAAATTTCATCGTGCCAACATTAAAATTGGTGTAACTTTGTATATTTTTTAGGTACGCCCATGTATTTAAATCATTTTAAAGGAAAATAAGTGTAGAATTTGAATATATGAATATCTAAATTTGTATTTATTAAATTTTTTTCTTAACCAATTAGCACACTTTTGTCACAAATAAGCAGATTTATGCCTCGGAAAAAAATACATCTCGTGCTTTGCAGGATGATAAATCTCGTGTCATTCTAATCCCGCAAATTCTCGTATTACGAATTCTCATCCCATCCCTACTATACAAAAATAAAACTGGGATATTTAACATGTTTTTCTCTTTTCGGATCGGTAACCTTCCACATCTATACTTTGCACATTGTACACCATAAAAAACACCGACAATGGAAGTTCAAACACACAACTGTCCAAATGCATTCAGCCAAAAGTCTTTAGTGAATGTCTAGGTCTTAGATGAAACCGGTTGTAGCTGCTGCATATCTTACCAATAATTTCAGCCTAGTTACATTAAAACTACAGTTTAAGGATGCATTGTTAGCAGTTCATCCATCCTCGCCACTAGCTAATATCCACCTCATGTTTTCCATTATCCCATAGATACAGTTGGTTTCACTTTTTTTCTCACCAAAAACCCAATGTATAGATTAGGAAACACTTTACATTCATAAACTAAAATTGAATACATTTTACGTTACTTAAACTTTGCACATTCTACACTAGAACAATATCTACAAGGGAAGCTCAAACCCTCAAGTGCACACTGTCCCCAGCCAAAAGACTTTAATTATTGTCTCTCTCAATGTCTTAGATGAAGCCTGTTGTAGCTGTTGCATAATTTACTAATAGTTTAAGCCTAGTTACGTTATTACTACAGTAGATGCATTACTCGCAGTTCATGACACGACGTGGCAGATTTAGGACTCAGACGCAGAGATAGGAGTTTGAGGCCAAGGCAGATATTTATTAAACAAAAACAGCTAATATCCACCTCATAACCTTTGTCATTATCTTATAACCAAAGACATTTTCACTTGTTTTCACCTAATGTATAGATAAACAAAGTAATGCTGTACATTCCTTTAGTATAATGAAATAAATAACATGCTTTTCTCTTTTATTTACTTTTCAGCTACCAACGCCCCAGGTAACCTCCCACACCTCTTTGCACATTGCGCACCAGAATAATGATTTGCAAGGGAAGCTAAACACACCCATTTGCCTCCAGTAATAAGTTGTTTGCGAATGCCTAAAGGTCTAATGTGAAATCTGATGTAGTCTAACCATTAATTGGAGCCTAGGTTAGCTATACGTTATAACTACGGTGAACAGATGGATTATTAGCAGTTCATCTGGCTGCCACTAACTAATATCTACCTCACAACCGTTGTCATTATCTCATAACCTAAGTCGTTTTTTTCCCTCCAAATACTCATGTATAGACAAGGTAATACTGTATATTCCTCAAGTATAATGGAATAAATAATGTTTTTCTCTTTTATTTACTTTTCAGATGCAAGTAAGTCACCAAACCTACACTTTGCACATTGTACACCAAAACTGCTATCTACAAGGGAAGGTCAAACCCTCAAGTGCACACTGTCCCCAGCCAAAATACTTCAGTTATTGTCTCTCTCAAAGTCTTAGATGAAGCCGGTTGTAGCTGTTTCATAATTTACTAATAGTTTAAGCCTAGTTACGTTATTACTACAGTAGATGTATTACTCGCAGTTCATGACACGACGTGGCAGATTTAGGACTCAGACGCAGAGATAGTAGTTTGAGGCCAAGGCAGGTATTTATTAAACAAAAAAAAAAAACTCCTCGTTTAGAGGGAAAAAACAAAGGCTATTAAATGTTAAACTAAAGGCGCTCCAAAAGGGAGGATGTCTAAACTACAAACAAACCAATATCACTCCTTAACTAAAACTATACAGGACAACAAGGCTGAGGACTGACTGGCTCTGACGAAAACACTTAGGCACAAGACAGGGGAGACGCAGACTATTTAACACATGTGGGTAATGGGAAACAGGTGGACACAATCAGGATTGACACTAACACCACATGAGGAAGGGCAAGTGACCTGAAACGAAAGGAGTCTGAATTTTCCAAATAAAACAGGAAATGACAAGACAACCTCACCGCGGTGTGTGACAGTACCCCTCCCGACAGCCTAGGCTGGTCAGGATGATCCCTATAGAAGTCCTCAATTAGAGAGTCATCCATAATGAAGCGGGAAGGAACCCACTGTCTCTCCTCGGGCCCATACCCCTCCCAGTCCACCAAGAACTGCCTGCCCCGGCCACGATTGCGGACGGCCAGCAGTCGCTTCACTTTGTAGACGGGGCCCCCATCCACAATCACAGGAGGCGGCGGGCGCGAGGGAGCCGGAACCAGGGGACTCTCCTTGACTGGCTTGACTTGGCTCACGTGGAACATGGATGAACACGAAGGGACTGAGGCAGGCGGAGACGGACAGCGGCCGGGTTGATCACCTTGGAGATTGGGTACGGACCCACAAACCGTGGTGCCAACTTTTGGCATGGCACCTTCAAGTGGAGGTTCTTGGAGGACAGCCACACTTTATGCCTCGGCTGGTATGCTGGAGCAGGTCTCCTCTTTTGATCAGCTGCTCGCTTGACTCTGTCCCTCTGGCGCTCCAGTACCTGCCGAGCGGTTGCCCAGATGCGATGGCAGCGGCGGACCAAGGCATGGGCAGAAGGAACAGAGGCCTCAGACTCCAGGTTAGCAAAGAAGGGGTGATCGTAGCCAAAAACACATTTTATGGGGTGAGTCCTGTGGCAGAAGTAGGCAGCGAGTTATGGGCAAGCTCAACCCAGACCAGGTGCTTGCTCCACGTTGAAGGATTCTGGGAGACTAGGCACCAGAGACCGGTTTCTAACTGTTGGTTGAGGCACTCAGACTGGCCGTTAGCCTCAGGGTGGTAACCTGAGGTTAGGCTGGCTTTGGCTCCGACTAAGCGGTAAAACTCCCTCCAAAAGCGAGACACAAACTGGGGCCCCCGGTCCGACACAATGTCTCTACGGAACCCATGAACTCGAAAAACGTGGTTAATCATGACCTCAGCCGTTTCCTTGGCTGAGGGAAGCTTAGGCAAGGCTATGAATCTGACCATTTTAGAAAGTCTGTCGACTACAGTGAGAACTGTGGTTTTACCTCGGGAGATGGGGAGTCCTGTGACAAAGTCCAGGGATATTTCTGCCCATGGTCTGGAAGGAATGGGAAGGGGCTGCAGCAGGCCCATGCGTGATCTGGTGGATGACTTATTTCGGGCACATACCGAGCAGGCCTCGATGTACTCTCGGACCTCCGGCTCCATGGAAGGCCACCAGAATCGCCGGGAGATGGCGTACATTGTCCGTCGGACTCCCGGATGACAGTAAAGAAGTGAAGTGTGGGCCCAACCACACAGTTCGGCAAAAGGATGGTCTCTGGTTCCTTAGCTACAGGCTCGGGGTCATAGAGACGAGACAGGGCGTCGGAATTGACGTTACGAGACCCCGGCCTGTAAGTGAGAGAGAAGGAAAAACGGTTAAAGAACAGCGCCTACCTGGCCTGGCGTGGGTTAAGTCTCTTGGCTTTGCGTATGTATTCCAGGTTCTTGTGATCGGTCCAGACCACAAACGGATGCTTCGCCCCCTCAAGCCAGTGCCTCCATTCTTCCAAAGCAATTTTGACAGCCAGAAGCTCTCTGTCCCCAACATCATAGTTACGCTCTGCCTTGGATAGTCGTCGTGACAAGAAGGCACAGGGACTGTGACTGGCTTGAGTGGCTCTGACGAAAACACTTAGGCACAAGACAGGGGAGACGCAGACCATTTAACACATGAGGGTAATGGGAAACAGGTGGACACAATCAGGAATCAGGGTTGACACTGACACCACATGAGGAAGGGCAAGTGACCTGAAACGAAAGGAGTCAGAATTTTCCAAATAAAACAGGAAATGACAAGACAACCTCACCACGGTGTGACAGTTCATCTGGCTGCCACCAGCTAATATCCACCTCATAACCTTTGTCATTATCTTATAACCAAAGACATTTTCACTTGTTTTCACCTAATGTATAGATAAACAAAGTAATGCTGTACATTCCTTTAGTATAATGAAATAAATTGCTTGCTAACTTGCTTTTCTCTTTTATTTACTTTTCAGCTACTAACGACCCAGGTAACCTCCCACACCTCTTTGCACATTGCGCACCAGAATAATGATTTGCAAGGGAAGCTAAACACACCCATTTGCCTCCAGTAATAAGTTGTTTGCGAATGCCTAAAGATCTAATGTGAAATCTGATGTAGTCTAACCATTAATTGGAGCCTAGGTTAGCTATACGTTATAACTACGGTGAACAGATGGATTATTAGCAGTTCATCTGGCTGCCACTAACTAATATCTACCTCACAACCGTTGTCATTATCGCATAACCTAAGTCGTTAGCACATTGTACACCAGAAAATGATCTATTGTTCATGGGAAGCTCAAACATTAAGTACTCAACTGCATCCAGCCAAAGGAGTCAGAATTTTCCAAATAACTGTTTCAGTTGATTCATAATATATTTTTGTTTGTTTTGTTTTATTCATTTTTTCCTTTCGAACACATTATTACAGGTTACATCGATCACATCATATCATTTGTAACAATGACATACGAAAGAAGGGCTGACGGGTAGAAGCCATGGCTTATTAGTAACCCGTCCCCATCGATTCTTGCTCTACGCACGAATAAGTGGTTAAGAAAATGAATGGATGATTTTACTACGACATACTATATTTGTGTATTTAAATCAAATAAGTAAATGATGTAGAATAAAGGAAACGGTTGTAAACTAGATTATAGTGAATTGCTGTAAAAGTAAATACAGTAACTAATTTATATACAGTAAATACTTGTAAAAAAGGCAATAATGTACTGAGATTTTACAAGAATTAGCTGGCAACTTTTTTGCCACTTATTTCTTGTAAATTCTAGAGTCAATTCGTTACAGTGCAGCCAAACTTTTGTTGTAGTTGATTCATAATATCGTTTCAAGAATTTACGGCTAGCTAGCTACATTACAACTATAATTTTAGCATGTATTATTATCAGGGACTTGCGGTCAGAGGCAGGTAGGGGAGGCTCCTTTACCTTACTCCGTCCTGCGTGTGAAGAGTAAAATAATAATGATTATTATTATTATTATTACATGAAATAGCCTAGCTATGTTATAACTACAATATAAGGATGCACTACTTGCCGTTCATCTAGCTGCCACTTCTCAACCTTCCTCATTATCTCATAACCAAAATCATTTCCACTTTTTTTTCACAAAATCCTAATGTATAACCAATGCTGTACATTCCTCAAGTATAATGGGATAAATAACATGTTTTTCTCTTTTATTTCCTTTTCAGCTAACGACGACATAAGTAAAGTCCCACACCTACACTTTGCACATTGTACACCAGAACAGTGATCTACTTGGAAAGCTCAAACCCTCAAGTGCCATTGCCTCAGAAACATGGAACACACATAGAAAATTATCGGGAACACTGATCCTAACTGAAAAAATTATTTACTGATTTTAACACGGATTGGTTTGTTACAACTTACAAACAGACATGCAGTTATGTTACCAGTGGTTACATTTATAATCGGGGCTTTCATAACCAGGTTAGCAAAAAATAAAAAACGTCTACGATGGGAGAACTTGTTTTAAAGTACTAGTAGCTTGTTTTCAATCAAGATGTTGCTTTAAGTGTAAAAACTATAGAACAGATCAATGAACTTCGTCTTGATAAATCACATGTTTACATCGATCTGATGAAGGTAGCGGAGCATGTACACGGAAGATCGGAATATGCAAGTAGTTGACCAGAAATCTTCATTCTGGAATGTAAAGCCTTTTTATTTTTTTTACAGTGTGGTGTTGATTAAAGCACAATTAAAAGCTTTGAAAACAAATGTTCCAATTAAGGTAAAAATTTAAAAATAGAGGCTAATATTCTATTTTGGATTCATAGTTTTATTCTTGACTTCAAAAAAGCCCATGCCTCACCAGTCACATCATTGATTAATTAGTCGATCATTTTCCTTGCCATCATCAACTAATATATAAAGCTCTCAATTTCCCACATTCTACCACACAGTAATTTTAACAAATGTTTTCCACAAGTTGTCTAAAATCAAAACAACAGTTTGCTAAAGAAGACATGTCGGGCTTTTTCTTGAAAGGAACAAAATCTATTTTGACTACTACCACTCAGATGTGAAATAATAGAATTGTTGTCTTTTGTTGGTAGTTCTCCAAGAGGAACCCACTGGAGGAGGAAGAGGTACTGTGACATCACACGCACATGTGCTCACATGGTCCATGTACTGCCAATCACTGGGAGCAAATCTACTTGTTCATCAAAAACAACTAGCATTGCTGTGCCTTCACCAGTAGATGCCAGCAAAGCACCATCTACAAATGGTTGCTATCACTCATGCGCTGTGAGAAAATGCTGTGAAAACTCACCAACAGACTCAGAAGCGTCTCGATGTTATTCCACTTAATGGTTGTAGTAGTCTAGATATCACTTTAATTGGGCTGATGACATAATATTGCCACTCAAAGAGAAAAACAGCAGTTTTCCATCGACATTATGCATAATTTTGTTGTGGACTAAAGCAAGTCACGTTCAACTAAAGAGTAAAGAAATAAGTAATTTAGTTGTTGTGTTTCTTCGTATTGCCCAACAGTGTACGGGCATATAAAAGCTCAGGTTATCCATGCCCTGGGAGTTAACGTGACAGAGATCATCCAACAAGTAAGTGCATGCAATACATGACGCGCCCAGCAAAGAAGTACACATTCTTGCTCTTATTATGAATGTTTGTTCTCTCACAGTTCCTCATTGATTTAACCAGTGGAATATGCCCGGAATGCGAAATTGAGATCAATACAACGGTAACCCAACAGCAGATCCTGGCCTTAGCCTGATGGAGTTCTAACTTCTCCATGTGCAACAGAGGAGATGCCAAGTGTTCCAGTTTATCAAGAGTGGCGTATGCTTGCCATGCACATAGGGAGGACTTAAAGGCATGCTCAACTAAATCTGACAATAAAAGAGTATACCGGCATATTGCTATGAGAAAAACTTCTTCTTTTTTTCAGATCTGGAATGACATGCAGGACAAACATAGTACCAGAATATTATTCATATTTTGAGTGAGTTGATTTTTCTGGACAAATAAGTTTTTGCACTTAATTTTGGTTTGCTGTGAATCCAATTTGTGCCATCCTTGACCTTGAACTGTCTTTTTTATGTACGAGGGTATGAGGTTATTCTTTGATTATTTAAACCCTTTATGTTGAAGGCTATTTTTTTTTTTAATACATGGGCCATTGAGAGATGCATTTGTCAGACGAGGCCCATTGAATTATCATGTGGTGCAACCAAAAAGAAATAGCCAATGTGGGACTTTTATTTTGAAATACATTTAAAGACAGGAGTTTGTATCATCCACAAGACAACCAAGAACCCATGGAAGCATCTATCAGGTTTGTCTCACAACTATGTAAAATAAATAAATAAATAACTTTTTAGCAACATGTATATATTTGGACATCATGTGGTATTACCTGAAAAAAATGTTTATATATATTTTTCCCCAACAAATTTATATTTTTATTATAATTTTACTTGATGTTTTGTTTAGTTTCGATGGTGAATGTAGCCACAACATGGCTAAAGGAGCTTGGGGGGGGGGGGGGGTGGGGGTTATTGGCCCAAAGTGCCCCTTTATCTATTTATTTATAGTTTAAAAAAAAAATATATATATATATATATATATATATATATATATATATTATGATTTGTTTTTCCTTTGTTTGTGAAAGTAATTTTGTTGCCTTGCAAGACTAAAATTCAGCAACATAATTTGCATAAAACAAATGATTATGATCTTGGATGACGCGCTCTCATTCGAAGCCAGGTCGCTCACCGCTCCACCTTCTGTCAGGAAGTTGTTCGCCATAAGGTTGGCTCTGAGGGTACGAGGAACATGTATCCCACACTTTCATAAAGACCACGATCCTTCCCATCCACTTTCGCCACTGCAAAAATCTCCGGTGACCGGTGTACTGCTTCTGCTACAACTACTGATGCGTGTAAGGTACACAGAATATGTCGGAATTTGTATCTAGCTCAGAATTTTACTAAACCCCCCTTCCTGAAGACTCCAACTCAGCAAGGCAGACATTGTATTGATGCTATCCGCTAATCATGTAAACAATGAAGTCACACGTTTTGTTATACTTTAACAAGGGCTGGCAAGCGCTAGGGGCACGTAGGTCTGGGTTGCGAGCAGCACGGGTCTAACCGCGCTGTAAATAAATAAATAATGAAGCTTCTGCTCAATGCGAAAAATAAAACAACTCTCAGTAGATGTTTGTAACTTTTTTTCTGTTAAGCTATATAAGTCTTGTAGTATGTATGTACTCAATTATAGCTGAATTGAAATGTACTTTAAAGGGATAGTTCGGGGGTTTGGACACGAATCTGTATGGCAGCCGCCATCCTCACCTAAAGTGGTGTGGATCAGCACTGACAGTGTCCTGTGACTCGAGACATGGTTTGGTGTCGGTACCGGATGTGATCGGTCTGCTAGATTGTATCGGGGTCGCCTACAGATGATGTCACGCTACAGGATTGGCTGGAAATTGTCCATTGACATTTGTTCAATAAAGTTATATGATAAAAAATTTTGACGGTAAAACATTGGAAAGAAATGATTAAATATGTTATTGAAATATACAAATGAATGGACGGAAATTGTAAAAACGTGAATAAACCTAAGAATATAAAAGCAAGATACTTTAAGATTAAAGAAATAATAAAATTGATAGAAGCGCCTTCGCGCTTGCCGGTGACGTCACTAATGCAGCGCTAGCTAAATGCGCGATTTACTTCGGTTTGGTTTCTTTTTTACTATCTTGGCCAATTGATTAGGTACACCCAGGATTCTGGTCAATTCATTAGGTACACCCTGGATTCTTGCCACTCCGCCCACCCAGGGCGGCGGCCATCTTGGCCAATTAATTAGGTACACCTTGGATTCTCGCCACTCCGCCCACCCAGGGCGGCGGCCATCTTGGCCAAATAATTAGGTACACTAAGGATTCTCTCCCCTCCGCCCACCCGGGGCAGCGGCCATCTTGGCCAATTGATTAGGTACAGCCAGGACTTTTCAGTCACAATTTTTTTTTATTTGATTCTTTTCCAAATTTGTAGCGTGTGACTATTACTGTGTTTTTTTTTGCTGATTATGGTTTATTATTAAATACTATAACTTGTCCAATTCCTTTGCTAAAGTAAATGTTTTCTTTTATAATATTGATGAGTTCTTCAAGATGCGCAAACAGTGACTGTGCGCATGTTGTCTCCACAGTTTCCTCAGGGCACACATACACATATAAAAGTAATTTGTAAGATGTTAATTTTAAACCCTAGTTTTAAACCCTAACCCTAATAAAAAAGCCTAGTTTGAAACCCTAACACTAATATAAAACCCTAGTTTGAAACCCTAACCCTAATGTAAAACCCTAGTTTGAAACCCTAACCCTAGTTTAAAATCCTATTTTGTAACCCTAACCCTAGTTTAAAACCCTACTTTGAAACCCTAACCCTAGTTTCAAACCCTACTTTGAAACCCTAACCCTAGTTTAAACCCCTACTTTGAAACCCTAACCCTAGTTTTAAACCCTACTTTGAAACCCTAACCCTAGTTTAAAACCCTACTTTGAAACCCTAACCCTAGTTTAAAACCCTACTTTGAAAACTTAACCCCTAGTTTTAAACCCTACTTTGTAACCCTAACCCTAGTTTAAAACCCTACTTTGTAACCCTACCCCAAGTTTAAAACCCTTCTTGAAACCCTAACCCTAGTTTAAAACCCTACTTTGAAAACTTAACCCCTAGTTTTAAACCCTACTTTGTAACCCTAACCCTAGTTTAAAACCCTACTTTGTAACCCTACCCCAAGTTTAAAACCCTTCTTGAAACCCTAACCCTAATCCAAACCCCTACTTTGAAACCCTAACCCTAGTTTAAAACCCTAACCTTACTTTGTAACCCTAACCCTAGTTAAAAACCCCTACTTTGAAACCCTAACCCTAAAATAAAACCCTTGTTTGAAACCCTAACCCTAATATAAAACCCTAGTTTGAAACCCTAACCCTAGTTTAAAACCCTACATTAAAACCCTAACCCTAGTTTAAAACCCTATTTTGAAACCCTAACCATAGTTTTAAACCCTACTTTGAAACCCTAACCCTAGTTCAAACCCCTACTTTGAAACCCTAACCCTAGTTTAAAACCCTACTTTGTAACCCTAACCCTAGTTTAAAACCCTACTTTGTAACCCTAACCCTAGTTTAAAACCCTAATTTGAAACCCTAACCCTAGTTTTAAATCCTACTTTGAAACCCTCACTCTAGTTTAAAACCCTATTTTGAAACCCTAACCCTAGTTTAAAACCCTACTCTGAAACCTTAAACCTAGTTTAAAACCCTACTTTGAAACCCTAACCCTAGTTTTAAACCCTACTTTAAAACCATAACCCTAGTTTAAAACCCTACTCTGAAACCTTAACCCTAGTTTAAAACCCTAACTTGAAACCCTAACCCTAGTTTAAAACCCTACTTTGAAACTCTAACCCTAATTTAAAAACCCTAGTTTTAAACCCTAACCCTAATGTTAAACCCTATCTTAAAACCCTAACCCTAATATAAAACCCTAGTTTGAAACCCTTACACTAATATAAAACCCTACTTTGAAACCCTAACCCTAGTTCAAACCCCTACTTTGAAAACCTAACCCTAGTTTAAAACCCTACTTTGTAACCCTAACCCTAGTTTAAAACCCTACTTTGAAACCCTAACCCTTGTTTAAAACCCTACTTTGAAACCCTAACCCTAGTTTAAAACCCTACTTTGAAACCCTAACCCTAGTTTAAAACCCTACTTTGAAACCCTAACCCTAGTTAAAAACCCTACTTTGAAACCCTAACCCTAGTTTTAAACCCTACTTTGAAACCCTCACCCTAGTTTAAAACCATACTTTGTAACCCTAACCCTAGTTTAAAACCCTTCTTTGAAACCCCAACCATAGTTTAAAACCCTACTTTGAAACCCTATCCCTAGTATAAAACCCTACTTTGAAACCCTTACCCTAGTTCAAACCCCTACTTTAAAACCCTAACCCTAGTTTTAAACCCTACTTTGAAACACTAACCCTAGTTTTAAACCCTACTTTGAAACCCTAACCCTCGTTTTAAACCCTACTTTGTAACCCTAACCCTAGTTTAAAACCCTAACCCTAGTTTTAAACCCTACTTTAAAACCATAACCCTAGTTTAAAACCCTACTTTGAAACCCTAACACTAGTTTAAACCCCTACTTTGAAACCCTAACCCTAGTTTTAAAGCCTACTTTGTAACCCTAACCTTAGTTTAAGACCCTACTTTGAAACCCTAACCCTAGTTCAAACCCCTACTTTGAAACCCTAACCCTAGTTTAAAACCCTACTTTGAAACCCTAACCCTAGATTTAAATCCTACTTTGAAACCCTCACCCTAGTTTAAAACCCTATTTTGAAACCCTAACCCTAGTTTAAAACCCTACTTTAAAACCATAACCCTAGTTTAAAACCCTACTTTGAAACCCCAACCCTTGTTTAAAACCCTACTTTGAAACCCTAACCCTAGTTTAAAACCCTACTTTGAAACTCTAACCCTAATTTAAAAACCCTAGTTTTAAACCCTAACCTTAATGTAAAACCCTAGTTTGAAACCCTAACCCTCATGTAAAACCCTAGTTTGAAACCCTAACCCTAATGTAAAACCCTAGTTTGAAACCCTAACCCTAATGTAAAACCCTAGTTTGAAACCCTAACCCTAAATTGAAACCCTAGTTTTAAACCCTAACCCTAATGTAAAACCCTAGTTTGAAACCCTAACAATAATATAAAACCCTAGTTTGAAACCCTAACCCTAATGTAAAACCCTAGTTTGAAACCCTAACCCTAGTTTAAAACCCTATTTTTAAACTGTTCAGCTCATTGAAATGTTAGTTAAAATCAAATGTGTGTGCGTGAATGTGCATGTTTCTTTAAGGGACAGTAAGATACTTTTAGTTGATTATGGTTAACTTCCACATTTATTGACCGATTGATGTTCAGCTCATTTACATTTAAAAAAAAAAAAATAAGTTTAAAAAAACACACACAATACACACACATTATTATTATTTTTAAATGAAATGGAATGGACTGCTATTTAAATAGTGCTTTTTTAGCTATACTGCCTGGTCTGTCACTTTTGCATAGCAACTGCCTCAGCCAATCATCTCTCACTGTTGAGCTCAACTCACCCCCTTTTTTTCTTGGTGTACTCAAGGCTTGGCCTATCTACGACTACTACTATTGCAAATACTATTACTACAACTACTATCTTGGCCAATTGATTAGGTACACCCAGGATTCTGGTCAATTCATTAGGTACACCCTGGATTCTTGCCTCTCCGCCCACCCAGGGCGGCGGCCATCTTGGCCAAGTAATTAGGTACACCCTGGATTCTCGCCACTCCGCCCACCCAGGGCGGTGGCCATCTTGGCCAATTAATTAGGTACACTAAGGATTCTCTCCCCTCTGCCCACCCGGGGCGGCGGCCATCTTGGCCAATTGATTAGGTACAGCCAGGACTTTTCAGTCACAAAATGTTTTTATTTGATTATTTTCCAAATTTGTAGCATGTGACTATTACTGTGTTTTTTTGATGATTATGGTTTATTATTAAATACTATAAATTGTCCATTTCCTTTGCTAAAGTAAATGTTTTCTTTTGTGATATTGATGAGTTCTTAAAGATGCACAAACAGTGACTGTGCGCATGTTGTCTCCACAGTTTCCTCAGGGCACACATAGACATATAAAAGGAATTTGTAAGATGTTAATAAAATTTGGTTAATGGTGTAAATCAACAAATTCAAATTGGAAGGTTCATTTAACTAGATTGTTTTATGTTCAATATACTTTTAAAAAAAAATCAGTGACATGTACAATGTAGCCAATAAAAAAATATATAATACTGGATATTTTGTAGAAACATTTCATCATTTGTAAAGATTTGTCTGTGTTGAATAATTTAGACAGGTGATAATTGCTAAAATTAAAATAACAGATTCATCAGATTTTTTTAAATGCATAGTAATTAAAATATGTGTCACTCCCTTAACACTGAAAACAAAGATATGAATTAGACAATGGTTGGTTCTTTTTAGTGGTTAAAAAAGTGGATGTTTGAATTACAATTTTTATCTTTTTATATGTATTTATTTTTTTATGTTGATGTGCAAAAAACACATACAATTGGTCAAGCAGCGCATCCACCACCAGACGGCCTGTCCTGTATGTAGCAGTATGTCCTACTCGCAACCCGCGAGTGTTGTATGACACAATCCGCATTATTGAACCTTGCAGCTGCACGCAGCGCAGTTGCCCCCTTAAACTGGTCTCCTCGGATGCAGCGCGCTCCAACCTCACCATCGGGCTGCAACCCATCTTGTGATAGTTGGAGTTCGTGTTGTCCTATCTCTTTTCCCTGATTGGTCGTTTTCTGCTTGTCTGTGCTGTGGCCAATGACATTCGCTTGATTTTGGAAGGTTCTAGACGACGGACCCCTCTTGCTGATAGTTGGAGTTCGTGTTGTCCTATCTCTTTTCCCTGATTGGTCGTTTTCTGCTTGTCTGTGCTGTGGCCAATTAAAGACGCATGAATGAGACTATTTTAGAAGGTTCTCGACGACGGTCTCGTCCCATTTCATCTCGTCTGAGGTAAGTGTTGCACGGCAATTATTTTTAGTCTGATGTATAATGCTAAATAAGTGAGATTTTGCAAGTTTTCCCCCATCCTAAACTACATCACGTTAATACTGGCGATGTATTGAAACGTATTTGATGTGTTTGAACGTTGTGTTATCCGGCTGCTGTTTTAACAAGATAGGTAAAGTTAAGTGCTAGACATGGTAGCCTACATGCTAACTACACCTGCTAGCGCTAGCTAGAGCTAGCAGATCTCACTTTAAGGTTTTAATGTGCAGTAAAAGAAAACAAAAACAAAGAAAAGTTTGAGTATGCTCTAAATCTCAATTGTGTATATCCATCGTTGCTACAATATACAGTAAGGCTTTTGTCTCGTCTGTCATCGTCGTGGTGGGGGTGGGGGAGGGGGGCGTCGGTTGTTGAGTGGCGTGTCCTGCTCGATCGTGTAGCGGAGCGGCGCCGATGAGGGATTTTGGAAGTATTTTACACTGTTAAATGACCTTCATTGATTGACTACAGCACACATTTGTAAATTGTCAAAGCTGCCTTTATTTTCCCCCTTGAAAGATTACCGTTGGTTTCTGTAGCGATCGTTTTTTTCATGGCCATCCAGAATATCCATCCATTTTGCCAAACCGTTTCACCTCATGGAAATTAATCTAAAAGAAAAAAAAAGTAACAATGTTATTACAATACCGTTTTCTTTGTTAATAAGTAAACAAGGAAGTCTATAGTGGATCCATTTTTTTCTATTGTTGAGGATTTATTGAAGGCTCTGCTCACCCCATCCATTATTTATAATCAATGAACTATACAATGTGTGATGTTACTATACTTCAATTGATGACGGTTTCTTATTTTTATTACAATGACACCACTGCCTCATTAGACTCAATGTACATTTTTAATGTTTCAAACACATCTGAGATTAACTACAAATTTTATCTTGAATCTTTTAGCGATCCGCTGAGCACTGTGCGAATTGGAAAGCTGCTGACCGTGATACTTGGATTTCAAACCTTCAGCACCGCCTTGGACTTCCACCTCATCTACCTGCTTCCATCTTGCCCTCAAACAACATAATACATATATAAGATCTACATCACAGAGTCTAGAACGCAAATACAGCTGAACTTGCACTCAACAGCACATTACAAACACTCTAATATCATTACTTTACTATTTTGTTGTGTTTAAATTGATTTCCTTTTTTTACTGCCAGTTTACTTTTGACTTTGTCTTGGGAAGTTTTTTTTCTTTTCTTTTTGCTTACAGTAAAGGTAGCTGTAGCAGCATGCCGCGGAAGGGGAAGCGTTCCGAGGCAGCCAAGCGCCGATGGAAGAAGCTGGACCTTGCTGCTCCGGAACTGAGCCCAAACATCGCACCCCAGCAGGTACTTTGCCTCTATTCAATTCTGCACTTGGCGGTGGTGTATTCTGTGTTGAGTTATTTTGAGTCACACTGCTAGGTCCTCAATGTGCTGTATATTTTGTTTTCAGCCTCGGTCCCCACCCTCTGCCACCAGTGATGGGACCACGATGCAGTCTCCAGTTTTTTATTTAGAAGGCCAGAGTCCGAACTTCAGCTCCAGCCAGTCGGCTCGCCACTGTGGACGCCCGCTCCCCACCGCATACCTCTACTGTGGCTGCCCACCAGGTATGTTCCACAGCAGGCAAAATGCAATTAACTTTGTTAATGTGCAATACACATTATTTCCGGCTACAAATATAGAGTCAAGCAGAAAAAAATGCTAAAATGCTTATGTTAAAAGCAGTCTGTGTATTCAAGACACTCATTAGTAATGTAAAAAAAATCCTTTATTTAAAATGGACTACCAACATGTTTCAACACAAGATTGTCTTCACCAGGGCATAGTTTGACAAATATAGAGTGTATGACTGAGCGATATTTGTGCATTGCTTTATTCATGTCAAACTAATTCTGAATTTAATTGTGATGAAGTCTGTTTTCTACAAGATTTCAAAAATTTTACTGATGTCAAAAATAAACTCACTAACATTGATCACAAATTTGTGAGATGCCGAGCCCGGACACAGATATTTCACATGGTTTCTTTTAAGTTACATAGACCAGATGTAAATAATAATAACTAAGACGGTTATATTTAACAACTAATGTTTTGTTTTAGACTTCATGTCTATCTAAACAGTGTATGTCATTGTTTTGTCAAAAACATATTTCTATATACTTCCTTTATACTATAATCTAATCTGGTACAATCTGCTGCCTTTCTGCTCATGTATTTGATCAGAAAATTCTAGCAAAATTGAGCAATTGTGACTGCATTTCAGACACAAACAAAAGTATCAGTTAAGTCCTTGAATCTCTTTTGTGATTAAGAATTTCATTAATAAACCTGGCCTGAATTAACATCACTTGTATGTACAAAATACCTGGTCAATTTAAATTGAAACTAATTTAACCTATGTTTGCTATTTACTCTGCATTGTGGTGACTGCACATGCCTACAATTGTGTAATGTCTATGCTTTATGTTTTAGGTGTCCCTTGTTTGTGCCAAGGCTCTGGTACCAGGTCAGTCATAATTTTAATTGCTTTTGCAGCAGTTTTACAATCGATTATTTTAAACAATTCCAATATTTTGCAGGTTCATATACACTCAAAGTGGAACATGTACTTGTACTGTGCATTGTCAGCAATTGAAGTTGAGACTTGACATGGTATTCTGTGTGTGCATCATTTTAGGCAGAGGCACTGGCTGGCGCCACAGAGTTCGGGAATGGCCAGTTTCAGCTGTGACTGGGCGGAGGCACAAACTGGTCATTCCAGCACTGAACCAGGACAACACGGTATGTTTTATAATCAACTCTGCCTTTATAACAAATTAACAACCTTCATTTGTGTCTATTTTTTTAAATTACCTCTTTCCTTTTTTCAATTACTACTTTTTTTTTTTCTTTTGTAATAGTTTGTCCTGGTTGTTGGTGACTCCCACCTGCGAGCCATTGCCGATGGGGTTGTGAAGATGCCGGAGGGACGTTTCTCGTTTGCCGTGATGTCCACCCCGGGTGCCAGGGCCTCCGAGTTGCGTGCTGAGGTGCTGAATGCTGTTCTGCCTCGGTCACCCGAGGTGGTCTGCATTTTGGCTCCCAGCAACAACTTGGGCCGCCCCATCGCTGAGGCAGCGGCTGACTTTGGCCAGTTCTTGCACACCGTCTGCAGCCGCTGGCCCAACGTAAGTTCACACATTTCCTTCATATAGATCATACATTTAAAACGCAAGCCTAACATGTTTTTGAAAACCTCCTAACATGTTTTTGAAAACCTTAAATTTTATGAATGTGTGTGTTGCAATAATGTCACTAGTCATTTCAGAGCAGCTCGGTTGTGGACTCTGAGGTCACCTGTGGGCCCACTGGGTGGATGGGCACTCTCCAGTTTTGTGATGGTGATCATGGATTCATTCAGCCTTTTACCATGGCACATGTTAAAATTCTATTTCTCTATTTCTATTTTGTTGTGTTTTTTACAGTGCAACATCCCATTGAACCCTCTCTGGTTCAGCCCACCCATGTTGGAGGCGATGGACAAGCTGTCTCCAGCTCATCTTTCCAGCCCTGAGGACTGCCCAGTTGTTCCAAAGGACAAGAAGGTATTTCAGTTTTCCTATTTTGTTTGCCCGTTATGTTTACATATCTATCTTCATGACAAAAAAAAAAGTATAGTTAATTGTCCATTCTTGTAGTAACAATGCTTCGCAGTAAAAGCAAAAATATATATATATATATTTCTCTTTTCTTTTTTTTTTTTGCTCTTTCTTGATAGACATCCACCGCAGGGCACAGACGACAGCGGCCAGCCCATAAGAGCACACGGAGAGAGCACCAGGTTTGCATTGCATTCTTATCAGCCCTGAGAAGTCTTACTTAAAATCACAAACAGAAATTAGTGACTCTTCACACAAGTGCTGTGTGTTAAAGAATTATTGTTTGCTTGTCGTTTCAGCCAGAGGAAAGGCCAGCCCCTGCGGAGGTTCCTTCCAGACCATCATCGCCCCGTCGTCCTGGGACTGAGGTAATTTTTTTTATACTCACAACATTAACCATTAATATATGAAATGTTTAAAATTATATTAGTTAGAATTTAAGATAATTAAAATGGTTTCAATCATTTCAGGATCCTGCTGTGGGACTTCCTCAACGCACGCTATCCGTGAGGGCCACACATTCACAGATGGATGAAAGGTACTCAAGTTTTTCTCGCAACCACCAGTGTACTTGTATGGCTCTCACTTTCTTGGCCTTCCATGCTGAGGGGTTGCAGTTTAATTCGCTTGAACTTGACAGAGTGCTTGAACACGGGGACTCTCTTTACGTGGGTGCTAAACAGCAATTGATTTTGGACCATAACTTTGGGAATGATCACTTGACTGTCGAGGAGATGCCAAAACAAGTCATGACGGACACCAATGTCTATAATGTACAGATGCATGAGCTCAGCGTTGGTTATGTCATAGATGACGGTCATTCCCAAAGAGACTTGGGATTGTCTCTTGGAGCTCAGCTTGAGTGCTTGTCACAAAATGTCACTCTTGCTTTCTTGATTGTGAATCCAGAGTGTTTTGCAGTATTCCGTAACACATCAGGATACTTTGGGTTATTTGATTCACATTCCAGATCTGAAGTGGGCTTGCCACACCCAAACGGAACTGCAATTATGTTGACTTTTTCTCACTTGTGTGGCTTGGTTGAGCATTTGCGTCAGCTTTTTGAAAGACATAGCCGGTTTGCAACCTATGAGTTTGTGCCAGTCTCTTTTCATATTGATGGCAGTTCCATTAACACGCATCGGGATTCTACTACAACCATATCAAAGGCAAATGAAGAGCTACTAATTGAATTAGGTGATTCCCCAACTAAAGAGATACAAATTGTGATCGGTATTGTACCAAATCAAGAGCTACATAGTGCGGTACATGTTGAACCAAATAGCCAAGCAAGTCAAATTAATGAGAGTCAAAATATTCCGGAACCTCAGCAAGGACTCAAACTGCTGCATGTTAATATAGATATTTCCAAATGTAGTAAAAGTCAGCGTGCAAAACATTTGTATAGGGAACGTCAACACATTCGTAAGTGCCAACGACAACTGTCATCTAATTCTAAATATCACAGTGATCCTTGCTTTAAGGAAAAAAAGAAGCTCTATCAAAAGAATAGATATAACAGTGATTCTGCTTTTAAGGCAAAACGGCAGCAATATCTGATTGGCAAATACCAACACAATCTTGCTTTTCAGCAAAAGCAGAAGATATTGATGAAAAGGTACGTAGGAGAGAAATACAGAAATGACCTTTCTTTTCAAAGTAAACGGAAACATTACTTGCGAGAGAGGTACAGAAAGGATATTTCTTTTCAAAGTAAACACAAAAATTATATGCAAGAGAGGTACAGAAAGGATATTTCTTTTCAAAGTAAACACAAAAAGTACATGCAAGAGAGGTACAGAAAGGATATATCTTTTCAGAGTCATCAGAAAAATTACATTCGAGAGAGGTACAGGAGAGACATTTCATTTCAAAGTAAACAGAAAAATTACATGCGAGAGAGGTACTAAAAAGATTCGGCTTTCAGGCCTTCTCATATTAGGCGCTGTTTACAAAAAAGAAAGGACAGGCGTGATTCAAACGCGCTGCAACGTATTCGCCACAAGTTAAATTGTGCTGTGAAAATCAAAAATAAATATAGTCGCGTCATTCCCCAGTGTCAGGAAATTGAGCAGGATCAGGCAAACGGTGTAGTAGACGTCTCTGTGGAAATGAAGCAGGCACTCGTAGATCCGGAAATGGAAGCCACCATCGCTTCTTTCCGGGAAAGGGTTCGGCATGGGCCGACGTATATCTGCACAGTGTGCCACCGTGCGCTTTTCCCCAATCAAGTAAAGCATTGCAAACGAGCCAGATACACCAAAAATGTTGATGTGGCGCTTGCGTGCTTGACAGGCCAGTTTGTTCACACTTGTAGTTGCCCCGCCCCATGTACCGTTCCTCAAGAACGGGTGCAGGAGTGGATTTGTCATACCTGTGACAACCATCTGTTCAGAGGTGGCATGCCACCCTAGGCGGTGGCAAATAACTTGGCACTGGCGCCCATTCCCGAAGAGCTGTCGGAATTAAATGTACTTGAACGACAGCTAATTGCAAAAATCATCCCTTTTGCAAAGATTGTTGCGTTGCCCAAAGGACGGCAAAGGGCCGTACACGGTTCTGTGGTGTGCGTTCCATCAGAGATGGAAGCCGTAGTGAACTCCCTCCCAAGGCCGCGCAGTGAGGCCCAGCTTCTCCAGGTGAAGCTGAAGCGCCGCATTGTGTACAAAGGTTACCAGCATTTTTACACTGTCAACATGACAAATGTCTTGGCAGCGCTGAGGACACTGAAACGCATTCATGCAGAATACAAAACTGTATCGATAGATGAAAGCGCTCAGTTTGAAAGTCTCCAGGAAGAGGAAGACGAGGGGGTAGGAGAAGAGGACATCCCTGAGGCCGATGCACAGCCAGAGAGCAGCGACACCCCCGCAAACAAAGAGCAACAGACTCCCCAAGAGAGCAAAGAGGAGCTCAGGCCGGGCTTGACACTCGACACCTGTATGCAGCCTCCTGACATCGCGCAGGAAAAGCTGTCATATGGGGACGGCATATTTAGCATCGCTCCTGCCCAAGGAAACAAGCCGGTGGGATTTTTTGCCGTGCCAAACCTCAAAGCCATGGCCTTTCCCGTTCAGTTCCCAACAGGACAGAATTCACTCGATGAGGCGAGAGAAATTAAGCTGTCACCCAGTTTGTATTTCAATGCAAGGTTATTCTCCGTTGACACTCGATTTGCCAAAGATCAAAGTTACCTTTTCTTTGCGCAGTTTGTGACAGAAACGCATCTGGCCACCAACAGCATGTCCATTCAGGCCCGCAAGGGGACAGCCCTCACTTGGGATGGGAAGAAGATTTCAAACCGGATGCTTCAGGACAAAGACGAACTGGAGAAGCTCATCCAAAGAGAGCATGCGATGCGCTTCATGCAGCCCTTGAGAGGCACGCCGGCTTTTTGGGAGGGTGCCCTTAGGGACCTCCATGCAATGACCAGGCAGTTGGGCAAGCCCACATTCTTCCTTACCTTTTCTGCTGCGGAAATGAGATGGCCCGAAGTAATCGAAATAGTCAAAGCGCAGCAAGGCGAACAAGGGGACTTTTCCCATCTCGACTGGAATGCCAAATGCGATGTTCTTCGCAGCAATCCGGTCACAGTGATGCGCCTTTTTGAGAAAAGGATGGATGCTCTTATGGCATTCATCCTGTCTCCCGCACAGCCCCTCGGTCCGGTAGAAGACCACTTCTATCGTGTGGAATTTCAAGCCAGGGGAAGTCCGCACGCTCACATGCTGCTCTGGATTAAGGGTGCGCCAGTCATCGAAGAACCCGACCCCAGATGTTGTCAAGAAGCCATTGACTTCATCGACAAGTACATCACTTGCAAAATACCAGACCCGATTGAGGACCCTGAACTGCACGACATTGTCACCAGCGTTCAGGCACACAGCAAAAACCACACAAAGTCTTGTCGGAAAGGAAACGTTTCTTGCAGATTTGGGTACCCCAAACTGCCGATGGACCAAACCACCATCACGTTGCCATTCCAGACGGAGACTGAAGACGTCCCAACGGACAAGAGTGTGGAAGGCCAGCATAGGAAGCAGGCGGCCAAATCGGCGCGCCTCACCGAAAAACAAAGGGAGGCTAAAGAAGAGCTCAAACGCATCAGAGAGATCCTCATGGACGCGGATGTCCCGCAGGACTTGCCGGAGCTTCTCAAAAAGGCCAATTTGACAATGGACAGCTACAAGGACAGCGTCACTAATCTGACCTCCGGAATGGTTGTCATGTTGAAGCGTGCTCCAACGGAAAGCTGGATCAATGCTTACAACCCACATCTGCTGCGGGCATGGAACGCCAACATGGATATTCAGTACGTGCTCGATGACGTCGCGTGTCTCATGTACATGATGTCGTACATTTCCAAACCGGAGCACGAGATGTCCGAGTTCCTCACGTCTGTCGTCAAAGACTTGAAGACAAAGCCTCTTGTCGACAAAAAGGACGAGATGAGGAAAATAATGGCGGCGTATTCCAAGCACAGAGAGGTGAGCGCTCAAGAAGCGGTGGCGCGGACATGCAGTCTCCCTCAGAAGAAGTGCTCGCGCAGCGTAGTTTTCATCCAGACTGCTGAGGATGGCGTGAAATTGAGTCTACCCATGAGTAGACTGAAGACCATGCATCCGGACGCAGACAACGTGTGGATGTCTGGTCTGCCAGACAAATATGTGGCAAGACCTAGAACGGCAATGTTTGAGCGGATGTGTCTCGCCGAATTCGCATCCGAATACCGAGTCGTCTACGGTCAGCAGACTGAGGGCAAGAATGTCATTCCCCTCTCACACGGCAAGGGATTCATCCAGAAGCGGATTGGAAAAGATGCCGTCATCAGATTCACTCGCTTCTCGATCAAAAAGTATGCTGAGAAGTATTACAGGACCCAGCTTAAATTGTACCTCCCCCACAGAGACGACGCCGAGCTCAGGTCTGAAAACCTCAAAAAGTACGAGGAGTTCTACGGTGCCGGGGATTCAAAGTTCGGTCGGGTGCGGGCTATCGTCGACCGCAATCGGGGGCGGTACGAAGGACGGGGAAAGACCGTGGACAATGCCTTTGAAAAATTGAAAGAGCTTCGTGCGGTTCTCAACGCGTGGAGCACTTTTGCGCCGGAGGTAGAAGCAGAGCGTTTGGAGTGTGTTGCCGAACGCGAATCTAATCCGTTACAGGAAGACCCGCAAGATGAGGTTCCGGCCTACCAGGACGCTCCTGGTAGCGGCGCGGTCTTGCCGGCGTTTGAGGCGCCAAAGTTGAGCGCCGAGTTTGTGAGGAACATGTACCGCAGTCTCAATGAAACGCAAGCGTCCGTCTTTTACGCTGTGCGCGAGTGGTGTTTGAAACGCGTTTCGGATCGTCTCCTCGAGCCCTTCTTTTATTTCATCTCCGGAGGAGCTGGCTGTGGTAAATCGCATGTCATCAAGTGCATTTACCAGGAGGCCAGTAAGATTCTCCGACAGCTTCCCAGGTTCCGCGACGAAGCGGATATGGCCAAGCCTGCTGTGCTGCTGACGTCGTTTACTGGCACGGCGGCTTACAACATCTCAGGGAAAACTCTTCATTCCCTCTTGAAACTCCCCAGGACTCTAAAGCCTCCTTACCAGGCGCTGGGGAATACGTTGGACGCATTGAGAGCAACCCTTTGCAACGTGGAAATTTTGATCATCGACGAGATCTCCATGGTCTCCAAGGAACTCTTTGCCTATGTCCACCGGAGATTTCAGCAAATCAAGGGCAACCAGAGACCATTTGGGGGCATCTCCGTTCTTGCAGTTGGGGACTTCTACCAACTGCCACCCCTCGGAAGGTCCAAACCCCTCTGCGTTTCTGACAACGATCTTCTTGACCTCTGGACAGATTTTCAGATGGTCAAGCTTACTCAAATCATGCGGCAAAAAGACGACGTCGCTTTTGAACAGGATCAGGGAGAAGTGGAAGGCTGATCCACTCGGCGATGGTGACAGGGCGTTACTCACCACGGCTGTCACGGATGCGCGAGACCTCCCTGCGGATACTCTGCATATCTTTGCCACCAATAAAGAGGTGGATAGGCACAATGCAGCAACTGTGGCTGCTCTCAAATTGACTGTGGTCAATATTCCCGCAGAGGACTACAGGAAGAGCCCACGGTCGGGGGCGATGGTCACCGTGACCAAAGTGATCATGGGGTCGAGAAGGGATCTACCGGATGCTCTTCAAGCTGGTGTAGGAGCACGGGTTATGCTTCTTCGGAATTTGGATGTCGAGGACGGATTGGTGAACGGGACCTTTGGCACAATAGGCAACATTGTTCAAAGCGCCCCAAAGGGGTCGGCGGAGAAAGTGACCTTGCTCGGACTGAGGCTAGACAATCCCGAAGCGGGCCAGAAATTGCGTGATAAAATTCTGGGGCCGACGGATGACTTGGTCTATATCGAAAGGTCGGAAGAAAACCTGGGCATGAAAGGCGTGGTCAGGCGGCAATTCCCCATGAAGCTTGCCTTTGGATGCACGGCTCACAAAGTGCAAGGCATGACGATGACCTCTGCAGTGGTGTCTCTTAAGCGTGTGTTTGAACCTGGAATGGCCTATGTTGCCCTAAGCCGCACGACGTCACTTCAGGGATTGAGGGTCATAGACTTTGACGAATCCAAAATCTATGCCAATCCCAACATCACGACGGCAATGGACAGTATGACGCGCGCTTCTTTCCAAAGTACAAGACCATTGTTGTACTTTTCCAAAATGCCGCAAACTGCTTTTCCCACCTTGACCATTGTTCATCACAACACAGAGGGCCTTCCATCTCATATTGACGACTTAAAGTCTCATCATGAGTTGAGGCTGGCAGATGTCCTTTGCCTCACTGAAACTCATTTGTCTGGATCCTTCTTCCCCCCTCCCTTGCAACTGGAGGCATGCAGCACTTTTGTGCGCAACAGACAAGTTTCATATTCAAATAGACTGGACATGGCCCAAAAAGAGGGTGGCGGAGTCGCAGTCTATTATCGCGATTGTCTTCAAGCGGAGCCCCGTCGGTTTATTCGGAATGTGGTTGACCTGGAATTTGCTGTCATCAGGGTTGACGCTCCCGTCCAGGCTTTGATAGCTACGGTCTACAGGCCACCCAACCTGAGTCTTGGCACCTTTCTTCCAAACCTTGGAAGTCTCTTGGATGCCTTGGCCGTGATGGACTGCCAGCCTATTGTTGTTTGCGGAGACTTTAATGAGGATTTGCTTTCAAAGGGAAAGAAATCCATTCTGGACTTGTTTCAGTCCAGAGGCTTTTCACAGCTGATCACCCAGGCCACAACTGGAAAGCAGACACTGATTGATCACATTTACATATCTCGCCCAGATTGTTGTGTTCAATCAGGCGTTCTGCACACTTATTACAGTTACCACAGTCCGGTCTACTGTGTGTTAACTTCTTGTGTCAGCTCATTGTCGATCGCAAGGGCACCATTTTCACAAGTGCGCCTTTGCAAATGTTATTGAGCCTTTCATACCACTGCTCAAAAGAGGGGGATACTACTTTAAATTGAATTTAAGACATGGGATATGTCATTTAAGCGCTCCCTTATTTTGAGCAGTGTTGTATGACGGTACTTTTAATCAGTGTGCTTTTCTGTTAGCAGGACATCGTGCATTTGGACTTGAATGTTTTGTTTGTCCTTATTGTGATTGTGACTATAACACAATGAAAAGTGTTGGTGTCAGTGAGGTACTGCGATGGTAAGGGATGAACTGCGATGGTAAGTGATGATTGATTACTGAATTGATCTAGGCAAACATTGAACACTCATTTTTCATTTTCACATGCAATACAGGTGGATGGAGCGCAGCAAGGGGCGCTACTTGACATGGCCAAGGATATCAAGGTTGTTATGTCCGGTACAACTGGTGGAGAGAAAAGATGAAAAAAGGGATCCCGCAAACGTAGACCAAAATGATTTATTCTACAGGATTCCTCACTGAAAAACCGTCACATGTGTATTGGATGAGTATTTAGATTAAGTTTTAACTGTTCAGTTTTGCTGCCTATTTTCTAACAACTTGTTCCTTTGTGTGCTCAGGAAAAGATGAAGATGCTGTGTAACAAAGACCCAAAACGGCTCTTTTAAGAGCCGTTTTACATGTACTTTGGAGTAATATTCCTGCAATATTGATCAGCACCAACATGCCTTTTAATATGCAATGTCAAATTTAAACACTGCATTCATACTGTATTTGCTCCATGATACAGTATATTGCATTTTATATTTTAATCACTTACACTATAAGCAAGAAATTAAACTGATTCCCTTTTGATATGACTAAAATGTCAATCAAGACATAAGGGAAGCCATTACACATGTAATAACTGCAGTTATTACAAATTGTCCTGAACTCTATTCCTGCTGACACAAATTGAGAGGTAAAGTACACCAACATTTGGCAAACAGTTCAGAGCATGCATCTTTCCACCTTGCAAGAGTCAGCAGGCCCATTCAAAATTTCCGCGGAAATTTTTCTAGTATTATTCTTCTTCTTCTTTTTATTATATTTTTTAATCTTCCACCGATTTTTCCGCAAGGGAATTCCCAGTTACCATGGCGACGCTATTCCCAAAAAACTCCCAAATAAAGTCCCATACGAATGAATGGGAAACCGAAAGAGATCAACTCCAATCAAACACCTTTTTCCAAGACACGCGCATACGTTGACCGACCGATATGAATTTTAGCTCCGATATGAATTTTAGCTCATTTTGTTGGAATTTTTGTCATCTTTAGCTCAGTGTCAAAAAAAAATATTAAGGAATGAAAGCTCTCCCCCCTGTGCGGGTTCAAAGACAGTGAGCAAAGGGTGAAAGTCGCCTATTTAGAGTGTGACTAATTAAGGCTTCAGTGACGGGAACCAAAAAATCTATTTCCAAAAGTTTCACTTCAACTCGTCACCATGGCCACAATCTTTGCTCACTAGACATCAAATTGGCACATTTTGTAGCCACAAGCCTCTGCTTTCTGAAAAACTAAGTTTTATTTGGCTAAGGTGTCATTTAGTACCTTTATTTTCACTTTAAGCGAGGAGAAGTCGGACTATTTCGATCTCTTTTCAATGTTATTTTCGCCGTTTTTCCCTCTTTATTTTCGATCAATCATAAGTTTTCAACCTGCTCCTAAGTTGGTCATTTTTCATCCGATTAAAAAACTGAGAACATGCTCGCGTTCCCCAAACCCTTGCCGTTCTAACGAGCCATTTCTGCAATCTGCATCTTCAACCGTTAGGTCGTGAGAGGCTTTTGTTTGAGGTGAGCGTATCCTATACAAAATCAATGGAATGTGGGTGCGTGACGTCTCGCAACAAGTTAAAATCAAATGTGTGTGCGTGAATGATCTGTCGTTTTTGCATAGCAACTGCCTCAGCCAATCATCTCTCACTGTTGAGCTCAACTCAGCCCCTTTTTTTCTTGGTGTACTCAAGGCTTGGCCTATATACGACTACTACTATTGCAAATACTATTACTACTACTACTATCTTGGCCAATTGATTAGGTACACCCAGGATTCTGGTCAATTAATTAGGTACACCCTGGATTCTCGCCACTCCGCCTACCCAGGGCGGCGGCCATCTTGGCCAATTAATTAGGTACACCAAGGATTCTCTCCCCTCCGCCCACCCGGGGCGGCGGCCATCTTGGCCAATTGATTAGGTACAGCCAGGACTTTTCAGTCACAAAATGTTTTTATTTGATTATTTTCCAAATTTGTAGCGTGACTATTACTGTGTTTTTTTGATGATTATGGTTTATTATTAAATACTATAAATTGTCCATTTCCTTTGCTAAAATAAATGTTTTCTTTTATAATATTGATGAGTTCTTCAAGATGCACAAACAGTGACTGTGCGCATGTTGTCTCCACAGTTTCCTCAGGGCACACATACACATTTAAAAGTAATTTGTAAGATGTTGATAAAAATGGGTTAATGGTGTAAATCAACAAATTCAAATTGGAAGGTTCATTTAACTAGATTGTTTTATGTTCAATATACTTTTAAAAAAAAATCAGTGACATGTACAATGTAGCCAATAAAAAAATATATAATACTGGATATTTTGTAGAAACATTTCATCATTTGTAAAGATTTGTCTGTGTTGAATAATTTAGACAGGTGATAATTGCTGAAATTAAAATAACAGATTCATCACATTATTTTAAATACATAGTAATTAAAATATGTGTCACTCCCTTAACACTGAAAACAAAGATATGAATTAGACAATGGTTGGTTCTTTTTAGTGGTTAAAAAAGTGGATGTTTGAATTACAATTTTTATCTTTTTATATGTATTTATTTTTGTATGTTGATGTGCAAAAAACACATACAATTGGTCAAGCAGCGCATCCACCACCAGACAGCCTGTCCTGTATGTAGCAGTATGTCCTACTCGCAACCCGCGAGTGTTGTATGACACAATCCGCATTATTGAACCTTGCAGCTGCACGCAGCGCAGTTGCCCCCTTAAACTGGTCTCCTCGGATGCAGCGCGCTCCAACCTCACCATCGGGCTGCAACCCATCTTGTGATAGTTGGAGTTCGTGTTGTCCTATCTCTTTTCCCTGATTGGTCGTTTTCTGCTTGTCTGTGCTGTGGCCAATTAAAGACGCATGAATGAGACTATTTTAGAAGGTTCTCGACGACGGTCTCGTCCCATTTCATCTCGTCTGAGGTAAGTGTTGCACGGCAATTATTTTTAGTCTGATGTATAATGCTAAATAAGTTAGATTTTGCAAGTTTTCCCCATCCTAAACTACATCACGTTAATACTGGCGATGTATTGAAACGTATTTGATGTGTTTGAATATGGAGGTAAATATGGTGCAAAACTAACTTGTGCAAAAAATTTGTACCTGTAGAAAAAAGTCTAAATTTGTATCTGTAAAAGTCGTGATTTGTATCTGTAAAAAAAATGTGTGCCTGTAAAAAAAAAATTTGTGTCTGTAAAAGAAATTTGTACCTGTAAAAAAAAAATGTGTATGTGTAAAACAAATTTGTATCTGTAAAAACAAATTTGTACCTGCAAAAGTCATGATTTGTATCTGTACAAATTTTTTTTTGTACCTGTACAAAAACTATAAATTTGTATCTGTAAAAGTTGTGATTTGTACCTGTAGAAATGACAACTTGTAGTCAAAGAAGTCGCCACTAGGAGTCACAAGTGGGTTTTCTGCTGCTGTTCAGTGACGTGAGTTTTGCCCCATTTGTCGCGCTACAAATGGAGCAAAACTAATTTGTACTTGTAGAGCGCCGTGATTTGTACTCGTAAAGAAGGGGGCGGGCTCTGGTGTAATGAAGGGTTGTTTTGACCAATCAAGTGAGAAGGATTTGAGCGGATTGGAGCGCAACCTCATTGGTTTAGCGAACGACGGTGGCGGGACTCGCGGAAGGATACAAGCAGGACACATCGTCGCCAACATACATATTAAGAATACTTCAGTCTCTTTTGGTTTTTGCTATTACAAGGTAAGTATTATGTTACTTCATCATTCTTTCAAATATTGACGATGGTCATCCAACCTGTTTTTATGATTAGCATCACATGTTTAGCTTTCTAGCTAGCTGGCATTTGATTTCATGCTAAAGCAGTCTAGTCATTATCGTCATTTCTGGCGCCACGGACTTAATTGCATCTCATGCTTTGGAATATTGTGGCTATATGACAACAATGAACAACTAAACTACTTCATTATATGCCAAGAATGGTGCAGTGCGCTGCTCCCCTGTGTTGGTTAAAATTGTTATTTCTTGTATTAGTTAGCTGGCTAACAAACGAATTCATGTAGCTCACATATGCGCCATTGACAGGTACTGGAGGGAAGATGCACCCAATCGATGTTATGTATGTACACATTTGACTCCATAGTGTTCTTTATCTTGTTTTGCCTTCTAGAAAAATGACCGATCAGAGCAACAGCTCTTCGCTGCAGCAGCAGGTGAGCGGAATATCGCTACTGTCTTGACATTAATGGTGTGTTTTTTTTAAGTGGGTGGTCGACATATAGTTCACCAGCGCTCCCTTGAGCTTCTCGTAGCTTCAACTCAGTGTCTGAGTTCTTTTCAGGTCTATTTTGCATACAGTATTCAGCACGCACACCATGGGCCTGGTGCGGTTCTTGTCAAAGTAATAGTTATGCAGTAGTCTAAACGCAAAGTTGTGAGCCTGATGTAGTTTAATTTAGGAGAGTTACCGGTAGCAAGTTTATATGTATAGCATATATGCATACAATAGTTACATAACAACTAACGGGAGTTTCCATTTTTAATATTAATTTATCAGTTATGATGCCGTACTACTACTACTGTTACACTCAACAGGACGAGCATTTCGAATAACCCAACCAACCTTAAAAAACAACAACTGGCCTTTTGTAAATAATTCAGGAAAATGAGACGTCATCCCTTGATTGTGTAATTTGACAAATTCCTCAGGCGTAGGTGGTATCACTTTCTTAGATGTGGTAATCATGAGCCAGTGTAATTAAGTAGGGGTGTGAATTGCCTAGTACGTGGCGATTTGATCCGTACCACGATTCATAGGTCACGATTCTATTCGATACCAATTAATCCTGATACGAATCTATAAATTGTTTATTGCGTGTGTTTGTTTTTAACTCAAATTTAGAAAATACTCATCAGTTAACTTGTACGTGTACACTGTAAGATTTGTATGAACATTTATTTATTTACTAATACTAAACTTCAGGTTCATAACTGTGAGCCACTGTATTTAACAACAACCTGTTGAAATCTGTTTGATGTTTGAACAGTATTGAAATAAAATATTAAGGCTTAATGTCCATTAATATAACATTCTTCCATGTTTAACGTATGAACCCTAACCCTAAAGTAAGACGTTGGTTGAATATTTCCATTAAAAAAATTGAGGTTTAAAAATAGATTCGGCCGCGTATCAAATCAATTCAAGAATTGTGCTGTGCTCTGTAATTTCGTGATATATTGCTGAATCTTTTTTTAACACCCATATAATTAAGTCATATTAGTATCAAACACTTCACAAAAAAGAACAGACATACTGCAACAAAATATTTACTGTATATTAAATCTGAAATATGATGTACTATCCAATATGATAAACAATGCAATATTAGTTTATGATCATTTACAGTCCAGCTGGTTTTCAAACCTCAACATCAAGAAGCTATATGACTTCCTTAGAGGATCTATCAGCGGACCCGTTACTTAAGCTGACCCATGAAATCTTTTCAGTGGTCCATCCTTGTTCCAAGATGTGTCTTTAAAACAATTTACTCCCTCCTTAAAACGGCTGCATAAGAAAATCTTTTGAGTTGCTTCCAAAGATTTGAAGGACAACTTGGAGCTCGTAGTTGTATGTTTCAATTAAGACAATCGAGATGAGCCCTTTTGTGTGATTTGTAGTGCTGTAGTTGGTTGTTTCCCCCTCTTTTTTGGGAATGTCTTGTATTTGATCCATTAAACAATTATTTAATTAATGTATCTTTTCATTTTTCAGCTGTTCAGCACATGTGACAACACATCCATTTAGTCACTCAAAAATCTCATGTTCCAGCTGTCTCTAATTGCTGTATGCAGTCTTCACATACCTCTATATTTTCAGAATACACTAAATGTGGAATCAGCAGTCCGTGTGCTGCTTGACTGCTTAAGTCATCAGCTTGGAAGCACCACAAGTTCTTCACCTGTTGCTCAACCTACATCCCAGCACACTGTTCAACCAGCAGCTATGAGGCCTACCAGCAGTGTCATAGCCAGACCAGGCACAGTGCAGCAAGAGATGCAGAGGTAAGTGGCCATTACAATGTGCTAGCTTGTTTTTGAAAAATGGAAGCCCATATTACATTGGTTAACGATATTACGATTTTAGAATGAGAGTACTCATGTGGTATGTAGCTTTAAAAAACAACAACTTTGTACCATTGAATTTAAAAAAAATTATTAAATATAATATATTTAGAATATATATTTGTCTTTGAGTCACTGACAGATATTAGATCCTTGACAATTTAATGTTCACTAATTAAAAACTTTTTGTGCTTCATAGATGTTTCCCAGTGTTTGCTTCTCGAGGTCAGAAGCGCAAAAGAAGTTTGGCAAATCCTCCTAATGTTTCTGTGTGTAAGTTGATAGAACTGCAGTTCTGTCTGCTATCAACAAACCTGGAAAAAACGCCAAAAGAGGAAACTTTTCTCTTGGAAGCGGGTCTTGGGAGGAGGACCATAAATATGGGTGACAATGCCGATCACGCAGAGGTAAGCCTAAAAGACAATTCTACACTTGAGTCTTGCCATTGTATTGTTTTTTAATGTTTTGTTTCCTTCTGTATATGTGTGTTTCCATTACCCTCAGATTTGCGCAAAATGCAAGTTGTGCAAAAGCAAACTGTTAATGGAAACACTGTAATTTAAAAAAAATGCAAATATCGGCCCAAAAAATTTGCTTTCCCATGGTTTTTGAGACATGTCTAAATACAAGTATTTCGCAAAAGTGTAATGAAAATAGTGTTGCACGGGATACCGGTGCCAGTACCGTACCTTTATGTTTTGGTGTCAAAAACGGCTCGGTATAATTTTTTTCTTAGTACCGGTACTTAAAAAAAAAAATACGAGACAGCCCGCCAACTCTTGTTTTCTATCTACCGATATGTGGAAAACGCCTTAAGTAAGCGACACGCCTCTTTTAGCGTGTGTGCGAGAGGGCGCAGGAAGATAGCTTCACGCACTGAAGCGCTTGCTGGACGTGCACTCCTCGTGGAGAAGCATGAAGCGCTAATTAAGCTTATTAAGTGTAGTGCTCGCTGGACGTCCACGTAAGCTATGCAACAGCATTGGCATTGCCTACGCATGTTTTCAATCAGCACACGAAGAACACGTGTGGTTTTCAATTTTCAGTTTTAGAAAGGTTTTGTGACAAGAGCAAATGTTTTTCGTGAAGAAGCAGAAGAAAAAGCAGCAATCATTCCTGCAGTGGACTTAGGCACGGTGCGTTCAATGAACAGGCACACAGTAGGATATCACACTTATGCATAGTAAAAGCTCAGACGACTGACAGAGCAACAGACACAGGTTGTGACGCATTTTTGACACTTCCCTTAAAAATAAGTGGAGTTTGAATTATTTTGTTCCCAATTTGTAGTATTTGATGATGCATTCGACTAATTAGGAGCGAAATGGAGAAGAGCCGAGACATGCACGAACAATCAAGCAACGTTACATTGAGTTATTGGAGTGCCACTATTGCCAATTTTTAAAACGGATGACATCAAATGCAGTCAAATATAGCACTTCAAGAATACAGAATGCAATGTGAAAGCACATACAGTATAAACATAAATATATACCGTATGTACATAAATTTAACATGTATACATCCCAATATTTCAAATTAATAATAAGTAAAAATAATTTGAAGTTCTTTAGCCAGTTTTAATTTTGCTGCTTTTGCTGATGTTTTAGAGTTTTGTCTAGCGTTTCAGTACCGGCATTGAGGTATTTTATGCAGGTTTTAGTATCAAAGTCAAAATTTCGGTATCGTGAAAAGACTAAATGGAAACCAGTGTTTTCCCCAGCGTTTTAATAGAGCGGCGAGCCGCCAGGCTTTTCTTGACCCTCCGCCAGGCTAAGCGTCCCTGGAATTAACCGGGTACAAAAAGAAAAAAGAAATTGCTCCACAAAATTCTAAATTCGCTCCTTAAAGAAAGAAAAAAAAGGAGAGGAAAAAAGAAATTTGCTCCTCAAATAAAGTCATGATATGCAAAACTGCTCCGCAATTACTGCAAATAAATAAATTAATTCTGATCCTTGTGCGCATTGACTCCCTCTGTCAAACGGACAACGAATTATAATCACAAGATGTCGGTCGGTCTGTTTGGTTACCCTCTCGATACCGTCATTTGAATTTTCCACCATATCGCAAAACTGTTAATTTTCATTTGCAGCTAACAAAGTTTTATGAAAATTTATACACACCCACTTTTCAATAAATAATGATGTGCAGGAGAAGGAGCGACACACACTTTTGAACAGAACACTGCTTGGGTGACTTCATTTGTGTGATCAGAAGCTTCTGATAATTATAATACCTTTGCAAAGGGACTTCTTCACCAGAATCTCACCATTCAGTTAATTGAACACGCAAAGAGTAGAATACAAATATTGTAAACTCTAACAATACATACTTCAATTATATCAGTATATGACTGCCATTTTGACGTAGCATCACAATTGTCAATGAAAACACTGAAAGTTACAAAACATGACATATTTGTCACAAGGCCTCAGCAGAAACTCATAATCTTTAAGAATCCCCCCCTTTCAGGTACATACCTCTTTTTTTTAATTTTGTTGATCAATTTAATACTTCTAAATTATGCCTACTAATGCCACAGAATGGTTTCCTAGTATTATTGCAACTTTGCGTAGTTGAATTAATTGTGAGTGTAACATTTTATTTATTAATGTCTGGAATGCTGTTACAAGCTGCAAATTTAACCATCATAGTAATTGTCTTTATTATAATTATGTGCATACACAAACGAATTGAAGCTGTAAAGTAATGATGGTTATTTAACTGCAGCAAGTTGGTGATGCGTTATTATTCTGAACATGATTGCAAACTACCGATAGTTTGCGGCATATCAGAAATATATATATTTTTTGTGAATATCTGAAAAGGTTATGGTGGTATATTTTGTTTGTTGATGAAAGCCCTTCAAATTTGTATAGTTTCTGTTACGGTGTGGTCACGGGGCGGTGTGGTGTCTGTCGGCGTGTGAAGTGGAGGACCCAAAATGCAGGGAGGCAGGAGAACCACAGCAGGAGCGAGACTGGCGTGCTTTATTTTTCAGAAAACACTAACCAGGGTACTGGTTAATGCTAACTAAACAACAAACTGAAAAGTTACAAAATCAAACTGACAGCCAGAACTCCGGTGGTGACCGTGACAAGCGGCAATGATCGCACGCCGACTGATCACCACCCGGGAACTAAATACACCCACACTAATTGGGTAACTCGCCACACCTGGGGCCAGGCACAAGTGGCCGAGGGCCCGGATTGGTCAACCCGCGGAAAGGCTGGAACCCACTCAGGACCAATCGGGACCCTCAACCAAAACCAGATCTTCCCAGACATGACAGTTTCTTTGTTTGTTTTTCTTACTTTTTAAGGAGGCGGTGGACAAAGAAGATTAAATCCTGTGGCTCAAGGTTCACAAAGATACACTGCCAAATCTCTCAAAACTGCTTCGAACAATGGGAAAAATGTGCTGTACATTGTCCCTCTTCAAGAAGAAATAGATACTACCCCACTGCCGTATGATGCTGCTGAGTTCAACAAAATGCCCAAAAATGGATGCATGACCTGTGGCCAGATGGTTCCATTGCCCCTGATCCAGGTCCACATTGAGTCCTGTAGAGCTCATGTAAGTTGTCTTTACAAATGTTTCCCTAATAGATAAAATCAAATTATTACATTTGCTCAGCTGTGGTAGCATTTTTTCCCTTTATCTTTGTAGTCTAAGGGCTATCTTTTCGTACCCAGCTCTAATATAGTGCAAAGCTCAGTCTACTCTGCACTTGGTTTGATTTTTGTTGTATTTGACTACTCCTTTACTGGCCAATGATAATGGCTCTACTTATTATTTCAGTTCATTGTGAGGCACACGGCCTACATACATACGTACATTCGTGACTGGCTGAATGTTGGCTGAATATGCGTGGCAGGAAGTTCCCGTAACTTAAAGGCGCATGTCAAATTTTGGAGTGTTAAAACAACCATATTTATCACCCACACATGCTTAAGAAAAATGTTAAAGGACAGGAGGCACTACTGTGGCACAATGGCTGTTGCCCCTATTTTTCCTGTTTTGTCAAATAATGATGACGGTTTCGGGACGGAAACGTAAGGTTTCACCTTGAGCGTGACGTCAGGCGTTTGCACGCTCTCACGCTCTGCAGAAGCGCTGGTAAGGTGGAAGTGTTTGGGGGTTGTTTCTAAGAGTCCGTGGGAAAAACAAGTGTGTGCGACAGCGGATATAAAAGTGTGTAAAGAGGTAAAACAAAAATATCACCAAAAAAATCAATAATTATCTTAAGCGGGTAAATGAATAAGTCAATTAAATGAAAAAAAAGTAGGTAAGTAAGTGTGTTTTAAGAGTGGGTAGAGATGAAAGTGTCCTAATATTTAACGGAAGTTCAATCCATGGGGAGAGATTTTTGTAAAATCTCCCAAACTTTCTAGAGAGGAAAATAATGTGCTGTTAAGCACAATTTAAATTTAAGTAAAACAAAAAAGTTGATTATCTAGAAATGAAAGTTGGTCGATCATTAGTAAGTGGGAATATATTTTTATTGTCTTCTTTATTCATAATTGTTCTTTCACCGTGCGAAAATATTTATATTTAATCCAAATACCTGATTATTCAATAGAATTTTCCATATGATGTTTGTATACCTAAATATTTGATAGCTGCAGCACTAGAGGGGATGCTATACTGTACCATACATAATATAAATGGATAATGAAAGAGATGACCTGACGCTTGGGGAGGACTGGCCAATTGGGAATTTAATGAGTTTCCCAAATGCCCATTCCATCCACGGCGACAAATCAAATAGTAATGGCTTGATGCCGGTCGAACAACGAATCGGCATGTTGGACACTGCACCACCGCTCCCTGGAAAAGTTCAGGCTCAGGATTTTTTTAAAAACTTTAAGCCCTTGATAACACCCAGTGGTGAAGTCCAGGGTATACGCGGGTATACTGAGTATACCCACTTCTTTTTCAGTCAGCATTGAGTAAGTCAGACACCTATGCTGTTTTCGTGTGTAGGGTGTTTCAGTTCTCCGAAGTGCTTTGGAGAACTGAGACACCCTGGCCTACACACTCACACCTATCAACGGCAACGTTCAATTGAGCAGCGTTACAGAAGTTGGAAGTCCGTGGCATGTTGCCCATATCTGCTACTATACGTGCTGGTTGCTATAAATCAATAAAAAAATATACTTTTTTTTTTATTAACTAGTAATTGACATTTGATTATTTTCCACTAGAAAACCTGACGATTTCTCACCGCACACTTGTTAAAAATCACAGGGTTAACAGATAAAAGTCATTTTAAGCATAGCAATTTTTTTGTCAAATTACTTCTTTTTTAAACTCCTGTCACAGGCACCTGTCTATGAACATTTGGCTTTTTCGGTGGAACTGTCAAGTTTGTCTTATGAAAATTCTATTCATTTGATTCCATATTTTCCATAGACGAAGGATGATTGTGAAGACGAAACGGTCCCGACAGCAGAACATGATTTAGAAGTAATTAGTGAGGTAAGCAATCCGTGTATTTGTGTAACAGTAGTGTGTTTATTCAAATGTCATGATCTGCTATACTTTGTTCTATATTGTATTCAACAGTTATGTTACTTCTACTTTATGAAACCATGTCTCTATATGCTTGGTACTTTTAGGACTCCTGTCCAATTTGTGGAAATATATTTCCTGCGGAAATTGTTGCACACCATGCAAGTTCATGTGGTGACAGGTATGACAGACGTAAATTTAGAGATATCAAAACTGCATGAGAATATGCACAAAATACTACAATTAATTTATTACTTATAATGGTGCTTGAAATGTAAAGCGTAAATTTCCCCTTAGGGGTAGAGTTCGCCAGTCGGCGAGCTGGCGGACTCAGTAACAGGGGTTAACTTTCACAAAGAACGCTGGGGTGACGACCGGGGCCTTCCCCCGCTGGGCCTGGGGTTCGGGGGTGTCGGCCGCCCTCCGGTGCCCCCATCTCCTCCTTCTGCCCCCGGTGTTCCGTCCCTCCACACGGCGGGGGGTGGGGTGGGCGCGGCTGCCCTCTCCGCTCCGCTGTCCGGCCCCTCTTCGGCGCCGGTGCCTGGGTGCGGGTGGTCCCCGGGGGCTGGGGGTCGGGGGTTGGGGGGCTGCCGGTTGGTCGGGGGGGGGGGCTTTGTTGGGGGGGGCGGTGGTGGGGGTTGCGGGGTGTGGGGGTGGTGGGGTGTCTGGGGGATTGGGGACCTGGGGGCGGCTGGGGCTGGGTTGGGGTGGGTGGCGGGGTGGATGGGGGGCGGGGGTTCGTGGGGGGTGTGGGGGTTGGGGGCCGGTGGGGTGCCTGGCGGGCCTGCAGTGCCCCGTTCTGCTGCGTTGGGTCGGGGGCGCGGGCCGTGTTGGGGCGGGGGGTGCTCCTGCTCCTGGGATTGCTCTTCGGCCGGTGGTCCTGGCGGGGCCCGGGGGTCGTCCTTTGGCGCTGCCGCGGCCTGGGGGGCCCTGAGGTGTTGCGCTTGCTCTGTTCCGGCAGGGGTCAACGGCTCCCCTCTTTGGTGGAGATTTTCAAGCATGCCAGATCCACCACACCAGCATCTACCGAAACTCAGACACAATCTGTTTCCTCCTCAGGTCATTGAATCGGTGGAGGCTGGTGTCTGTGGATCTCACTCGGCTTCGTCTGTCCTTGTTGCATGTTGCATGAATATTTTTATTGTGGGAGTACAATGCTGTAACAACAGCAATCCCACATGAACATATGAAAACATGAAAAATACAAATTTGAAGGCCAGAAAACCCATGACCTGAAAGATGGATGTGATTGCTTGTGTTTTTAGGAGATGTGGCCATTGGAGAAGGGGTTAACAGACACTTCTTCAGTATGATAATGCACAAGTTACAACATGGTTTCAAACTTGATTGCGGTAGGTCTTAAAGAATCCTAAAGACACTGGCCCAACTCCACTAAAGTTTGTTTATTTAAGTTGCAAGGCAAAATAGAACATAAATGTTAGATAATTGACTCATGATCTTATGAAGGAATTACGTGCACCATCCTGGCAGACAGCTTTAGTTATGGTCAGTGATTATATTGCAAATTATTGTAAATTAATCATTCAGCAAATACAAGTTATCATTCAGCTATACTATGAATAACTAACAACAGACAGCATAGCCATAACACATGACAAATCTGTCAATCTAAAGATTAATACACAATCATAGGCAGGAAATTGCAATCATGTGGTTATTATAACCGTATTAAACATAAAATGGCAAACCCCATTAACATTTTTTTTAATTTTTTATAGGAACCGCATGCGGCACTGTGCTGTTTGAAGGCCAACCAGATCATTTAATTCCTGCCACTTCCCAAGTATTTGCACATAATGACCTGTTTGTCATGGCAGGAAGAATGATTGGGCATTCTTTCCTTCATGGGGGCCCTTGTCTGTTAGGTATTAGCCCAGCAGTAATTCATGTGTTGCTTGGTAAATCACCACAGACAGCGACAATCATGTTAGAAGATGTGGCAGACATGGACATCGGGGAGACCATACGCCCGGTAAGTACGGTAAAGTGCAAGGTTATCCATTGGAAAACATTGTCATTCAATGAAAAAATATGGACTATACTTTTACTTTTTAAATGTAATTTATTGGAAATAAATGTGCGGTATTTTCTTTTTAAAGCTGTTTGAGAATCAAGAATCTGCTGGAAAGGAAGAAACAAGTGAAAAAAGAGGACTCAATGAGTGTCAGACAACGGCTGTTAATGACCTGGCATTGGCATGGGACATGCCTATATTAACGGCTAGTAACAGCACCTGGCTCCTTCACAATCTACTTCAGCATGCAGTAAGTGTGGCTGACTAGCGTTATATCCATCAAAAGTTGTCCTACTTAAGTGTCTCCTATCTAACAGTATATCATGCTTTGATAAATGTACATTTTACACATTACCTCTGTATATGTAACTGGATAGCCGATAGGCCAATTCCATATTATTACTCTCAATAAATGTTTCTCGGCATACAATTGTTAACTTTGTATACATTTTTACTGTTTTACTTTATATTTTAACCATTTTGTAATTAGTTATAGCTGTGTAGATGTAGGTATAATTATGTTAACTCAGTATGGCTGAATGAATAGAAATATATTCTTATCTGTGTTACTTTCATGAGAAAGAGCAACGGGTCTGTCTATTCATTCGCTATCTCTAAATGGGAGGGCCGGATTCTGCTGTGTCGGAAGGGAGTCAGGCTTATTGTTATTGTATTTTTTCTAATCTGATTTATACCCATGGGAACGGATTCTCTTGTATTCATTCAGTTGTAACCAGGTGTGTTGTGGGCTGACTTTTCTATGAACCCTCTTTTGAATAAATAATGATGTGGGCTGGAGAGAAGACACATTTGAACAGAGCACTGCTTGGGTGACTTCAATTGTGTGATCAGAAGCTTCTGAAAAATATTCACCTTTGCAAGGGGACTTCTTCACCAGGATCTCACCATTCAGTTAATTGAACACGCAAAGAGTACAATACTTAATATTGTCTACTCTAACACAATCCTATAGGAGGATCTTTGATGAAAAATGTTTGCGCATGCGCGGTTGGTTGTGTGACAGAAAATGATAGCGGGCTCAGTCGCGCTGTATAGATGAGACGTCAAACAATATCGCCCATTTCAAGGCGAGGAACAAGTCAGGGTGGCTGTTGATCATGCTTTGGAACACCTGAATAAGACTGAAAAAGAAATATGACTTAGTGTTTTTTTATAGCTACTGCACAAACTCGATTTCTTCGTTTTTTAAATCCTCTCCAAATAACAAATCTATAGGCTCAAGTAATTACCGGTAATAAAGTGAGCCTCACAAACCCTGTCAGCATCAACTGGAAACCAGGCTTTGAGCATCAAATTATACCCTCCTGATATCTCGCAGCCATCACAATATGTCACAATGAACATTATGTCACACACGATCCTCGAATATATTTACCGTATTGAAATTGGAGAACATTTGATTTACGATGTTTATAAATTTATTAAACATAAACAAGAGGACTTCAGACATTTTACAACTTGCCTTAAATACATGTATACATTATATGCTTAATGAGGGTTGTAGGAGGAAAATTGTACATTTTTTAATAAATGAATTATAACTAACTCAACAAAAGATGCCTCTGCCAAATCTAATATTGGGGTCTAAAGAACTGAGCGATAAAAGAAAAAAGGGGTCGTCAAAGCAGCACATACTGTCCAGTGTCCACTTGTTAAAAAAATTGTGACCACCTTGCCACACCTGCCTCCCGGCCCAACACTAAGAGCCTAGGAGCTGTATATGTCTAATCTGTATGTATACCTATAGTATATATAGTAGTCTTCTCTCAGGATGGGAGAGGTAAGATGGTCGCCCTGTGGCTTCAATGGCTTGCACGGTGTGTATGGGCGATCGGCTGTACAGCAATATATACAGACCAGTGTTTGAATGTGCACAGAGTAATAATTGAATTGAATTTACTGCATGTATATATTTACTTGGAGTCCCTTCATCCATACCTCACTCACCCCTGTGATACTTTAGGGTGCTCGGCCGAAACTCCCGCCAACTCAAACAGCTGAAGCAAGGACTAAAAGAAACCCTCATTATGCTGTTATTGGAGTCTCGACCCGATGCAGTGGCATCAGTTTTTCCAACAGAAACAAAGTCTGAGTGCAGTGTGGAGGTATTCAATGAAGCATGTCTAGGATTCTAAAATGTCTGTAATTTTCAAAATAAAATTTTTTGCATGGGAATTAACTGGAATTTATGGGAATGCAAACGGAAGATTTGATTTGACTCAAGATTGACCAGATAACTTAATTACACTTGGGTTAAATAAATACCTTTTTTTTTTGTTTTTTTTAAAGGTTGTGCGAGTTTGAGTGAGCCTGCTCATGGGCATGTTGGGGGGAAGGTTAGGGTTTTCTTTGTGCTGTACTATGGATGTTTTACTCACTCAACGCTTTTGAGTTGCAATGTAATGTATGAAAGGAGCTATATCAATTTTGATTTGATGTGACAGTCTGGCAAAACAAAAAAATATTTATTTTTTCATTAGGGTTAGTTCAAGGTTGCAAAGATGTTTGCCAGACCCACCACCCATCCATCCATTTATTACCGCTAATCCGGAGTCGGATTCACGGGGGCAGCAGCTTTAGGAGGGAAGCCCAGACCTCCTCAGCCACTTGAACCAGTTCCTCCGGCTGGATCCTGTTAGAGTAGACAATATTAAGTATTGTACTCTTTGCGTGTTCAATTAACTGAATGGTGAGATTCTGTTGAAGAAGTTCCTTTGCAAAGGTTTTAATTACCAGAAGCTTCTGGTCCACATAGACAAACCATCCAAGCGATGTCTCTGTTCAAATGTGGCTCCCTCTCTCCAGCTCACATCGTTATTTATTCACAAAAAGGGTTCAGAAAAAGGTCAGCCCACAACACACCTGGTTACAACTGAATACAAGAGAATCCGTTCCCATGGGTATAAATCAGATTAGAAAAAATACAATAATAATAAGCCTGACTCCCTTCCGACACAGCAGAATCCCCGGAACCTCCCTTTAGATTACGAATGAATAGACAGACCCGTTGCTCTTTCTCATGAAAGTAACACAGATAAGAATATAGGTCTATTCATACAGCCATACTGAGTTAACATAATTATAAACGGCTAAAATATAATTTAAAACTGAAAAACAATGTTAATAACTTAAAAATCCCTCATTTGAGCTCATAAGAGCTCAACACATTAAAACATTTTTTTTCAATGGTTGTGTGGTAAAAATAATTATCCTTAAAACATCCCTTTAGCAGAAGAGGAGGTAGTTTAGCAATCATTTGACATTAAAAAACAATTTGATACATTTAAAAGATTTTTAGTGAAATAAGCATAGCATATGTGAGGCTTAACATAAAATGTTGTTCATTAAAAAGTGTCGCAATGTATCGGCAGACGAATATGTGTTCTTTGAAGCCATCTTGTGATGAAGTTCTTTGAAGGTCTTTTTTTTTTTTTTTTTTTAATGAAAAGAGTGTCGCAATAGTTCGTCTCTTCTTTAAGAATTTGGGGTAGACTACCCAAATTCTTCGATTTGTCACCTGGGATTATTCTGCCCAAAATGTGACTGATCAAAGGAATGATTGCCCAAGAAAAGGCACTTGCTCTTGATCCGTTGACTGATGTCCTCAAACGGCAGCTCCGGAACCGGGCACGGATTCAGCTGACGTGGCTCCAGGTCGGAGGTGATAAGATTGATGCTCCAGTTGTGGAATTTCGTCTCTCCTTTCAACCTGAGAGCATCAGTTGATGAGATGGCCGAGCCTGGCACGTCTCCTTTCCAGTTGTGGAATTTCTCCTCATCAACCCCCTGGGGCCGTTCTCCTGAGTGCAGAAACTTTTCATTTTTAGTTTCTCATAAACTCACATAAATTTTATTTGGAGGAAAAAAAACCCTGATAGTTTTTGTTAGTTGGGATTAGTAAATGTTATTTGATTAAGATCCGTAGGTCCTGTGCTGTTGGAACAGGAAAAGATCTATTTTTGTGACATTAAAATAGAGCCCAGCCCTTGATTGAGTTGAATGACATTCGCTCATTCATTAATATAAGACAGAGCTTGTAAATATTTATCTTTCAAATAGGTTTTGTTCAATAATAGGTAATTTTTTACCATGACTTAATTTGTTCTAAATTTGCATAACTGTGCCTTTCATATCTCTTATTCTCTTCCCAGAATCCCATGACCGGCCGAATCCTGGCATGCTGGGAAAAACTCACATATATTCATATTATCTATACTCTTTTGCAAACACTGGGCTCCAAACATTACATTTTTCAAATATGATTCTGAGATAAAAGATATAATATAATATAATTACCTTCATTCGGCGAATATGCATTATTGTCCTTGCTTGCTTCAGACTTACTTTGCGATCGATTTCCTCTGATAGATTTCTTCAAACTGTGGATTATCATTTTCAAACTCATCCTGTCAATTGGAGTGTAGGCCGATACCCCACAACCTTTTTAATTTCGTTTTTAAGTTTGATTTTAATTTTCTAACTCGTCTACATTGGTTAAATTCTTAAACATAAACTCCCTCATTTGACAAAGATCCACTGATTTTTTCAAACACGTCAAGATAAAGGGAGGACAAAATAGAGACCTCATGACTCAAAAGACGTCATAAATAACTCAACCCTCTAAATCAGGCTATGCGATAAACAAAAGAGCTACAAAACACTATAAAACTAAACATAAGCAGATACAACTTAAGACACTAATATATGATGACTTTGGGGCCATAAAAATAGAGGTAACCATATTACTCTAATTCTCCTAGAGTCCCGAAAATTATTTAAACTGCCAATTCTCCTAGAGTCCCGAAAATTATTTAAACTGCCAATCAACCTCACCTCTTTTATAGATTAGTGGGGCTGAGGATAAAATCACACAAAATTCACAAATATCTACCATTTCCTAGATTCAATCAAACTAAAAATCATCTTCAAACTGCTAATCTTTCACATATTAGCGGGGCTCATAAAAAACACAGCACACAAAATATTTCTGGGATTTATAAATCACAGTGCTGTTAAAAAAAAATAAAAAATCAAACTTAGCCATCAAACTCTTAGTTAGTCTTTTACTCGTTACTACTCATTCTATTCTATTATTTATTTTATACTATAGCTGCAGCTGGACGAAGTCCAAAAAAGTTCCTCACGGGGAAAATAAAAATATATCATATCATAACATATTAATAAAATTCCCATTGTACCAATTCAGAAACTGATTCTCCCAAAAATATATGCAAAAATTTAGTAGGCTATAGATTGAAATAAATTTTCTCAATCCCTCATTTCAAATTTACATATGTCGTTTTCAATTTTCTGAAATATCTTGCTATAGATCACAGTTCCCCACTCAACACATTAAAAATGCCTTGCATATCACTATGTAGCATTTTACTGAATGGATCACATCTCATTCCGACCACCAACTTTCTTTGTCCAGACCCCCAGCAAAAGGCAGGACGGCAGCTGTTGTCAATGTTCAGTCCTGGCCAGCATGGCGGCTGTTGTGGCAGCAATGTTCAGAGCAGGCATTTAGATTTCCTCCGGATGCAAAACAGCCATAGGGGAGAAGTCACTAGAATGAGGCGTATACACAGTCACTGGGCATTGAGGAATTTGAACATCATGTTTTTCTTAGGCACAGGACGAGAAGACTGTTGCTCTGCGGCTTTAGACCTTTGATCTCTGCCACATCCATTCAGACGCTGTCTGCAATGTGGATCCGATGACACACAGTCTTTCTGAGAGCTCACCTGATCAAAAAATGCACATTCGTTGATACAATGCTTTAAAAATGCCAGACTGAGGATATGGGATCATAGCAAGACAGTTCACTCCCTGCTTTCTCAAAAATGTTTCGTAAAAAAACACAGCCTCTTTATTCATTTCTTTTTCTTTTTTTTTCAATACCCCTTCAAATAGCTACTAGCCATACAACGTATCAGCAGCTGGGGCGCATCAGTGAAGGCCATCAAACCCTCATCTGCCTTGGAACTCAAACATCAGTTTCTGAAATGACACACTCAGAATTTTTTTTTTATTAAAAATCATTATCAACATGTCAATTCCAAAAACATTCATAACTCCTTATTCAACTATCTTACTTCCAGCCACAGCTATAAAGATGTAGGCATAATTATATCAACTCTCAAACAAAATGCCATTATTTTATCATTACTCTTTATTCATTTGTCCCGAAAAGGGAAAGTTAACAAATTAACCATCGTCATCAATCATTAAAGTGTAAAGATTTATTAGCTCAGTCAAATACTATTACTTATTTTATATTGTTTATCATTCCTCTTACCATTTTGACAAAAAAAGAGTCCCATTACGAGGACACATTATGCTCACAGCGCACAGCCCAGCCCCCACCTTTTTTTCTAACCTAGAAACGGGGGAAGGGGGGGGGGGAATCTTAACATTATAAATCGCAAAACCTATTTTATCATATTCCCATTAATAAAACAAACGGCACTATCACAACAGTATCATCTCACACAAAACAACACCAAACTTAGTTAAAATATTAAAGAAAAACAAACAAAATCCCCATATGCACACTTCTCACTTACAAACCCCCACCTTTTTTTAGAAGCTAGGTCACACACTCAAATGCATACGCACACACTCTTCGGTCATTATAAAAAAATAAACGTTGTTATTCCTTCAATTCGTTGTCTACAAATCTTATAGCATTTAAACTGCAGTTTTATACGGTGATTTCAGTAAACGGGTAACTTTGAACAACCCATCCGTAAACTGCTCCACAAATGCTGGAGTCATTTTAGCATCAAATTCAGCCTTTTTCCATTACCAACAAAGAAAATACAAAAGTCTGACATACCATTTTGTCCAGCGAAAGCTTTGTATACAATCGATCCATAGTTCGTTTTTTCATTGTTCATCGACGCTTTTATTTTTCGCTGAACCGGAAGCGCATTCAGGACAAACCATTCTGTATCCGGGTCGAAATCGCCTCCATTTTTGTTTGTAGTTTTTGATGTATACATTCGGTTTTAATACAGTGACGTCTCACTTTTAGTATTAATAGTTCAATATGTTAACACATATGGCCACACACAGACAGACATAAGAATTACGTGACCTCTCGTTTATACACAGCGGTTACCCAATCCCGCTGAGCTAAACTGTTCTCCCTTTATTGCAAAATTTCTGCAAGGCGCATTTTCTTAAGAAATTGTCACGCACTAACGAACTCAACCGTGGAACAAAAGGAATTCAAACGGGAATCCTGACCTCAAAACTACATATTGTAGAAGTGCCAACAAAATAAATCACGTAATCTCTCGATTGCAAATACAGTGATACAAAATCCAATCATCGCTGTAATCAACCTGGACCCCTTTCTGTTCAATTTCAAACAGGCGCTTTTTTTAAAAAACATATTACGTGTAAATAGGACTTTTTCAATAAGAGCCATGAACAAATATGATACTCGTCCCCAAATCGGCCAAAACTGCTTAAAAAGCAGAGCGCATACCATAATCTTCAATATATATTATGGTCTAAGGATTCTTCATAGCGTTGACGAAAAACAAAACAAATCAAAAAATTAACCGCTATTTCTTCCTGTACAAAAAAAGCTTCATCACTTCGAGTCTGCATCACGTCACCTTCAAATGCACCACTCCACGACGTGTTTAGTTCAATATCGTCGGAATTATCACAACTCACAATAGAACGACATCAAACTACACTCGTTCACACAGATCTCTTTTAAATTTAGACAATTTTGGAAGACGAAAAAACCAGCTGCAGCGGACCAGACAGACAAAATTTCTTCTACGTGGATAAAGATCTCCACTTACCGGAATTAATATGGCGCCAGAAATTCCGCCCGTCAGGGAACGCCGCAGCCTGCTCAACGTCAACAACACCATCCGTTTGGTTCAACGGAGGAGACCATTCGTTATAATTCAGCGTCGGCGGTCACCATTTGTTAGAGTAGACAATATTAAGTATTGTACTCTTTGCGTGTTCAATTAACTGAATGGTGAGATTCTGTTGAAGAAGTTCCTTTGCAAAGGTTTTAATTACCAGAAGCTTCTGGTCCACATAGACAAACCATCCAAGCGATGTCTCTGTTCAAATGTGGCTCCCTCTCTCCAGCTCACATCGTTATTTATTCACAAAAAGGGTTCAGAAAAAGGTCAGCCCACAACACACCTGGTTACAACTGAATACAAGAGAATCCGTTCCCATGGGTATAAATCAGATTAGAAAAAATACAATAATAATAAGCCTGACTCCCTTCCGACACAGCAGAATCCCCGGAACCTCCCTTTAGATTACGAATGAATAGACAGACCCGTTGCTCTTTCTCATGAAAGTAACACAGATAAGAATATAGGTCTATTCATACAGCCATACTGAGTTAACATAATTATAAACGGCTAAAATATAATTTAAAACTGAAAAACAATGTTAATAACTTAACAATCCCAAGGCGTTCCCAGGCCAGCCCAGAGACATAGTCTCTCCAGCATGTCCTGGGTCGTCCCCGGGGTCTGCCGCCGGTGGGACATGCCCGGAACACCTCTCCAGGAAGGCGTCCAGGAGGCTTCCGAACCAGATACCCGAGCCCCCTTAACTGGCTCCTTTCCACGCGGAGGAACAGCGGCTCGACCCTGAGTCCCTCCCGGATGACTGAGCTTCTCACCAAATCTCTTAAGGGAAAGCCCGGACACCCAACGGAAGAAACTCATTTCGGCCGCTGTGTGGCAGACACTCGCAAAGAAATTTCAACATGTTCATTATTCCTTTGCGATTTACATAGAATGTTTGGTGCCGTAAATATACTTTGCAAGTGTCTTGAGAACATCTTTGCAACCTTAGAATAAATAATAATTAAAAACTGACAACAAAGAAAAACTCGCTACATGCACAGTCCCTTGCATGCAAACCTTTGACGCACAATTAGATACAACCTTTAAGCCCATATCCAAATGAGAGGGAGAGTGTTTGCTTAGGGTTAGGGTTATATTATTGAATATTCGTCATCATATGTTCAGTTATGCAAACATTTTTAATGTTTTTTCCTTGTTCCAAGGAAATTTTGATTTGGAATCATTTTCAGTGAACAATTCCAACCTTGAACAAAGTCTGATGAGAAATCAACAATCACATGTTCTCCTCAGCAGGATACACATTTCATTGTTAGGCTGTTGAGACCACAACATCAGCCTTCACACAATTAACACCCATGTGTGGATTGACCATATGTATAAATTAGAGAGAAAATTGTAAAATAGAATGAATTGGTTCAATGCCAACTATGGTGCCATAATGATTGTCTCATTTGCTGTCCTAGGTTGTTTTGGACCTAATCAAATGGCCTGAGGAATCTGGGTTGGACGATGAAGATGGTTACTCCGTTGACTGTAGATGTAGAATAATGGGGTACTTGCGTCAGTTTGTGGGGACAGGTAAATTACATGTTGATATTTGTGCACATTTTGTAATGCATAAATGCAGATTTTCAAATGTGGTTGAAAATCAAGGTTTTTTTAACCATTTTTTCTTGTTTATGAACACAAGTTGTATTATGAGTATTAAGCATAAGCATACACATATTGCTACAAGGCAGAATTTTAATTTATAGATACATCTGTGATTTGATTTTCTTAAATGATCATCCTCTAGCAGGGATCACTTTTTTTCCCAGATGTTGCAGAACCTGTTTTTTCTCAAAAAAAGTAAAAGTAATCTAATTGATTATTGTTACTTAATAGCATGCACAACTTAATTCCACTTTTTTTTCTCCTTTTTTTTAGAGTCTCAAGAGAATCTTAAAAGACTCCTGAAGTTCTGGGTGGGATGGGAGATACCCATGCCAGATATGAAAGTGGAGGTGGTGAGAGCGGAACATCCCACGTCTTCTACATGCTTCCAAAACTTAAAGTTACCTGGCCACTACAGCCATTACACAGAATTCAGTGACCATTTAAAGAACTGCATCGCCACAACTGATACTGGTTTTGGTTTGGTATAGATCAAAATCTTTATTTCATTACTTTAAATAATGTAGTTCTGATGTTTTGCTAGATAGGTTCTTATTACAGTTCATTGTCAATTTGTACGAAAAGACAATATATAGCACTAAATTATAAAATGTAATTTAGTGCAGGCAGTTTTAAACAAATAACAGCCCAGAAGCGCTTGGCTAGACCCTACACATAGTTTATACTGTGCATGTAGTTCACTGCAGCCAAATAATGGTCTACTCCCATGCGTGTAGAAGGTCCTGCTGGATCCACAGCAGCATGGAGTCCAGCCAGTTCTTGAGGTGTCAAAGGGCAGTCAGTTTCAGGCACATAGACACAAGAGTCGGTGTTGCTGGACACAAGGCCACTACTCTCCCAGTTTAGGGGGATGTTCAAATCCTGTAGTTGATATGAAAAACAATTCATTGTCTACTGTTTAAAGTAAGTTTTGCTTACCAATTTTTTAAAAGTACTTACAACATCATTAGACTCTTGTACATTATAGTGCAGTCCCATGTGCCACAGTTGGTTCGGGGTACGATTTCCCTCGCTGCTCATGGGATGACTGTCCCAGCCATCTTTAAAAACATCAAGCTGGGCTTGTAAGCGAGGAATGAAGACATAATGGCAGCAGAAAAGGTGAACACTGCTGGACAGGTCCAGGAGATCATCTTCCTCCATTTGGTGCAACGCAGCATAGTAGAGGCAAGTGACTGCTGTGTAGACATCTCGCCAAAGACGTTCAATTCTGAAATGTCAATGTAATTGTGCCCCCCCCCTTTTTTTTTTAATTAAAGAAGACATTTTAAACCATGTAAAAAAGTGAATCATATTTGGACAAACAAGCAACTGGGTGCAACAATTAATCAACTACTTGGCTATCCAATTAATTATTTAATCATTTTTGAGAGCATGTTTGAATTGTTCTAAATCCTTTTAAATTTAAGCATTTCAATGGCAAATGTTTTTTTTCTATTATCAACAAAAAAAGTAGTTTAAAATGATAAATGCAGTTTCATAAATGAAACAAACATTCCATTAATTTCAAGTAATGAGAAAGTAAGGGTGATTAAAAAAAAGAACATAGCAGAATTCTTTACCTTTATTTTGTACATTATTACTATTTGTATGTGTTGGAATGTCACCTTTGAAAATTAGATGTTGCATCTCAAGGGGATATCCTATAAAGCTACAAATCAAATGAAAATTTAAAATCATGCGATATTGCAAAAATGAAAAACTGTAGCTTGGACTTGTGTCGTAAATAGCTTCAAGTTTTTAGGTTTTACAAGTGTTAGTGTTTACCACTGGCAGTAAAGACAACCGTAAGTTGCCAATGTTGATTGCAACTGTTACTTGGTCTTTCATGTAATTGATATTTGATGGAAGTGGTGGAACATAAACTTTGTCTTTAACATACCACCACAAGAAGAAAAAAATAAAATCACACACACAGAGGTTCTGCCAGGCCAATTACAGCCATCGACTGCTAAGTGAAGTTTTCATTCAGTTCATTCTTTTCTCTTCTTCAAATAGGCTAGATGTTGCCCGTGCTGCTGGTGGTGGCCACATTAACCACTTCAAAAACAAGAATAATTTGAATGTATTTACATGTGTCTAACCGGAAGTTTTCTGTGTTGTTGTTATTATTATTTTTTAATATTGCATAGATTTTGGCGTATTATTTTTTCTTTTCTTTTTTACTCACCCTGTAAACTTACAAGGTTATGAATGTGGTAGTTCCATAAAAATGAAGTGTCTTCTAAAGTACCTCTGATTATGCACACTTTTCCCTGCAATGAAGCTGTTTTTGCCAACTCCTCTTGTGGAGAACATCAGCTGGGCTACATCCACATTTTCCACCCCATGGTCACCACGAACCCTTAAGAAAATGTAACAAAAATGAGAACTCCTATTAATTATGCATTACACTTCACTGAAACGAAAACCTTAAAACAAGTCAATGGTTAGAACAGGTAGATTTACACTATTAAGGGTAGGATAGGCTAGGTGATGATGTCTGACTAACCTTTGAGGTAAGCCATACTTCTCAACAGCTTCATTGAAGAAGGCAAGGGTTGTGGAGGCTCTGTTATTATTTGCAACAGCAAGATACATTATCTATGTGAGAAGAATGGAATTGTCCCATTGTGACTTCAAACAACTGTACTTTTTATTTTCAAATGATCAAAGTACGTTAACAATAACAATATCAATTTTAAGTGTCAATTTCAAAGCTCTTAACAAATACAATTTCAATAACCTTTAACAGTCATGTAGTAGTTAAAACAGGATTATATTTAAAAAGGTAAAATGCAACAATAATACTCAATGCAATTGGTGTAATGGCACTTGAGAATATCTCATTCTCTACCTTGCATCTGTTTTAAGAGATTCCATAAGAAATGAGTCTTTATAAAATGTCAACAAAGAAAACATGTAATCTAATTCTCAGACAAAGAGTGCCAGCGAAGTCTTAGCATAAAGTCACAGGTAACATGATGGAGTTTTGATTTGTTACTGTAAGTGCAATTAAAGCTTTTCAACTAAAATGACTGTAAGTAAGAGTATTACAGTACTATTATGTTACCATTGAAGAATACAAATGCAAAGGTGCTCCCAAAGAAAATGAAACCGATTTCTGAGGTAGCCATCCTAAACTAGTACTACAATCTGAAGGTCTTCAAAAACAAAAAACAACTAATCACAATTGAAATGCCTGATTCAATGACAAAAAGTTTAGACGTTTAAAGGGAATATCCAATTATTTATACCTTCCTTGAGAAACCATCGATTCCTCCAAATATCACCATATTGTACCTTCAATGACATTTGAGATAAAGAAAAACATTAGGTATTATCACTTTTTTGCACATAGTTAAGTCATGTACAGGTAATATGTTTTGATTTGAAAAACATAACCAACCTTATAAGTTTGTGGTTTGTGTCTATATGCATCAGCGATCTTGGGCCTGGGACAGAGTATGTTCTGCGAACAACACACCTCAATGCTGACATTCTCAGCACAATTCCTGCTGTGTCAACCCTATGCATCGATGCACGAATCCTCTGCCACTGTACACGATGCCCCTGTGCCCGCAACAATCCCATCATTAATCTGTACCCAGCATGTGGGTTGCAGTGGTGTGTTTGTGACACCAGGTTGTCAAGCTCATCATTAGTCAGTTGACCGTACAAGGCCCTAACAGACATAGCCCAGCTCTTCATGTTTCTCTGCAGCGTCCACCGAGAAACTCCTAAAAGTCTGGCAATGTACGCTGCAGATAGCCCTATGCTGAGGAGCTCCGAAACATATTCCCTACATATTAAAATTTTTGGACAACCAGGTTTTGTTCTCCCCACAGGAACCGTTACATGAAGCTCCATTTCATCTTGGGCAGAGAGTAGACCATGCACATCAGTAAGGGCTTCATACACTTGCTGAGGGATCTGAATTTGGTTAGCTAGTGCACTCAGTAAAACCATGTCCTGTGAAATTATAAATTGTAGATAGTCCAGGTCCAGAGGGGCACGCTCAAGGGCAGCCGATAGTCTGTTATGGAGTTCGGGCCAGTAAAAGATTCAGCAGCAGTTCCTAGAGAGAAATATAGGGTGTCCATAACATGTTTACAATTTTTAAAACAATATATTACAAAGGCAGTTGTTGAGATGTCTTAAACAGATTTGTTTTATTTTAACCAGTGTTTGTTAATTAAAGTATTCATTCATATTGAATTTATTTGTTTCAGATACTGTGTTGATGGATGGTAAACCTGCAGCAAACATGGCAACAAATCGAGTACCGTTTTCATGTGCTTGGTGTAAATGATGATGCCCATATAGAGGTCTATTAAATTAAGTTTAAAAAAAAACTCACACAAATGAAGGTACTTAAAATATCTCAAAATTGTTATAATTGTGAAGAGACTTTTGGGACACTCTGTATAGGTCGTGTGTAATGTGCATTATTATTGATTACATTATTATGCAAACAGGAAGAAATAATAACAAAAAACACACCATTAATGTCAAGGCAGTAGCGATATTCCGCTCACCTGCTGCTGCAGCGAAGAGCTGTTGCTCTGATCGGTCATTTTTCTAGAAGGCAAAACAAGATAAAGAACACTATGGAGTCAAATGTGTACATACATAACATCGATTGGGTGCATCTTCCCTCCAGTACCTGTCAATGGCGCATATGTGAGCTACATGAATTAGTTTGTTAGCCAGCTAACTAATACAAGAAATAACAATTTTAACCAACACAGGGGAGCAGCGCACTGCACCATTCTTGGCATATAATGAAGTAGTTTAGTTGTTCATTGTTGTCATATAGCCACAATATTCCAAAGCATGAGATGCAATTACGTCCGTGGCGCCAGAAATGACGATAATGACTAGACTGCTTTAGCATGAAATCAAATGCCAGCTAGCTAGAAAGCTAAATATGTGATGCTAATCATAAAAACAGGTTGGATGACCATCGTTTAAACAACAATATTTGAAAGAATGATGAAGTAACATAATACTTACCTTGTAATAGCAAAAACCAAAAGAGACTGAAGTATTCTTAATATGTATGTTGGTTGGCGACGATGTGTCCTGCTTGTATCCTTCCGCGAGTCCCGCCACCGTCGTTCGCTAAACCAATGAGGTTGCGCTCCAATCCGCTCAAATCCTTCTCACTTGATTGGTCAAAACAACCCTTCATTACACCAGAGCCCGCCCCCTTCTTTACGAGTACAAATCACGGCGCTCTACAAGTACAAATTAGTTTTGCTCCATTTGTAGCGCGACAAATGGGGCAAAACTCACGTCACTGAACAGCAGCAGAAAACCCACTTGTGACTCCTAGTGGAGACTTCTTTGACTACAAGTTGTCATTTCTACAGGTACAAATCACAACTTTTACAGATACAAATTTATAGTTTTTGTACAGGTACAAAAAATTTTTTGTACAGATTACAAATCATGACTTTTACAGGTACAAATTTGTTTTTACAGATACAAATTTGTTTTACACATACACATTTTTTTTTTACAGGTACAAATTTCTTTTACAGACACAAATTTGTTTTTTTACAGGCACACATTTTTTTTACAGATACAAATCACGACTTTTACAGATACAAATTTAGACTTTTTTCTACAGGTACAAATTTTTTGCACAAGTTAGTTTTGCACCATATTTACCTCCATATTTGAACGTTGTGTTATCCGGCTGCTGTTTTAACAAGATAGGTAAAGTTAAGTGCTAGACATGGTAGCCTACATGCTAACTACACCTGCTAGCGCTAGCTAGAGCTAGCAGATCTCACTTTAAGGTTTTAATGTGCAGTAAAAGAAAACAAAAACAAAGAAAAGTTTGAGTAGGCTCTAAATCTCAATTGTGTATATCCCTCGTTGCTACAATATACAGTAAGGTTTTTGTCTATTCTGTCGTCGTTGTGGTGGGGGTGGGGGAGGGGGGCGTCGGTTGTTGAGTGGCGTGTCCTGCTCGACCGTGTCGCGGAGCGGCGCCGATGAGGGATTTTGGAAGTATTTTACACTGTTAAATGACCTTCATTGATTGACTACAGCACACATTTGTAAATTGTCAAAGCTGCCTTTATTTTCCCCCTTGAAAGATTACCGTTGGTTTCTGTAGCGATCGTTTTTTTCACGGCCATCCAGAATATCCATCCATTTTGCCAAACCGTTTCACCTCATGGAAATTAATCTAAAAGAAAAAAAAAGTAACAATGTTATTACAATACCGTTTTCTTTGTTAATAAGTAAACAAGGAAGTCTATAGTGGATCCATTTTTTTCTATTGTTGAGGATTTATTCAAGGCTCTGCATTATTTATAATCAATGAACTATACAATGTGTGATGTTACTATACTTCAATTGATGACGGTTTCTTATTTTTATTACAATGACACCACTGCCTCATTAGACTCAATGTACATTTTTAATGTTTCATACACATCTGAGATTAACTACAAATTTTATCTTGAATCTTTTAGCGATCCGCTGAGCACTGTGCGAATTGGAAAGCTGCTGACCGTGATACTTGGATTTCAAACCTTCAGCACCGCCTTGGACTTCCACCTCATCTACCTGCTTCCATCTTGCCCTCAAACAACATAATACATATATAAGATCTACATCACAGAGTCTAGAACGCAAATACAGCTCAACTTGCACTCAACAGCACATTACAAACACTCTAATATCATTACTTTACTATTTTGTTGTGTTTAAATTGATTTCCTTTTTTTACTGCCAGTTTACTTTTGACTTTGTCTTGGGAAGTTTTTTTTCTTTTCTTTTTGCTTACAGTAAAGGTTGCTGTAGCAGCATGCCGCGGAAGGGGAAGCGTTCCGAGGCAGCCAAGCGCCGATGGAAGAAGCTGGACCTTGCTGCTCCGGAACTGAGCCCAAACATCGCACCCCAGCAGGTACTTTGCCTCTATTCAATTCTGCACTTGGCGGTGGTGTATTCTGTGTTGAGTTATTTTGAGTCACACTGCTAGGTCCTCAATGTGCTGTATATTTTGTTTTCAGCCTCGGTCCCCACCCTCTGCCACCAGTGATGGGACCACGATGCAGTCTCCAGTGAACAAGGTACGAGTTTCACGCCATATTTTAGCAACAGTTTATCATTTTTTTATTACTATTACACTTTTTTTTAATATCCTAAACATTTGCAATGTGTATTTAGAAGGCCAGAGTCCGAACTTCAGCTCCAGCCAGTCGGCTCGCCACTGTGGACGCCCGCTCCCCACCGCATACCTCTACTGTGGCTGCCCACCAGGTATGTTCCACAGCAGGCAAAATGCAATTAACTTTGTTAATGTGCAATACACATTATTTCCGGCTACAAATATAGAGTCAAGCAGAAAAAAATGCTAAAATGCTTATGTAAAAAGCAGTCTGTGTATTCAAGACACTCAATAGTAATGTAAGAAAATCCTTTATTAAAAATGGACTACCAACATGGTTCAACACATGTGTTGAAACATGTACCAGTACCATGTACCAACTATGCCATGGTACCAGGGCATAGTTTGACAAATATAGAGTGTATGACTGAGCGATATTTGTGCATTGCTTTATTCATGTCAAACTAATTCTGAATTTAATTGTGATGAAGTCTGTTTTCTACAAGATTTCAAAAATTTTACTGATGTCAAAAATGAACTCACTAACATTGATCACAAATTTGTGAGATGCCGAGCCCGGATAGATAGACAGATATTTCACATGGTTTCTTTTAAGTTACATAGACCAGATGTAAATAATAACTAAGACGGTTATATTTAATATCTAATGTTTTGTTTTAGACTTCATGTCTATCTAAACAGTGTATGTCATTGTTTTGTCAAAAACATATTTCTATATGCTTCCTTTATACTATAATCTAATCTGGTACAATCTGCTGCCTTTCTGCTCATGTATTTGATCAGAAAATTCTAGCAAAATTGAGCAATTGTGACTGTATTTCAGACACAAACAAAAGTATCAGTTAAGTCCTTGAATCTCTTTTGTGATTAAGAATTTCATGAATAAACCTGGCCTGAATTAACATCACTTGTATGTACAAAATACCTGGTCAATTTAAATTGAAACTAATTTAACCTATGTTTGCTATTTACTCTGCATTATGGTGACTGCACATGCCTACAATTGTGTAATGTCTATGCTTTATGTTTTAGGTGTCCCCTGTTTGTGCCAAGGCTCTGGTACCAGGTCAGTCATAATTTTAATTGCTTTTGCAGCAGTTTTACAATCGATTATTTTAAACAATTCCAATATTTTGCAGGTTCATATACACTCAAAGTGGAACATGTACTTGTACTGTGCATTGTCAGCAATTGAAGTTGAGACTTGACATGGTATTCTGTGTGTGCATCATTTTAGGCAGAGGCACTGGCTGGCGCCACAGAGTTCGGGAATGGCCAGTTTCAGCTGTGACTGGGCGGAGGCACAAACTGGTCATTCCAGCACTGAACCAGGACAACACGGTATGTTTTATAATCAACTCTGCCTTTATAACAAATTAACAACCTTCATTTGTGTCTATTTTTTTAAATTACCTCTTTCCTTTTTTCAATTACTACTTTTTTTTTTCTTTTGTAATAGTTTGTCCTGGTTGTTGGTGACTCCCACCTGCGAGCCATTGCCGATGGGGTTGTGAAGATGCCGGAGGGACGTTTCTCGTTTGCCGTGATGTCCACCCCGGGTGCCAGGGCCTCCGAGTTGCGTGCTGAGGTGCTGAATGCTGTTCTGCCTCGGTCACCCGAGGTGGTCTGCATTTTGGCTCCCAGCAACAACTTGGGCCGCCCCATCGCTGAGGCAGCGGCTGACTTTGGCCAGCTCTTGCACACCGTCTGCAGCCGCTGGCCCAACGTAAGTTCACACATTTCCTTCATATAGATCATACATTTAAATTTCAAGTATGTACTTGCATATGTCAAATATGTTCTGTTTAAAATACATTTCAGCCTTTTCCCGTAGTTAAACAGTTAATGAATATTGAAGGATGGAATATGAATGAAAGTTCATCTTGCTCCAGATGTATATTTTACAGTTTTAAACTTTGTGCAGGTCGTTGTGCTGGACTTCCCCCCTCGTCTGAACGTCGAGCTGGCCCAGCAGGACCTTCTTCGCCAGGAGTACAACCGGGTGGCAGCACTTATGGGTACGTTCCATGTTGAAAATTGTTTTCACACACAAAGTTCTACTTTTCTTTAAGTCACCTCCTGATCTGATTTCATTGGTGTCTCAGCGGGGGGGGGGGGGGGGGGGACTCTTGAGCTAATAATGTTTTTTCCTTTGATACTGTAGGTATTCGCTACCTATCTGTTGCTGGCCACTTCCCGCTGTCACATCTTCACTTGTGGTGTAGAGACGGGGTAAGTACATTAGTTGCTGCAAAAAACAAACAAACATTTTATTAGTGCTCCTCCTATCAAAAGTATGTTTGTAGATGTATAATATTTTTTCTGATCATGTCTGGAAGGTACACCTCAGTGACAGCGATGGGATGTCGGTGCTTGCGCGGTTGCTGTGGGCTGCCGTCAACCTGCGGATGGAGAGGACTGCACCACCTGCACCACCTGCACCGGCTGCTCCTCAGCGTTCGCCACCAGCTCGAGTGTTCAGACCAAAAGTGGTTGTTAAGGGTGAGGTCACTGCGCCTCAGCCTTCCAACCCTTTTGACTGGACACTCGTCGGGAAGGCCAAGGAGGTAAACGCAAGCCTAACATGTTTTTGAGAACCTCCTAACATGTTTTTGAAAACCATCTAACATGTTTTTGAAAACCTTAAATTTTATGAATGTGTGTGTTGCAATAATGTCACTAGTCATTTTAGAGCAGCTCGGTTGTGGACTCTGAGGTCACCTGTGGGTCCACTGGGTGGATGGGCACTCTCCAGGTTTGTGATGGTGATCATGGATTCATTCAGCCTTTTAGCTTGGCACATGTTAAATTTCAATTTCTCTATTTCTTTGTTTGTTTTGTTATTTTACAGTGCAACGTCCCATTGAACCCTCTCTGGTTCAGCCCACCCATGTTGGAGGCGATGGACAAGCTGTCTCCAGCTCATCTTTCCAGCCCTGAGGACTGCCCAGTGGTTCCAAAGGACAAGAAGGTATTTCAGTTTTTCTTTTTTGTTTGCCCGTTATGTTTACATATCTATCTTCATGACAAAAAAAAAGTATAGTTAATTGTCCATTCTTGTAGTAACAATGCTTCGCAGTAAAAGCAAAAATATATATATATATATTTCTCTTTTCTTTTTTTTTTTTGCTCTTTCTTGATAGACATCCACCGCAGGGCACAGACGACAGCGGCCAGCCCATAAGAGCACACGGAGAGAGCACCAGGTTTGCATTGCATTCTTATCAGCCCTGAGAAGTCTTACTTAAAATCACAAACAGAAATTAGTGACTCTTCACACAAGTGCTGTGTGTTAAAGAATTATTGTTTGCTTGTCGTTTCAGCCAGAGGAAAGGCCAGCCCCTGCAGAGGTTCCTTCCAGACCATCATCGCCCCGTCGTCCTGGGACTGAGGTAATTTTTTTTATACTCACAACATTAACCATTAACATATGAAATGTTTAAAATTATATTAGTTAGAATTTAAGATAATTAAAATGGTTTCAATCATTTCAGGATCCTGCTGTGGGACTTCCTCAACGCACGCTATCCGTGAGGGCCACACATTCACAGATGGATGAAAGGTACTCAAGTTTTTCTCGCAACCACCAGTGTACTTGTATGGCTCTCACTTTCTTGGCCTTCCACGCTGAGGGGTTGCAGTTTAATTCGCTTGACCTTGACCGAGTGCTTGAACACGGGGACTCTCTTTACGTGGGTGCTAAACAGCAATTGATTTTGGACCATAACTTTGGGAATGATCACTTGACTGTCGAGGAGATGCCAAAACAAGTCATGACGGACACCAATGTCTATAATGTACAGATGCATGAGCTCAGCGTTGGTTATGTCATAGATGACGGTCATTCCCAAAGAGACTTGGGATTGTCTCTTGGAGCTCAGCTTGAGTGCTTGTCACAAAATGTCACTCATGCTTTCTTGATTGTGAATCCAGAGTGTTTTGCAGTATTCCGTGACAGATCAGGATACTTTGGGTTATTTGATTCACATTCCAGATCTGAAGTGGGCTTGCCACACCCAAACGGAACTGCAATTATGTTGACTTTTTCTCACTTGTGTGGCTTGGTTGAGCATTTGCGTCAGCTTTTTGAAGGAAATAGCCGGTTTGCAACATATGAGTTTGTGCCATTCTCTTTTCATATTGACGGCAGTTCCATTAACACGCATCGGGATTCTACTACAACCATATCAAAGGCAAAGGAAGAGCTACTAATTGAATTAGGTGATTTCCCAACTAAAGCGATACAAATAGTGGTCGGTATTGTTCCAAATCAAGAGCTACATAGTGCGGTACATGTTGTACCAAATAGCCACGCAAGTCAAATTAATTACAGTCAAAATATTCCGGAACCTCAGCAAGGACTCAAACTGCTGCATGTTAATATAGATGTTTCCAAATTGAGTAAAAGTCAGCGTGCAAAACATTTATATAGGAAACGTCAACACATTCGTAAGTGCCAACGACAACTGTCATCTAATTCTAAATATCACAGTGATCTGTGCTTTAAGGAAAAAAAGAAGCTCTATCAGAAGAATAGATACAACAGTGATTCTGCTTTTAAGGCAAAACGGCAGCAATATCTGATTGATAAATACCAACACGATCTTGCTTTTCAGCAAAAGCGGAAGATATTGATGAAAAGGTACATAAGAGAAAAATACAGAAATGACCTTTCTTTTAAAAGTAAACAAAAACATTACTTGCGAGAGAGGTACAGGGAAGACCTTTCTTTTCAAAGTAAACAAAAACAATACTTGCGAGAGAGGTACAGAAATGACCTTTCTTTTCAAAGTAAACAAAAACGATACTTGCGAGAGAGGTACGAAAAAGACCTCTCTTTTCATGGTAAACGAAAACATAACTTGCGAGAGAGGTACAGAAAGGATATATCTTTTCAAAGTAAAAAGAGAAATTACGTGCGAGAGAGGTACCAAAAAGATTCGGCTTTCAGGCTTTCTCATATTAGGCGCTGTTTACAAAACAAAAAGGGCAGGCGTGATTCAAACGCGCTGCAACGTATTCGCCACAAGTTAAATTGTTCTGTGAAAATCAAAAATAAATATAGTCGCGTCATTCCCCAGTGTCAGGAAATTGAGCAGGATCAGGCAAATGGTGTAGTAGACGTCTCTGTGGAATTGAAGCAGGCACTCGTAGATCCAGAAATGGAAGCCACCATCGCTTCTTTCCGGGAAAGGGTTCGGCATGGGCCGACGTATATCTGCACAGTGTGCCACCGTGCGCTTTTCCCCAATCAAGTAAAGCGTTGCAAACGAGCCAGATACACCAAAAATGTTGATGTGGCGCTTGCGTGCTTGACAGGCCAGTTTGTTCACACTTGTAGTTGCCCCGCCCCATGTACCGTTCCTCAAGAACGGATGCAGGAGTGGATTTGTCATACCTGTGACAACCATCTGTTCAGAGGTGGCATGCCACCCCAGGCGGTGGCAAATAACTTGGCACTGGCGCCCATTCCCGAAGAGCTGTCGGAATTAAATGTACTTGAACGACAGCTAATTGCAAAAATCATCCCTTTTGCAAAGATTGTTGCGTTGCCCAAAGGACGGCAAAGGGCCGTACACGGTTCTGTGGTGTGCGTTCCATCAGAGATGGAAGCCGTAGTGAACTCCCTCCCAAGGCCGCGCAGTGAGGCCCAGCTTCTCCAGGTGAAGCTGAAGCGCCGCATTGTGTACAAAGGTTACCAGCATTTTTACACTGTCAACATGACAAATGTCTTGGCAGCGCTGAGGACACTGAAACGCATTCATGCAGAATACAAAACTGTATCGATAGATGAAAGCGCTCAGTTTGAAAGTCTCCAAGAAGAGGAAGACGAGGGGGTAGGAGAAGAGAACATCCCTGAGGCCGATGCACAGCCAGAGAGCAGCAACACCCCCGCAACCAAAGGGCAACAGACACCCCAAGAGAGCAAAGAGGAGCTCAGGCCGGGCTTGACACTCGACACCTGTATGCAGCCTCCTGACATCGCGCAGGAAAAGCTGTCATATGGGGACGGCATATTTAGCATCGCTCCTGCCCAAGGAAACAAGCCGGTGGGATTTTTTGCCGTGCCAAACCTCGAAGCCATGGCCTTTCCCGTTCAGTTCCCAACAGGACAGAATTCACTCGATGAGGCGAGAGAAATTAAGCTGTCACCCAGTTTGTATTTCAATGCAAGGTTATTCTCCGTTGACACTCGATTTGCCAAAGATCAAAGTTACCTTTTCTTTGCGCAGTTTGTGACAGAAACGCATCTGGCCACCAACAGCATGTCCATTCAGGCCTGCAAGGGGACAGCCCTCACTCGGGATGGGAAGAAGATTTCAAACCGGATGCTTCAGGACAAAGATGAACTGGAGAAGCTCATCCAAAGAGAGCATGCGATGCGCTTCATGCAGCCCTTGAGAGGCACGCCGGCTTTTTGGGAGGGTGCCCTTAGGGGGACCTCCATGCAATGACCAGGCAGTTGGGCAAGCCCACATTCTTCCTTACCTTTTCTGCTGCGGAAATGAGATGGCCTGAAGTAATTGAGGTCGTCAAAGCGCAGCAAGGCGAACAAGGGGACTTTTCCCATCTCGACTGGAATGCCAAATGCGATGTTCTTCGCAGCAATCCGGTCACAGTGATGCGCCTTTTTGAGAAAAGGATGGATGCTCTTATGGCATTCATCCTGTCTCCTGCACAGTCCCTGGGTCCGGTAGAAGACCACTTCTATCGTGTAGAATTTCAAGCCAGAGGAAGTCCGCACGCTCACATGCTGCTCTGGATTAAGGGTGCGCCAGTCATCGAAGAACCCGACCTCAGATGTTGTCAAGAAGCCATTGACTTAATCGACAAGTACATCACTTGCAAAATACCAGACCCGATTGAGGACCCTGAACTGCACGACATTGTCACCAGCGTTCAGGCACACAGCAAAAAACACACAAAGTCTTGTCGGAAAGGAAACGTTTCTTGCAGATTTGGGTACCCCAAACTGCCGACGGACCAAACCACCATCACGTTGCCATTCCAGACGGAGACTGAAGACGTCCCAACGGACAAGAGTGTGGAAGGCCAGCATAGGAAGCAGGCGGCCAAATCGGCGCGCCTCACCGAAAAACAAAGGGAGGCTAAAGAAGAGCTCAAACGCATCAGAGAGATCCTCATGGACGCGGATGTCCCGCAGGACTTGCCGGAGCTTCTCAAAAAGGCCAATTTGACAATGGACAGCTACAAGGACAGCGTCACTAATCTGACCTCCGGAATGGTTGTCATGTTGAAGCGTGCTCCAACGGAAAGCTGGATAAATGCTTACAACCCACATCTGCTGCGGGCATGGAACGCCAACATGGATATTCAGTACGTGCTCGACGTCGCGTGTCTCATGTACATGATGTCGTACATTTCCAAACCGGAGCACGAGATGTCAGAGTGCCTCACGTCTGTCGTCAAAGACTTGAAGACAAAGCCTCTTGTCGACAAAAAGGACGAGATGAGGAAAATAATGGCGGCGTATTCCAAGCACAGAGAGGTGAGCGCTCAAGAAGCGGTGGCGCGGACATGCAGTCTCCCTCTGAAGAAGTGCTCGCGCAGCGTAGTTTTCATCCAGACTGCTGAGGATGGCGTGAAATTGAGTCTACCCATGAGTAGACTGAGGACCATGCATCCGGAAGCAGACAACGTGTGGATGTCTGGTCTGCCAGACAAATATGTGGCAAGACCTAGAACGGCAATGTTTGAGCGGATGTGTCTCGCCGAATTCGCATCCGAATACCGGGTCGTCTACGGTCAGCAGATTGAGGGCAAGAATGTCATTCCCCTCTCACACGGCAAGGGATTCATCCAGAAGCGGATTGGAAAAGATGCCGTCATCAGATTCACTCGCTTCTCAATCAAAAAGTATGCTGAGAAGTATTACAGGACCCATCTTAAATTGTACCTCCCCCACAGAGACGACGCCGAGCTCAGGTCTGAAAACCTCAAAACGTACGAGGAGTTCTACGGTGCCCGGGAATCAAAGTTCGGTCGGGTGCGGGCTATATTCGACCGCAATCGGGGGCGGTACGAAGGACGGGGAAAGACCGTGGACAATGCCTTCGAAAAATTGAAAGAGCTTCGTGCGGTTCTCAACGCGTGGAGCACTTTTGCGCCGGAGGTAGAAGCAGAGCGTTTGGAGTGTGCCACCGAACGCGAATCTAATCCGTTACAGGAAGACCCGCAAGATGAGGTTCCGGCCTACCAGGACGCTCCTGGTAGCGGCGCGGTCTTGCCGGTGTTTGAGGCGCCAAAGTTGAGCGCCGAATTTGTGAGGAACATGTACCGCAGTCTCAATGAAACGCAAGCGTCCGTCTTCTACGCTGTGCGCGAGTGGTGTTTGAAACGCGTTTCGGATCGTCTCCTCGAGCCCTTCTTTTATTTGATCTCCGGAGGAGCTGGCTGTGGTAAATCGCATGTCATCAAGTGCATTTACCAGGAGGCCAGTAAGATTATCCGCCAGCTTCCCAGGTTCCGCGACGAAGCGGATATGGCCAAGCCTGCTGTGCTGCTGACGTCGTTTACTGGCACGGCGGCTTACAACATCTCAGGGAAAACGCTTCATTCCCTCTTGAAACTCCCCAGGACTCTAAAGCCTCCTTACCAGGCGCTGGGGAATACGTTGGACGCATTGAGAGCAACCCTTTGCAACGTGGAAATTTTGATCATCGACGAGATTTCCATGGTCTCCAAGGAACTCTTTGCCTATGTCCACTGGAGATTTCAGCAAATCAAGGGCAACCAGAGACCATTTGGGGGCATCTCCGTTCTTGCAGTTGGGGACTTCTACCAACTGCCACCCCTCGGAAGGTCCAAACCCCTCTGCGTTTCTGACAACGATCTTCTTGACCTCTGGACAGATTTTCAGATGGTCAAGCTTACTCAAATCATGCGGCAAAAAGACGACGTCGCTTTTGAACAGGATCAGGGAGAAGGGGAAGGCTGATCCACTCGGCGATGGTGACAGGGCGTTACTCACCACGGCTGTCACGGATGCGCGAGACCTCCCTGCGGATACTCTGCATATCTTTGCCACCAATAAAGAGGTGGATAGGCACAATGCAGCAACTGTGGCTGCTCTCAAATTGACTGTGGTCAATATTCCCGCAGAGGACTACAGGAAGAGCCCACGGTCGGGGGCGATGGTCACCGTGATCATGGGGTCGAGAAGGGATCTACCGGATGCTCTTCAAGCTGGTGTAGGAGCACGGGTTATGCTTCTTCGGAATTTGGATGTCGAGGACGGATTGGTGAACGGGACCTTTGGCACAATAGGCAACATTGTTCAAAGCGCCCCAAAGGGGTCGGCGGAGAAAGTGACCTTGCTCGGACTGAGGCTAGACAATCCCGAAGCGGGCCAGAAATTGCGCCATAAAATTCTGGGGCCGACGGATGACTTGGTCTATATCGAAAGGTCGGAGGAAAACCTGGGCATGAAAGGCGTGGTCAGGCGGCAATTCCCCATGAAGCTTGCCTTTGGATGCACGGCTCACAAAGTGCAAGGCATGACGATGACCTCTGCAGTGGTGTCTCTTAAGCGTGTGTTTGAACCTGGAATGGCCTATGTTGCCCTAAGCCGCACGACGTCACTTCAGGGATTGAGGGTCATAGACTTTGACGAATCCAAAATCTATGCAAATCCCAACATCACGACGGCAATGGACAGTATGACGCGCGCTTCTTTCCAAAGTACAAGACCATTGTTGTACTTTTCCAAAATGCCGCAAACTGCTTTTCCCACCTTGACCATTGTTCATCACAACACAGAGGGCCTTCCATCTCATATTGACGACTTAAAGTCTCATCATGAGTTGAGGCTGGCAGATGTCCTTTGCCTCACTGAAACTCATTTGTCTGGATCCTTCTTCCCCCCTCCCTTGCAACTGGAGGCATGCAGCACTTTTGTGCGCAACAGACAAGTTTCATATTCAAATAGACTGGACATGGCCCAAAAAGAGGGTGGCGGAGTCGCAGTCTATTATCGCGATTGTCTTCAAGCGGAGCCCCGTCGGTTTATTCGGAATGTGGTTGACCTGGAATTTGCTGTCATCAGGGTTGACGCTCCCGTCCAGGCTTTGATAGCTACGGTCTACAGGCCACCCAACCTGAGTCTTGGCACCTTTCTTCCAAACCTTGGAAGTCTCTTGGATGCCTTGGCCGTGATGGACTGCCAGCCTATTGTTGTTTGTGGAGACTTTAATGAGGATTTGCTTTCAAAGGGAAAGAAATCCATTCTGGACTTGTTTCAGTCCAGTGGCTTTTCACAGCTGATCACCCAGGCCACAACTGGAAAGCAGACACTGATTGATCACATTTACATATCTCGCCCAGATTGTTGTGTTCAATCAGGCGTTCTGCACACTTATTACAGTTACCACAGTCCGGTCTACTGTGTGTTAACTTCTTGTGTCAGCTCATTGTAGATCGCAAGGGCACCATTTTCACAAGTGTGCCTTTGCAAATGTTATTGAGCCTTTCATACCACTGCTCAAAAGAGGGGGATACTGTACTTTAAATTGTAAAGGCTGAAAAGTTAAATCCTTTGCTCGTTCAAAATTTGTGTCATAACAGAACTACACTCAAAATCAGAGCGGCCAATCATTTTTTTTGTAGACATATTTATCATTTAGTTAGTTCTAAACTTATTGAGCTTTAAATTGAATTTAAGACATGGGATATGCCATTTAAGCGCTCCCTTATTTTGAGCAGTGTTGTATGACGGTACTTTTAATCAGTGTGCTTTTCTGTTAGCAGGACATCGTGCATTTGGACTTGAATGTTTTGTTTGTCCTTATTGTGATTGTGACTACAACACAATGAAAAGTGTTGGTGTCAGTGAGGTACTGCGATGGTAAGGGATGAACTGCAATGGTAAGGGATGAACTGCGAGGGTAAGTGATGATTGATTACTGAATTGATCTAGGCAAACATTGAACACTCATTTTTCATTTTCACATGCAATACAGGTGGATGGAGCGCAGCAAGGGGCGCTACTTGACATGGCCAAGGATATCAAGGTTGTTATGTCTGGTACAACTGGTGGAGAGAAAAGCTGAAAAAAGGGATCCCGCAAACGTAGACCAAAATGATTTATTCTACAGGATTCCTCACTGAAAAACCGTCACATGTGTATTGGATGAGTATTTAGATTAAGTTTTAACTGTTCAGTTTTGCTGCCTATTTTCTAACAACTTGTTCCTTTGTGTGCTCAGGAAAAGATGAAGATGCTGTGTAACAAAGACCCAAAACGGCTCTTTTAAGAGCCGTTTTACATGTACTTTGGAGTAATATTCCTGCAATATTGATCAGCACCAACATGCCTTTTAATATGCAATGTCAAATTTAAACACTGCATTCATATTGTATTTGCTCCATGATACAGTATATTGCATTTTATATTTTAGTTAATCACTTACACTATAAGCAAGAAATTAAACTGATTCCCTTTTGATATGACTAAAATGTCAATCAAGACATAAGGGAAGCCATTACACATGTAATAACTGCAGTTATTACAAATTGTCCTGAACTCTATTCCTGCTGACACAAATTGAGAGGTAAAGTACACCAACATTTGGCAAACAGTTCAGAGCATGCATCTTTCCACCTTGCAAGAGTCAGCAGGCCCATTCAAAATTTCCGCGGAAATTTTTCTAGTATTATTCTTCTTCTTCTTTTTATTATTTTTTTTAATCTTCCACCGATTTTTCCGCAAGGGAATTCCCAGTTACCATGGCGACGCTATTCCCAAAAAACTCCCAAATAAAGTCCCATAGGAATGAATGGGAATCCGAAAGAGATCAACTCCAATCAAACACCTTTTTCCAAGACACGCGCATACGTTGACCGACCGATATGAATTTTAGCTCCGATATGAATTTTAGCTCATTTTGTTGGAATTTTTGTCATCTTTAGCTCAGTGTCAAAAAAAAAAATTAAGGAATGAAAGCTCTCCCCCCTGTGCGGGTTCAAAGACAGTGAGCAAAGGGGTGAAAGTCGCCTATTTAGAGTTTGACTAATTAAGGCTTCAGTGACGGGAACCAAAAAATATATTTCCAAAAGTTTCACTTCAACTCGTCAACATGGCCACAATCTTTGCTCACTAGACATCAAATTGGCACATTTTGTAGCCACAAGCCTCTGCTTTCTGAAAAACTAAGTTTTATTTGGCTAAGGTGTCATTTAGTACCTTTATTTTCACTTTAAGCGAGGAGAAGTCGGACTATTTCGATCTCTTTTCAATGTTATTTTCTCCGTTTTTCCCTTTTCGTTTTCGATCAATCATAAGTTTTTAACCTGCTCTCATTTGGTCATTTTTCATCCGATTAAAAAAACTGAGAACATGCTCGCGTACCCCAAACCCTTGCCGTTCTAACGAGCCATTTCTGGAATCTGCATCTTCAACCGTTAAGTCGTGAGAGGCTTTTGTTTGAGGTGAGCGTAATCCTATACAAAATCAATGGAATGTGGGTGCGTCACGTCTCGCAACAAGTTAAAATCAAATGTGTGTGCGTGAATGGTCTGTCACTTTTGCATAGCAACTGCCTCAGCCAATCATCTCTCACTGTTGAGCTCAACTCAGCCCCTTTTTTTCTTGGTGTACTCAAGGCTTGGCCTATATACGACTACTACTATTGCAAATACTATTACTACTACTACTATCTTGGCCAATTGATTAGGTACACCCAGGATTCTGGTCAATTAATTAGGTACACCCTGGATTCTCGCCACTCCGCCCACCCAGGGCGGCGGCCATCTTGGCCAATTAATTAGGTACACCAAGGATTCTCTCCCCTCTGCCCACCCGGGGCGGCGGCCATCTTGGCCAATTGATTAGGTACAGCCAGGACTTTTCAGTCACAAAATGTTTTTATTTGATTATTTTCCAAATTTGTAGCGTGACTATTACTGTGTTTTTTGCTTATTATGGTTTATTATTTAATACTAAAAATTGTCCATTTCCTTTGCTAAAGTAAATGTTTTCTTTTATAATATTGATGAGTTCTTCAAGATGCACAAACGGTGACTGTGCACATGTTGTTTCCTCAGGGCACACATACACATATAAAAGTAATTTGTAAGATGTTGATAAAATTGGGTTAATGGTGTAAATCAACAAATTCAAATTGGAAGGTTCATTTAACTAGATTGTTTTATGTTCAATATACTTAAAAAAAAAAAAATCAGTGACATGTACAATGTAGCCAATAATAAAATATATAATACTGGATTTTTTGTAGAAATATTTCATCGCTTGTAAAGATTTGTCTGTGTTGAATAATTTAGACAGGTGATAATTGCTGAAATTAAAATAACAGATTAATCAGATTTTTTTAAATGCATAGTAATTAAAATATGTGTCACTCCCTTAACACTGAAAACAAAGATATGAATTAGACAATGGTTGGTTCTTTTTAGTGGTTAAAAAAGTGGATGTTTGAATTACAATTTGTATCTTTTTTTTTTTTGTTGTTGTGCAAAAAACACATACAATTGGTCAAGCAGCGCATCCACTACCAGACAGCCTGTCCTGTATGTAGCAGTATGTCCTACTCGCAACCCGCGAGTGTTGTATGACACAATCCGCATTATTGAACCTTGCAGCTGCACGCAGCGCAGTTGCCCCCTTAAACTGGTCTCCTCGGATGCAGCGCGCTCCAACCTCACCATCCGGCTGCAACCCATCTTGTGATAGTTGGGACTTCGCGTTGTCTTCTCTCGCGCGTTTTTTTCTAATCCTAACCCTGATTGGTCCGCTTTTTTCCCTGTCTGTGCTGTGGCCAATGACATTCGCTTGATTTTGGAAGGTTCTAGACGACGGACCCCTCTTGCTGATAGTTGGAGTTCGTGTTGTCCTATCTCTTTTCCCTGATTGGTCGTTTTCTGCTTGTCTGTGCTGTGGCCAATTAGAGACGCTTGAATGAGACTATTTTAGAAGGTTCTCGACGACGGTCTCGTCCCATTTCCTCTCGTCTGAGGTAAGTGTTGCACGGCAATTATTTTTAGTCTGATGTATAATGCTAAATAAGTTAGATTTTGCAAGTTTTCCCCCATCTTAAACTACATCACGTTAATAGGGTTTTAAACTAGGGTTAGGGTTTCAAAGTAGGGGTTTAAACTAGGGTTAGGGTTTCAAAGTAGGGGTTTAAACTAGGGTTAGGGTTTCAAAGTAGGGGTTTAAACTAGGGTTAGGGTTTCAAAGTAGGGGTTTAAACTAGAGTTAGGGTTTCAAAGTAGGGGTTTAAACTAGGGTTAGGGTTTCAAAGTAGGGGTTTAAACTAGGGTTAGGGTTTCAAAGTGGGGGTTTAAACTAGGGTTAGGGTTTCAAAGTGGGGGTTTAAACTAGGGTTAGGGTTTCAAAGTGGGGGTTTAAACTAGGGTTAGGGTTTCAAAGTGGGGGTTTAAACTAGGGTTAGTGTTTCAAAGTGGGGGTTTAAACTAGGGTTAGGGTTTCAAAGTGGGGGTTTAAACTAGGGTTAGGGTTTAAAAGTGGGGGTTTAAACTAGGGTTAGGGTTTCAAAGTAGGGTTTCAAACTAGGGTTAGGGTTTCAAAGTAGGGTTTCAAACGAGGGTTAGGGTTTCAAAGTAGGGGTTTAAACGAGGGTTAGGGTTTCAAACTAGGGTTAGGGTTTCAAACTAGGGTTAGGGTTTCAAAGTAGGGTTTTAAACTAGGGTTAGGGTTTCAAAGTAGGGGTTTAAACTCGGGTGAGGGTTTCAAAGTAGGGGTTTAAACTAGGGTTAGGGTTTCAAAGTAGGGGTTTAAACTAGGGTTAGGGTTTCAAAGTAGGGATCTAAACTAGGGTTAGGGATTCAAAGTAGGGGTTTAAACTACGGTTAGGGTTTCAAAGTAGGTGTTTAAACTAGGGTTAGGGTTGCAAAGTAATGGTTTAATCTAGGGTTAGGGTTTCAAAGTCTGGTTTTAAACTAGGAATAGGGTTTCAAAGTAGGGTTTTAAACTAGGGGTAGGGTTTTAAACTAGGGTTAGGGTTTCAAAGTAGGGGTTTAAACTAGGATTAAGGTTTCAAAGTAGGATTTTAAACTAAGGTTAGGGTTTCAAAGTAGGGGTTTAACCTAAGGTTAGGGTTTCAAAGTAGGGGTTTAAACTAGGGTTAGGGTTTCAAAGTAGGGGTTTAAACTAGGGTTAGGGTTTCAAAGTAGGGGTTTAAACTAGGGTTAAGGTTTCAAAGTAGGATTTTAAACTTAGGTTAGGGTTTCAAAGTAGGGGTTTAACCTAGGGTTAGGGTTCTAAAGTAGGGGTTTAAATTAGGGTTAGTGTTTCAAACTAGGGTTAGGGTTTCAAAGTAGGGGTTTAAACTAGGGTTAGTGTTTCAAAGTAGGGGTTTAAACTAGGGTAAGTGTTTCAAAGTAGGGGTTTAAACTCGGGTTAGGGTTTCAAAGTAGGGGTTTAAACTCAGGTTAGGGTTTCAAAGTAGGGGTTTAAACTCGGGTTAGGGTTTCAAAGTAGGGGTTTAAACTAGGGTTAGGGTTTCAAAGTAGGGGTTTAAACTAGGGTTAGGTTTTCAAACTAGGGGTAGGGTTTTAAACTAGGATTAGTGTTTCAAACTAGGGTTAGGGTTTCAAAGTAGGGTTTTAAACTAGGTTTAGGGTTTCAAAGTAGGGGTTTAAACTAGGGTTAGGGTTTCAAAGTAGGGTTTTAAACTAGGGTTAGGGTTTTAAGGTAGGGGTTTAAACTAGGTTTAGGGTTTCAAAGTAGGGTTTTAAACTAGGGTTAGGGTTTCAAAGTAAGGGTTTAAACTAGGGTTAGGGTTTCAAAGTAGGGGTTTAAACTAGGATTAGGGTTTCAAACTAGGGTTAGGGTTTCAAAGTAGGGGTTTAACCTAGGGTTAGGGTTTCAAAGTAGGGGTTTAAACTAGGATTAGGGTTTCAAACTAGAGTTAAGGTTTCAAAGTAGGGTTTTAAACTTGGGTTAGGGTTTCAAAGTAGGGTTTTAAACTAGGGTTAGGGTTTCAAAGTAGGGGTTTAACCTAGGGTTAGGGTTCTAAAGTAGGGGTTTAAATTAGGGTTAGGGTTTCAAACTAGGGTTAGGGTTTCAAATTAGGGGTTTAAACTAGGGTTAGGGTTTCAAAGTAGGGGTTTAAACTAGGGTAAGGGTTTCAAAGTAGGGGTTTAAACTCGGGTTAGGGTTTCAAAGTAGGGGTTTAAACTCAGGTTAGGGTTTCAAAGTAGGGGTTTAAACTCAGGTTAGGGTTTCAAAGTAGGGGTTTAAACTCGGGTTAGGGTTTCAAAGTAGGGGTTTAAACTAGGGTTAGGGTTTCAAAGTAGGGGTTTAAACTAGGGTTAGGTTTTCAAACTAGGGGTAGGGTTTTAAACTAGGATTAGGGTTTCAAACTAGGGTTAGGGTTTCAAAGTAGGGTTTTAAACTAGGTTTAGATTTTCAAAGTAGGGGTTTAAACTAGGGTTAGGGTTTCAAAGTAGGGTTTTAAACTAGGGTTAGGGTTTTAAAGTAGGGGTTTAAACTAGGGTTAGGGTTTCAAAGTAGGGTTTTAAACTAGGGTTAGGGTTTCAAAGTAAGGGTTTAAACTAGGGTTAGGGTTTCAAAGTAGGGGTTTAAACTAGGATTAGGGTTTCAAACTAGGGTTAGGGTTTCAAACTAGAGTTAAGGTTTCAAAGTAGGGTTTTAAACTAGGGTTAGGGTTTCAAAGTAGGGTTTTAAACTAGGGTTTGGGTTTCAAAGTAGGTGTTTAAATTAGGAATAGGGTTTTAAACTAGGGTTAGGGTTTCAAAGTAGGTCTTTAAATTAGGGTTAGGGTTTCAAACTAAGGTTAGGGTTTCAAAGTAGGGGTTTAAACTAGGGTTAGGGTTTCAAAGTAGGGTTTCAAACTAGGGTTAGGGTTTCAAAGTAGGGTTTCAAACTAGGGTTAGGGTTTCAAAGTAGGGGTTTAAACTAGGGTTAGGGTTTCAAAGTAGGTTTTAAAATTAGGGTAAGGGTTTCAAAGTAGGGGTTTAAATTAAGGTTAGGGTTTCAAAGTAGGGTTTCAAACTAAGGTTAGGGTTTCAAAGTAGGGGTTTAAACTCGGGTTAGGGTTTCAAAGTAGGGGTTTAAACTAGGGTTAGGGTTTCAAAGTAGAGTTTTAAACTAGGGTTAGGGTTTCAAAGTAGTGGTTTAAACTAGGGTTAAGGTTTCAAAGTAGGGGTTTAAACTAGGGTTAGGGTTTCAAAGAAGGGGTTTAAACTAGGGTTAGGGTTTCAAAGTAGTGGTTTAAACTAGGATTAGGGTTTCAAAGTAGGGGTTTAAACTAGGGTTAGGGTTTCAAAGTAGGGTTTTAAACTAGGGTTAGGGTTTCAAAGTATTGGTTTAACCTAGGGTTAGGGTTCTAAAGTAGGGGTTTAAACTAGGGTTATTGTTTCAAAGTAGGGGTTTAAACAATGGGTTAGGGTTGCAAAGTAGGGGTTTAAACTCTGGTTAGGGTTTGAAGGTAGGGGTTTAAACTATGGTTAGGGTTTCAAAGTAGGGTTTTAAACTAGGGTTAGGGTTAGGTTAGGGTTTAACCTAGGGTTAGGGTTATAAAGTAGGGGTTTAAATTAGGGTTAGGTATTCAAACTAGGGTTAGGGTTTCAAAGAAGGGTTTTAAACTAGGGTTAGGGTTTCAAAGTAGGGGTTTAAACTAGGGTTAGGGTTTCAAAGTAGGGGTTTAAACTAGGGTTAGGGTTTCAAGGTAGGGGTTTAAACTATGATTAGGGTTTCAAAGTAGGGGTTTAAACTAGGGTTAGGGTTTCAAATTAGGGGTTTAAACTAGGGTTAAGGTTTCAAAGTAGGATTTTAAACTAAGGTTAGGGTTTCAAAGTAGGGGTTTAACCTAGGGTTAGGGTTCTAAAGTAGGGGTTTAAATTAGGGTTAGGGTTTCAAACTAGGGTTAAGGTTTCAAAGTAAGGGGTTAAACTAGGGTTAGGGTTTCAAAGTAGGGTTTAAACTAGGGTTAGGTTTTCAAACTAGGGTTAGGGTTTCAAGGTAGGGTTTTAAACTAGGGTTAGGGTTTTAAAGTAGGGTTTTAAACTAGGGTTAGGGCTTCAAAGTAGGGGTTTAAACTCGGGTTAGGGTTTCAAACTAGGGGTTTGAACTAGGGTTAGGGTTTCAAAGTAGGGGTTTAAACTAGGGTTAGGTTTTCAAACTAGGGTTAGGGTTTCAAAGTAGGGTTTTAAACTAGGGTTAGGGTTTCAAACTAGGGTTAGGGTTTCAAAGTAGGGTTTTAAACTAGGTTTGGGGTTTCAAAGTAGGGGTTTAAACTAGGGTTAGGGTTTCAAAGTAGGATTTTAAACTAGGGTTAGGGTTTTAAAGTAGTGGTTTAAACTAGGGTTAGGGTTTCAAAGTAGGGTTTTAAACTAGGGTTAGAGTTTCAAAGTAGGGGTTTAAACTAGGGTTAGGGTTTCAAAGTAGGGGTTTAAACTCGGGTTAGGGTTTCAAAGTAGGGGTTTAAACTAGGGTTAGGGTTTCAAAGTAGGGGTTTAAACTAGGGTTAGGTTTTCAAACTAGGGTTAGGGTTTCAAAGTAGGGTTTTAAACTAGGGTTAGGGTTTCAAACTAGGGTTAGGGTTTCAAACTAGGGTTAGGGTTTCAAAGTAGGGTTTTAAACTAGGTTTAGGGTTTCAAAGTAGGGGTTTAAACTAGGGTTAGGGTTTCAAAGTAGGATTTTAAACTAGGGTTAGGGTTTTAAAGTAGGGTTTTAAACTAGGGTTAGGGTTTCAAAGTAGGGGTTTAAACTAGGGTTAGGGTTTCAAAGTAGGGGTTTAAACTAGGGTTAGGGTTTCAAACTAAGGTTAGGGTTTCAAACTAGAGTTAAGGTTTCAAAGTAGGGTTTTAAACTAGGGTTAGGGTTTCAAAGTAGGGTTTTAAACTAGGGTTAGGGTTTCAAAGTAGGGGTTTAAACTAGGGTTAGGGTTTCAAAGTAGGGTTTTAAACTAGGGTTAGGGTTTCAAAGTAGTGGTTTAAACTAGGGTTAGGGTTTCAAAGTAGGTGTTTAAACGAGGGTTAGGGTTTAAACTAGGGTTAAGGTTTCAAAGTAGGGGTTTAAACTAGGGTTAGGGTTTCAAAGTAGGGTTTTAAACTAGGTTAAGGTTTCAAAATGGTGGTTTAAACTAGGGTTAGGGTTTCAAAGTAGGGGTTTAAACTAGGGTTAGGGTTTCAAAGTAGGGTTTTAAACAAGGGTTAGGGTTTCAAAGTAGGGGTTTAAACTATGGTTAGGGTTTCAAAGTAGGGGTTTAAATTAGGGTTAGGGTTTCAAACTAGGGTTAGGGTTTCAAAGAAGGGGTTTAAACTAAGGTTAGGGTTTCAAAGTAGGGGTTTAAACTAGGGATAGGGTTTCAAAGTAGGGGTTTAAACTAGGATTAGGATTTCAAAGTAGGGGTTTAAACTAGGGTTAGGGTTTCAAAGTAGGGGTTTAAACTAGGGTTAAGGTTTCAAAGTAGGATTTTAAACTAAGGTTAGGGTTTCAAAGTAGGGGTTTAACCTAGGGTTAGGGTTCTAAAGTAGGGGTTTAAATTAGGGTTAGGGTTTCAAACTAGGCTTAGGGTTTCAAAGTAAGGGTTTAAACTAGGGTTAGGGTTTCAAAGTAGGGGTTTAAACTAGGGTTAGGGTTTCAAAGTAAGGGTTTAAACTAGGATTAGGGTTTCAAAGTAGGGGTTTAAACTAGGGTTAGGTTTTCAAAGTAGGGGTTTAAACTCAGGTTAGGGTTTCAAAGTAGGGGTTTAAACTCGGGTTAGGGTTTCTAACTAGGGGTTTAAACTAGGGTTAGGGTTTCAAAGTAGGGGTTTAAACTAGGGTTAGGTTTTCAAACTAGGGTTAGGGTTTCAAAGTAGGGGTTTAAATTAGGGTTAGGGTTTCAAACTAGGGTTAGGGTTTCAAAGAAGGGGTTTAAACTAGGGTTAGGGTTTCAAAGTAGGGGTTTAAACTAGGGTTAGGGTTTCAAAGTAGGGGTTTAAACTAGGATTAGGATTTCAAAGTAGGGGTTTAAACTAGGGTTAGGGTTTCAAAGTAGGGGTTTAAACTAGGGTTAAGGTTTCAAAGTAGGATTTTAAACTAAGGTTAGGGTTTCAAAGTAGGGGTTTAACCTAGGGTTAGGGTTCTAAAGTAGGGGTTTAAATTAGGGTTAGGGTTTCAAACTAGGCTTAGGGTTTCAAAGTAAGGGTTTAAACTAGGGTTAGGGTTTCAAAGTAGGGGTTTAAACTAGGGTTAGGGTTTCAAAGTAGGGGTTTAAACTAGGATTAGGGTTTCAAAGTAGGGGTTTAAACTAGGGTTAGGTTTTTAAAGTAGGGGTTTAAACTCAGGTTAGGGTTTCAAAGTAGGGGTTTAAACTCGGGTTAGGGTTTCAAACTAGGGGTTTGAACTAGGGTTAGGGTTTCAAAGTAGGGGTTTAAACTAGGGTTAGGTTTTCAAACTAGGGTTAGGGTTTCAAAGTAGGGTTTTAAACTAGGGTTAGGGTTTCAAACTAGGGTTAGGGTTTCAAAGTAGGGTTTTAAACTAGGTTTGGGGTTTCAAAGTAGGGGTTTAAACTAGGGTTAGGGTTTCAAACTAGGGTTAGGGTTTCAAAGTAGGGTTTTAAACTAGGGTTAGGGTTTCAAAGTAGGGGTTTAATTTAGGGTAAGGTTTTCAAACTAGTGTTAAGGTTTCAAAGTAGGGTTTTAAACTAGGGTTAGGGTTTCAAAGTAGGGGTTTAAACTAGGGTTAGGGATTCAAAGTAGGGGTTTAATCTAGGGTTAGGGTTTCAAAGTCTGGTTTTAAACTAGGAATAGGGTTTCAAAGTAGGGTTTTAAACTAGGGTTAGGGTTTCAAAGTAGGGGTTTAAACTAGGGTTAAGGTTTCAAAGTAGGATTTTAAACTAAGGTGAGGGTTTCAAAGTAGGGGTTTAACCTAGGGTTAGGGTTCTAAAGTAGGGGTTTAAATTAGGGTTAGGGTTTCAAACTAGGGTTAGGGTTTCAAAGAAGGGGTTTAAACTAGGGTTAGGGTTTCAAAGTAGGGGTTTAAACTAGGGATAGGGTTTCAAAGTAGGGGTTTAAACTAGGGTTAAGGTTTCAAAGTAGGATTTTAAACTAAGGTTAGGGTTTCAAAGTAGGGGTATAACCTAGGGTTAGGGTTCTAAAGTAGGGGTTTAAATTAGGGTTAGGGTTTCAAACTAGGCTTAGGGTTTCAAAGTAAGGGTTTAAACTAGGGTTAGGGTTTCAAAGTAGGGGTTTAAACTAGGGTTAGGGTTTCAAAGTAGGGGTTTAAACTAGGGTTAGGTTTTCAAAGTAGGGGTTTAAACTCAGGTTAGGGTTTCAAAGTAGGGGTTTAAACTCGGGTTAGGGTTTCTAACTAGGGGTTTAAACTAGGGTTAGGGTTTCAAAGTAGGGGTTTAAACTAGGGTTAGGTTTTCAAACTAGGGTTAGGGTTTCAAAGTAGGGGTTTAAATTAGGGTTAGGGTTTCAAACTAGGGTTAGGGTTTCAAAGAAGGGGTTTAAACTAGGGTTAGGGTTTCAAAGTAGGGGTTTAAACTAGGGTTAGGGTTTCAAAGTAGGGGTTTAAACTAGGATTAGGATTTCAAAGTAGGGGTTTAAACTAGGGTTAGGGTTTCAAAGTAGGGGTTTAAACTAGGGTAAAGGTTTCAAAGTAGGATTTTAAACTAAGATTAGGGTTTCAAAGTAGGGGTTTAACCTAGGGTTAGGGTTCTAAAGTAGGGGTTTAAATTAGGGTTAGGGTTTCAAACTAGGCTTAGGGTTTCAAAGTAAGGGTTTAAACTAGGGTTAGGGTTTCAAAGTAGGGGTTTAAACTAGGGTTAGGGTTTCAAAGTAGGGATTTAAACTAGGATTAGGGTTTCAAAGTAGGGGTTTAAACTAGGGTTAGGTTTTCAAAGTAGGGGTTTAAACTCAGGTTAGGGTTTCAAAGTAGGGGTTTAAACTCGGGTTAGGGTTTCAAACTAGGGGTTTGAACTAGGGTTAGGGTTTCAAAGTAGGGGTTTAAACTAGGGTTAGGTTTTCAAACTAGGGTTAGGGTTTCAAAGTAGGGTTTTAAACTAGGGTTAGGGTTTCAAACTAGGGTTAGGGTTTCAAAGTAGGGTTTTAAACTAGGTTTGGGGTTTCAAAGTAGGGGTTTAAAGTAGGGTTAGGGTTTCAAAGTAGGATTTTAAACTAGGGTTAGGGTTTTAAAGTAGTGGTTTAAACTAGGGTTAGGGTTTCAAAGTAGGGTTTTAAACTAGGGTTAGGGTTTCAAAGTAGGGGTTTAAACTAGGGTTAGGGTTTCAAAGTAGGGGTTTAAACTAGGGTTAGGTTTTCAAACTAGGGTTAGGGTTTCAAAGTAGGGTTTTAAACTAGGGTTAGGGTTTCAAACTAGGGTTAGGGTTTCAAAGTAGGGTTTTAAACTAGGTTTAGGGTTTCAAAGTAGGGGTTTAAACTAGGGTTAGGGTTTCAAAGTAGGATTTTAAACTAGGGTTAGGGTTTTAAAGTAGGGTTTTAAACTAGGGTTAGGGCTTCAAAGTAGGGGTTTAAACTAGGGTTAGGGTTTCAAAGTAGGGGTTTAAACTAGGGTTAGGAATTCAAACTAAGGTTAGGGTTTCAAACTAGAGTTAAGGTTTCAAAGTAGGGTTTTAAAGTAGAGTTAGGGTTTCAAAGTAGGGTTTTAAACTAGGGTTAGGGTTTCAAAGTAGGGGTTTAAACTAGGGTTAAGGTTTCAAAGTAGGGTTTTAAACTAGGGTTAGGGTTTCAAAGTAGGTGTTTAAACGAGGGTTAGGGTTTAAACTAGGGTTAAGGTTTCAAAGTAGGGGTTTAAACTAGGGTTAGGGTTTCAAAGTAGGGTTTTAAACTAGGTTAAGGTTTCAAAATGGTGGTTTAAACTAGGGTTAGGGTTTCAAAGTAGGGGTTTAAACTATGGTTAGGGTTTCAAAGAAGGGTTTTAAACAAGGGTTAGGGTTTCAAAGTAGGGGTTTAAACTATGGTTAGGGTTTCAAAGTAGGGGTTTAAACTAGGGATAAAGTTTCAATTAGGGGTTTAAACTAGGGTTAGGGTTTCAAAGTAGGGGTTTAAACTAGGGTTAGGGTTTCAAAGTAGGGGTTTAAACTAGGGATAAAGTTTCAATTAGGGGTTTAAACTAGGGTTAGGGTTTCAAAGTAGGGGTTTAAACTAGGGTTAGGGTTTCAAAGTAGGGGTTTAAACTAGGGATAAAGTTTCAATTAGGGGTTTAAACTAGGGTTAGGGTTTCAAAGTAGGGGTTTAAACTAGGGTTAAGGTTTCAAAGTATGGGTTTGAACTATGGTTATGGTTTCAAAGTAGGGGTTTAAAGTAGGGTTAGGGTTTCAAAGTAGGGTTTTAAACTAGGTTTAGGGTTTCAAAGTAGGGGTTTAAACTAGGGTTAGGGTTTCAAAGTAGGGGTTTAAACTAGGGTTAAGGTTTCAAAGTAGGATTTTAATCTAAGGTTAGGGTTTCAAAGTAGGGGTTTAACCTAGGGTTAGGGTTCTAAAGTAGGGGTTTAAATTAGGGTTAGGGTTTCAAACTAGGCTTAGGGTTTCAAAGTAAGGGTTTAAACTAGGGTTAGGGTTTCAAAGTAGGGGTTTAAACTAGGGTTAGGGTTTCAAAGTAGGGGTTTAAACTAGGATTAGGGTTTCAAAGTAGGGGTTTAAACTAGGGTTAGGTTTTCAAAGTAGGGGTTTAAACTCAGGTTAGGGTTTCAAAGTAGGGGTTTAAACTCGGGTTAGGGTTTCAAACTAGGGGTTTGAACTAGGGTTAGGGTTTCAAAGTAGGGGTTTAAACTAGGGTTAGGTTTTCAAACTAGGGTTAGGGTTTCAAAGTAGGGTTTTAAACTAGGGTTAGGGTTTCAAACTAGGGTTAGGGTTTCAAAGTAGGGTTTTAAACTAGGTTTGGGGTTTCAAAGTAGGGGTTTAAACTAGGGTTAGGGTTTCAAAGTAGGATTTTAAACTAGGGTTAGGGTTTTAAAGTAGTGGTTTAAACTAGGGTTAGGGTTTCAAAGTAGGGTTTTAAACTAGGGTTAGAGTTTCAAAGTAGGGGTTTAAACTAGGGTTAGGGTTTCAAAGTAGGGGTTTAAACTCGGGTTAGGGTTTCAAAGTAGGGGTTTAAACTAGGGTTAGGGTTTCAAAGTAGGGGTTTAAACTAGGGTTAGGTTTTCAAACTAGGGTTAGGGTTTCAAAGTAGGGTTTTAAACTAGGGTTAGGGTTTCAAACTAGGGTTAGGGTTTCAAACTAGGGTTAGGGTTTCAAAGTAGGGTTTTAAACTAGGTTTAGGGTTTCAAAGTAGGGGTTTAAACTAGGGTTAGGGTTTCAAAGTAGGATTTTAAACTAGGGTTAGGGTTTTAAAGTAGGGTTTTAAACTAGGGTTAGGGTTTCAAAGTAGGGGTTTAAACTAGGGTTAGGGTTTCAAAGTAGGGGTTTAAACTAGGGTTAGGGTTTCAAACTAAGGTTAGGGTTTCAAACTAGAGTTAAGGTTTCAAAGTAGGGTTTTAAACTAGGGTTAGGGTTTCAAAGTAGGGTTTTAAACTAGGGTTAGGGTTTCAAAGTAGGGGTTTAAACTAGGGTTAGGGTTTCAAAGTAGGGTTTTAAACTAGGGTTAGGGTTTCAAAGTAGTGGTTTAAACTAGGGTTAGGGTTTCAAAGTAGGTGTTTAAACGAGGGTTAGGGTTTAAACTAGGGTTAAGGTTTCAAAGTAGGGGTTTAAACTAGGGTTAGGGTTTCAAAGTAGGGTTTTAAACTAGGTTAAGGTTTCAAAATGGTGGTTTAAACTAGGGTTAGGGTTTCAAAGTAGGGGTTTAAACTAGGGTTAGGGTTTCAAAGTAGGGTTTTAAACAAGGGTTAGGGTTTCAAAGTAGGGGTTTAAACTATGGTTAGGGTTTCAAAGTAGGGGTTTAAACTAGGGATAAAGTTTCAATTAGGGGTTTAAACTAGGGTTAGGGTTTCAAAGTAGGGGTTTAAACTAGGGTTAGGGTTTCAAAGTAGGGGTTTAAACTAGGGATAAAGTTTCAATTAGGGGTTTAAACTAGGGTTAGGGTTTCAAAGTAGGGGTTTAAACTAGGGTTAGGGTATCAAAGTAGGGGTTTAAACTAGGGATAAAGTTTCAATTAGGGGTTTAAACTAGGGTTAGGGTTTCAAAGTAGGGGTTTAAACTAGGGTTAAGGTTTCAAAGTATGGGTTTGAACTATGGTTATGGTTTCAAAGTAGGGGTTTAAAGTAGGGTTAGGGTTTCAAAGTAGGGTTTTAAACTAGGTTTAGGGTTTCAAAGTAGGGGTTTAAACTCGGGTTAGGGTTTCAAAGTAGGGGTTTAAACTAGGATTAGGATTTCAAAGTAGGGGTTTAAACTAGGGTTAGGGTTTCAAAGTAGGGGTTTAAACTAGGGTTAAGGTTTCAAAGTAGGATTTTAAACTAAGGTTAGGGTTTCAAAGTAGGGGTTTAACCTAGGGTTAGGGTTCTAAAGTAGGGGTTTAAATTAGGGTTAGGGTTTCAAAGTAGGGGTTTAAACTAGGGTTAGGGTTTCAAAGTAGGGGTTTAAACTAGGATTAGGGTTTCAAAGTAGGGGTTTAAACTAGGGTTAGGTTTTCAAAGTAGGGGTTTAAACTCAGGTTAGGGTTTCAAAGTAGGGGTTTAAACTAGGGTTAGGGTTTCAAAGTAGGGGTTTAAACTAGGGTTAGGTTTTCAAACTAGGGTTAGGGTTTCAAAGTAGGGTTTTAAACTAGGGTTAGGGTTTCAAACTAGGGTTAGGGTTTCAAACTAGGGTTAGGGTTTCAAAGTAGGGTTTTAAACTAGGTTTAGGGTTTCAAAGTAGGGGTTTAAACTAGGGTTAGGGTTTCAAAGTAGGATTTTAAACTAGGGTTAGGGTTTTAAAGTAGGGTTTTAAACTAGGGTTAGGGTTTCAAAGTAGGGGTTTAAACTAGGGTTAGGGTTTCAAAGTAGGGGTTTAAACTAGGGTTAGGGTTTCAAACTAAGGTTAGGGTTTCAAACTAGAGTTAAGGTTTCAAAGTAGGGTTTTAAACTAGGGTTAGGGTTTCAAAGTAGGGTTTTAAACTAGGGTTAGGGTTTCAAAGTAGGGGTTTAAACTAGGGTTAGGGTTTCAAAGTAGGGTTTTAAACTAGGGTTAGGGTTTCAAAGTAGTGGTTTAAACTAGGGTTAGGGTTTCAAAGTAGGTGTTTAAACGAGGGTTAGGGTTTAAACTAGGGTTAAGGTTTCAAAGTAGGGGTTTAAACTAGGGTTAGGGTTTCAAAGTAGGGTTTTAAACTAGGTTAAGGTTTCAAAATGGTGGTTTAAACTAGGGTTAGGGTTTCAAAGTAGGGGTTTAAACTAGGGTTAGGGTTTCAAAGTAGGGTTTTAAACAAGGGTTAGGGTTTCAAAGTAGGGGTTTATTCTATGGTTAGGGTTTCAAAGTAGGGGTTTAAACTAGGGATAAAGTTTCAATTAGGGGTTTAAACTAGGGTTAGGGTTTCAAAGTAGGGGTTTAAACTAGGGTTAGGGTTTCAAAGTAGGGGTTTAAACTAGGGATAAAGTTTCAATTAGGGGTTTAAACTAGGGTTAGGGTTTCAAAGTAGGGGTTTAAACTAGGGTTAGGGTATCAAAGTAGGGGTTTAAACTAGGGATAAAGTTTCAATTAGGGGTTTAAACTAGGGTTAGGGTTTCAAAGTAGGGGTTTAAACTAGGGTTAAGGTTTCAAAGTATGGGTTTGAACTATGGTTATGGTTTCAAAGTAGGGGTTTAAAGTAGGGTTAGGGTTTCAAAGTAGGGTTTTAAACTAGGTTTAGGGTTTCAAAGTAGGGGTTTAAACTCGGGTTAGGGTTTCAAAGTAGGGGTTTAAACTAGGATTAGGATTTCAAAGTAGGGGTTTAAACTAGGGTTAGGGTTTCAAAGTAGGGGTTTAAACTAGGGTTAAGGTTTCAAAGTAGGATTTTAAACTAAGGTTAGGGTTTCAAAGTAGGGGTTTAACCTAGGGTTAGGGTTCTAAAGTAGGGGTTTAAATTAGGGTTAGGGTTTCAAAGTAGGGGTTTAAACTAGGGTTAGGGTTTCAAAGTAGGGGTTTAAACTAGGATTAGGGTTTCAAAGTAGGGGTTTAAACTAGGGTTAGGTTTTCAAAGTAGGGGTTTAAACTCAGGTTAGGGTTTCAAAGTAGGGGTTTAAACTCGGGTTAGGGTTTCAAACTAGGGGTTTGAACTAGGGTTAGGGTTTCAAAGTAGGGGTTTAAACTAGGGTTAGGTTTTCAAACTAGGGTTAGGGTTTCAAAGTAGGGTTTTAAACTAGGGTTAGGGTTTCAAACTAGGGTTAGGGTTTCAAAGTAGGGTTTTAAACTAGCTTTGGGGTTTCAAAGTAGGGGTTTAAACTAGGGTTAGGGTTTCAAAGTAGGATTTTAAACTAGGGTTAGGGTTTTAAAGTACTGGTTTAAACTAGGGTTAGGGTTTCAAAGTAGGGTTTTAAACTAGGGTTAGGGTTTCAAAGTAGGGGTTTAAACTAGGGTTAGGGTTTCAAAGTAGGGGTTTAAACTCGGGTTAGGGTTTCAAAGTAGGGGTTTAAACTAGGGTTAGGGTTTCAAAGTAGGGGTTTAAACTAGGGTTAGGTTTTCAAACTAGGGTTAGGGTTTCAAAGTAGGGTTTTAAACTAGGGTTAGGGTTTCAAACTAGGGTTAGGGTTTCAAAGTAGGGTTTTAAACTAGGTTTAGGGTTTCAAAGTAGGGGTTTAAACTAGGGTTAGGGTTTCAAAGTAGGATTTTAAACTAGGGTTAGGGTTTTAAAGTAGGGTTTTAAACTAGGGTTAGGGTTTCAAAGTAGGGGTTTAAACTAGGGTTAGGGTTTCAAAGTAGGGGTTTAAACTAGGGTTAGGGTTTCAAACTAAGGTTAGGGTTTCAAACTAGAGTTAAGGTTTCAAAGTAGGGTTTTAAACTAGGGTTAGGGTTTCAAAGTAGGGTTTTAAACTAGGGTTAGGGTTTCAAAGTAGGGTTTTAAACTAAGGTTAGGGTTTCAAAGTAGTGGTTTAAACTAGGGTTAGGATTTCAAAGTAGGTGTTTAAACGAGGGTTAGGGTTTAAACTAGGGTTAAGGTTTCAAAGTAGGGTTTTAAACTAGGTTAAGGTTTCAAAATGGTGGTTTAAACTAGGGTTAGGGTTTCAAAGTAGGGGTTTAAACTAGGGTTAGGGTTTCAAAGTAGGGTTTTAAACAAGGGTTAGGGTTTCAAAATAGGGGTTTAAACTATGGTTAGGGTTTCAAAGTAGGGGTTTAAACTAGGGATAAAGTTTCAATTAGGGGTTTAAACTAGGGTTAGGGTTTCAAAGTAGGGGTTTAAACTAGGGTTAGGGTTTCAAAGTAGGGGTTTAAACTAGGGATAAAGTTTCAATTAGGGGTTTAAACTAGGGTTAGGGTTTCAAAGTAGGGGTTTAAACTAGGGTTAGGGTTTCAAAGTAGGGGTTTAAACTAGGGATAAAGTTTCAATTAGGGGTTTAAACTAGGGTTAGGGTTTCAAAGTAGGGGTTTAAACTAGGGTTAAAGTTTCAAAGTATGGGTTTGAACTATGGTTATGGTTTCAAAGTAGGGGTTTAAAGTAGGGTTAGGGTTTCAAAGTAGGGGTTTAAACTAGGGTTAGGGTTTTAAAGTAGGGTTTTAAACTAGGGTTAGGGTTTCAAAGTAGGGGTTTAAACTAGGGTTAGGGTTTCAAAGTAGGGTTTCAAACTAGGGTTAGGGTTTCAAAGTAGGGTTTCAAACTAGGGTTAGGGTTTCAAAGTACGGGTTTAAACTAGGGTTAATGTTTCAAAATAGGGTTTTAAACTAGGGTTAGGGTTTCAAAGTAGGGTTTCAAACTAGGGTTAGGTTTTCAAAGTAGGGTTTCAAATTAGGGTTAGGGTTTCAAAGTAGGGGTTTAAACTAGGGTTAGGGTTTCAAAGTATGGGTTTAAAGTAGGGTTAGGGTTTCAAAGTAGGGGTTTAAACTAGGGTTAATGTTTCAAAGTAGGTGTTTAAACTAGGGTTAGGGTTTCAAACTAGGTGTTTAAACTAGGGTTAGGGTTTCAAACTAGGGTTAGGGTTTCAAAGTAGGGTTTTAAACTATGGTTAGGGTTTCAAAGTAGGGGTTTAAACAAGGGTTAGGGTTTCAAAGTAGGGTTTTAAACTATTGTTAGGGTTTCAAAGTAGGGGTTTAAACTAGGGTTAGGGTTTCAAACTAGGGTTAGGGTTTCAAAGTAGGGTTTTAAACTATGGTTAGGGTTTCAAAGTAGGGGTTTAAACTAGGGTTACGGTTTCAAAGTAGGGTTTTAACCGAGGGTTAGGGTTCTTAAGTAGGGGTTTAAACTCGAGTTAGGGTTTCAAAGTAGGGTTTTAAACTATGGTTAAGGTTTCAAAGTAGGGGCTTAAACTAGGGTTAGGGTTTCAAAGTAGGGTTAGGGTTTCAAGGTAGGGTTTTAAACTAGGGTTAGGGTTTCAAAGTAGGGATTTAAACTAGTGTTAGGGTTTCAAAGTAGGGGTTTAAACTAGGGTTAGGGTTTCAAAGTAGGGGTTTAAACTAGGGTTAGGTTTTCAAACTAGGGTTAGGGTTTCAAGGTAGGGTTTTAAACTAGGGTTAGGGTTTCAAAGTAGGGGTTTAAACTAGGGTTAGGGATTCAAAGTAGGGGTTTAAACTAGGTTAGGGTTTCAAAGTAGGGGTTTAAACTAGGGTTAGTGTTTCAAAGTAGGTGTTTAAACTAGGGTTAGGGTTTCAAACTAGGGTTAGGGTTTCAAAGTAGGGTTTTAAACTATGGTTAGGGTTTCAAAGTAGGGGTTTAAACTAGGGTTAGGGTTTCAAAGTAGGGTTTTAAACTAGGGTTAGGGTTTCAAAGTAGGGGTTTAAACTAGGGTTAGGGTTTCAAAGTAGGGGTTTAAACTCGGGTTAGGGTTTCAAAGTAGGGGTTTAAACTAGGGTTAGGTTTTCAAACTAGGGTTAGGGTTTCAAAGTAGGGTTTTAAACTAGGGTTAGGGTTTCAAACTAGGGTTAGGGTTTCAAAGTAGGGTTTTAAACTAGGTTTAGGGTTTCAAAGTAGGGGTTTAAACTAGGGTTAGGGTTTCAAAGTAGGGTTTTAAACTAGGGTTAGGGTTTCAAAGTAGGGGTTTAAACTAGGGTTAGGGTTTCAAAGTAGGGTTTTAAACTAGGGTTAGGGTTTCAAAGTAGTGGTTTAAACTAGGGTTAGGGTTTCAAAGTAGGTGTTTAAACGAGGGTTAGGGTTTAAACTGGGGTTAAGGTTTCAAAGTAGGGGTTTAAACTAGGGTTAGGGTTTCAAAGTAGGGTTTTAAACTAGGTTAAGGTTTCAAAATGGTGGTTTAAACTAGGGTTAGGGTTTCAAAGTAGGGGTTTAAACTAGGGTTAGGGTTTCAAAGTAGGGTTTTAAACAAGGGTTAGGGTTTCAAAATAGGGGTTTAAACTATGGTTAGGGTTTCAAAGTAGGGGTTTAAACTAGGGATAAAGTTTCAATTAGGGGTTTAAACTAGGTTTAGGGTTTCAAAGTAGGGGTTTAAACTAGGGTTAGGGTTTCAAAGTAGGGGTTTAAACTAGGGATAAAGTTTCAATTAGGGGTTTAAACTAGGGTTAGGGTTTCAAAGTAGGGGTTTAAACTAGGGTTAGGGTTTCAAAGTAGGGGTTTAAACTAGGGATAAAGTTTCAATTAGGGGTTTAAACTAGGGTTAGGGTTTCAAAGTAGGGGTTTAAACTAGGGTTAAGGTTTCAAAGTATGGGTTTGAACTATGGTTATGGTTTCAAAGTAGGGGTTTAAAGTAGGGTTAGGGTTTCAAAGTAGGGGTTTAAACTAGGGTTAGGGTTTTAAAGTAGGGTTTTAAACTAGGGTTAGGGTTTCAAAGTAGGGGTTTAAACTAGGGTTAGGGTTTCAAAGTAGGGTTTCAAACTAGGGTTAGGGTTTCAAAGTAGGGTTTCAAACTAGGGTTAGGGTTTCAAAGTACGGGTTTAAACTAGGGTTAATGTTTCAAAATAGGGTTTTAAACTAGGGTTAGGGTTTCAAAGTAGGGTTTTAAACTAGGTTAAGGTTTCAAAATGGTGGTTTAAACTAGGGTTAGGGTTTCAAAGTAGGGGTTTAAACTAGGGTTAGGGTTTCAAAGTAGGGTTTTAAACAAGGGTTAGGGTTTCAAAATAGGGGTTTAAACTTTGGTTAGGGTTTCAAAGTAGGGGTTTAAACTAGGGATAAAGTTTCAATTAGGGGTTTAAACTAGGGTTAGGGTTTCAAAGTAGGGGTTTAAACTAGGGTTAGGTTTTCAAAGTAGGGGTTTAAACTAGGGATAAAGTTTCAATTAGGGGTTTAAACTAGGGTTAGGGTTTCAAAGTAGGGGTTTAAACTAGGGATAAAGTTTCAATTAGGGGTTTAAACTAGGGTTAGGGTTTCAAAGTAGGGGTTTAAACTAGGGTTAAGGTTTCAAAGTATGGGTTTGAACTATGGTTATGGTTTCAAAGTAGGGGTTTAAAGTAGGGTTAGGGTTTCAAAGTAGGGGTTTAAACTAGGGTTAGGGTTTTAAAGTAGGGTTTTAAACTAGGGTTAGGGTTTCAAAGTAGGGGTTTAAACTAGGGTTAGGGTTTCAAAGTAGGGTTTCAAACTAGGGTTAGGGTTTCAAAGTAGGGTTTCAAACTAGGGTTAGGGTTTCAAAGTAGGGTTTCAAACTAGGGTTAGGGTTTCAAAGTACGGGTTTAAACTAGGGTTAATGTTTCAAAATAGGGTTTTAAACTAGGGTTAGGGTTTCAAAGTAGGGTTTCAAACTAGGGTTAGGGTTTCAAAGTAGGGTTTCAAACTAGGGTTAGGGTTTCAAAGTACAGGTTTAAACTAGGGTTAGGGTTTCAAAGTAGGGGTTTAAACTAGGTTTAGGGTCTCAAACTAGGGATAGGGTTTCAAAGTAAGGTTTTAAACTAGGGTTAGGGTTTCAAAGTAGAGGTTTAAACTAGGCTTAGGGTTTCAAAGTAGGGTTTTAAACGAGGGTTAGGGTTTTAAAGTAGGGGTTTAAACTAAGGTTAGGGTTTCAAAGTAGGGTTTTAACCTAGGGTTTGGGTTCTAAAGTAGGGGTTTAAACTAGGGTTAGGGTTTCAAAGTAGGGTTTTAAACTAGGGTTAGGGTTTCAAAGTAGTAGTTTGAACTAGGATTAGGGTTTCAAAGTAGGGGTTTAAACTAGGTTTAGGGTCTCAAACTAGGGATAGGGTTTCAAAGTAAGGTTTTAAACTAGGGTTAGGGTTTCAAAGTAGAGGTTTAAACTAGGGTTAGGGTTTCAAAGTAGGGTTTTAACCTAGGGTTAGGGTTCTAAAGTAGGGGTTTAAACTAGGGTTAGGGTTTCAAAGTAGGGTTTTAAACTAGGGTAAGGGTTTCAAAGTAGGGGTTTAAACTAGGGTTAGGGTTTCAAAGTAGGGGTTTAAACTAGGGTTAGGGTTTCAAACTAGGGTTAGGGTTTCAAAGTAGGGTTTTAAACTAGGGTTAGGGTTTCAAAGTAGGGGTTTAAACTAGGGTTAAATCAGAGCGGCCAATCTTTTTTTTTGTAGACATATTTATCATTTAGTTAGTTCTAAACGTATTGAGCTTTAAATTGAATTTAAGACATGGGATATGTCATTTAAGCGCTCCCTTATTTTGAGCAGTGTTGTATGAAGGTACTTTTAATCAGTGTGCTTTTCTGTTAGCAGGACATCGTGCATTTGGACTTGAATGTTTTGTTTGTCCTTATTGTGATTGTGACTACAACACAATGAAAAGTGTTGGTGTCAGTGAGGAACTGCGATGGTAAGGGATGAACTGCGATGGCAAAAATGCGGCCCGAACCGTAGATCGCACCGGGACAAATGAGGTATCAAACGATGCGGCTCGATCTGACTCGCTGCGCTATTATTTTTCTAAGAATTCCCAGTTACCAAGGCGACGCTATTCCCAAAAAACTCCCAAATAAAGTCCCATAGGAATGAATGGGAATCCGAAAGACATCAACTCCAATCAAGCACCTTTTTCCAAGACACGCTGCGCGCGCATACGTTGACCGACCGATATGAATTTTAGCTCATTTTGTTGGAATTTTTGTCATCTTTAGCTCAGTGTCAAAAAAAAAATTAAGGAATGAAAGCTCTCCCCCTGTGCGGGTTCAAAGACAGTGAGCAAAGGGGTGAAAGTCGCCTTTCTTGCATCAGCTAGAGCGTGACTAATTAAGGACAGAGTGCTGGGAACCAAAAAATATATTTCCAAAAGTTTCACTTTAACTCGTCACCATGGCCACAATCTTTGCTCACTAGACATCAAATTCGCACATTTTGTAGCCACAAGCCTCTGCTAGGGTTAGTTTTATTTGGCTAAGGTGTCATTTAGTACCTTTATTTTAACTTTAAGCGAGGAGAAGTCGCACTATTTTGATCTCTTTTCAATGTTTTCCGTTTTCCCCTCTTCATTTTCGATCAATCATAAGTTTTCAACCTGCTCTCATTTGGTCATTTTTCATCCGATTAAAAAACTGAGAACATGCTCGCGTTCCCCAAACCCTTGCCGTTCTAACGAGCCATTTCTGGAATCTGCATCTTCAACCGTTAAGTCGCGAGAGGCTTTTGTTTGAGGTGAGCGTAATCCTATACAAATCAATGGAATGTTGGTGCGTGACGTCTCCTCACAACTTAAAATCAAATGTGTGTGCGTGAATGTGCATGTTTTGTAAAGGGGCAGTAAAATACTGTTGATTATGGTAGATTCCACATTTCTTGACCGATTTCAATGGTTTAAATTTTAAACTGTTCAGCTCATTGAAATGTTACTTAAAATCAAATGTGTGTGCGTGAATGTGCATGTTTCTTAAAGGGGCAGTAACATACTGTTGATTATGGTTAACTTTTACATTTCTTGAGTGATTTCAATGGTTTCAATTTTAAACTGTTCAGCTCATTGAAATGTTAGTTAAAATCAAATGTGTGTGCGTGAATGTGCATGTTTCTTAAAGGGGCAGTAATACTTTTAGTTGATTATAACTTCCACATTTCTTGAGCGATTTCAACGGTTGAAATTTTAAACTGTTCAGCTCATTGAAAAGAGTTGCAAGAGTTAGCAGGCCCATTAAAAATTTCCGCGGGAATTTTTCTAGTTTTTTAATCTTCCACCGATTTTTCCGCAAGAATGCGGCCCGTACCGTACATCGCACCAGGACAAATGAAGTATCAAACGATGCGGCTCGATCTGACTCGGTGCGGCATTATTTTTCTAGGAATTCCCAGTTACCATGGCGACGCTATTCCCAAAAAACTCCCAAAATTCAGGGAAAGAAGGTCCCATAGGAAATGAATGTGAAAAGGAAAGACAAAATCACACATCAAGCACCTTTTTCCAAGACACGCTGCGTGCGCATACGTTAACCGATTGATATGAATTTTAGCTCATTTTGTTGGAATTTTTCCTATCTTTAGCTCAGTGTCAAAAAAAAAATTAAGGAATGAAAGTTCTTCCCCCTGTGCGAGTTCAAAGACAGTGAGTGTAATCGCCACTCTATTACGCAATTAAACTTTCAGTGGTGGGAACCAAAAAATCTATTTCCAAAAGTTTTACTTCAACTCGTCACCATGGCCACAATCTTTGCTCACTAGACATCAAATTCGCACATTTTGTAGCCACAAGCCTCTGCTTTCTGAAAAACTAAGTTTTATTTGGCTAAGGTGTCATTTAGTACCTTTATTTTCACTTTAAGCGAGGAGAAGTCGGACTTTGGCGCCTATCTCCTCCATGATAATTTCTCCGTTTTTTCCCTCTTCATTTTCGATCATTTATAAGTTTTCAACCTGCTCTCATTTTTCATCTGATTACAAAACTGAGAACATGCTCGCGTTCCCCAAACCCTTGCCGTTCTAACGAGCCATTTCTGGAATCTGCATCTTCAACCGTTAAGTCGTGAGAGGCTTCTGTTTGAGGTGAGCGTAATCCTATACAAAATCAATGGAATGTGGGTGCGTGACGTCTCCTAACAACTTAAAATCAAATGTGTGTGCGTGAATGTGCATGTTTTGTAAAATGGCAGTAAGATACTTTTAGTTGATGTTGATTATGGTGAACTTCCACATTTCTTGACCGATTTCAATGGTTTAAATTTTAAACTGTTCAGCTCATTTACATTAAAAAAAAAACGTTTAAAAAAACACACACAATACACACACATTATTATTATTTTTAAATGAAATGGAATGGACTGCTATTTAAATAGTGCTTTTTTAGCTATACTGCCTGGTCTCTCACTTTTGCATAGCAACTGCCTCAGCCAATCATTTCTCTCACTGTTGAGCTCAACTCACCCCCTTTTTTTCTTGGCTTTCAAGGCTTGGCCTATCTACGACTACTACTATTGCAAATACTATTACTACTACTACTATCTTGGCCAATTGATTAGGTACACCCAGGATTCTGGTCAATTCATTAGGTACACCCTGGATTCTTGCCACTCCGCCCACCCAGGGCGGCGGCCATCTTGGCCAATTAATTAGGTACACCCTGGAGTCTCGCCACTCCGCTCACCCAGGGCAACGGCCATCTTGGCCAATTAATTAGGTACACTAAGGATTCTCTCCCCTCCGCCCACCCAGGGCGGCGGCCATCTTGGCCAATTGATTAGGTACAGCCAGGACTTTTCAGTCACAAAATTGTTTTATTTGATTATTTTCCAAATTTGTAGCATGTGACTATTACTGTGTTTTTTTGATGATTGTGGTTTATTATTAACTCTTTGACCGCCATAAACGTTATAAAACGTTTAGCATAAACCTAGGGAAGGGCGCCGAGGACGTTAAAAGACGTCCCCTATGTTTTTTTTTGAAAACGGGTGCAGGAAAGCCTTGGGCAGCTGTGCTGAAAGTATCAGGCAGATCTGATTAGTAAAAGACTCGTTTTGGCCCCTAGAGGGCAGCGATGACTCTCTTTGCACAAGGTTGGATGGGCCGCCCACCGTGGGCGTCAGTAGAAGACGTGAGGCGGAGCTAGAGTGTTGAGGAGACATGGCTGATGAAGCCCACAATGGCTGACCAATCAACCGGTTGCAAGCAGCTCACGCTTGAGCATTTTTTTCAAAGACGGAAAGCATCAATCAATACTAAAAAGCGCATTGATGTCGACGATGATGATGACTCCGAGCTTGACGCCAAAGTTGGAAGCCTTGACGCAACTGTTATGATCACGTAGTAAGCCTCACCGGCTAAGCGCGGCTAGTGCGGCTACCGCTGCTAAGGCCGCAAAACGCGCACAATAGCCGACCGGGTACTTCTACACAATCGGACATTCGATCGGGCGATGGAGAGTTGGCATCGACCAATGCAGATTGATGATGATGATGATGATGACTCCGAGCTTGACGCCAAAGTTGGAAGCCTTGACGCGACTGTTATGATCACGTAGTAAGCCTCACCGGCTAGCGCGGCTACCGCTGCTAACGCCGGAGCTTTCACATGCGGACATTTTGTCGGACAATGAAGAGTACCCCGAGTCCAATGCATATTCATCAGAGGAGCGGGTACAGTCTGATCACGGTGAAGACACTGTTTCTGGACTACGATGCCACCATGAATGGAGTGGATAAAATGGATCAGAACATCTCTTACAACCCGGTGTAGCAACTGAAGGACACGAGGAAGCGAGACGTAACGAAACCGTAGCATGATCCTGATATTAGACTTGATGGCAACACACACTGCAGTATATACTTGCTATTCCCCGGAAAAAACGGCCTGCAAGAAAGTGGAGCACGCGAAGAGGCAATCTGTTGTGCAAATGCTGTTGCGTCTCCTTGCACGCAGGAGAGTGTTACAAAAAGAAAAACTGTCGTTGAAACATCCACATATTTGTAAATAGCACCACAGTTGCACACATTTGTAAATAGTTTGCCAAATTGTTGTCAAATTGTTACACTGTTGAATGTAAATAAACGTATTTTGCTATCAAAAAACACTTTTTCATTCTTGGTGGTAGTGTTTTATAGAAGTAAAGCACTATTTAGGTGTTTGTGGCATCATTCATGGACAAAAAGAAGTGTAAAATTCACTAGAATGCATGAAATAATATCGTTTCACTAAAAGCTTGATTTCTCCGTATTTTGGTCCAAAACAGGCGAAATTGGGTCAAACTAACCATTTTCTATTGTTGATTACTAAAGAACGGAATAAGGTAGAAACAAACTTTTTTTTTCTGATGAAAGATCTTTCATTTGGTAGTACGTGTGTTTCCATAGTCCAAACAGAACATTTTCTGTGGACCTTGAAAGATCAGTCAAAATGCTTAAATCGGCTGGCACTGACGGCATCCCTTTTCTGAAAACGTCTGGCAGTCAAAGAGTTAAATACTATAAATTGTCCATTTCCTTTGCTAAAATAAATGTTTTATTTTATAATATTGATGAGTTCTTCAAGATGCACAAACAGTGACTGTGCACATGTTGTTTCCTCAGGGCACACATACACATATAAAAGTAATTTGTAAGATGTTGATAAAATTGGGTTAATGGTGTAAATCAACAAATTCAAATTGGAAGGTTCATTTAACTAGATTGTTTTATGTTCAATATACTTTAAAAAAAAAAATTCAGTGACATGTACAATGTAGCCAATAATAAAATATATAATACTGGATATTTTGTAGAAACATTTCATCACTTGTAAAGATTTGTCTGTGTTGAATAATTTAGACAGGTGATAATTGCTGAAATTAAAATAACAGATTCATCACATTATTTTAAATGCATAGTAATTAAAATGTATCACTCCCTTAACACTGAAAACAAAGATATGAATTAGACAATGGTTGGTTCTTTTTAGTGGTTAAAAAAGTGGATGTTTGAATTACAATTTGTATCTTTTTTTATTTTTTATTTTTTTTTTTTGTTGTGCAAAAAACACATACAAGTGGTCAAGCAGTGCATCCACCACCAGACAGCCTGTCCTGTATGTAGCAGTATGTCCTACTCGCAACCCGCGAGTGTTGTATGACACAATCCGCATTATTGAACCTTGCAGCTGCACGCAACGCAGTTGCCCCCTTAAACTGGTCTCCTCGGATGCAGCGCGCTCTAACCTCACCATCGGGCTGCAACCCATCTTGTGATAGTTGGGACTTCGCGTTGTCTTCTCTCGCGCGTTTTTTTCTAATCCTAACCCTGATTGGTCCGCTTTTTTCCCTGTCTGTGCTGTGGCCAATGACATTCGCTTGATTTTGGAAGGTTCTAGACGACGGACCCCCTTGCTGATAGTTGGAGTTCATGTTGTCTTGTCTCTTTTCCCTGATTGGTCGTTTTCTGCTTGTCTGTGCTGTGGCCAATTAGAGACGCTTGAATGAGACTATTTTAGAAGGTTCTCGACCACGGCTTCTTTCCATTTCATCTCGTCTGAGGTAAGTGTTGCACGGCAGTTGTTTGTAGTCTGATGTATAATGCTAAATAAGTGAGATTTTGCAAGTTTTCCCCCATCTTAAACTACATCACGTTAATACTGGCAATGTATTGAAACGTATTTGATGTGTTTGAACGTTGTGTTATCCGGCTGCTGTTTTAACAAGATATAGGTAAAGTTAAGTGCTAGACATGGTAACCTACATGCTAATGATGAGTTATTAACATTGTTTTTTAGTTTTAATTTATATTTTAGCCGTTTTGGATTTAGTTGACTCAGTGTAGGCTCAATGAATTGTATTCTTGTCTGTGTTACTTTCATGAGAAAGAGCAACGGGTCTGTCTATTCATTCGTTATCTAATGGGAGGGCCGGGATTCTGCTGTGTCGGAAGGGAGTCAGGCTTATTATTATTGTATTTTTTCTAATCTGATTTATACCCATGGGAACGGATTCTCTTGTATTCATTCAGTTGTAACCAGGTGTGTTGTGGGCTGACTTTTTTATGAACCCTCTTTGAATAAATAATGATGTGGGCTGGAGAGAAGACACACATTTGAACAGAGCACTGCTTGGGTGACTTCATTTGTGTGATCAGAAGCTTCTGGTAATTATTTACCTTTGCAAAGGAACTTCTTCAACAGAATCTCACCATTCAGTTAATTGAACACGCAAAGAGTACAATACTTAATATTGTCTACTCTAACACTAACTACACCTGCTAGCGCTAGCTAGAGCTAGCAGATCTCACTTTAAGGTTTTAATGTGCAGTAAAAGAAAAACAAAGAAAAGTTTGAGTATGCTCTAAATCTCAATTGTGTATATCCATCGTTGCTACAATATACAGTAAGGCTTTTGTCTCGTCTGTCGTCGTCGTGGTGGGGTTGGGGGAGGGGGCGTCGGTTGTTGAGTGGCGTGTCCTGCTCGATCGTGTAGCGGAGCGGCGCCTATGAGGGATTTTGGAAGTATTTTACACTGTTAAATGACCTTCATTGATTGACTACAGCACACATTTGTAAATTGTCAAAGCTGCCTTTATTTTCCCCCTTGAAAGATTACCGTTGGTTTCTGTAGCGATCGTTTTTTTCACGGCCATCCAGAATATCCATCCATTTTGCCAAACCGTTTCACCTCATGGAAATTAATCTAAAAGAAAAAAAAAGTAACAATGTTATTACAATACCGTTTTCTTTGTTAATAAGTAAACAAGGAAGTCTATAGTGGATCCATTTTTTTCTATTGTTGAGGATTTATTGAAGGCTCTGCTCACCCCATCCATTATTTATAATCAATGAACTATACAATGTGTGATGTTACTATACTTCAATTGATGAAAATAATGGCGGCGTATTCCAAGCACAGAGAGGTGAGCGCTCAAGAAGCGGTGGCGCGGACATGCAGTCTCCCTCTGAAGAAGTGCTCGCGCAGCGTAGTTTTCATCCAGACGGCTGAGGATGGCGTGAAATTGAGTCTACCCATGAGTAGACTGAAGACCATGCATCCGGACGCAGACAACGTGTGGATGTCTGGTCTGCCAGACAAATATGTGGCAAGACCTAGAACGGCAATGTTTGAGCGGATGTGTCTCGCCGAATTCGCATCCGAATACCGGGTCGTCTACGGTCAGCAGATTGAGGGCAAGAATGTCATTCCCCTCTCACACGGCAAGGGATTCATCCAGAAGCGGATTGGAAAAGATGCCGTCATCAGATTCACTCGCTTCTCAATCAAAAAGTATGCTGAGAAGTATTACAGGACCCAGCTTAAATTGTACCTCCCCCACAGAGACGACGCCGAGCTCAGGTCTGAAAACCTCAAAACGTACGAGGAGTTCTACGGTGCCGGGGAATCAAAGTTCGGTCGGGTGCGGGCTATCGTCGACCGCAATCGGGGGCGGTACGAAGGACGGGGAAAGACCGTGGACAATGCCTTCGAAAAATTGAAAGAGCTTCGTGCGGTTCTCAACGCGTGGAGCACTTTTGCGCCGGAGGTAGAAGCAGAGCGTTTGGAGTGTGCCGCCGAACGCGAATCTAATCCGTTACAGGAAGACCCGCAAGATGAGGTTCCGGCCTACCAGGACGCTCCTGGTAGCGGCGCGGTCTTGCCGGCGTTTGAGGCGCCAAAGTTGAGCGCCGAATTTGTGAGGAACATGTACCGCAGTCTCAATGAAACGCAAGCGTCCGTCTTCTACGCTGTGCGCGAGTGGTGTTTGAAACGCGTTTCGGATGGTCTCCTCGAGCCCTTCTTTTATTTAATCCCCGGAGGAGCTGGCTGTGGTAAATCGCATGTCATCAAGTGCATTTACCAGGAGGCCAGTAAGATTCTCCGCCAGCTTCCCAGGTTCCGCGACGAAGCGGATATGGCCAAGCCTGCTGTGCTGCTGACGTCGTTTACTGGCACGGCGGCTTACAACATCTCAGGGAAAACGCTTCATTCCCTCTTGAAACTCCCCAGGACTCTAAAGCCTGCTTACCAGGCGCTGGGGAATACGTTGGACGCATTGAGAGCAACCCTTTGCAACGTGGAAATTTTGATCATCGACGAGATCTCCATGGTCTCCAAGGAACTCTTTGCCTATGTCCACTGGAGATTTCAGCAAATCAAGGGCAACCAGAGACCATTTGGGGGCATCTCCGTTCTTGCAGTTGGGGACTTCTACCAACTGCCACCCCTCGGAAGGTCCAAGCCCCTCTGCGTTTCTGACAACGATCTTCTTGACCTCTGGACAGATTTTCAGATGGTCAAGCTTACTCAAATCATGCGGCAAAAAGACGACGTCGCTTTTGCCGAGCTTTTGAACAGGATCAGGGAGAAGGGGAAGGCTGATCCGCTTGGCGATGGTGACAGGGCGTTACTCACCACGGCTGTCACGGATGCGCGAGACCTCCCTGCGGATACTCTGCATATCTTTGCCACCAATAAAGAGGTGGATAGGCACAATGCAGCAACTGTGGCTGCTCTCAAATTGACTGTGGTCAATATTCCCGCAGAGGACTACAGGAAGAGCCCACGGTCGGGGGCGATGGTCACCGTGACCAAAGTGATCATGGGGTCGAGAAGGGATCTACCGGATGCCCTTCAAGCTGGTGTAGGAGCACGGGTTATGCTTCTTCGGAATTTGGATGTCGAGGACGGATTGGTGAACGGGACCTTTGGCACAATAGGCAACATTGTTCAAAGCGCCCCAAAGGGGTCGGCGGAGAAAGTGACCTTGCTCGGACTGAGGCTAGACAATCCCGAAGCGGGCCAGAAATTAAGCAAGAAAATTCTGGGGCCGACGGATGACTTGGTCTATATCGAAAGGTCGGAGGAAAACCTGGGCATAAAAGGCGTGGTCAGGCGGCAATTCCCCATGAAGCTTGCCTTTGGATGCACGGCTCACAAAGTGCAAGGCATGACGATGACTTCTGCAGTGGTGTCTCTTAAGCGTGTGTTTGAACCTGGAATGGCCTATGTTGCCCTAAGCCGCACGACGTCACTTCAGGGATTGAGGGTCATAGACTTTGACGAATCCAAAATCTATGCCAATCCCAACGTCACGACGGCAATGGACAGTATGACGCGCGCTTCTTTCCAAAGTACAAGACCACTGTTGTACTTTTTCAAAATGCCGCAAACTGCTTTTCCCACCTTGACCATTGTTCATCACAACACCGAGGGCCTTCCATCTCATATTGACGACTTAAAGTCTCATCATGAGTTGAGGCTGGCAGATGTCCTTTGCCTCACTGAAACTCATTTGTCTGGATCCTTCTTCCCCCCTCCCTTGCAGGAGGGATGCAGCACTTTTGTGCGCAACAGACAAGTTTCGTATTCAAATAGACTGGACATGGCCCAAAAAGAGGGTGGCGGAGTCGCAGTCTATTATCGCGATTGTCTTCGAGCGGAGCCCCGTCGGTTTATTCAGAATGTGGTTGACCTGGAATTTGCTGTCATCAGGGTTGACGCTCCCGTCCAGGCTTTGATAGCTACGGTCTACAGGCCACCCAACCTGAGTCTTGGCACCTTTCTTCCAAACCTTGGAAGTCTCTTGGATGCCTTGGCCGTGATGGACTGCCAGCCTATTGTTGTTTGCGGAGACTTTAATGAGGATTTGCTTTCAAAGGGAAAGAAATCCATTCTGGACTTGTTTCAGTCCAGAGGCTTTTCACAGCTGATCACCCAGGCCACAACTGGAAAGCAGACACTGATTGATCACATTTACATATCTCGCCCAGATTGTTGTGTTCAATCAGGCGTTCTGCACACTTATTACAGTTACCACAGTCCGGTCTACTGTGTGTTAACTTCTTGTGTCAGCTCATTGTAGATCGCAAGGGCACCATTTTCACAAGTGCGCCTTTGCAAATGTTATTGAGCCTTTCATACCACTGCTCAAAAGAGGGGGATACTGTACTTTAAATTGTAAAGGCTGAAAAGTTAAATCCTTTGCTCGTTCAAAATTGGTGTCATAACAGAACTACACTCAAAATCAGAGCGGCCAATCATTTTTTTTGTAGACATATTTATCATTTAGTTAGTTCTAAACGTATTGAGCTTTAAATTGAATTTAAGACATGGGATATGTCATTTAAGCGCTCCCTTATTTTGAGCAGTGTTGTATGAAGGTACTTTTAATCAGTGTGCTTTTCTATTAGCAGGACATCGTGCATTTGGACTTGAATGTTTTGTTTGTCCTTATTGTGATTGTGACTATAACACAATGAAAAGTGTTGGTGTCAGTGAGGAACTGCGATGGTAAGGGATGAACTGCGATGGTAAGTGATGATTGATTACTGAATTGATCTAGGCAAACATTGAACACTCATTTTTCATTTTCACATGCAATACAGGTGGATGGAGCGCAGCAAGGGGCGCTACTTGACATGGCCAAGGATATCAAGGTTGTTATGTCCGGTACAACTGGTGGAGAGAAAAGATGAAAAAAGGGATCCCGCAAACGTAGACCAAAATGATTTATTCTACAGGATTCCTCACTGAAAAACCGTCACATGTGTATTGGATGAGTATTTAGATTAAGTTTTAACTGTTCAGTTTTGCTGCCTATTTTCTAACAACTTGTTCCTTTGTGTGCTCAGGAAAAGATGAAGATGCTGTGTAACAAAGACCCAAAACGGCTCTTTTAAGAGCCGTTTTACATGTACTTTGGAGTAATATTCCTGCAATATTGATCAGCACCAACATGCCTTTTAATATGCAATGTCAAATTTAAACACTGCATTCATACTGTATTTGCTCCATGATACAGTATATTGCATTTTATATTTTAGTTAATCACTTACACTATAAGCAAGAAATTAAACTGATTCCCTTTTGATATGACTAAAATGTCAATCAAGACATAAGGGAAGCCATTACACATGTAATAACTGCAGTTATTACAAATTGTCCTGAACTCTATTTCTGCTGACACAAATTGAGAGGTAAAGTACACCAACATTTGGCAAACAGTTCAGAGCATGCATCTTTCCACCTTGCAAGAGTCAGCAGGCCCATTCAAAATTTCCGCGGAAATTTTTCTAGTATTATTCTTCTTCTTCTTTTTATTATTTTTTTTAATCTTCCACCGATTTTTCCGCAAGGGAATTCCCAGTTACCATGGCGACGCTATTCCCAAAAAACTCCCAAATAAAGTCCCATAGGAATGAATGGGAATCCGAAAGAGATCAACTCCAATCAAGCACCTTTTTCCAAGACACGCTGCGCGCACATACGTTGACCGACCGATATGAATTTTAGCTCCGATATGAATTTTAGCTCATTTTGTTGGAATTTTTGTCATCTTTAGCTCAGTGTCAAAAAAAAAATTAAGGAATGAAAGCTCTCCCCCCTGTGCGGGTTCAAAGACAGTGAACAAAGGGTGAAAGTCGCCTATTTAGAGTGTGACTAATTAAGGCTTCAGTGACGGGAACCAAAAAATATATTTCCAAAAGTTTCACTTCAACTCGTCACCATGGCCACAATCTTTGCTCACTAGACATCAAATTGGCACATTTTGTAGCCACAAGCCTCTGCTTTCTGAAAAACTAAGTTTTATTTGGCTAAGGTGTCATTTAGTACCTTTATTTTCACTTTAAGCGAGGAGAAGTCGGACTATTTCGATCTATTTTCAATGTTATTTTCTCCGTTTTTCCCTTTTCGTTTTCGATCAATCATAAGTTTTCAACCTGCTCTCATTTGGTCATTTTTCATCCGATTAAAAAAACTGAGAACATGCTCGCGTACCCCAAACCCTTGCCGTTCTAACGAGCCATTTCTGGAATCTGCATCTTCAACCGTTAAGTCGTGAGAGGCTTTTGTTTGAGGTGAGCGTAATCCTATACAAAATCAATGGAATGTGGGTGCGTGACGTCTCGCAACAAGTTAAAATCAAATGTGTGTGCGTGAATGGTCTGTCACTTTTGCATAGCAACTGCCTCAGCCAATCATCTCTCACTGTTGAGCTCAACTCAGCCCCTTTTTTTCTTGGTGTACTCAAGGCTTGGCCTATATACGACTACTACTATTGCAAATACTATTACTACTACTACTATCTTGGCCAATTGATTAGGTACACCCAGGATTCTGGTCAATTAATTAGCTACACCCTGGATTCTCGCCACTCCGCCCACCCAGGGCGGCGGCCATCTTGGCTAATTGATTAGGTATGACCAGGATTCTCGCCACTCCGCTCGCCCAGGGCGGCGGCCATCTTGGCCAATTGATTAGGTACAGCCAGGACTTTTCAGTCACAAAATGTTTTTATTTGATTATTTTCCAAATTTGTAGCGTGACTATTACTGTGTTTTTTGCTGATTATGGTTTATTATTTAATACTAAAAATTTTCCATTTCCTTTGCTAAAGTAAATGTTTTCTTTTATAATATTGATGAGTTCTTCAAGATGCACAAACAGTGACTGTGCGCATGTTGTCTCCACAGTTTCCTCAGGGCACACATACACATATAAAAGGAATTTGTAAGATGTTAATAAAATTTGGTTAATGGTGTAAATCAACAAATTCAAATTGGAAGGTTCATTTAACTAGATTGTTTTATGTTCAATATACTTAAAAAAAAAAAAAATCAGTGACATGTACAATGTAGCCAATAATAAAATATATAATACTGGATATTTTGTAGAAACATTTCATCACTTGTAAAGATTTGTCTGTGTTGAATAATTTAGACAGGTGATAATTGCTGAAATTAAAATAACAGATTAATCAGATTTTTTTAAATGCATAGTAATTAAAATATGTGTCACTCCCTTAACACTGAAAACAAAGATATGAATTAGACAATGGTTGGTTCTTTTTAGTGGTTAAAAAAGTGGATGTTTGAATTACAATTTCTATCTTTTTATATGTATTTATTTTTTTATGTTGATGTGCAAAAAACACATACAATTGGTCAAGCAGCGCATCCACTACCAGACAGCCTGTCCTGTATGTAGCAGTATGTCCTACTCGCAACCCGCGAGTGTTGTATGACACAATCCGCATTATTGAACCTTGCAGCTGCACGCAGCGCAGTTGCCCCCTTAAACTGGTCTCCTCGGATGCAGCGCGCTCCAACCTCACCATCCGGCTGCAACCCATCTTGTGATAGTTGGGACTTCGCGTTGTCTTCTCTCGCGCGTTTTTTTCTAATCCTAACCCTGATTGGTCCGTTTTTTTCCCTGTCTGTGCTGTGGCCAATGACATTCGCTTGATTTTGGAAGGTTCTAGACGACGGTCTCGTCCCATTTCATCTCGTCTGAGGTAAGTGTTGCACGGCAATTATTTTTAGTCTGCTGTATAATGCTAAATAAGTGAGATTTTGCAAGTTTTCCCCCATCTTAAACTACATCACGTTAATAGGGTTTTAAACTAGGGTTAGGGTTTCAAAGTAGGTGTTTAAATTAGGGTTAGGGTTTCAAACTAAGGTTAGGGTTTCAAAGTAGGGGTTTAAACTAGGGTTAGGGTTTTAAACTAGGGTTAGGGTTTCAAAGTAGGGTTTTAAACTAGGGTTAGGGTTTCAAAGTAGGGGTTTAAACTAGAGTTAGGGTTTCAAAGTAGGGGTTTAAACTAGGGTTAGGGTTTCAAAGTAGGGGTTTAAACTAGGGTTAGGGTTTCAAAGTGAGGGTTTAAACTAGGGTTAGGGTTTCACAGTGGGGGTTTAAACTAGGGTTAGGGTTTCAAAGTGGGGGTTTAAACTAGGGTTAGGGTTTCAAAGTGGGGGTTTAAACTAGGGTTAGGGTTTCAAAGTGGGGGTTTAAACTAGGGTTAGGGTTTCAAAGTGGGGGTTTAAACTAGGGTTAGGGTTTCAAAGTGGGGGTTTAAACTAGGGTTAGGGTTTCAAAGTGGGGGTTTAAACTAGGGTTAGGGTTTCAAAGTAGGGTTTCAAACTAGGGTTAGGGTTGCAAAGTAATGGTGTAAACTAGGGTTAGGGTTTCAAAGTAGGTGTTTAAATTAGGGTTAGGGTTTCAAACTAGGGTTAGGGTTTCAAAGTAGGGTTTTAAACTAGGGTTAGGGTTTCAAAGTAGGGGTTTAAACTAGGGTTAAATCAGAGCGGCCAATCTTTTTTTTTGTAGACATATTTATCATTTAGTTAGTTCTAAACGTATTGAGCTTTAAATTGAATTTAAGACATGGGATATGTCATTTAAGCGCTCCCTTATTTTGAGCAATGTTGTATGAAGGTACTTTTAATCAGTGTGCTTTTCTGTTATCAGGACATCGTGCATTTGGACTTGAATGTTTTGTTTGTCCTTATTGTGATTGTGACTACAACACAATGAAAAGTGTTGGTGTCAGTGAGGTACTGCGATGGTAAGGGATGAACTGCGAGGGTAAGTGATGATTGATTACTGAATTGATCTAGGCAAACATTGAACACTCATTTTTCATTTTCACATGCAATACAGGTGGATGGAGCGCAGCAAGGGGCGCTACTTGACATGGCCAAGGATATCAAGGTTGTTATGTCCGGTACAACTGGTGGAGAGAAAAGATGAAAAAAGGGATCCCGCAAACGTAGACCAAAATGATTTATTCTACAGGATTCCTCACTGAAAAACCGTCACATGTGTATTGGATGAGTATTTAGATTAAGTTTTAACTGTTCAGTTTTGCTGCCTATTTTCTAACAACTTGTTCCTTTGTGTGCTCAGGAAAAGATGAAGATGCTGTGTAACAAAGACCCAAAACGGCTCTTTTAAGAGCCGTTTTACATGTACTTTGGAGTAATATTCCTGCAATATTGATCAGCACCAACATGCCTTTTAATATGCAATGTCAAATTTAAACACTGCATTCATACTGTATTTGCTCCATGATACAGTATATTGCATTTTATATTTTAATCACTTACACTATAAGCAAGAAATTAAACTGATTCCCTTTTGATATGACTAAAATGTCAATCAAGACATAAGGGAAGCCATTACACATGTAATAACTGCAGTTATTACAAATTGTCCTGAACTCTATTCCTGCTGACACAAATTGAGAGGTAAAGTACACCAACATTTGGCAAACAGTTCAGAGCATGCATCTTTCCACCTTGCAAGAGTCAGCAGGCCCATTCAAAATTTCCGCGGAAATTTTTCTAGTATTATTCTTCTTCTTCTTTTTATTATTTTTTTTAATCTTCCACCGATTTTTCCGCAAGGGAATTCCCAGTTACCATGGCGACGCTATTCCCAAAAAACTCCCAAATAAAGTCCCATAGGAATGAATGGGAAACCGAAAGAGATCAACTCCAATCAAGCACCTTTTTCCAAGACACGCTGCGCGCACATACGTTGACCGACCGATATGAATTTTAGCTCATTTTGTTGGAATTTTTGTCATCTTTAGCTCAGTGTCAAAAAAAATAATTAAGGAATGAAAGCTCCCCCCCTGTGCGGGTTCAAAGACAGTGAGCAAAGGGGTGAAAGTCGCCTATTTACAGTGTGACTAATTAAGGCTTCAGTGACGGGAACCAAAAAATCTATTTCCAAAAGTTTCACTTCAACTCGTCACCATGGCCACAATCTTTGCTCACTAGACATCAAATTGGCACATTTTGTAGCCACAAGCCTCTGCTTTCTGAAAAACTAAGTTTTATTTGGCTAAGGTGTCATTTAGTACCTTTATTTTCACTTTAAGCGAGGAGAAGTCGGACTATTTCGATCTCTTTTCAATGTTATTTTCGCCGTTTTTCCCTCTTTATTTTCGATCAATCATAAGTTTTCAACCTGCTCCTAAGTTGGTCATTTTTCATCCGATTAAAAAACTGAGAACATGCTCGCGTTCCCCAAACCCTTGCCGTTCTAACGAGCCATTTCTGCAATCTGCATCTTCAACCGTTAGGTCGTGAGAGGCTTTTGTTTGAGGTGAGCGTATCCTATACAAAATCAATGGAATGTGGGTGCGTGACGTCTCGCAACAAGTTAAAATCAAATGTGTGTGCGTGAATGATCTGTCGTTTTTGCATAGCAACTGCCTCAGCCAATCATCTCTCACTGTTGAGCTCAACTCAGCCCCTTTTTTTCTTGGTGTACTCAAGGCTTGGCCTATATACGACTACTACTATTGCAAATACTATTACTACTACTACTATCTTGGCCAATTGATTAGGTACACCCAGGATTCTGGTCAATTAATTAGGTACACCCTGGATTCTCGCCACTCCGCCCACCCAGGGCGGCGGCCATTTTGGCCAATTAATTAGGTACACCAAGGATTCTCTCCCCTCTGCCCACCCGGGGCGGCGGCCATCTTGGCCAATTAATTAGGTACAGCCAGGACTTTTCAGTCACAAAATGTTTTTATTTGATTATTTTCCAAATTTGTAGCTTGACTATTACTGTGTTTTTTTCTGATTATGGTTTATTATTTAATACTAAAACTTGTCCATTTCCTTTGCTAAAATAAATGTTTTCTTTTATAATATTGATGAGTTCTTCAAGATGCACAAACAGTGACTGTGCGCATGTTGTCTCCACAGTTTCCTCAGGGCACACATAGACATATAAAAGGAATTTGTAAGATGTTAATACAATTTGGTTAATGGTGTAAATCAACAAATTCAAATTGGAAGGTTCATTTAACTACATTGTTTTATGTTCAATATACTTAAAAAAAAAAAATCAGTGACATGTACAATGTAGCCAATAAAAAAATATATAATACTGGATATTTTGTAGAAACATTTCATCACTTGTAAAGATTTGTCTGTGTTGAATAATTTAGACAGGTGATAATTGCTAAAATTAAAATAACAGATTCATCACATCATTTTAAATGCATAGTAATTAAAATGTGTCACTCCCTTAACACTGAAAACAAAGATATGAATTAAACAATGGTTGGTTCTTTTTAGTGGTTAAAAAAGTGGATGTTTGAATTACAATTTTTATCTTTTTATATGTATTTATTTTTTTATGTTGATGTGCAAAAAACACATACAATTGGTCAAGCAGCGCATCCACTACCAGACAGCCTGTCCTGTATGTAGCAGTATGTCCTACTCGCAACCCGCGAGTGTTGTATGACACAATCCGCATTATTGAACCTTGCAGCTGCACGCAGCGCAGTTGCCCCCTTAAACTGGTCTAATAATGGAAATTTGGACGTTTGTGGATCAATTCAGATTTGTCCCCGTCTGAATCAGAAAGAATCTGAAATTTTCCCACCCCTAGTGTTAACGTCATGACGGCTTTTGACATTTGGTGAATCAAAGGTTAATATAGTACAGAACGTTGAAAATAATGCGGAACTAAGAAGCACGGTACCAGTCCTCTTCGGGATACTTTGGAAAGCGCACACACCAACACACGCAGTGTGCGCTGATGAAAACAAATATGGATGACCATCATCTTGTCACGAGGGTGGTGTTTGAGGACCCAAACGCCGGGCAGCAGAGATGAGGAGGCACAGGCGAGCTCCAAAAAAAGGTTTATTTTAATCGAGCAAAAACAAGGAGGCAAACTAGGCACAGGTCAAAAAGAACAAAACAGAACAAAGTCCAGACCCAGAGTGGGGCTTGACATGGCAAGACATAAACTGATTGCTGTAGTTGCTGCATAATGTCTAACCAATAATTTGAGCCGAGCTACGTTATAACTACAGTATAAGGATGCAATATTCATCAGCCTACACCTGCCACCAGCTGATATCCAATACACCACGTTTTACAATTATTCTCTTTTTCTTTCACCAAATACCTAATGTATAGATAACGTAATACTGTACACTAGGCATGGGACGAGACAGAAATCCCACGAGACCAGATGTCTCACAAGAATGAGTCCACGAGAATGAGATGAGATTTGTAACAAAAAGATGGCTAATATAAATCTTCCAGTTCAAGGCAACGACGAGTCAAGTCGTCATAGGCCGTGACACGCTGCCGAGAATAACTTCAAAATAAGAGCCTAGCAAGGCATTGATGTCCATATATTATTGGTATAGTAAGGTTTATTTTGAAGATGGCCTTCTCACTGCGTTTTCCCGTCATAAAAAAGTTGCTGCGACTGTCTTCCTGACAGTGTACGCTAAATGTGACCTGCTCCAAAAAAAAAAGGGTCCGCATGACGGTGCCATTAGTTTTGAGTTTGGGGCAAAAAAAAAAAAGATAGTTTAGACAAAAATGTCGATTTTGAAAATTTCCAAAAAATAGCTTCCTTAATGTCTCTATTATTATTTCCCAGCATCATCAAAGTTAAATTTGTAATAGAAATGAATGAAAATAAGTCATTATTGGAACAATTTGGGCAACGTGTTTTTAGCTAGTAGCCCGTCTCGGAAACCTGCCTCAAAATAACCAAGAGTTCCTCGCCTCTAACGTCACTTAACAAATAATTTATATTAATGGAAACCAAAAAAAAGTAAAAAAAATAAATAAAAATACACCATAATGTGACCCTTCAGCATGAAAGTGAACAGAAGACACACATCATAACAACGGCATCCAACATTGGAGTAGAACAGCTAAATGTCATCAGTCCGGGGCGAAGGTTTGTAATCCAAACAGTGATAATCTCCAATTCTGGGATCTCTTTCTTAAACAAATATATTTCTACTTTTAATTTAAATGAATGGATTCATGAGCTAAAGCATTTCACATTGGCGAGGGTGAAACTCAAGCGAGAAGCCGAGCAGTTTCCACCAGAGCAGAGTGACAGACTCTAGTATAAAAGTTGTTAAATACATTGTATGTAATAATGTAGGCTAATGTAATAATGTATTGTATGTAATGTATATATTGTACATAATGTAATAGGGCTGGGTATCGATTCTAATTTCCTCAATCGATTTGATTTCGATTCACAGGAGTTCAGTTCGATTCGATTTAGATTTTTCCCAATTCGATCCGCTTCGATTCAATCAATATTGCTTAATTATGGAACATCAATTCTTCTTAAAAATCAAGGGAATGATTAAAAACGCCACAAACAACTTCCAAATTAAATTATTTTGAGGTCGTAACTGGTTAAATGATTTAGTTTAATGAAAGTAACATGTTTTAATCACTTAAGTGTTACACAAACATTGATGAAAATATTTCCATAATTCTAATTTAATAATTCTAAATAAAGATTCTGAATGGACTCAAAGTTCAACCAATTAGGTCTTTCATAAATGTAAAAAAAGACTTTAAATTAATGTGAACAATATGAAACAAGTGAAGTGTACAACTTGAGTGGGTTACAAAAACTTTCCAAGAAAACAGTAAGATACCTAAAAAATGGCCTTGAAAATTATATTTTCTTAAAATAATTGAATCATGGAATCATGAATCGATATCAGGCTCAAAAAGGAAAATCGATTCAATATCGATTATTAAATTTTTTTTAAACAAATTTCATCGTGCCAACATTAAAATTGGTGTAACTTTGTATATTTTTTAGGTACGCCCATGTATTTAAATCATTTTAAAGGAAAATAAGTGTAGAATTTGAATATATGAATATCTAAATTTGTATTTATTTAATTTTTTTCTTAACCAATTAGCACACTTTTGTCACAAATAAGCAGATTTATGCCTGGGAAAAAAATACATCTCGTGCTTTGCAGGATGATAAATCTCGTGTCATTCTAATCCCGCAAATTCTCGTATTACGAATTCTCATCCCATCCCTACTATACAAAAATAAAACTGGGATATTTAACATGTTTTTCTCTTTTCGGATCGGTAACCTTCCACATCTATACTTTGCACATTGTACACCATAAAAAACACCGACAATGGAAGTTCAAACACACAACTGTCCAAATGCATTCAGCCAAAAGTCTTTAGTGAATGTCTAGGTCTTAGATGAAACCGGTTGTAGCTGCTGCATATCTTACCAATAATTTCAGCCTAGTTACATTAAAACTACAGTTTAAGGATGCATTGTTAGCAGTTCATCCATCCTCGCCACTAGCTAATATCCACCTCATGTTTTCCATTATCCCATAGATACAGTTGGTTTCACTTTTTTTCTCACCAAAAACCCAATGTATAGATTAGGAAACACTTTACATTCATAAACTAAAATTGAATACATTTTATGTTACTTAAACTTTGCACATTCTACACTAGAACAATATCTACAAGGGAAGCTCAAACCCTCAAGTGCACACTGTCCCCAGCCAAAAGACTTTAATTATTGTCTCTCTCAATGTCTTAGATGAAGCCTGTTGTAGCTGTTGCATAATTTACTAATAGTTTAAGCCTAGTTACATTATTACTACAGTAGATGCATTACTCGCAGTTCATGACACGACGTGGCAGATTTAGGACTCAGACGCAGAGATAGGAGTTTGAGGCCAAGGCAGATATTTATTAAACAAAAACAGCTAATATCCACCTCATAACCTTTGTCATTATCTTATAACCAAAGACATTTTCACCTAATGTATAGATAAACAAAGTAATGCTGTACATTCCTTTAGTATAATGAAATAAATAACATGCTTTTCTCTTTTATTTACTTTTCAGCTACCAACGCCCCAGGTAACCTCCCACACCTCTTTGCACATTGCGCACCAGAATAATGATTTGCAAGGGAAGCTAAACACACCCATTTGCCTCCAGTAATAAGTTGTTTGCGAATGCCTAAAGGTCTAATGTGAAATCTGATGTAGTCTAACCATTAATTGGAGCCTAGGTTAGCTATACGTTATAACTACGGTGAGCAGATGGATTATTAGCAGTTCATCTGGCTGCCACTAACTAATATCTACCTCACAACCGTTGTCATTATCTCATAACCTAAGTCGTTTTTTTCCCTCCAAATACTCATGTATAGACAAGGTAATACTGTATATTCCTCAAGTATAATGGAATAAATAATGTTTTTCTCTTTTATTTACTTTTCAGATGCAAGTAAGTCACCAAACCTACACTTTGCACATTGTACACCAAAACTGCTATCTACAAGGGAAGGTCAAACCCTCAAGTGCACACTGTCCCCAGCCAAAATACTTCAGTTATTGTCTCTCTCAAAGTCTTAGATGAAGCCGGTTGTAGCTGTTGCATAATTTACTAATAGTTTAAGCCTAGTTACGTTATTACTACAGTAGATGTATTACTCGCAGTTCATGACACGATGTGGCAGATTTAGGACTCAGACGCAGAGATAGTAGTTTGAGGCCAAGGCAGATATTTATTAAACAAAAAAAAAACCCTCCTCGTTTAGAGGGAAAAAACAAAGGCTATTAAATGTTAAACTAAAGGCGCTCCAAAAGGGAGGATGTCTAAACTACAAACAAACCAATATCACTCCTTAACTAAAACTATACAGGACAACAAGGCTGAGGACTGACTGGCTCTGACGAAAACACTTAGGCACAAGACAGGGGAGACGCAGACTATTTAACACATGAGGGTAATGGGAAACAGGTGGACACAATCAGGAATCAGGATTGACACTAACACCACATGAGGAAGGGCAAGTGACCTGAAACGAAAGGAGTCAGAATTTTCCAAATAAAACAGGAAATGACAAGACAACCTCACCGCGGTGTGTGACAGTACCCCTCCCGACAGCCTAGGCTGGTCAGGATGATCCCTATAGAAGTCCTCAATTAGAGAGTCATCCATAATGAAGCGGGAAGGAACCCACTGTCTCTCCTCGGGCCCATACCCCTCCCAGTCCACCAAGAACTGCCTGCCCCGGCCACGATTGCGGACGGCCAGCAGTCGCTTCACTTTGTAGACGGGGCCCCCATCCACAATCACAGGAGGCGGCGGGCGCGAGGGAGCCGGAACCAGGGGACTCTCCTTGACTGGCTTGACTTGGCTCACGTGGAACATGGATGAACACGAAGGGACTGAGGCAGGCGGAGACGGACAGCGGCCGGGTTGATCACCTTGGAGATTGGGTACGGACCCACAAACCGTGGTGCCAACTTTTGGCATGGCACCTTCAAGTGGAGGTTCTTGGAGGACAGCCACACTTTATGCCTCGGCTGGTATGCTGGAGCAGGTCTCCTCTTTTGATCAGCTGCTCGCTTGACTCTGTCCCTCTGGCGCTCCAGTACCTGCCGAGCGGCTGCCCAGATGCGATGGCAGCGGCGGACCAAGGCATGGGCAGAAGGAACAGAGGCCTCAGACTCCAGGTTAGCAAAGAAGGGGTGATCGTAGCCAAAAACACATTTGAATGGAGTGAGTCCTGTGGCAGAAGTAGGCAGCGAGTTATGGGCAAGCTCAACCCAGACCAGGTGTTTGCTCCACGTTGAAGGATTCTGGGAGACTAGGCACCGGAGACCGGTTTCTAACTGTTGGTTGAGGCACTCAGACTGGCCGTTAGCCTCAGGGTGGTAACCTGAGGTTAGGCTGGCTTTGGCTCCGACTAAGCGGTAAAACTCCCTCCAAAAGCGAGACACAAACTGGGGCCCCCGGTCCGACACAATGTCTCTACGGAACCCATGAACTCGAAAGACGTGGTTAATCATGACCTCAGCCGTTTCCTTGGCTGAGGGAAGCTTAGGCAAGGCTATGAATCTGACCATTTTAGAAAGTCTGTCGACTACAGTGAGAACTGTGGTTTTACCTCGGGAGATGGGGAGTCCTGTGACAAAGTCCAGGGATATTTCTGCCCATGGTCTGGAAGGAATGGGAAGGGGCTGCAGCAGGCCCATGCGTGATCTGGTGGATGACTTATTTTGGGCACATACCGAGCAGCCCTCGATGTACTCTCGGACCTCCGGCTCCATGGAAGGCCACCAGAATCGCCGGGAGATGGCGTACATTGTCCGTCGGACTCCCGGATGACAGTAAAGAAGTGAAGTGTGGGCCCAACCACACAGTTCGGCAAAAGGATGGTCTCTGGTTCCTTAGCTACAGGCTCGGGGTCATAGAGACGAGACAGGGCGTCGGAATTGACGTTACGAGACCCCGGCCTGTAAGTGAGAGAGAAGGAAAAACGGTTAAAGAACAGCGCCTACCTGGCCTGGCGTGGGTTAAGTCTCTTGGCTTTGCGTATGTATTCCAGGTTCTTGTGATCGGTCCAGACCACAAACGGATGCTTCGCCCCCTCAAGCCAGTGCCTCCATTCTTCCAAAGCAATTTTGACAGCCAGAAGCTCTCTGTCCCCAACATCATAGTTACGCTCTGCCTTGGATAGTCGTCGTGACAAGAAGGCACAGGGACTGTGACTGGCTTGAGTGGCTCTGACGAAAACACTTAGGCACAAGACAGGGGAGACGCAGACCATTTAACACATGAGGGTAATGGGAAACAGGTGGACACAATCAGGAATCAGGGTTGACACTGACACCACATGAGGAAGGGCAAGTGACCTGAAACGAAAGGAGTCAGAATTTTCCAAATAAAACAGGAAATGACAAGACCACGGTGTGACAGTTCATCTGGCTGCCACCAGCTAATATCCACCTCATAACCTTTGTCATTATCTTATAACCAAAGACATTTTCACTTGTTTTCACCTAATGTATAGATAAACAAAGTAATGCTGTACATTCCTTTAGTATAATGAAATAAATTGCTTGCTAACTTGCTTTTCTCTTTTATTTACTTTTCAGCTACTAACGACCCAGGTAACCTCCCACACCTCTTTGCACATTGCGCACCAGAATAATGATTTGCAAGGGAAGCTAAACACACCCATTTGCCTCCAGTAATAAGTTGTTTGCGAATGCCTAAAGATCTAATGTGAAATCTGATGTAGTCTAACCATTAATTGGAGCCTAGGTTAGCTATACGTTATAACTACGGTGAACAGATGGATTATTAGCAGTTCATCTGGCTGCCACTAACTAATATCTACCTCACAACCGTTGTCATTATCACATAACCTAAGTCGTTAGCACATTGTACACCAGAAAATTATCTATTGTTCATGGGAAGCTCAAACATTAAGTACTCAACTGCATCCAGCCAAAGGAGTCAGAATTTTCCAAATAACTGTTTCAGTTGATTCATAATATATTTTTGTTTGTTTTGTTTTATTCATTTTTTCCTTTCGAACACATTATTACAGGTTACATCGATCACATCATATCATTTGTAACAATGACATACGAAAGAAGGGCTGACGGGTAGAAGCCATGGCTTATTAGTAACCCGTCCCCATCGATTCTTGCTCTACGCACGAATAAGTGGTTAAGAAAATGAATGGATGATTTTACTACGACATACTGTATTTGTGTATTTAAATCAAATAAGTAAATGATGTAGAATAAAGGAAACGGTTGTAAACTAGATTATAGTGAATTGCTGTAAAAGTAAATACAGTAACTAATTTATATACAATAAATGCTTGTAAAAAAGGCAATAATGTACTGAGATTTTACAAGAATTAGCTGGCAACTTTTTTGCCACTTATTTCTTGTAAATTCTAGAGTCAATTCGTTACAGTGCAGCCAAACTTTTGTTGTAGTTGATTCATAATATCGTTTCAAGAATTTACGGCTAGCTAGCTACATTACAACTATAATTTTAGCATGTATTATTATCAGGGACTTGCGGTCAGAGGCAGGTAGGGGAGGCTCCTTTACCTTACTCCGTCCTGCGTGTGAAGAGTAAAATAATAATGATTATTATTATTATTATTACATGAAATAGCCTAGCTATGTTATAACTACAATATAAGGATGCACTACTTGCCGTTCATCTGGCTGCCACTTCTCAACCTTCCTCATTATCTCATAACCAAAATCATTTCCACTTTTTTTCACAAAATCCTAATGTATAACCAATGCTGTACATTCCTCAAGTATAATGGGATAAATAACATGTTTTTCTCTTTTATTTCCTTTTCAGCTAACGACGACATAAGTAAAGTCCCACACCTACACTTTGCACATTGTACACCAGAACAGTGATCTACTTGGAAAGCTCAAACCCTCAAGTGCCATTGCCCCAGAAACATGGAACACACATAGAAAATTATCGGGAACACTGATCCTAACTGAAAAAATTATTTACTGATTTTAACACGGATTGGTTTGTTACAACTTACAAACAGACATGCAGTTATGTTACCAGTGGTTACATTTATAATCGGGGCTTTCATAACCAGGTTAGCAAAAAATAAAAAACGTCTACGATGGGAGAACTTGTTTTAAAGTACTAGTAGCTTGTTTTCAATCAAGATGTTGCTTTAAGTGTAAAAACTATAGAACAGATCAATGAACTTCGTCTTGATAAATCACATGTTTACATCGATCTGATGAAGGTAGCGGAGCATGTACACGGAAGATCGGAATATGCAAGTAGTTGACCAGAAATCTTCATTCTGGAATGTAAAGCCTTTTTATTTTTTTTACAGTGTGGTGTTGATTAAAGCACAATTAAAAGCTTTGAAAACAAATGTTCCAATTAAGGTAAAAATTGAAATAGAGGCTAATATTCTATTTTGGATTCATAGTTTTATTCTTGACTTCAAAAAAGCCCATGCCTCACCAGTCACATCATTGATTAATTAGTCGATCATTTTCCTTGCCATCATCAACTAATATATAAAGCTCTCAATTTCCCACATTCTACCACACAGTAATTTTAACAAATGTTTTGTCGGGCTTTTTCTTGAAAGGAACAAAATCTATTTTGACTACTACCACTCAGATGTGAAATAATAGAATTGTTGTCTTTTGTTGGTAGTTCTCCAAGAGGAACCCACTGGAGGAGGAAGAGGTACTGTGACATCACACGCACATGTGCTCACATGGTCCATGTACTGCCAATCACTGGGAGCAAATCTACTTGTTCATCAAAAACAACTAGCATTGCTGTGCCTTCACCAGTAGATGCCAGCAAAGCACAAATGGTTGCTATCACTCATGCGCTGTGAGAAAATGCTGTGAAAACTCACCAACAGACTCAGAAGCGTCTCGATGTTATTCCACTTAATGGTTGTAGTAGTCTAGATATCACTTTAATTGGGCTGATGACATAAAATTGCCACTCAAAGAGAAAAACAGCAGTTTTCCATCGACATTATGCATAATTTTGTTGTGGACTAAAGCAAGTCACGTTCAACTAAAGAGTAAAGAAATAAGTAATTTAGTTGTTGTGTTTCTTCGTATTGCCCAACAGTGTACGGGCATATAAAAGCTCAGGTTATCCATGCCCTGGGAGTTAACGTGACAGAGATCATCCAAGTAAGTGCATGCAATACATGACGCGCCCAGCAAAGAAGTACACATTCTTGCTCTTATTATGAATGTTTGTTCTCTCACAGTTCCTCATTGATTTAACCAGTGGAATATGCCCGGAATGCGAAATTGAGATCAATACAACGGTAACCCAACAGCAGATCCTGGCCTTAGCCTGATGGAGTTCTAACTTCTCCATGTGCAACAGAGGAGATGCCAAGTGTTCCAGTTTATCAAGAGTGGCGTATGCTTGCCATGCACATAGGGAGGACTTAAAGGCATGCTCAACTAAATCTGACAATAAAAGAGTATACCGGCATATTGCTATGAGAAAAACTTCTTCTTTTTTTCAGATCTGGAATGACATGCAGGACAAACATAGTACCAGAATATTATTCATATTTTGAGTGAGTTGATTTTTCTGGACAAATAAGTTTTTGCACTTAATTTTGGTTTGCTGTGAATCCAATTTGTGCCATCCTTGACCTTGAACTGTCTTTTTTATGTACGAGGGTATGAGGTTATTCTTTGATTATTTAAACCCTTTATGTTGAAGGCTATTTTTTTTTTTAATACATGGGCCATTGAGAGATGCATTTGTCAGACGAGGCCCATTGAATTATCATGTGGTGCAACCAAAAAGAAATAGCCAATGTGGGACTTTTATTTTGAAATACATTTAAAGACAGGAGTTTGTATCATCCACAAGACAACCAAGAACCCATGGAAGCATCTATCAGGTTTGTCTCACAACTATGTAAAATAAATAAATAAATAACTTTTTAGCAACATGTATGTATTTGGACATCATGTGGTATTACCTGAAAAAAATGTTTATATATATTTTTCCCCAACAAATTTATATTTTTATTATAATTTTACTTGATGTTTTGTTTAGTTTCGATGGTGAATGTAGCCACAACATGGCTAAAGGAGCTTGGCGGGGTTATTGGCCCAAAGTGCCCCTTTATCTATTTATTTATAGTTTAAAAAAATATATATATATATATATATTATGATTTGCTTTTCCTTTGTTTGTGAAAGTAATTTTGTTGCCTTGCAAGACTAAAATTCAGCAACATAATTTGCATAAAACAAATGATTATGATCTTGGATGACGCGCTCTCATTCGAAGCCAGGTCGCTCACCGCTCCACCTTCTGTCAGGAAGTTGTTCGCCATAAAGTTGGCTCTGAGGGTACGAGGAACATGTATCCCACACTTTCATAAAGACCACGATCCTTCCCATCCACTTTCGCCACTGCAAAAATCTCCGGTGACCGGTGTACTGCTTCTGCTACAACTACTGATGCGTGTAAGGTACACAGAATATGTCGGAATTTGTATCTAGCTCAGAATTTTACTAAACCCCCCTTCCTGAAGACTCCAACTCAGCAAGGCAGACATTGTATTGATGCTATCCGCTAATCATGTAAACAATGAAGTCACACGTTTTGTTATACTTTAACAAGGGCTGGCAAGCGCTAGGGGCACGTAGGTCTGGGTTGCGAGCAGCACGGGTCTAACCGCGCTGTAAATAAATAAATAATGAAGCTTCTGCTCAATGCGAAAAATAAAACAACTCTCAGTAGATGTTTGTAACTTTTTTTCTGTTAAGCTATATAAGTCTTGTAGTATGTATGTACTCAATTATAGCTGAATTGAAATGTACTTTAAAGGGATAGTTCGGGGGTTTGGACACGAATCTGTATGGCAGCCGCCATCCTCACCTAAAGTGGTGTGGATCAGCACTGACAGTGTCCTGTGACTCGAGACATGGTTTGGTGTCGGTACCGGATGTGATCGGTCTGCTAGATTGTATCGGGGTCGCCTACAGATGATGTCACGCTACAGGATTGGCTGGAAATTGTCCATTGACATTTGTTCAATAAAGTTATATGATAAAAAAATTTGACGGTAAAACATTGGAAAGAAATGATTAAATATGTTATTGAAATATACAAATGAATGGACGGAAATTGTAAAAACGTGAATAAACCTAAGAATATAAAAGCAAGATACTTGAAGATTAAAGAAATAATAAAATTGATAGAAGCGCCTTCGCGCTTGCCGGTGACGTCACTAATGCAGCGCTAGCTAAATGCGCGATTTACTTCGGTTTGGTTTCTTTTTTACTATCTTGGCCAATTGATTAGGTACACCCAGGATTCTGGTCAATTCATTAGGTACACCCTGGATTCTTGCCACTCCGCCCACCCAGGGCGGCGGCCATCTTGGCCAATTAATTAGGTACACCTTGGATTCTCGCCACTCCGCCCACCCAGGGCGGCGGCCATCTTGGCCAAATAATTAGGTACACTAAGGATTCTCTCCCCTCCGCCCACCCGGGGCAGCGGCCATCTTGGCCAATTGATTAGGTACAGCCAGGACTTTTCAGTCACAATTTTTTTTTATTTGATTCTTTTCCAAATTTGTAGCGTGTGACTATTACTGTGTTTTTTTTGCTGATTATGGTTTATTATTAAATACTATAACTTGTCCATTTCCTTTGCTAAAGTAAATGTTTTCTTTTATAATAGTGATGAGTTCTTCAAGATGCGCAAACAGTGACTGTGCGCATGTTGTCTCCACAGTTTCCTCAGGGCACACATACACATATAAAAGTAATTTGTAAGATGTTAATTTTAAACCCTAGTTTTAAACCCTAACCCTAATAAAAAAGCCTAGTTTGAAACCCTAACACTAATATAAAACCCTAGTTTGAAACCCTAACCCTAATGTAAAACCCTAGTTTGAAACCCTAACCCTAGTTTAAAATCCTATTTTGTAACCCTAACCCTAGTTTAAAACCCTACTTTGAAACCCTAACCCTAGTTTCAAACCCTACTTTGAAACCCTAACCCTAGTTTAAACCCCTACTTTGAAACCCTAACCCTAGTTTTAAACCCTACTTTGAAACCCTAACCCTAGTTTAAAACCCTACTTTGAAACCCTAACCCTAGTTTAAAACCCTACTTTGAAAACTTAACCCCTAGTTTTAAACCCTACTTTGTAACCCTAACCCTAGTTTAAAACCCTACTTTGTAACCCTACCCCAAGTTTAAAACCCTTCTTGAAACCCTAACCCTAATCCAAACCCCTACTTTGAAACCCTAACCCTAGTTTAAAACCCTAACCTTACTTTGTAACCCTAACCCTAGTTAAAAACCCCTACTTTGAAACCCATACCCTAGTTTAAAACCCTACTTTGAAACCCTAACCCTAAAATAAAACCCTTGTTTGAAACCCTAACCCTAATATAAAACCCTAGTTTGAAACCCTAACCCTAGTTTAAAACCCTACATTAAAACCCTAACCCTAGTTTAAAACCCTATTTTGAAACCCTAACCATAGTTTTAAACCCTACTTTGAAACCCTAACCCTAGTTCAAACCCCTACTTTGAAACCCTAACCCTAGTTTAAAACCCTACTTTGTAACCCTAACCCTTGTTTAAAACCCTACTTTGTAACCCTAACCCTAGTTTAAAACCCTACTTTGTAACCCTAACCCTAGTTTAAAACCCTAATTTGAAACCCTAACCCTAGTTTTAAATCCTACTTTGAAACCCTCACTCTAGTTTAAAACCCTATTTTGAAACCCTAACCCTAGTTTAAAACCCTACTCTGAAACCTTAAACCTAGTTTAAAACCCTACTTTGAAACCCTAAACCTAGTTTTAAACCCTACTTTAAAACCATAACCCTAGTTTAAAACCCTACTCTGAAACCTTAACCCTAGTTTAAAACCCTAACTTGAAACCCTAACCCTAGTTTAAAACCCTACTTTGAAACTCTAACCCTAATTTAAAAACCCTAGTTTTAAACCCTAACCCTAATGTTAAACCCTATCTTAAAACCCTAACCCTAATATAAAACCCTAGTTTGAAACCCTTACACTAATATAAAACCCTACTTTGAAACCCTAACCCTAGTTCAAACCCCTACTTTGAAAACCTAACCCTAGTTTAAAACCCTACTTTGTAACCCTAACCCTAGTTTAAAACCCTACTTTGAAACCCTAACCCTTGTTTAAAACCCTACTTTGAAACCCTAACCCTAGTTTAAAACCCTACTTTGAAACCCTAACCCTAGTTTAAAACCCTACTTTGAAACCCTAACCCTAGTTAAAAACCCTACTTTGAAACCCTAACCCTAGTTTTAAACCCTACTTTGAAACCCTCACCCTAGTTTAAAACCATACTTTGTAACCCTAACCCTAGTTTAAAACCCTTCTTTGAAACCCTAACCCTAGTTTAAAACCCTACTTTGAAACCCTATCCCTAGTATAAAACCCTACTTTGAAACCCTTACCCTAGTTCAAACCCCTACTTTAAAACCCTAACCCTAGTTTTAAACCCTACTTTGAAACACTAACCCTAGTTTTAAACCCTACTTTGAAACCCTAACCCTCGTTTTAAACCCTACTTTGTAACCCTAACCCTAGTTTAAAACCCTAACCCTAGTTTTAAACCCTACTTTAAAACCATAACCCTAGTTTAAAACCCTACTTTGAAACCCTAACACTAGTTTAAACCCCTACTTTGAAACCCTAACCCTAGTTTTAAAGCCTACTTTGTAACCCTAACCTTAGTTTAAGACCCTACTTTGAAACCCTAACCCTAGTTCAAACCCCTACTTTGAAACCCTAACCCTAGTTTAAAACCCTACTTTGAAACCCTAACCCTAGTTTGAAACCCAACTTTGAAACCCTAACCCTAGTTTAAAACCCTACTTTGAAACTCAAACCCTAGTTTAAAACCCTACTTTGAAACTCTGACCCTAATTTAAAAACCCTAGTTTTAAACCCTAACCCTAATGTAAAACCCTAGTTTTAAACCCTAACCCTAATGTAAAACCCTAGTTTGAAACCCTAACCCTAATGTAAAAGCCTAGTTTGAAACCCTAACACTAATATAAAACCCTAGTTTGAAACCCTAACCCTAATGTAAAACCCTAGTTTTAAACCCTAACCCTAGTTTAAAACCCTATTTTGTAACCCTAACTCTAGTTTAAAACCCTACTTTGAAACCCTAACCCTACTTTCAAACCCTACTTTGAAACCCTAACCCTAGTTTAAAACTCTACTTTGAAACCCTAACCCTAATTTATAAACCCTAGTTTTAAACCCTGACCCTAATGTAAAAACCCTAGTTTTAAACCCTAACCCTAATGTTAAACCCTACTTTGAAACCCTAACCCTAAGTTAAAACCCTACTTTGAAACACTAACCATAGTTTTAAACCCTACTTTGAAACCCTAACCCTAGTTTTAAACCCTACTTTGTAACCCTAAACCTAGTTTAAAACCTTAACTCTAGTTTAAAACCCTAGTTTGTAACCCTAACCCAAGTTTAAAACCCTAACCCTAGTTTTAAACCCTAACCCTAGTTTTAAACCCTACTTTAAAACCATAACCCTAGTTTAAAACCCTACTTTGAAACCCTAACCCCTAGTTTTAAACCCTACTTTGTAACCCTAACCCTAAATTTAAAGCCTACCTTGAAACCCTAACCCTAGTTTAAAACCCTACTTTGAAACCCTAACCCTAGTTTAAAACCCTACTTTGTAACCGTAACCCTAGTTTAAAACCCTACTTTGAAACCCTAACCCTAGTTTAAAACCCTACTTTGAAACCCTAACCCTAGTTTTAAACCTTACTTTGAAACCCTCGTCCTAGTTTGAAACCCTACTTTGAAACCCTAACCTTAGTTTAAAACCCTACTTTGAAACACTTACCCTAGTTTTAAACCCTACTTTGAAACCCTAACCCTCGTTTTAAACCCTACTTTGTAACCCTAACCCTAGTTTAAAACCCTAACCCTAGTTTTAAACCCTACTTCAAAACCATAACCCAAGTTTAAAAGCCTACTTTGAAACCCTAACCCTAGTTTAAAACCCTACTTCGTAACCCTACCCCAAGTTTAAAACCCTTCTTTGAAACCCTAACCCTAGTTTGAAACCCTACTTTGTAACCGTAACCCTAGTTTAAAACCCTACTTTGAAACCCTAACCCTAGTTTTAAACCTTACTTTGAAACCCTCGTCCTAGTTTGAAACCCTACTTTGAAACCCTAACCTTAGTTTAAAACCCTACTTTGAAACACTTACCCTAGTTTTAAACCCTACTTTGAAACCCTAACCCTCGTTTTAAACCCTACTTTGTAACCCTAACCCTAGTTTAAAACCCTAACCCTAGTTTTAAACCCTACTTCAAAACCATAACCCAAGTTTAAAAGCCTACTTTGAAACCCTAACCCTAGTTCAAACCCCTATTTTGAAACCCTAACCCTAGTTTAAAACCTTACTTTGAAACCCTAACCCTAGTTTAAAACCCTACTAAGTAACTCTAACCCTAGTTTAAAACCCTAGTTTAAAACCCTAACCCTAGTTTTAAACCCTACTTTAAAACCCTAACCCTAGTTTAAAACCCTACTAAGTAACCCTAACCCTAGTTTAAAACCCTAGCTTAAAACCCTAACCCTAGTTTTAAACCCTACTTTGAAACCGTAACCCTAGTTTAAAAACATACTTTGTAACCCTAACCCTAGTTTAAAACACTTCTTTGAAAACTTAACCCTAGTTTAAAACCCCTACTTTGAAACCCTAACCCTAGTTTAAAACCCTACTTTGAAACCCTAACCCTAATGTAAAAGCCTAGTTTGAAACCCTAACACTAATATAAAAACCTAGTTTGAAACCCTAACCCTAATGTAAAACCCTAGTTTGAAACCCTAACCCTCGTTTAAAACCCTATTTTGTACCCCTTACCCTAATTTTAAACCCAAGCTTGAAACCCTAACCCTAGTTTAAAACCCTTCTTTGAAACCCTAACCCTAGTTTTAAACCCTACTTTGAAACCCTAACCCTCGTTTTTAACCCTACTTTGTAACCCTAACCCTAGTTTAAAACCCTATTCCTAGTTTTAAACCCTACTTTAAAACCATAACCCTAGTTTAAAACCCTACTTTGATACCCTAACCCTAGTTTAAAACCCTAACACTAGTTTAAAACCCTACTTTGAAACCCTAACCCTAGTTTAAAACCCTACTTTGTAACCCTAACCCTTGTTTAAAACCCTACTTTGTAACCCTAACCCTAGTTTAAAACCCTACTTTTTAACCCTAACCCTAGTTTAAACCCCTACTTAGAAACCATGACCCTAGTTTAAAACCTTTCTTTGAAACCCAAACCCTAGTTTTAAACCCTACTTTGAAACCCTTACCCTAGTTTAAATCCCTACTTTGTAACACTTACCCTAGTTTAAAACCCTACTTTGAATTCCTAACCCTAGTTTAAAACCCTATGTTAAAACCCTAACCCTAGTTTAAAACCCTACTTTGAAACCCTAACCCTAGTTTAAAACCCTACTTTGAAACCCTAACCCTAGTTTAAAACCCTACTTTGTAACCCTACCCCAAGTTTAAAACCCTTCTTTGAAACCCTTACCCTAGTTTAAAACCCTACTTTGAAACCCTAACCCTAGTTTAAAACCCTACTTTGAAACCCTAACCCCTAGTTTTAAACCCTACTTTGTAACCCTAACCCTAGTCGTAACCCCTACTTTGAAACCATAACCCTACTTTAAAACCCTACTTTGAAACCCTAACCCTAGTTTAAAACCCTACTTTGAAACCCTAACCCTAGTTTGAAACCCTACTTTGAAACCGTAACCCTTATTTAAAACTCTACTTTGAAACCCTAACCCTAGTTTAAAACCCTACTTTGAAACCCTAACCCTAGTTTTAAACCCTACTTTAAAACCCTAACCCTAGTTTTAAACCCTACTTTGTAACCCTAACCCTAGTTTAAAACCCTACTTTGAAACCCTAACCCTAGATTTAAATCCTACTTTGAAACCCTCACCCTAGTTTAAAACCCTATTTTGAAACCCTAACCCTAGTTTAAAACCCTACTTTAAAACCATAACCCTAGTTTAAAACCCTACTTTGAAACCCCAACCCTTGTTTAAAACCCTACTTTGAAACCCTAACCCTAGTTTAAAACCCTACTTTGAAACTCTAACCCTAATTTAAAAACCCTAGTTTTAAACCCTAACCTTAATGTAAAACCCTAGTTTGAAACCCTAACCCTCATGTAAAACCCTAGTTTGAAACCCTAACCCTAATGTAAAACCCTAGTTTGAAACCCTAACCCTAATGTAAAACCCTAGTTTGAAACCCTAACCCTAAATTGAAACCCTAGTTTTAAACCCTAACCCTAATGTAAAACCCTAGTTTGAAACCCTAACAATAATATAAAACCCTAGTTTGAAACCCTAACCCTAATGTAAAACCCTAGTTTGAAACCCTAACCCTAGTTTAAAACCCTATTTTTAAACTGTTCAGCTCATTGAAATGTTAGTTAAAATCAAATGTGTGTGCGTGAATGTGCATGTTTCTTTAAGGGACAGTAAGATACTTTTAGTTGATTATGGTTAACTTCCACATTTATTGACCGATTGATGTTCAGCTCATTTACATTTAAAAAAAATAATAAGTTTAAAAAAACACACACAATACACACACATTATTATTATTTTTAAATGAAATGGAATGGACTGCTATTTAAATAGTGCTTTTTTAGCTATACTGCCTGGTCTGTCACTTTTGCATAGCAACTGCCTCAGCCAATCATCTCTCACTGTTGAGCTCAACTCAGCCCCTTTTTTTCTTAGTGTACTCAAGGCTTGGCCTATCTACGACTACTACTATTGCAAATACTATTACTACAACTACTATCTTGGCCAATTGATTAGGTACACCCAGGATTCTGGTCAATTCATTAGGTACACCCTGGATTCTTGCCTCTCCGCCCACCCAGGGCGGCGGCCATCTTGGCCAAGTAATTAGGTACACCCTGGATTCTCGCCACTCCGCCCACCCAGGGCGGTGGCCATCTTGGCCAATTAATTAGGTACACTAAGGATTCTCTCCCCTCTGCCCACCCGGGGCGGCGGCCATCTTGGCCAATTGATTAGGTACAGCCAGGACTTTTCAGTCACAAAATGTTTTTATTTGATTATTTTCCAAATTTGTAGCATGTGACTATTACTGTGTTTTTTTGATGATTATGGTTTATTATTAAATACTATAAATTGTCCATTTCCTTTGCTAAAGTAAATGTTTTCTTTTGTGATATTGATGAGTTCTTAAAGATGCACAAACAGTGACTGTGCGCATGTTGTCTCCACAGTTTCCTCAGGGCACACATAGACATATAAAAGGAATTTGTAAGATGTTAATAAAATTTGGTTAATGGTGTAAATCAACAAATTCAAATTGGAAGGTTCATTTAACTAGATTGTTTTATGTTCAATATACTTTTAAAAAAAAATCAGTGACATGTACAATGTAGCCAATAAAAAAATATATAATACTGGATATTTTGTAGAAACATTTCATCATTTGTAAAGATTTGTCTGTGTTGAATAATTTAGACAGGTGATAATTGCTGAAATTAAAATAACAGATTCATCAGATTTTTTTAAATGCATAGTAATTAAAATATGTGTCACTCCCTTAACACTGAAAACAAAGATATGAATTAGACAATGGTTGGTTCTTTTTAGTGGTTAAAAAAGTGGATGTTTGAATTACAATTTTTATCTTTTTATATGTATTTATTTTTTTATGTTGATGTGCAAAAAACACATACAATTGGTCAAGCAGCGCATCCACCACCAGACAGCCTGTCCTGTATGTAGCAGTATGTCCTACTCGCAACCCGCGAGTGTTGTATGACACAATCCGCATTATTGAACCTTGCAGCTGCACGCAGCGCATTTGCCCCCTTAAACTGGTCTCCTCGGATGCAGCGCGCTCCAACCTCACCCTCCGGCTGCAACCCATCTTGTGATAGTTGGGACTTCGCGTTGTCTTCTCTCGCGCGTTTTTTTCTAATCCTAACCCTGATTGGTCCGCTTTTTTCCCTGTCTGTGCTGTGGCCAATGACATTCGCTTGATTTTGGAAGGTTCTAGACGACGGACCCCTCTTGCTGATAGTTGGAGTTCGTGTTGTCCTATCTATTTTCCCTGATTGGTCGTTTTCTGCTTGTCTGTGCTGTGGCCAATTAAAGACGCATGAATGAGACTATTTTAGAAGGTTCTCGACGATGGTCTCGTCCCATTTCATTTCGTCTGAGGTAAGTGTTGCACGGCAATTATTTTTAGTCTGATGTATAATGCTAAATAAGTGAGATTTTGCAAGTTTTCCCCCATCCTAAACTACATCACGTTAATACTGGCGATGTATTGAAACGTATTTGATGTGTTTGAACGTTGTGTTATCCGGCTGCTGTTTTAACAAGATAGGTAAAGTTAAGTGCTAGACATGGTAGCCTACATGCTAACTACACCTGCTAGCGCTAGCTAGAGCTAGCAGATCTCACTTTAAGGTTTTAATGTGCAGTAAAAGAAAACAAAAACAAAGAAAAGTTTGAGTAGGCTCTAAATCTCAATTGTGTATAGCCCTCGTTGCTACAATATACAGTAAGGCTTTTGTCTCGTCTATCGTCGTCGTGGTGGGGGTGGGGGAGGGGGGCGTCGGTTGTTGAGTGGCGTGTCCTGCTCCACCGTGTCGCGGAGCGGCGCCGATGAGGGATTTTGGAAGTATTTTACACTGTTAAATGACCTTCATTGATTGACTACAGCACACATTTGTAAATTGTCAAAGCTGCCTTTATTTTCCCCCTTGAAAGATTACCGTTGGTTTCTGTAGCGATCGTTTTTTTCATGGCCATCCAGAATATCCATCCATTTTGCCAAACCGTTTCACCTCATGGAAATTAATCTAAAAGAAAAAAAAAGTAACAATGTTATTACAATACCGTTTTCTTTGTTAATAAGTAAACAAGGAAGTCTATAGTGGATCCATTTTTTTCTATTGTTGAGGATTTATTGAAGGCTCTGCTCACCCCATCCATTATTTATAATCAATGAACTATACAATGTGTGATGTTACTATACTTCAATTGATGACGGTTTCTTATTTTTATTACAATGACACCACTGCCTCATTAGACTCAATGTACATTTTTAATGTTTCATACACATCTGAGATTAACTACAAATTTTATCTTGAATGTTTTAGCGATGCACTGAGCACTGTGCGAATTGGAAAGCTGCTGACCGTGATACTTGGATTTCAAACCTTCAGCACCGCCTTGGACTTCCACCTCATCTACCTGCTTCCATCTTGCCCTCAAACAACATAATACATATATAAGATCTACATCACAGAGTCTAGAACGCAAATACAGCTGAACTTACACTCAACAGCACATTACAAACACTCTAATATCATTACTTTACTATTTTGTTGTGTTTAAATTGATTTCCTTTTTTTACTGCCAGTTTACTTTTGACTTTGTCTTGGGAAGTTTTTTTTCTTTTCTTTTTGCTTACAGTAAAGGTAGCTGTAGCAGCATGCCGCGGAAGGGGAAGCGTTCCGAGGCAGCCAAGCGCCGATGGAAGAAGCTGGACCTTGCTGCTCCGGAACTGAGCCCAAACATCGCACCCCAGCAGGTACTTTGCCTCTATTCAATTCTGCACTTGGCGGTGGTGTATTCTGTGTTGAGTTATTTTGAGTCACACTGCTAGGTCCTCAATGTGCTGTATATTTTGTTTTCAGCCTCGGTCCCCACCCTCTGCCACCAGTGATGGGACCACGATGCAGTCTCCAGTGAACAAGGTACGAGTTTCACGCCATATTTTAGCAAGAGTTTATCATTTTTTTATTACTATTACACTTTTTTTTAATATCCTAAACATTTGCAATGTGATTTAGAAGGCCAGAGTCCGAACTTCAGCTCCAGCCAGTCGGCTCGCCACTGTGGACGCCCGCTCCCCACCGCATACCTCTACTGTGGCTGCCCACCAGGTATGTTCCACAGCAGGCAAAATGCAATTAACTTTGTTAATGTGCAATACACATTATTTCCGGCTACAAATATAGAGTCAAGCAGAAAAAAATGCTAAAATGCTTATGTTAAAAGCAGTCTGTGTATTCAAGACACTCATTAGTAATGTAAAAAAAATCCTTTATTTAAAATGGACTACCAACATGTTTCAACACAAGATTGTCTTCACCAGGGCATAGTTTGACAAATATAGAGTGTATGACTGAGCGATATTTGTGCATTGCTTTATTCATGTCAAACTAATTCTGAATTTAATTGTGATGAAGTCTGTTTTCTACAAGATTTCAAAAATTTTACTGATGTCAAAAATAAACTCACTAACATTGATCACAAATTTGTGAGATGCCGAGCCCGGACACAGATATTTCACATGGTTTCTTTTAAGTTACATAGACCAGATGTAAATAATAATAACTAAGACGGTTATATTTAACAACTAATGTTTTGTTTTAGACTTCATGTCTATCTAAACAGTGTATGTCATTGTTTTGTCAAAAACATATTTCTATATACTTCCTTTATACTATAATCTAATCTGGTACAATCTGCTGCCTTTCTGCTCATGTATTTGATCAGAAAATTCTAGCAAAATTGAGCAATTGTGACTGCATTTCAGACACAAACAAAAGTATCAGTTAAGTCCTTGAATCTCTTTTGTGATTAAGAATTTCATTAATAAACCTGGCCTGAATTAACATCACTTGTATGTACAAAATACCTGGTCAATTTTAATTGAAACTAATTTAACCATTACAACCTATGTTTGCTTTTTACTCTATATTATGGTGACTGTCATGTTTTGGGTTCTGTTTTCCTTGTGTGTCTCCCTTGGTCTTGTTTAAGTGTGATCCTGCCCTTCCTCGTGTGATCCAATCAGTGCCCTCAGCCACTTGTGTCTTGCCCCAGGTGTGTCTTGTTGTGTCGTTAGTCTGTGTATTTAGTCTGCTGTCTCCCCTCTGTCTGTGTCGAGTCATTGTTGTATTTCCCCCTGTGATGCTGCCCGTTTTTGCCTTGAATTTTCCCCCCATGTCATGCTGCCCGTTTTGCCTTGTTTTCTCCATATTATGTTTTTCCGTGCAATTTAGATCTCGCCTTTTGTTTTGTAGAAATTAAAATCCCCTTTTTGATTGAGCCTCTGCCTCCTCGCCCTGTCTTCCCGCATTTGGGTCCTCAAGCTTCCCCTCCTTGACAGACTGCACATGCCTACAATTGTGTAATGTCTATGCTTTATGTTTTAGGTGTCCCCTGTTTGTGCCAAGGCTCTGGTACCAGGTCAGTCATAATTTTAATTGCTTTTGCAGCAGTTTTACAATCGATTATTTTAAGCAATTCCAATATTTTGCAGGTTCATATACACTCAAAGTGGAACATGTACTTGTACTGTGCATTGTCAGCAATTGAAGTTGAGACTTGACATGGTATTCTGTGTGCATCATTTTAGGCAGAGGCACTGGCTGGCGCCACAGAGTTTGGGAATGGCCAGTTTCAGCTGTGACTGGGCGGAGGCACAAACTGGTCATTCCAGCACTGAACCAGGACAACACGGTATGTTTTATAATCAACTCTGCCTTTATAACAAATTAACAACCTTCATTTGTGTCTATTTTTTTAAATTACTTCTTTCCTTTTTTCAATTACTACTTCTTTTTTTTTTCTTTTGTAACAGTTTGTCCTGGTTGTTGGTGACTCCCACCTGCGAGCCATTGCCGATGGGGTTGTGAAGATTCCGGAGGGACGTTTCTTGTTTGCCGTGATGTCCACCCCGGGTGCCAGGGCCTCCGAGTTGCGTGCTGAGGTGCTGAATGCTGTTTTGCCTCGGTCACCCGAGGTGGTCTGCATTTTGGCTCCCAGCAACAACTTGGGCCGCCCCATCGCTGTTGCTGGCCACTTCCCGCTGTCACATCTTCACTTGGTGTAGAGACGGGGTAAGTACATTAGTTGCTGCAAAAAACAAACAAACATTTTATTAGTGCTCCTCCTATCAAAAGTATGTTTGTAGATGTATAATATTTTTTCTGATCATGTCTGGAAGGTACACCTCAGTGACAGCGATGGGATGTCGGTGCTTGCGCGGTTGCTGTGGGCTGCCGTCAACCTGCGGATGGAGAGGACTGCACCACCTGCACCGGCTGCTCCTCAGCGTTCGCCACCAGCTCGAGTGTTCAGACCAAAAGTGGTTGTTAAGGGTGAGGTCACTGCGCCTCAGCCTTCAAACCCTTTTGACTGGACACTCGTCGGGAAGGCCAAGGAGGTAAACGCAAGCCTAACATGTTTTTGAAAACCTCCTAACATGCAATAATGTCACTAGTCATTTCAGAGCAGCTCGGTTGTGGACTCTGAGGTCACCTGTGGGCCCACTGGGTGGATGGGCACTCTCCAGGTTTGTGATGGTGATCATGGATTCATTCAGCCTTTTACCATGGCACATGTTACAATTCCATTTCTCTATTTCTATTTTGTTGTGTTTTTTACAGTGCAACATCCCATTGAACCCTCTCTGGTTCAGCCCACCCATGTTGGAGGCGATGGACAAGCTGTCTCCAGCTCGTCTTTCCAGCCCTGAGGACTGCCCAGGATCCAAAGGATAAGAAGGTATTTCAGTTTTCCTATTTTGTTTGCCCGTTATGTTTACATATCTATCTTCATGACAAAAAAAAAAGTATAGTTAATTGTCCATTCTTGTCGTAACAATGCTTCGCAGTAAAAGCAAAAAAAATAAAAATATTTAATAATATATATCTCTCTATCTCTATCCACCGCAGGGCACAGACGACAGCAGCCAGCCCATAAGAGCACACGGAGAGAGCACCAGGTTTGCATTGCATTCTTATCAGCCCTGAGAAGTCTTACTTAAAATCACAAACAGAAATTAGTGACCCTTCACACAAGTGCTGTGTGTTAAAAAATTATTGTTTGCTTGTCGTTTCAGCCAGAGGAAAGGCCAGCCCCTGCGGAGGTTCCTTCCAGACCATCATCCCCCCGTCGTCCTGGGACTGAGGTAACTTTTTTATACTCACAACATTAACCATTAACATATGAAATGTTTAAAATTATATTAGTTAGAATTTAAGATAATTAAAATAGTTTCAATCATTTCAGGATCCTGCTGTGGGACTTCCTCAACGCACGCTATCCGTGAGGGCCACACATTCACATGGCTCTTGTATGGCTCTCGCTTTCTTGGCCTTCCACGCTGAGGGGTTACAGTTTAATTCGCTTGACCTTGACAGGGTGCTTGAACACGGGGACTCTCTTTACGTGGGTGCTAAACAGCAATTGATTTTGGACCATAACTTTGGGAATGATCACTTGACTGTCGAGGAGATGCCAAAACAAGTCATGACGGACACCAATGTCTATAATGTACAGATGCATGAGCTCAGCGTTGGTTATGTCATAGATGACGGTCATTCCCAAAGAGACTTGGGATTGTCTCTTGGAGCTCAGCTTGAGTGCTTGTCACAAAATGTCACTCTTGCTTTCTTGATTGTGAATCCAGAGTGTTTTGCAGTATTCCGTGACACATCAGGATACTTTGGGTTATTTGATTCACATTCCAGATCTGAAGTGGGCTTGCCACACCCAAACGGAACTGCAATTATGTTGACTTTTTCTCACTTGTGTGGCTTGGTTGAGCATTTGCGTCAGCTTTTTGAAGGACATAGCCGGTTTGCAACCTATGAGTTTGTGCCAGTCTCTTTTCATATTGATGGCAGTTCCATTAAGACGCATCGGGATTCTACTACAACCATATCAAAGGCAAATGAAGAGCTACTAATTGAATTAGGTGAATCCCCAAGTAAAGCGATACAACTTGTGATCGGTATTGTACCAAATCAAGAGCTACATAGTGCGGTACATGTTGAGCCAAATAGCCAAGCAAGTCAAATTAATGAGAGTCAAAATATTCCGGAACCTCAGCAAGGACTCAAACTGCTGCATGTTAATATAGATCTTTCTAAATGGAGTAAAAGTCAGCGTGCAAAACATTTATATAGAGAACGTCAACCCATTCGTAAGTGCCAAAGAAAACTTTCAATTACATCTAATTCTAAATATCACAGTGATCTGTGCTTTAAGGAAAAAAGAAGCTCTATCAGAAGAATAGATACAACAGTGATTCTGCTTTTAAGGCAAAACGGCAGCAATATCTGATTGATAAATACCAACACGATCTTGCTTTTCAGCAAAAGCGGAAGATATTGATGAAAAGGTACATAAGAGATAAATACAGAAATGACCTTTCTTTTCAAAGTAAACAAAAACAATACTTGCGAGAGAGGTACAAAAATGACCTTTCTTTTCAAAGTAAACAAAAACGATACTGGCGAGAGGTACGAAAAAGACCTTTCTTTTCAAAGTCAACGAAAACGATACTGGTGAGAGAGGTACGAAAAAGGCCTTTCTTTTCAAAGTCAACGAAAACGATACTTGCGAGAGAGGTACAGAAAAGACCTTTCTTTTCAAAGTCAACGAAAACATTACTTGCGAGAGAGGTACAAAAAGGATATATCTTTTCAGAGTCAACAGAAAAATTTACATGCGAGAAAGGTACCAAAAAGATTCAGCTTTCAGGCTCTCTCATATTAGGCGCTGTTTACAAAACAAAGAGGACAGGCGTGATTCAAACGCGCTAAAACGTATTCGCCACAAGTTAAATTGTGCTGTGAAAATAATAAGGAAATATAGTCACATCATTCCCCAGTGTCAGGAAATTGAGCAGGGTCAGGCAAACGGTGTAGTAGACGTCTCTGTGGAAATGAAGCAGGCACTCGTAGATCCAGAAATGGAAGCCACCATCGCTTCTTTCCGGGAAAGGGTTCGGCATGGGCCGACGTATATCTGCACAGTGTGCCACCGTGCGCTTTTCCCCAATCAAGTAAAGCATTGCAAACGAGCCAGATACACCAAAGATGTTGATGTGGCGTTTGCGTGCTTGACAGGCCAGTTTGTTCACACTTGTAGTTTCCCCGCCCCATGTACCGTTGCTCAAGAACGGATGCAGGAGTGGATTTGTCATACCTGTGACAACCATCTGTTCAGAGGTGGCATGCCACCCCAGGCGGTGGCAAATAACTTGGCACTGGCACCCATTCCCGAAGAGCTGTCGGAATTAAATGTACTTGAACGACAGCTAATTGCAAAAATCATCCCTTTTGCAAAGATTGTTGCGTTGCCCAAAGGACGGCAAAGAGCCGTACACGGTTCTGTGGTGTGCGTTCCATCAGAGATGGAAGCCACAGTGAACTCCCTCCCAAGGCCGCGCAGTGAGGCCCAGCTTCTCCAGGTGAAGCTGAAGCGCCGCATTGTGTACAAAGGTTACCAGCATTTTTACACTGTCAACATGACAAATGTCTTGGCAGCACTGACGATACTGAAACGCATTCATCCAGAATACAAAACTGTATCTATAGATGAAAGCGCTCAGTTTGAAAGTCTCCAAGAAGAGGAAGACGAGGGGGTAGGAGAAGAGAACATCCCTGAGGCCGATGCACAGCCAGAGAGCAGCGACACCCCCGCAAACAAAGAGCAACAGACTCCCCAAGAGAGCAAAGAGGAGCTCAGGCCGGGCTTGACGCTCGACACCTGTATGCAGCCTCCTGACATCGCGCAGGAAAAGCTGTCATATGGGGACGGCATATTTAGCATCGCTCCTGCCCAAGGAAACAAGCCGGTGGGATTTTTTGCCGTGCCAAACCTCGAAGCCATGGCCTTTCCCATTCAGTTCCCAACAGGACAGAACTCACTCGATGAGGCGAGAGAAATTAAGCTGTCACCCAGTTTGTATTTCAATGCAAGGTTATTCTCCGTTGACACTCGATTTGCCAAAGATCAAAGTTACCTTTTCTTTGCGCAGTTTGTGACAGAAACGCATCTGGCCACCAACAGCATGTCCATTCAGGCCCGCAAGGGGATAGCCCTCATTTGGGATGGGAGGAAGATTTCAAACCGGATGCTTCAGGACAAAGATGAACTGGAGAAGCTCATCCAAAGAGAGCATGCGATGCGCTTCATGCAGCCCTTGAGAGGCACGCCGGCTTTTTGGGAGGGTGCCCTTAGGGACCTCCATGCAATGACCAGGCAGTTGGGCAACCCCACATTCTTCCTTACCTTTTCTGCTGCGGAAATGAGATGGCCTGAAGTAATCGAGATAGTCAAAGCGCAGCAAGGCGAACAAGGGGACTTTTCCCATCTCGATTGGAATGCCAAATGCGATGTTCTTCGCAGCAATCCGGTCACAGTGATGCGCCTTTTTGAGAAAAGGATGGATGCTCTTATGGCATTCATCCTGTCTCCTGCACAGCCTCTCGGTCCGGTAAAAGACCACTTCTATCGTGTAGAATTTCAAGCCAGAGGAAGTCCGCACGCTCACATGCTGCTCTGGATTAAGGGTGCGCCAGTCATCGAAGAACCCGACCTCAGATGTTGTCAAGAAGCCATTGACTTAATCGACAAGTACATCACTTGCAAAATACCAGACCCGATTGAGGACCCTGAACTGCACGACATTGTCACCAGCGTTCAGGCACACAGCAAAAACCACACAAAGTCTTGTCGGAAAGGAAACGTTTCTTGCAGATTTGGATGGACCAAACCACCATCACGTTGCCATTCCAGACGGAGACTGAAGACGTCCCAACGGACAAGAGTGTGGAAGGCCAGCATGGGAAGCAGGCGGCCAAATCGGCTCGCCTCACCGAAAAACAAAGGGAGGCTAAAGAAGAGCTCTAACGCATCAGAGAGATCCTCATGGACGCGGATGTCCCGAAGGACTTGCCGGAGCTTCTCAAAAAGGCCAATTTGACAATGGACAGCTACAAGGACAGCGTCACTAATCTGACCTCCGGAATGGTTGTCATGTTGAAGCGTGCTCCAACGGAAAGCTGGATAAATGCTTACAACCCACATCTGCTGCGGGCATGGAACGCCAACATGGATATTCAGTACGTGCTCGATGACGTCGCGTGTCTCATGTACATGATGTCGTACATTTCCAAACCGGAGCACGAGATGTCAGAGTTCCTCACGTCTGTTGTCAAAGACTTGAAGACAAAGCCTCTTGTCGACAAAAAGGACGAGATGAGGAAAATAATGGCGGCGTATTCCAAGCACAGAGAGGTGAGTGCTCAAGAAGCGGTGGCGCGGACATGCAGTCTCCCTCTGAAGAAGTGCTCGCGCAGCGTAGTTTTCATCCAGACTGCTGAGGATGGCGTGAAATTGAGTCTACCCATGAGTAGACTGAGGACCATGCAACCGGACGCAGACAACGTGTGGATGTCTGGTCTTTCAGACAAATATGTGGCAAGACCTAGAACGGCAATGTTTGAGCGGATGTGTCTCGCCAAATTCGCATCCGAATACCGGGTCGTCTACGGTCAGCAGACTGAGGGCAAGAATGTCATTCCCCTCTCACACGGCAAGGGATTCATCCAGAAGCGGATTGGAAAAGATGCCGTCATCAGATTCACTCGCTTCTCAATCAAAAAGTATGCTGAGAAGTATTACAGGACCCATCTTAAATTGTACCTCCCCCACAGAGACGACGCCGAGCTCAGGTCTGAAAACCTCAAAACGTACGAGGAGTTCTACGGTACCCGGGAATCAAAGTTCGGTCGGGTGCGGGCTATATTCGACCGCAATCGGGGGCGGTACGAAGGACGGGGAAAGACCGTGGACAATGCATTCGAAAAATTGAAAGAGCTTCGTGCGGTTCTCAACGCGTGGAGCACTTTTGCGCCGGTGGTAGAAGCAGAGCGTTTGGAGTGTGTTGCCGAACGCGAATCTAATCCGTTACAGGAAGACCCGCAAGATGAGGTTCCAGCCTACCAGGACGCTCCTGGTAGCGGCGCGGTCTTGCCGGCGTTTGAGGCGCCAAAGTTGAGCGCCGAATTTGTGAGGAACATGTACCGCAGTCTCAATGAAACGCAAGCGTCCGTCTTTTACGCTGTGCGCGAGTGGTGTTTGAAACGCGTTTCGGATCGTCTCCTCGAGCCCTTCTTTTATTTCATCTCCGGAGGAGCTGGCTGTGGTAAATCGCATGTCATCAAGTGCATTTACCAGGAGGCCAGTAAGATTCTCCGTCAGCTTCCCAGGTTCCGCAGCGAAGTGGATATGGCCAAGCCTGCTGTGCTGCTGACGTCGTTTACTGGCACGGCGGCTTACAACATCTCAGGGAAAACTCTTCATTCCCTCTTGAAACTCCCCAGGACTCTAAAGCCTCCTTACCAAGCGCTGGGGAATACGTTGGACGCATTGTGAGCAACCCTTTGCAACGTGGAAATTTTGATCATCGACGAGATCTCCATGGTCTCCAAGGAACTCTTTGCCTATGTCCACTGGAGATTTCAGCAAATCAAGGGCAACCAGAGACCATTTGGGGGCATCTCCGTTCTTGCAGTTGGGGACTTCTACCAACTGCCACCCCTCGGAAGGTCCAAACCCCTCTGCGTTTCTGACAACGATCTTCTTGACCTCTGGACAGATTTTCAGATGGTCAAGCTTACTCAAATCATGCGGCAAAAAGACGACGTCGCTTTTGAACAGGATCAGGGAGAAGGGGAAGGCTGATCCACTCGGCGATGGTGACAGGGCGTTACTCACCACGGCTGTCACGGATGCGCGAGACCTCCCTGCGTATACTCTGCATATCTTTGCCACCAATAAAGAGGTGGATAGGCACAATGCAGCAACTGTGGCTGCTCTCAAATTGACTGTGGTCAATATTCCCGCAGAGGACTACAGGAAGAGCCCACGGTCGGGGGCGATGGTCACTGTGATCATGGGGTCGAGAAGGGATCTACCGGATGCCCTTCAAGCTGGTGTAGGAGCACGGGTTATGCTTCTTTGGAAGTTGGATGTCGAGGACGGATTGGTGAACGGGACCTTTGGCACAATAGGCAACATTGTTCAAAGCGCCCCAAAGGGGTCGGCGGAGAAAGTGACCTTGCTCGGACTGAGGCTAGACAATCCCGAAGCGGGCCAGAAATTGCGCCATAAAATTCTGGGGCCGACGGATGACTTGGTCTATATCGAAAGGTCGGAGGAAAACCTGGGCATGAAAGGCGTGGTCAGGCGGCAATTCCCCATGAAGCTTGCCTTTGGATGCACGGCTCACAAAGTGCAAGGCATGACGATGACCTCTGCAGTGGTGTCTCTTAAGCGTGTGTTTGAACCTGGAATGGCCTATGTTGCCCTAAGTCGCACGACGTCACTTCAGGGATTGAGGGTCATAGACTTTGACGAATCCAAAATCTATGCCAATCCCAACATCACGACGGCAATGGACAGTATGACGCGCGCTTCTTTCCAAAGTACAAGACCATTGTTGTACTTTTCCAAAATGCCGCAAACTGCTTTTCCCACCTTGACCATTGTTCATCACAACACCGAGGGCCTTCCATCTCATATTGACGACTTAAAGTCTCATCATGAGTTGAGGCTGGCAGATGTCCTTTGCCTCACTGAAACTCATTTGTCTGGATCCTTCTTCCCCCCTCCCTTGCAACTGGAGGGATGCAGCACTTTTGTGCGCAACAGACAAGTTTCGTATTCAAATAGACTGGACGTGGCCCAAAAAGAGGGTGGCGGAGTCGCAGTCTATTATCGCGATTGTCTTCGAGCGGAGCCCCGTCGGTTTATTCGGATTGTGGTTGACCTGGAATTTGCTGTCATCAGGGTTGACGCTCCCGTCCAGGCTTTGATAGCTACGGTCTACAGGCCACCCAACCTGAGTCTTGGCACCTTTCTTCCAAACCTTGGAAGTCTCTTGGATGCCTTGGCCGTGATGGACTGCCAGCCTATTGTTGTTTGCGGAGACTTTAATGAGGATTTGCTTTCAAAGGGAAAGAAATCCATTCTGGACTTGTTTCAGTCCAGAGGCTTTTCACAGCTGATCACCCAGGCCACAACTGGAAAGCAGACACTGATTGATCACATTTACATATCTCGCCCAGATTGTTGTGTTCAATCAGGCGTTCTGCACACTTATTACAGTTACCACAGTCCGGTCTACTGTGTGTTAACTTCTTGTGTCAGCTCATTGTAGATCGCAAGGGCACCATTTTCACAAGTGTGCCTTTGCAAATGTTATTGAGCCTTTCATACCACTGCTCAAAAGAGGGGGATACTGTACTTTAAATTGTAAAGGCTGAAAAGTTAAATCCTTTGCTCGTTCAAAATTTGTGTCATAACAGAACTACACTCAAAATCAGAGCGGCCAATCATTTTTTTTGTAGACATATTTATCATTTAGTTAGTTCTAAACTTATTGAGCTTTAAATTGAATTTAAGACATGGGATATGCCATTTAAGCGCTCCCTTATTTTGAGCAGTGTTGTATGACGGTACTTTTAATCACTGTGCTTTTCTGTTAGCAGGACATCGTGCATTTGGACTTGAATGTTTTGTTTGTCCTTATTGTGATTGTGACTATAACACAATGAAAAGTGTTGGTGTCAGTGAGGAACTGCGATGGTAAGGAATGAACTGTGATGGTAAGTGATGATTGATTACTGAATTGATCTAGGCAAACATTGAACACTCATTTTTCATTTTCACATGCAATACAGGTGGATGGAGCGCAGCAAGGGGCGCTACTTGACATGGCCAAGGATATCAAGGTTGTTATGTCCGGTACAACTGGTGGAGAGAAAAGATGAAAAAAGGGATCCCGCAAACGTAGACCAAAATGATTTATTCTACAGGATTCCTCACTGAAAAACCGTCACATGTGTATTGGATGAGTATTTAGATTAAGTTTTAACTGTTCAGTTTTGCTGCCTATTTTCTAACAACTTGTTCCTTTGTGTGCTGAGGAAAAGATGAAGATGCTGTGTAACAAAGACCCAAAACGGCTCTTTTAAGAGCCGTTTTACATGTACTTTGGAGTAATATTCCTGCAATATTGATCAGCACCAACATGCCTTTTAATATGCAATGTCAAATTTAAACACTGCATTCATACTGTATTTGCTCCATGATACAGTATATTGCATTTTATATTTTAGTTAATCACTTACACTATAAGCAAGAAATTAAACTGATTCCCTTTTGATATGACTAAAATGTCAATCAAGACATAAGGGAAGCCATTACACATGTAATAACTGCAGTTATTACAAATTGTCCTGAACTCTATTCCTGCTGACACAAATTGAGAGGTAAAGTACACCAACATTTGGCAAACAGTTCAGAGCATGCATCTTTCCACCTTGCAAGAGTCAGCAGGCCCATTCAAAATTTCCGCGGAAATTTTTCTAGTATTATTCTTCTTCTTCTTTTTATTATTTTTTTTAATCTTCCACCGATTTTTCCGCAAGGGAATTCCCAGTTACCATGGGGACGCTATTCCCAAAAAACTCCCAAATAAAGTCCCATAGGAATGAATGGGAATCCGAAAGACATCAACTCCAATCAAACACCTTTTTCCAAGACACGCTGCGCGCACATACGTTGACCGACCGATATGAATTTTAGCTCATTTTGTTGGAATTTTTGTCATCTTTAGCTCAGTGTCAAAAAAAAAATTAAGGAATGAAAGCTCTCCCCCCTGTGCGGGTTCAAAGACAGTGAGCAAAGGGGTGAAAGTCGCCTATTTAGAGTGTGACTAATTAAGGCTTCAGTGACGGGAACAAAAAAATCTATTTCCAAAAGTTTCACTTCAACTCGTCACCATGGCCACAATCTTTGCTCACTAGACATCAAATTGGCACATTTTGTAGCCACAAGCCTCTGCTTTCTGAAAAACTAAGTTTTATTTGGCTAAGGTGTCATTTAGTACCTTTATTTTCACTTTAAGCGAGGAGAAGTCGGACTATTTCGATCTCTTTTCAATGTTATTTTCGCCGTTTTTCCCTCTTCATTTTCGATCAATCATAAGTTTTCAACCTGCTCCTAAGTTGGTCATTTTTCATCCGATTAAAAAACTGAGAACATGCTCGCGTACCCCAAACCCTTGCCGTTCTAACGAGCCATTTCTGGAATCTGCATCTTCAACCGTTAGGTCGTGAGAGGCTTTTGTTTGAGGTGAGCGTATCCTATACAAAATCAATGGAATGTGGGTGCGTGACGTCTCGCAACAAGTTAAAATCAAATGTGTGTGCGTGAATGATCTGTCGTTTTTGCATAGCAACTGCCTCAGCCAATCATCTCTCACTGTTGAGCTCAACTCAGCCCCTTTTTTTCTTGGTGTACTCAAGGCTTGGCCTATATACGACTACTACTATTGCAAATACTATTACTACTACTACTATCTTGGCCAATTGATTAGGTACACCCAGGATTCTGGTCAATTAATTAGGTACACCCTGGATTCTCGCCACTCCGCCCACCCAGGGCGGCGGCCATCTTGGCCAATTGATTAGGTACAGCCAGGACTTTTCAGTCACAAAATGTTTTTATTTGATTATTTTCCAAATTTGTAGCGTGACTATTACTGTGTTTTTTGCTGATTATGGTTGATTATTTAATACTAAAAATTGTCCATTTCCTTTGCTAAAGTAAATGTTTTCTTTTGTGATATTGATGAGTTCTTCAAGATGCACAAACAGTGACTGTGCGCATGTTGTCTCCACAGTTTCCTCAGGGCACACATAGACATATAAAAGGAATTTGTAAGATGTTAATAAAATTTGGTTAATGGTGTAAATCAACAAATTCAAATTGGAAGGTTCATTTAACTAGATTGTTTTATGTTCAATATACTTAAAAAAAAAAAAAATCAGTGACATGTACAATGTAGCCAATAATAAAATATATAATACTGGATATTTTGTAGAAACATTTCATCACTTGTAAAGATTTGTCTGTGTTGAATAATTTAGACAGGTGATAATTGCTGAAATTAAAATAACAGATTCATCACATTATTTTAAATGCATAGTAATTAAAATGTGTCACTCCCTTAACACTGAAAACAAAGATATGAATTAGACAATGGTTGGTTCTTTTTAGTGGTTAAAAAAGTGGATGTTTGAATTACAATTTTTATCTTTTTATATGTATTTATTTTTGTATGTTGATGTGCAAAAAACACATACAATTGGTCAAGCAGCGCATCCACCACCAGACAGCCTGTCCTGTATGTAGCAGTATGTCCTACTCGCAACCCGCGAGTGTTGTATGACACAATCCGCATTATTGAACCTTGCAGCTGCACGCAGCGCAGTTGCCCCCTTAAACTGGTCTCCTCGGATGCAGCGCGCTCCAACCTCACCATCCGGCTGCAACCCATCTTGTGATAGTTGGGACTTCGCGTTGTCTTCTCTCGCGCGTTTTTTTCTAATCCTAACCCTGATTGGTCCGTTTTTTTCCCTGTCTGTGCTGTGGCCAATGACATTCGCTTGATTTTGGAAGGTTCTAGACGACGGACCCCTCTTGCTGATAGTTGGAGTTCGTGTTGTCCTATCTCTTTTCCCAGATTGGTCGTTTTCTGCTTGTCTGTGCTGTGGCCAATTAGAGACGCTTGAATGAGACTATTTTAGAAGGTTCTCGACGATGGTCTCGTCCCATTTCATTTCGTCTGAGGTAAGTGTTGCACGGCAATTATTTTTAGTCTGATGTATAATGCTAAATAAGTTAGATTTTGCAAGTTTTCCCCATCCTAAACTACATCACGTTAATACTGGCGATGTATTGAAACGTATTTGATGTGTTTGAATATGGAGGTAAATATGGTGCAAAACTAACTTGTGCAAAAAATTTGTACCTGTAGAAAAAAGTCTAAATTTTTATCTGTAAAAGTCGTGATTTGTATCTCCTCTCCCCCACCCCCACCACCACGACAGAATAGACAAACACCTTACTGTATATTGTAGCAACGAGGGCTATACACAATTGAGATTTAGAGCCTACTCAAACTTTTCTTTGTTTTTGTTTTCTTTTACTGCACATTAAAACCTTAAAGTGAGATCTGCTAGCGCTAGCTATGGTGCAAAACTAACTTGTGCAAAAAATTTGTACCTGTAGAAAAAAAGTCTAAATTTGTGATTTGTATCTGTAAAAAAAAAGTGTGCCTGTAAAAAAAAATTGTGTCTGTAAAATAAATTTGTACCTGTAAAAAAAAAATGTGTATGTGTAAAACAAATTTGTATCTGTAAAGACAAATTTGTACCTGCAAAAGTCATGATTTGTATCTGTACAAAAAATTTTTTGTACCTGTACAAAAACTATAAATTTGTATCTGTAAAAGTTGTGATTTGTACCTGTAGAAATGACAACTTGTAGTCAAAGAAGTCTCCACTAGGAGTCACAAGTGGGTTTTCTGCTGCTGTTCAGTGACGTGAGTTTTGCCCCATTTGTCGCGCTACAAATGGAGCAAAACTAATTTGTACTTGTAGAGCGCCGTGATTTGTACTCGTAAAGAAGGGGGCGGGCTCTGGTGTAATGAAGGGTTGTTTTGACCAATCAAGTGAGAAGGATTTGAGCGGATTGGAGCGCAACCTCATTGGTTTAGCGAACGACGGTGGCGGGACTCGCGGAAGGATACAAGCAGGACACATCGTCGCCAACCAACATACATATTAAGAATACTTCAGTCTCTTTTGGTTTTTGCTATTACAAGGTAAGTATTATGTTACTTCATCATTCTTTCAAATATTGTTGTTTAAACGATGGTCATCCAACCTGTTTTTATGATTAGCATCACATATTTAGCTTTCTAGCTAGCTGGCATTTGATTTCATGCTAAAGCAGTCTAGTCATTATCGTCATTTCTGGCGCCACGGACGTAATTTCATCTCATGCTTTGGAATATTGTGGCTATATGACAACAATGAACAACTAAACTACTTCATTATATGCCAAGAATGGTGCAGTGCGCTGCTCCCCTGTGTTGGTTAAAATTGTTATTTCTTGTATTAGTTAGCTGGCTAACAAACGAATTCATGTAGCTCACATATGCGCCATTGACAGGTACTGGAGGGAAGATGCACCCAATCGATGTTATGTATGTACACATTTGACTCCATAGTGTTCTTTATCTTGTTTTGCCTTCTAGAAAAATGACCGATCAGAGCAACAGCTCTTCGCTGCAGCAGCAGGTGAGCGGAATATCGCTACTGTCTTGACATTAATGGTGTGTTTTTTTTAAGTGGGTGGTCGACATATAGTTCACCAGCGCTCCCTTGAGCTTCTCGTAGCTTCAACTCAGTGTCTGAGTTCTTTTCAGGTCTATTTTGCATACAGTATTCAGCACGCACACCATGGGCCTGGTGCGGTTCTTGTCAAAGTAATAGTTATGCAGTAGTCTAAACGCAAAGTTGTGAGCCTGATGTAGTTTAATTTAGGAGAGTTACCGGTAGCAAGTTTATATGTATAGCATATATGTATACAATAGTTACATAACAACTAACGGGAGTTTCCATTTTTAATATTAATTTATCAGTTATGATGCCGTACTACTACTACTGTTACACTCAACAGGACGAGCATTTTCGAATAACCCAACCAACCTTATCAACAAACCTGGAAAAAACGCCAAAAGAGGAAACTTTTCTCTTGGAAGCGGGTCTTGGGAGGAGGACCATAAATATGGGTGACAATGCCGATCACGCAGAGGTAAGCCTAAAAGACAATTCTACACTTGAGTCTTGCCATTGTATTGTTTTTTAATGTTTTGTTTCCTTCTGTATATGTGTGTTTCCATTACCCTCAGATTTGCGCAAAATGCAAATTGTGCAAAAGCAAACTGTTAATGGAAACACTGTAATTTAAAAAAAATGCAAATATCGGCCCAAAAAATTTGCTTTCCCATGGTTTTTGAGACATGTCTAAATACAAGTATTTCGCAAAAGTGTAATGAAAATAGTGTTGCACGGGATACCGGTGCCAGTACCGTACCTTTATGTTTTGGTGTCAAAAACGGCTCGGTATAATTTTTTTCTTAGTACCGGTACTTAAAAAAAAAAATACGAGACAGCCCGCCAACTCTTGTTTTCTATCTACCGATATGTGGAAAACGCCTTAAGTAAGCGACACACCTCTTTTAGCGTGTGTGCGAGAGGGCGCAGGAAGATAGCTTCACGCACTGAAGCGCTTGCTGGACGTGCACTCCTCGTGGAGAAGCATGAAGCGCTAATTAAGCTTATTAAGTGTAGTGCTCGCTGGACGTCCACGTAAGCTATGCAACAGCATTGGCATTGCCTACGCATGTTTTCAATCAGCACACGAAGAACACGTGTGGTTTTCAATTTTCAGTTTTAGAAAGGTTTTGTGACAAGAGCAAATGTTTTTCGTGAAGAAGCAGAAGAAAAAGCAGCAATCATTCCTGCAGTGGACTTAGGCACGGTGCGTTCAATGAACAGGCACACAGTAGGATATCACACTTATGCATAGTAAAAGCTCAGACGACTGACAGAGCAACAGACACAGGTTGTGACGCATTTTTCACACTTCCCTTAAAAATAAGTGGAATTTGAATTATTTTGTTCCCAATTTGTAGTATTTGATGATGCATTCGACTAATTAGGAGCGAAATGGAGAAGAGCCGAGACATGCACGAACAATCAAGCAACGTTACATGGAGTTATTGGAGTGCCACTATTGCCAATTTTTAAAACGGATGACATCAAATGCAGTCAAATACAGCACTTCAAGAATACAGAATGCAATGTGAAAGCACATACAGTATAAACATAAATATATACCGTATGTACATAAATTTAACATGTATACATCCCAATATTTCAAATTATTAATAAGTAAAAATAATTTGAAGTTCTTTAGCCAGTTTTAATTTTGCTGCTTTTGCTGATGTTTTAGAGTTTTGTCTAGCGTTTCAGTACCGGCATTGAGGTATTTTATGCAGGTTTTAGTATCAAAGTCAAAATTTCGGTATCGTGAAAAGACTAAATGGAAACCAGTGTTTTCCCCAGCGTTTTAATAGAGCGGTGAGCCGCCAGGCTTTTCTTGACCCTCGGCCAGGCTAAGCATCCCTGGAATTAACCGGGTACAAAAAGAAAAAAGAAATTGCTCCACAAAATTCTAAATTCGCTCCCTAAAGAAAGAAAAAAAAAGGAGAGGAAAAAAGAAATTTGCTCCTCAAATGAAGTCATGATACGCAAAACTGCTCCGCAATTACTGCAAATAAATAAATTAATTCTGATCCTTGTGCGCATTGACTCCCTCTGTCAAACGGACAACGAATTATAATCACAAGATGTCGGTCGGTCTGTTTGGTTACCCTCCCGATACCGTCATTTGAATTTTCCACCATATCGCAAAACTGTTAATTTTCATTTGCAGCTAACAAAGTTTTATGAAAATTTATACATATAACAATTAACTATGTCAGCAGCACTTGCTTACTACTTTCAGATAAGCAGACTGCTCCAAGAAGAATATCCCAGGATGCGAGATTTACAAGGTGGCTGGTTTCTTAAAAAAGTTACAGGTATGGTTCTTCATTGGATACTGTTGAATTATTAACATTGTTTTTCAGTTTCAATTTATATTTTAGCCGTTTTGGATTTAGTTATAGCTGTGTAGCTCAATGAATAGTATTGTCTATTGTATTCTTATCTGTCTCTCTTGCCTGGGAAAGAGGGAGTAGAGTTTGTACCAGTCTCAGTCGGTCGAGTCCAAGGACAGGCTGACTTATTATTGTTTAAGTCTAATCTGATTTGTATTCCTGGGAACTTCTGCCTTTTTATGAATGGGAGGGGAGAGGAGACTTTTCGTATTCACCCACTTTTCAATAAATAATGATGTGCAGGAGAAGGAGGGACACACACTTTTGAACAGAACACTGCTTGGGTGACTTCATTTGTGTGATCAGAAGCTTCTGATAATTATAATACCTTTGCAAAGGGACAGAATCTCACCATTCAGTTAATTGAACACGCAAAGAGTAGAATACAAATATTGTAAACTCTAACAATACATACTTCAATTTTCTTTGATTTAATTTTGTTTTTTATACCAAGCTCTAAATTATCCGACAGTGTGACACTTCGAGGCTGTGGTTGCCAAATAAGGCATTTGGTCCCCTTCATCTGAAGCCTTGTTTACAGCTTTTCTCATTGATGTCTAGTGAAACCTGGCAGTGTATAATGAAAATGAACTGCCATTCTCAGATGCCAAAATTAACCACACTAACTTAAGTGTGCATCGGGCAGCAATATACATGCATTAATGGGCTTTTGTTCGTTTAACTTGTTCAGGTTCAACGCTGCCAGTTGTTGCAAATTAAGATAAGTTGGTTAATCATGACTACATGGACAATTAATTGCATTATCAAATGTGATATATAAAAAGAAAAGCACGTTGCGGATGATGCCTGAATCCATTGGTACATTCGTGTCAGTAAGATAGCCTGAGCACACACAGGTTGTCATGTGTGTTTGATGTAATGGTACACGATGTCCTGTTTGGTGCGCTAACACACTGCCACGTGTAATGTAAACATTAGTCAGTTAACTCGTGTTTTTTAACAGCTAAAACAAAGCTACTGTACGCCCGTAGTTAACATCAAAACAGGAACACACATGCTTGCTCACAACTTTCTCCGTTTACGAACTCAAATTGACAATTCCGAAGTTCTGGCATCTCTTATATTTCCACAATGTAACACCGTGACAACAACGTGACAAGCATACAAAGCAGGCATATTGTTAAAATTATAGTTTTTCACGTTCTCAAAACAAAACAATCCTCACAAATCAAATTACGACGATCCAAAGTCTAATACTTTTCAACGAGTGGAAAGCTTCATTTCACCAACGATAATTTCTGCACTTGAGGAAAGTGGAAAATCGGATTTATCCCACTTAGATTGTCAGTTCCGACCTCAAAGCGTTCAAGGAAAATGCACAGTAAATACATGATATAATATGTTCACGTGACACAATGTGTTTTGGAATGACTGTATTAACCAGAACAAATAAATTACTGTAATCAGCAATCTTTGCTGTTTACATTTGCCTCTAACGCTTTTAGGCCAGAACTGGGTCACTCCCAGTGGGATAAATCTGACTCCAAACCATATGCAGTATATGACTGCCATTTTGACGTAGCATCACAATTGTCAATGAAAACACTGAAAGTTACAAAACATGACATATTTGTCACAAGGCCTCAGCAGAAACTCATAATCTTTGAAAATCCCCCCCTTTCAGGTACATACCTCTTTTTTTAATTTTGTTGATCAATTTAATACTTCTAAATTATGCCTACTAATGCCACAGAATGGTTTCCTAGTATTATTGCAACTTTGCGTAGTTGAATTAATTGTGAGTGTAACATTTTATTTATTAATGTCTGGAATGCTGTTACAAGCTGCAAATTTAACCATCATAGTAATTGTCTTTATTATAATTATGTGCATACACCAACGAATTGAAGCTGTAAAGTAATGATGGTTATTTAACTGCAGCAAGTTGGTGATGCGTTATTATTCTGAACATGATCTAAGTAGTCAAGTAATCGCCACAACTGTTTGTGATCAGTGGAATTGCAAACTACCGATAGTTTGCGGCATATCACAAATATATATATTTTTTGTGAATATCTGAAAAGGTTATGGTGGTATATTTTGTTTGTTGATGAAAGTCCTTCAAATTTGTATAGTTTCTGTTACGGTGTGGTCACGGGGCGGTGTGGTGTCTGTCGGCGTGTGAAGTGGAGGACCCAAAATGCAGGGAGGCAGGAGAACCACAGCAGGAGCGAGACTGGCGTGCTTTATTTTTCAGAAAACACTAACCAGGGTACTGGTTAATGCTAACTAAACAACAAACTGAAAAGTTACAAAATCAAACTGACAGCCAGAACTCCGGTGGTGACCGTGACAAGCGGCAATGATCGCACGCCGACTGATCACCACCCGGGAACTAAATACACCCACACTAATTGGGTAACTCGCCACACCTGGGGCCAGGCACAAGTGGCCGAGGGCCCGGATTGGTCAACCCGCGGAAAGGCTGGAACCCACTCAGGACCAATCGGGACCCTCAACCAAAACCAGATCTTCCCAGACATGACAGTTTCTTTGTTTGTTTTTCTTACTTTTTAAGGAGGCGGTGGACAAAGAAGATTAAATCCTGTGGCTCAAGGTTCACAAAGATACACTGCCAAATCTCTCAAAACTGCTTCGAACAATGGGAAAAATGTGCTGTACATTGTCCCTCTTCAAGAAGAAATAGATACTACCCCACTGCCGTATGATGCTGCTGAGTTCAACAAAATGCCCAAAAATGGATGCATGACCTGTGGCCAGATGGTTCCATTGCCCCTGATCCAGGTCCACATTGAGTCCTGTAGAGCTCATGTAAGTTGTCTTTACAAATGTTTCCCTAATAGATAAAATCAAATTATTACATTTGCTCAGCTGTGGTAGCATTTTTTCCCTTTATCTTTGTAGTCTAAGGGCTATCTTTTCGTACCCAGCTCTAATATAGTGCAAAGCTCAGTCTACTCTGCACTTGGTTTGATTTTTGTTGTATTTGACTACTCCTTTACTGGCCAATGATAATGGCTCTACTTATTATTTCAGTTCATTGTGAGGCACACGGCCTACATCCATACGTACATTCGTGACTGGCTGAATGTTGGCTGAATATGCGTGGCAGGAAGTTCACGTAACTTAAAGGCGCATGTCAAATTTTGGAGTGTTAAAACAACCATATTTATCACCCACACATGCTTAAGAAAAATGTTAAAGGACAGGAGGCACTACTGTGGCACAATGGCTGTTGCCCCTATTTTTCCTGTTTTGTCAAATAATGATGACGGTTTCGGGACGGAAACGTAAGGTTTCACCTTGAGCGTGACGTCAGGCGTTTGCACGCTCTCACGCTCTGCAGAAGCGCTGGCAAGGTGGAAGTGTTTGGGGGTTGTTTCTAAGAGTCCGTGGGAAAAACAAGTGTGTGCGACAGCGGATATAAAAGTGTGTAAAGAGGTAAAACAAAAATATCACCAAAAAAATCAATAATTATCTTAAGCGGGTAAATGAATAAGTCAATTAAATGAAAAAAAAGTAGGTAAGTAAGTGTGTTTTAAGAGTGGGTAGAGATGAAAGTGTCCTAATATTTAACGGAAGTTCAATCCATGGGGAGAGATTTTTGTAAAATCTCCCAAACTTTCTAGAGAGGAAAATAATGTGCTGTTAAGCACAATTTAAATTTAAGTAAAACAAAAAAGTTGATTATCTAGAAATGAAAGTTGGTCGATCATTAGTAAGTGGGAATATATTTTTATTGTCTTCTTTATTCATAATTGTTCTTTCACCGTGCGAAATATTTATATTTAATCCAAATACCTGATTATTCAATAGAATTTTCCATATGATGTTTGTATACCTAAATATTTGATAGCTGCAGCACTAGAGGGGATGCTATACTGTACCATACATAATATAAATGGATAATGAAAGAGATGACCTGACGCTTGGGGAGGACTGGCCAATTGGGAATTTAATGAGTTTCCCAAATGCCCATTCCATCCACGGCGACAAATCAAATAGTAATGGCTTGATGCCGGTCGAACAACGAATCGGCATGTTGGACACTGCACCACCGCTCCCTGGAAAAGTTCAGGCTCAGGATTTTTTTAAAAACTTTAAGCCCTTGATAACACCCAGTGGTGAAGTCCAGGGTATACGCGGGTATACTGAGTATACCCACTTCTTTTTCAGTCAGCATTGAGTAAGTCAGACACCTATGCTGTTTTCGTGTGTAGGGTGTTTCAGTTCTCCGAAGTGCTTTGGAGAACTGAGACACCCTGGCCTACACACTCACACCTATCAACGGCAACGTTCAATTGAGCAGCGTTACAGAAGTTGGAAGTCCGTGGCATGTTGCCCATATCTGCTACTATACGTGCTGGTTGCTATAAATCAATAAAAAAATATACTTTTTTTTTTATTAACTAGTAATTGACATTTGATTATTTTCCACTAGAAAACCTGACGATTTCTCACCGCACACTTGTTAAAAATCACAGGGTTAACAGATAAAAGTCATTTTAAGCATAGCAATTTTTTTGTCAAATTACTTCTTTTTTAAACTCCTGTCACAGGCACCTGTCTATGAACATTTGGCTTTTTCGGTGGAACTGTCAAGTTTGTCTTATGAAAATTCTATTCATTTGATTCCATATTTTCCATAGACGAAGGATGATTGTGAAGACGAAACGGTCCCGACAGCAGAACATGATTTAGAAGTAATTAGTGAGGTAAGCAATCCGTGTATTTGTGTAACAGTAGTGTGTTTATTCAAATGTCATGATCTGCTATACTTTGTTCTATATTGTATTCAACAGTTATGTTACTTCTACTTTATGAAACCATGTCTCTATATGCTTGGTACTTTTAGGACTCCTGTCCAATTTGTGGAAATATATTTCCTGCGGAAATTGTTGCACACCATGCAAGTTCATGTGGTGACAGGTATGACAGACGTAAATTTAGAGATATCAAAACTGCATGAGAATATGCACAAAATACTACAATTAATTTATTACTTATAATGGTGCTTGAAATGTAAAGCGTAAATTTCCCCTTAGGGGTAGAGTTCGCCAGTCGGCGAGCTGGCGGACTCAGTACCAGGGGTTAACTTTCACAAAGAACGCTGGGGTGACGACCGGGGCCTTCCCCCGCTGGGCCTGGGGTTCGGGGGTGTCGGCCGCCCTCCGGTGCCCCCATCTCCTCCTTCTGCCCCCGGTGTTCCGTCCCTCCACACGGCAGGGGGTGGGGTGGGCGCGGCTGCCCTCTCCGCTCCGCTGTCCGGCCCCTCTTCGGCGCCGGTGCCTGGGTGCGGGTGGTCCCCGGGGGCTGGGGGTCGGGGGTTGGGGGGCTGCCGGTTGGTCGGGGTGGGGTCGGGGGGGGGGGGCTTTGTTGGGGGGGGGCGGTGGTGGGGGTTGCGGGGTGTGGGGGTGGTGGGGTGTCTGGGGGATTGGGGACCTGGGGGCGGCTGGGGCTGGGTTGGGGTGGGTGGCGGGGTGGATGGGGGGGCGGTGGTCCTGGCGGGGCCCGGGGGTCGTCCTTTGGCGCTGCCGCGGCCTGGGGGGCCCTGAGGTGTTGCGCTTGCTCTGTTCCGGCAGGGGTCAACGGCTCCCCTCTTTGGTGGAGATTTTCAAGCATGCCAGATCCACCACACCAGCATCTACCGAAACTCAGACACAATCTGTTTCCTCCTCAGGTCATTGAATCGGTGGAGGCTGGTGTCTGTGGATCTCACTCGGCTTCGTCTGTCCTTCCTTCCTTTTCTCGGTCTCTCCTTCGGTCTCTTGAGGCCTCCCTGATTTTATGTTTTTTGGATTTGTTGGGGTCTGGATGTTTCTTGGGTTGGGGAGGAGTTCTGGTGGGTGGTGCCTGGTCGGTGCTGGATTTCACCTTCCTTGGTTTTCTTTGGTCCCCTCGGGTCTCCTGACGGCGGTGTTCGGTTTAGGTGAACGGTATGAGATTTTTTCTAATAGGTTTTTTTGGTGAGCTAACAAATACACGCACGCACGCACATACACATACTCACCCACACACACACACAAACAAAATAAAAAAATAAAAATAAATAAAAATAAATAAAGAGCAATGATGATGACATTTCCGAATGAACAATACTGAGCTCTTTAAGAAAAAAATAAAAAATATATAAATAAAGCGTAAATTTCTTCATGTAAATCGTCAGGTACATTTTCAAGATATAAAATTGTACATAATTTGACACATGACCACTGTGTATGAGTTTTCTTTTTTGGATGATGCAAGTGTGATAATCAAACTGTATAAAATGTTTGTTTTTTTTCTTAATATGTGTGCTAAAACGTGTGTTCATTCAATCTTTTTCAAGATTTCCATGTGGTAGCTCCACTTCTGCACAATCATATATGCCGAGTGACCACATGACTCAAAGCAGCACTGGTGCATCAGTTATCTGCTCATCACCTGATATAACGACATCAACAGCGACCCTCTCAACAGACAATACCCTTTTACAGTCCAGACCTGATGAAATGGATGAGATGCGTTAGTATTTGTCTAAAAAAATTTATGAATAAATAATGACATGTTTGGTGAAAGTTAAGAAAAACAATCACATTGAAAGATGTTAAAATGCCAATATTCATTACAGTGCTGTAATTTTTTTTCCATCTCACCAAAAATCGAATTACAATTATTGAGTTTGTCATAGACTTGCATATGTCTTTGTTTATTCTACAAATTGGTTATAGGCACAATTTGTAGAGTAGTGAATGTTGTGCAATTCATTACTTTTTAAATTACAACTTCAATTATAATAAACAGTTGTTTTCTTCTATTTTTTGTGTGTTACTACAGCATGGCAAAACGTAGTGGATCCGGAATTAGCAGCTGACCAGTACAGAAGGCAGTGTCTGCAAACCAATGAAGATAAGCCATACCTAAAAATAATAATAGACATTGGAGAAGACGTAATGGACCAGGAAGCCAGAATCCTCACTTTTTACAAGACTCCCAATATAGATTGGGCCAAACCATTTCAAGCTAAACTAAAAGGTGCTGTAAACAAACCTCAATTCAAACATGTTGTTTTTGAGTATTGTATTCGTAACATGTTTTGCTTTTTATATATTTGTAGGGGTGCAGATAAGTAGCATGTTAGTGCGCATGAGCACCAAAATTACAATAATGTAGTAATGTACTTGTTAAACTTATTTTTTTTTCTTTTCTTTTTTAAGTTCACACTTAAAGCTTTCTATGAACAACCGCTAAGACAGCTAGCTTGAGTAGCCTATTTCCCTGGAAACTGATGCATTTGCATGGAGATGTGGCTGAAGGCGTCGTACAAGTGCTGCCAGAAGGACAGTTATCTTCGCATCACTGTACTGTGGCTACGGCAGTCATTCAAAATACGTAATGACACGAAAGTGGTCCATGTTGCATGTTGCATGAATATTTTTATTGTGGGAGTACAATGCTGTAACAACAGCAATCCCACATGAACATATGAAAACATGAAAAATACAAATTTGAAGGCCAGAAAACCCATGACCTGAAAGATGGATGTGATTGCTTGTGTTTTTAGGAGATGTGGCCATTGGAGAAGGGGTTAACAGACACTTCTTCAGTATGATAATGCAAAAGTTACAACATGGTTTCAAACTTGATTGCGGTAGGTCTTAAAGAATCCTAAAGACACTGGCCCAACTCCACTAAAGTTTGTTTGTTTAAGTTGCAAGGCAAAATAGAACATAAATGTTAGATAATTGACTCATGATCTTATGAAGGAATTACGTGCACCATCCTGGCAGACAGCTTTAGTTATGGTCAGTGATTATATTGCAAATTATTGTAAATTAATCATTCAGCAAATACAAGTTATCATTCAGCTATACTATGAATAACTAACAACAGACAGCATAGCCATAACACATGACAAATCTGTCAATCTAAAGATTAATACACAATCATAGGCAGGAAATTGCAATCATGTGGTTATTATAACCGTATTGAACATAAAATGGCAAACCCCATTAACATTTTTTTTAATTTTTTATAGGAACCGCATGCGGCACTGTGCTGTTTGAAGGCCAACCAGATCATTTAATTCCTGCCACTTCCCAAGTATTTGCACAGAATGACCTGTTTGTCATGGCAGGAAGAATGATTGGGCATTATTTCCTTCATGGGGGCCCTTGTCTGTTAGGTATTAGCCCAGCAGTAATTCATGTGTTGCTTGGTAAATCACCACAGACAGCGACAATCATGTTAGAAGATGTGGCAGACATGGACATCAGGGAGACCATACGCCCGGTAAGTACGGTAAAGTGCAAGGTGTTATCCATTGGAAAACATTGTCATTCAATGAAAAAATATGGACTATACTTTTACTTTTTAAATGTAATTTATTGGAAATAAATGTGCGGTATTTTCTTTTTAAAGCTGTTTGAGAATCAAGAATCTGCTGGAAAGGAAGAAACAAGTGAAAAAAGAGGACTCAATGAGTGTCAGACAACGGCTGTTAATGACCTGGCATTGGCATGGGACATGCCTATATTAACGGCTAGTAACAGCACCTGGCTCCTTCACAATCTACTTCAGCATGCAGTAAGTGTGGCTGACTAGCGTTATATCCATCAAAAGTTGTCCTACTTAAGTGTCTCCTATCTAACAGTATATCATGCTTTGATAAATGTACATTTTACACATTACCTCTGTATATGTAACTGGATAGCCGATAGGCCAATTCCATATTATTACTCTCAAGAAATGTTTCTCGGCATACAATCCTATAGGAGGATCTTTGATGAAAAATGTTTGCGCATGCGCGGTTGGTTGTGTGACAGAAAATGATAGCGGGCTCAGTCGCGCTGTATAGATGAGACGTCAAACAATATCGCCCATTTCAAGGCGAGGAACAAGTCAGGGTGGCTGTTGATCATGCTTTGGAACACCTGAATAAGACTGAAAAAGAAATATGACTTAGTGTTTTTTTATAGCTACTGCACAAACTCGATTTCTTCGTTTTTTAAATCCTCTCCAAATAACAAATCTATAGGCTCAAGTAATTACCGGTAATAAAGTGAGCCTCACAAACCCTGTCAGCATCAGCTGGAAACCAGGCTTTGAGCATCAAATTATACCCTCCTGATATCTCGCAGCCATCACAATATGTCACAATGAACATTATGTCACACACGATCCTCGAATATATTTACCGTATTGAAATTGGAGAACATTTGATTTACGATGTTTATAAATTTATTAAACATAAACAAGAGGACTTCAGACATTTTACAACTTGCCTTAAATACATGTATACATTATATGCTTAATGAGGGTTGTAGGAGGAAAATTGTACATTTTTTAATAAATTAATTATAACTAACTCAACAAAAGATGCCTCTGCCAAATCTAATATTGGGGTCTAAAGAACTGAGCGATAAAAGAAAAAAGGGGTCGTCAAAGCAGCACATACTGTCCAGTGTCCACTTGTTAAAAAAATTGTGACCACCTTGCCACACCTGCCTCCCGGCCCGACACTAAGAGCCTAGGAGCTGTATATGTCTAATCTGTATGTATACCTATAGTATATATAGTAGTCTTCTCTCAGGATGGGAGAGGTAAGATGGTCGCCCTGTGGCTCCAATGGCTTGCACGGTGTGTATGGGCGATCGGCTGTACAGCAATATATACAGACCAGTGTTTGAATGTGCACAGAGTAATAATTGAATTGAATTTACTGCATGTATATATTTACTTGGAGTCCCTTCATCCATACCTCACTCACCCCTGTGATACTTTAGGGTGCTCGGCCGAAACTCCCGCCAACTCAAACAGCTGAAGCAAGGACTAAAAGAAACCCTCATTATGCTGTTATTGGAGTCTCGACCCGATGCAGTGGCATCAGTTTTTCCAACAGAAACAAAGTCTGAGTGCAGTGTGGAGGTATTCAATGAAGCATGTCTAGGATTCCAAAATGTCTGTAATTTTCAAAATAAATTTTTTTGCATGGGAATTAACTGGAATTTATGGGAATGCAAACGGAATTCATTAGGTCAAGATTGACCAGATAACTTAATTACACTTTTTTTTAAAGGTTGTGCGAGTTTGAGTGAGCCTGCTCATGGGCATGTTGGGGGGAAGGTTAGGGTTTTCTTTGTGCTGTACTATGGATGTTTTACTCACTCAACGCTTTTGAGTTGCAATGTAATGTATGAAAGGAGCTATATCAATTTTGATTTGATGTGACAGTCTGGCAAAACAAAAAAATATTTATTTTTTCATTAGGGTTAGTTCAAGGTTGCAAAGATGTTTGCCAGACCCACCACCCATCCATCCATTTATTACCGCTAATCCGGAGTCGGATTCACGGGGGCAGCAGCTTTAGGAGGGAAGCCCAGACCTCCTCAGCCACTTGAACCAGTTCCTCCGGCTGGATCCCAAGGCGTTCCCAGGCCAGCCCAGAGACATAGTCTCTCCAGCATGTCCTGGGTCGTCCCCAGGGTCTGCCGCCGGTGGGACATGCCCGGAACACCTCTCCAGGAAGGCGTCCAGGAGGCTTCCGAACCAGATACCCGAGCCCCCTTAACTGGCTCCTTTCCACGCGGAGGAACAGCGGCTCGACCCTGAGTCCCTCCCGGATGACTGAGCTTCTCACCAAATCTTTTAAGGGAAAGCCCGGACACCCAACGGAAGAAACTCATTTCGGCCGCTGTGTGGCAGACACTCGCAAAGAAATTTCAACATGTTCATTATTCCTTTGCGATTTACATAGAATGTTTGGTGCCGTAAATATACTTTGCAAGTGTCTTGAGAACATCTTTGCAACCTTAGAATAAATAATAATTAAAAACTGACAACAAAGAAAAACTCGCTACATGCACAGTCCCTTGCATGCAAACCTTTGACGCACAGTTAGATACAACCTTTAAGCCCATATCCAAATGAGAGGGAGAGTGTTTGCTTAGGGTTAGGGTTATATTATTGAATATTCGTCATCATATGTTCAGTTATGCAAACATTTTTAATGTTTTTTCCTTGTTCCAAGGAAATTTTGATTTGGAATCATTTTCAGTGAACAATTCCAACCTTGAACAAAGTCTGACGAGAAATCAACAATCACATGTTCTCCTCAGCAGGATACACATTTCATTGTTAGGCTGTTGAGACCACAACATCAGCCTTCACACAATTAACACCCCATGTGTGGATTGACCATATGTATAAATTAGAGAGAAAATTGTAAAATAGAATGAATTGGTTCAATGCCAACTATGGTGCCATAATGATTGTCTCATTTGCTGTCCTAGGTTGTTTTGGACCTAATCAAATGGCCTGAGGAATCTGGGTTGGACGATGAAGATGGTTACTCCGTTGACTGTAGATGTAGAATAATGGGGTACTTGCGTCAGTTTGTGAGGACAGGTAAATTACATGTTGATATTTGTGCACATTTTGTAATGCATAAATGCAGATTTTCAAATGTGGTTGAAAATCAAGGTTTTTTTAACCATTTTTTCTTGTTTATGAACACAAGTTGTATTATGAGTATTAAGCATAAGCATACACATATTGCTACAAGGCAGAATTTTAATTTATAGATACATCTGTGATTTGATTTTCTTAAATGATCATCCTCTAGCAGGGATCACTTTTTTTCCCAGATGTTGCAGAACCTGTTTTTTTCTCAAAAAAATACATAAATTAAATTATAAAAACAGTAATCTAATTGATTATTGTTACTTAATAGCATGCACAGCTTAATTCCACTTTTTTTCTCCTTTTTTTTAGGGTCTCAAGAGAATCTTAAAAGACTCCTGAAGTTCTGGGTGGGATGGGAGATACCCATGCCAGATATGAAAGTGGAGGTGGTGAGAGCGGAACATCCCACATCTTCTACATGCTTCCAAAACTTAAAGTTACCTGGCCACTACAGCCATTACACAGAATTCAGTGACCATTTAAAGAACTGCATCGCCACAACTGATACTGGTTTTGGTTTGGTATAGATCAAAATCTTTATTTCATTACTTTAAATAATGTAGTTCTGATGTTTTGCTAGATAGGTTCTTATTACAGTTCATTGTCAATTTGTACGAAAAGACAATATATAGCACTAAATTATAAAATGTAATTTAGTGCAGGCAGTTTTAAACAAATAACAGCCCAGAAGCGCTTGGCTAGACCCTACACATAGTTTATACTGTGCATGTAGTTCACTGCAGCCAAATAATGGTCTACTCCCATGCGTGTAGAAGGTCCTGCTGGATCCACAGCAGCATGGAGTCCAGCCAGTTCTTGAGGTGTCAAAGGGCAGTCAGTTTCAGGCACATAGACACAAGAGTCGGTGTTGCTGGACACAAGGCCACTACTCTCCCAGTTTATCAGGGGGATGTTCAAATCCTGTAGTTGATATGAAAAACAATTCATTGTCTACTGTTTAAAGTAAGTTTTGCTTACCAATTTTTTAAAAGTACTTACAACATCATTAGACTCTTGTACATTATAGTGCAGTCCCATGTGCCACAGTTGGTTCGGGGTACGATTTCCCTCGCTGCTCATGGGATGACTGTCCCAGCCATCTTTAAAAACATCAAGCTGGGCTTGTAAGCGAGGAATGAAGACATAATGGCAGCAGAAAAGGTGAACACTGCTGGACAGGTCCAGGAGATCATCTTCCTCCATTTGGTGCAACGCAGCATAGTAGAGGCAAGTGACTGCTGTGTAGACATCTCGCCAAAGACGTTCAATTTTGTAATGTCAATGTAATTGTGCCCCCCCCCCCCTTTTTTTTAATTAAAGAAGACATATAGATAACCTTTTAAACCATGTAAAAGAGTGAATCATATTTGGACAAACAAGCAACTGGGTGCAACAATTAATCAACTACTTGGCTATCCAAATAATTATTTAATCATTTTTGAGAGCATGTTTGAATTGTTCTAAATCCTTTTAAATTTAAGCATTTCAATGGCAAATGGTTTGTTTTTCTGTTATCAACAAAAAAAGTAGTTTAAAATGATTAATGCAGTTTCATAAATGAAACAAACATTCCATTAATTTCAAGTAATGAGAAAGTAAGGGTGATTAAAAAAAAGAACATAGCAGAATTCTTTACCTTTATTTTGTACATTATTACTATTTGTATGTGTTGGAATGTCACCTTTGAAAATTAGATGTTGCATCTCAAGGGGATATCCTATAAAGCTACAAATCAAATGAAAATTTAAAATCATGCGATATTGCAAAAATGAAAAACTGTAGCTTGGACTTGTGTCGTAAATAGCTTCAAGTTTTTAGGTTTTACAAGTGTTAGTGTTTACCACTGGCAGTAAAGACAACCGTAAGTTGCCAATGTTGATTGCAACTGTTACTTGGTCTTTCATGTAATTGATATTTGATGGAAGTGGTGGAACATAAACTTTGTCTTTAACATACCACCACAAGAAGAAAAAAATAAAATCACACACACAGAGGTTCTGCCAGGCCAATTACAGCCATCGACTGCTAAGTGAAGTTTTCATTCAGTTCATTCTTTTCTCTTTTTCAAATAGGCTAGATGTTGCCCGTGCTGGTGGTGGCCACATTAACCACTTCAAAAACAAGAATAATTTGAATGTATTTACATGTGTCTAACCGGAAGTTTTCTGTGTTGTTGTTATTATTATTTTTTAATATTGCATAGATTTTGGCGTATTCTTTTTTTCTTTCTTTTTTTACTCACCCTGTAAACTTACAAGGTTATGAATGTGGTAGTTCCATAAAAATGAAGTGTCTTCTAAAGTACCTCTGATTATGCACACTTTTCCCTGCAATGAAGCTGTTTTTGCCAACTCCTCTTGTGGAGAACATCAGCTGGGCTACATCCACATTTTCCACCCCATGGTCACCACGAACCCTTAAGAAAATGTAACAAACATGAGAACTCCTATTAATTATGCATTACACTTCACTGAAACAAAAACCTTAAAACAAGTCAATGGTTAGAACAGGTAGATTTACACTATTAAGGGTAGGATAGGCTAGGTGATGATGTCTGACTATTCTTTGAGGTAAGCCATACTTCTCAACAGCTTCATTGAAGAAGGCAAGGGTTGTGGAGGCTCTGTTATTATTTGCAACAGCAAGATACATTATCTATGTGAGAAGAATGGAATTGTCCCATTGTGACTTCAAACAACTGTACTTTTTATTTTCAAATGATCAAAGTACGTTAACAATAACAATATCAATTTTAAGTGTCAATTTCAAAGCTCTTAACAAATACAATTTCAATAACCTTTAACAGTCATGTAGTAGTTAAAACAGGATTATATTTAAAAAGGTAAAATGCAACAATAATACTCAATGCAATTGGTGTAATGGCACTTGAGAATATCTCATTCTCTACCTTGCATCTGTTTTAAGAGATTCCATAAGAAATGAGTCTTTATAAAATGTCAAAAAAGAAAACATGTAATCTAATTCTCAGACAAAGAGTGCCAGCGAAGTCTTAGCATAAAGTCACAGGTAACATGATGGAGTTTTGATTTGTTACTGTAAGTGCAATTAAAGCTTTTCAACTAAAATGACTGTAAGTAAGAGTATTACAGTACTATTATGTTACCATTGAAGAATACAAATGCAAAGGTGCTCCCAAAGAAAATGAAACCGATTTCTGAGGTAGCCATCCTAAACTAGTACTACAATCTGAAGGTCTTCAAAAACAAAAAACAACTAATCACAATTGAAATGCCTGATTCAATGACAAAAAGTTTAGACGTTTAAAGGGAATATCCAATTATTTATACCTTCCTTGAGAAACCATCGATTCCTCCAAATATCACCATATTGTACCTTCAATGACATTTGAGATAAAGAAAAACATTAGGTATTATCACTTTTTTGCACATAGTTAAGTCATGTACAGGTAATATGTTTTGATTTGAAAAACATAACCAACCTTATAAGTTTGTGGTTTGTGTCTATATGCATCAGCGATCTTGGGCCTGGGACAGAGTATGTTCTGCGAACAACACACCTCAATGCTGACATTCTCAGCACAATTCCTGCTGTGTCAACCCTATGCATCGATGCACGAATCCTCTGCCACTGTACACGATGCCCCTGTGCCCGCAACAATCCCATCATTAATCTGTACCCAGCATGTGGGTTGCAGTGGTGTGTTTGTGACACCAGGTTGTCAAGCTCATCATTAGTCAGTTGACCGTACAAGGCCCTAACAGACATAGCCCAGCTGTTCATGTTTCTCTGCAGCGTCCACCGAGAAACTCCTAAAAGTCTGGCAATGTACGCTGCAGATAGCCCTATGCTGAGGAGCTCCGAAACATATTCCCTACATATTAAAATTTTTGGACAACCAGGTTTTGTTCTCCCCACAGGAACCGTTACATGAAGCTCCATTTCATCTTGGGCAGAGAGTAGACCATGCACATCAGTAAGGGCTTCATACACTTGCTGAGGGATCTGAATTTGGTTAGCTAGTGCACTCAGTAAAACCATGTCCTGTGAAATGATAAATTGTAGATAGTCCAGGTCCAGAGGGGCACGCCCAAGGGCAGCTGATAGTCTGTTATGGAGTCGGGCCAGTAAAAGATTCAGCAGCAGTTCCTAGAGAGAAATATAGGGTGTCCATAACATGTTTACAATTTTTAAAACAATATATTACAAAGGCAGTTGTTGAGATGTCTTAAACAGATTTGTTTTATTTTAACCAGTGTTTGTTAATTAAAGTATTCATTCATATTGAATTTATTTGTTTCAGATACTGTGTTGATGGATGGTAAACCTGCAGCAAACATGGCAACAAATCGAGTACCGTTTTCATGTGCTTGGTGTAAATGATGATGCCCATATAGAGGTCTATTAAATTAAGTTTAAAAAAAAACTCACACAAATGAAGGTACTTAAAATATCTCAAAATTGTTATAATTGTAAAGAGACTTTTGGGACACTCTGTATAGGTCGTGTGTAATGTGCATTATTATTGATTACATTATTATGCAAACAGGAAGAAATAATAACAAAAAACACACCATTAATGTCAAGACAGTAGCGATATTCCGCTCACCTGCTGCTGCAGCGAAGAGCTGTTGCTCTGATCGGTCATTTTTCTAGAAGGCAAAACAAGATAAAGAACACTATGGAGTCAAATGTGTACATACATAACATCGATTGGGTGCATCTTCCCTCCAGTACCTGTCAATGGCGCATATGTGAGCTACATGAATTCGTTTGTTAGCCAGCTAACTAATACAAGAAATAACAATTTTAACCAACACAGGGGAGCAGCGCACTGCACCATTCTTGGCATATAATGAAGTAGTTTAGTTGTTCATTGTTGTCATATAGCCACAATATTCCAAAGCATGAGATGCAATTAAGTCCGTGGCGCCAGAAATGACGATAATGACTAGACTGCTTTAGCATGAAATCAAATGCCAGCTAGCTAGAAAGCTAAATATGTGATGCTAATCATAAAAACAGGTTGGATGACCATCGTCAATATTTGAAAGAATGATGAAGTAACATAATACTTACCTTGTAATAGCAAAAACCAAAAGAGACTGAAGTATTCTTAATATGTATGTTGGTTGGCGACGATGTGTCCTGCTTGTATCCTTCCGCGAGTCCCGCCACCGTCGTTCGCTAAACCAATGAGGTTGCGCTCCAATCCGCTCAAATCCTTCTCACTTGATTGGTCAAGACAACCCTTTATTACACCAGAGCCCGCCCCTTCTTTACGAGTACAAATCACGGCGCTCTACAAGTACAAATTAGTTTTGCTCCATTTGTAGCGCGACAAATGGGGCAAAACTCACGTCACTGAACAGCAGCAGAAAGCCCACTTGTGACTCCTAGTGGCGACTTCTTTGACTACAAGTTGTCATTTCTACAGGTACAAATCACAACTTTTACAGATACAAATTTATAGTTTTTGTACAGGTACAAAAAAAATTTGTACAGATACAAATCATGACTTTTACAGGTACAAATTTGTTTTTACAGATACAAATTTGTTTTACACATACACATTTTTTTTTTTTACAGGTACAAATTTCTTTTACAGACACAATTTTTTTTTTACAGGCACACATTTTTTTTACAGATACAAATCACAAATTTAGACTTTTTTCTACAGGTACAAATTTTTTGCACAAGTTAGTTTTGCACCATATTTACCTCCATATTTGAACGTTGTGTTATCCGGCTGCTGTATTAACAAGATAGGTAAAGTTAAGTGCTAGACATGGTAGCCTACATGCTAACTACACCTGCTAGCGCTAGCTAGAGCTAGCAGATCTCACTTTAAGGTTTTAATGTGCAGTAAAAGAAAACAAAAACAAAGAAAAGTTTGAGTAGGCTCTAAATCTCAATTGTGTATATCCCTCGTTGCTACAATATACAGTAAGGCTTTTGTCTATTCTGTCGTCGTTGTGGTGGTGGTGGGGGAGGGGGCGTCGGTTGTTGAGTTGCGTGTCCTGCTCAACTGTGTAGTGGACTAGAGCTAGCAGATGTTACATTAAGGTTTTAATGTGCAGTAAAAAAAATATATATATACATATGTTTGAGTATGCTGTAAATCTCAATTGTGTATATCCATCGTTGCTACAATACACAGTAAGGCTTTTGTCTCGTCTGTCGTCGTCGTGGTGGGGGTGGGGGAGGGGGGCGTCGGTTGTTGAGTGGCGTGTCCTGCTCGATCGTGTAGCGGAGCGGCGCCGATGAGGGATTTTGGAAGTATTTTACACTGTTAAATGACCTTCATTGATTGACTACAGCACACATTTGTAAATTGTTAAAGCTGCCTTTATTTTCCCCCTTGAAAGATTACCATTGGTTTCTGTAGTGATCGTTTTTTTCACGGCCATCCAGAATACCCATCCATTTTGCCAAACCGTTTCACCTCATGGAAATTAATGTAAAAGAAAAAAAAAGTAACAATGTTATTACAATACCGTTTTCTTTGTTAATAAGTAAACAAGGAAGTCTATAGTGGATCCATTTTTTTCTATTGTTGATGTCACGATCTGTCACGGTTGAAGTTGGCTGTCACGAAACGGAGTGGAGGACCCAAATGCAGGAGAGCCACGGCAGTGATGCTGATAACTTTAGTTTTAATCAAAAACAAGGAAACACAAAATCACGCCCGAGGGCGGCTAGAACAGCGAGTAGTGTGGGATACAGAGTAGCATCACGGAGTAATAACCCGACACTCCTTGCTGCTTCTGTCAGGCTTTTATCTTGACCTGACGAGCTAATGGGCAGCAGGTGTGTTTGGCGGGATCCGCCCTCCAGCTGTTTCCCCAGCAACTGCAAGTGAAAACAGAAACAGCTGACCCCAATCATGACAGTTGAGGATTTATTGAAGGCTCTGCTCACCCCATCCATTATTTATAATCAATGAACTATACAATGTGTGATGTTACTATACTTCAATTGATGACGGTTTCTTATTTTTATTACAATGACACCACTGCCTCATTAGACTCAATGTACATTTTTAATGTTGCATACACATCTGAGATTAACTACAAATTTTATCTTGAATCTTTTAGCGATCCGCTGAGCACTGTGCGAATTGGAAAGCTGCTGACCGTGATACTTGGATTTCAAACCTTCAGCACCGCCTTGGACTTCCACCTCATCTACCTGCTTCCATCTTGCCCTCAAACAACATAATACATATATAAGATCTACATCACAGAGTCTAGAACGCAAATACAGCTGAACTTGCACTCAACAGCACATTACAAACACTCTAATATCATTACTTTACTATTTTGTTGTGTTTGAATTGATTTCCTTTTTTTACTGCCAGTTTACTTTTGACTTTGTCTTGGGAAGTTTTTTTTATTTTCTTTTTGCTTACAGTAAAGGTAGCTGTAGCAGCATGCCGCGGAAGGGGAAGCGTTCCGAGGCAGCCAAGCGCCGATGGAAGAAGCTGGACCTTGCTGCTCCGGAACTGAGCCCAAACATCGCACCCCAGCAGGTACTTTGCCTCTATTCAATTCTGCACTTGGCGGTGGTGTATTCTGTGTTGAGTTATTTTGAGTCACACTGCTAGGTCCTCAATGTGCTGTATATTTTGTTTTCAGCCTCGGTCCCCACCCTCTGCCACCAGTGATGGGACCACGATGCAGTCTGCAGTGAACAAGGTACGAGTTTCACGCCATATTTTAGCAAGAGTTTATCATTTTTTTTATCACTATTACACTTTTTTTTAATATCCTAAACATTTGCAATGTGTATTTAGAAGGCCAGAGTCCGAACTTCAGCTCCAGCCAGTCGGCTCGCCACTGTGGACGCCCGCTCCCCACCGCATACCTCTACTGTGGCTGCCCACCAGGTATGTTCCACAGCAGGCAAAATGCAATTAACTTTGTTAATGTGCAATACACATTATTTCCGGCTACAAATATAGAGTCAAGCAGAAAAAAATGCTAAAATGCTTATGTAAAAAGCAGTCTGTGTATTCAAGACACTCAATAGTAATGTAAAAAAATCCTTTATTAAAAATGGACTACCAACATGTTTCAACACAAGATTGTCTTCACCAGGGCATAGTTTGACAAATATAGAGTGTATGACTGAGCGATATTTGTGCATCATCAGAAAAAAAAAGTTTGTTTCTATCTTATTCCGTTCTTTAGTAATCAACAATAGAAAATGGTTAGTTTCACCCAATTTCGCCTTTTTTGGACCAAAATACGGAGAAATCAAGCTTTTAGTGAAACGATATTATTTCATGCATTCTAGTGAATTTTACACTTCTTTTTGTCCATGAATGATGCCACAAACACCTAAATAGTGCTTTACTTCTATAAAACACTACCACCAAGAATGAAAAAGTGTTTTTTGATAGCAAAATAACAGTTTATTTACATTCAACATTCAACAGTGTAATACAACAAACATGTGCAACTGTGCAACTGTGCATGTGTGGTGTGTGTATGTGTTTCTATTTACAATTCTGTGGATGTTTCAACTACACAAGTTTTTTTTTGGTGTGGTATATAGTGTAACATTGCCCTGGGTGCAAGGGGACGCAGCAGGATTTGCACCACAGATTTGTTTCGCTGCGAATGCCCCTTTGAGTGCAGACCCTACACTTTCTTGCTGGCTTTTTTTTCCGGGGGGTAGCAGGTATGTATTGCAGTGTGTGTTTTGCCATGTTGCCATCAAGTCGACTTTCAGGATCGTTATACGGTGACCTGGTGTTCTGTCTGGCTTCCTCATGTCCTTCTGTTTGTATGTTTGTAGCAATGTCCTCCTCCTGGTCCTGTGGTAAGAGCCACCCTCTCACCACCTGCTGGATAAACTCCAAAAAATGCTGACATTTGCCAGGATGTTTAGCTTTGTACAGGATAAAGGCATTGAACAAACATATTTGAAACAGATAGGCAACAAATTTTTTGTGCCATTTCAATGTCTTCCTCGTGAATGGGTGATAAGAAATGTTTTGATCCATCTTATCCACGCCATTCATTGTGGAATTGTAGTCCAAAACACATACAGGTTTCGGGAAAGGCACTCTTTTTTTTTTTTAGTGCCTACACATCAACTGTCCGCATTTCATCTTTGTGAAAAGTAGTCACCATCCTCAACAAACGCTTGTCCTGCCATGCCACAACCAAAACATTTGTGTTGTGTCTCACCAATTCCCCCCCCACCCCAAGGCCAGTGTTTGTAAGAAAAGTGATCTCATTTGGTTCACCCCTATTTTTTCTCAGTGTTCCACAAACATTTGTACGTGCTGCCAGGAGACGTTCACACAACCCAATTGAATTATAAAAATTGTCCATAAAGAGCGTGTACCCATTTCCTGGCAGACGATCTAGCAAATTAAACACGGTATCCGGCAGAGAACAACTAGTACCAACATAAGGTTGCATATTAAAACAATATCCTGTTTGGGAGTCACACAGGATGTATGACTTAATTCCATATTTGATTGGTTTTTGGGGGTTGTAAACTTTAAACGATAGACGGCCCTGAAAATTCATCATTCCCTCATCAATACATACATTCCTACCGGGTTGGAACAGTTCTTTAAATTTATTTACAATATGGTTGAACACAGGACGGATTTTAAATAATTTGTCATCTGAACTATGTCTCTCATTATTGTTAAAATGTAGGTAACTCCAGATAAGCAGGAAGCGGTTTCGAGGCATCGCGCGACTAAAAAAATGGTGTGGTTTCAATTTCATCCTGAGTCCAATACATTTCTATACTGGGCTTTTTTATATACCCAGTAAGAAATTGGAGTGCAAAAAATGTTTTCAATTCTAATACAGACACTGGCTTCCAAGCACGACTCCTGCAGTGTGGCAGACTTTCAGTCTGCTTCTGCATGGATTGACGTGCATATAAATTTGTTTGATCAGCAATGTGCTGGAGAAGTTCGTTTGAGATGAATAGTTGCAGGAAGTCAGCTGGCAGGGTTGAATTTAGCTCTGCTGCGGCACCCCTTGGTCCTGGAGTTTCAGTAAACAGGAATGTGTTTGGCTGCCAGCCTGTTTCATGCCAGCCAGAACTTTTGGGATCTGCAAATATACATTTCAATATCATATAATATTTATTTTAGATCAGTGTGAAGCAATATATATATATGTTTACCTTTTTTCTTGGATCCACTGGTTGAAATTATAGAAGACATTTACCATCAAATATTTTACTCGTGCTGAGTTGGAGAATCATTTTTTTTTTACCTTTATTCTGCTCACTGTGAGACGCGTCACCTTGAGCCCGACGAGCTGCAGCTGAAAGAAATATATACAATTACAATCATATCGAAAGACCGTTTTCTTTTGTTGTTGCAGTGTATTGAAAACACGTTTTTTATACCTCTCTTTGTCGTGGAAACTGTAGGTTGTCGCTGTGAGCACGATCTATGAATTATACATTCACGTTACACGAGGTGCTAGCAGCGTGCAGGAAAAGTATCTCATAGCAAGTTTGCGCTTACCTTCACAGTCTTCTGCGGATGAAATGCTGTCCGAATCACTTTCTCGAAGATCCGACTGTACCCACTCCTCCGAAGAATAGCCATCCGACTCGGGGTACTCTTCGTCGTCCGAATCAACGTCCGCGTTTGCAGAAGTACTTGGACGTGCACCACGTTTTCCGGCGTTAGCATCGCTAACCGGCGTCGCTTTAAGACGTGGCCGAAGACGTCGCGTCAAAGCCGCAACTTCGGCATCAACCTCGTTGTCGCCATCATCATCATCGCCACCAACATTCAATTTAGCACTGGTTTCTTTTTGAAAATACCGATCAAGCGTGAGCTGCTTTCCACCGGTCGTCATTTTTGCTTTCTCTTCCTCCATGCTTTTTGCTTTCTCCATTATCCTCTCCACTCCACTCTAGCTCCGCCTCACCTTTTATACCGACGCCCACGGTGGGCGGCACACCCAAAGTGCAAGGAGAGTCATCGCTGCCATCTAGAGGCCAAAACAAGTCATTAAACTTACTTGATCTGCTTGATATTTTCAGCACAGCTGCCCAAGGCTTCCCTCCACCCGTTTCAAAAAAAACCAAAAAAACATAGGGGACGTCTTTTAACGTCCTCGGCGCCCATCCCTAGGTTTATGCTAAACGTTTTATAACGTTTATGGCGGTCAAAGAGTTAAAAGCAGTCTGTGTATTCAAGACACTCATTAGTAATGTAAAAAAAATCCTTTATTTAAAATGGACTACCAACATGTTTCAACACAAGATTGTCTTCACCAGGGCATAGTTTGACAAATATAGAGTGTATGACTGAGCGATATTTGTGCATTGCTTTATTCATGTCAAACTAATTCTGAATTTAATTGTGATGAAGTCTGTTTTCTACAAGATTTCAAAATTTTTACTAATGTCAAAAATAAACTCACTAACATTGATCACAAATTTGTGAGGTGCCTAGCCCGGACACAGATATTTCACATGGTTTCTTTTAAGTTACATAGACCAGATGTAAATAATAACTAAGACGGTTATATTTAATAACTAATGTTTTGTTTTAGACTTCATGTCTATCTAAACAGTGTATGTCATTGTTTTGTCAAAAACATATTTCTATATACTTCCTTTATACTATAATCTAATCTGGTACAATCTGCTGCCTTTCTGCTCATGTATTTGATCAGAAAATTCTAGCAAAATTGAGCAATTGTGACTGCATTTCAGACACAAACAAAAGTATCAGTTAAGTCCTTGAATCTCTTTTGTGATTAAGAATTTCATTAATAAACCTGGCCTGAATTAACATCACTTGTATGTACAAAATACCTGGTCAATTTAAATTGAAACTAATTTAACCTATGTTTGCTATTTACTCTGCATTGTGGTGACTGCACATGCCTACAATTGTGTAATGTCTATGCTTTATGTTTTAGGTGTCCCTTGTTTGTGCCAAGGCTCTGGTACCAGGTCAGTCATAATTTTAATTGCTTTTGCAGCAGTTTTACAATCGATTATTTTAAACAATTCCAATATTTTGCAGGTTCATATACACTCAAAGTGGAACATGTACTTGTACTGTGCATTGTCAGCAATTGAAGTTGAGACTTGACATGGTATTCTGTGTGTGCATCATTTTAGGCAGAGGCACTGGCTGGCGCCACAGAGTTCGGGAATGGCCAGTTTCAGCTGTGACTGGGCGGAGGCACAAACTGGTCATTCCAGCACTGAACCAGGACAACACGGTATGTTTTATAATCAACTCTGCCTTTATAACAAATTAACAACCTTCATTTGTGTCTATTTTTTTAAATTACCTCTTTCCTTTTTTCAATTACTACTTTTTTTTTTTCTTTTGTAATAGTTTGTCCTGGTTGTTGGTGACTCCCACCTGCGAGCCATTGCCGATGGGGTTGTGAAGATGCCGGAGGGACGTTTCTCGTTTGCCGTGATGTCCACCCCGGGTGCCAGGGCCTCCGAGTTGCGTGCTGAGGTGCTGAATGCTGTTTTGCCTCGGTCACCCGAGGTGGTCTGCATTTTGGCTCCCAGCAACAACTTGGGCCGCCCCATCGCTGAGGCAGCGGCTGACTTTGGCCAGTTCTTGCACACCGTCTGCAGCCGCTGGCCCAACGTAAGTTCACACATTTCCTTCATATAGATCATACATTTAAATTTCAAGTATGTACTTGCATATGTCAAATATGTTCTGTTTAAAATACATTTCAGCCTTTTCCCGTAGTTAAACAGTTAATGAATATTGAAGGATGGAATATGAATGAAAGTTCATCTTGCTCCAGATGTATATTTTACAGTTTTAAACTTTGTGCAGGTCGTTGTGCTGGACTTCCCCCCTCGTCTGAACGTCGAGCTGGACCAGCAGGACCTTCTTCGCCAGGAGTACAACCGGGTGGCAGCACTTATGGGTACGTTCCATGTTGAAAATAGTTTTCACACACAAAGTTCTACTTTTCTTTAAGTCACCTCCTGATCTGATTTCATTGGTGTCTCAGCGGGGGGGAGGACTCTTGAGCTAATAATGTTTTTTCCTTTGTTACTGTAGGTATTCGCTACCTATCTGTTGCTGGCCACTTCCCGCTGTCACATCTTCACTTGTGGTGTAGAGACGGGGTAAGTACATTAGTTGCTGCAAAAAACAAACAAACATTTTATTAGTGCTCCTCCTATCAAAAGTATGTTTGTAGATGTATAATATTTTTTCTGATCATGTCTGGAAGGTACACCTCAGTGACAGCGATGGGATGCCGGTGCTTGCGCGGTTGCTGTGGGCTGCCGTCAACCTGCGGAGTGAGAGGACTGCACCACCTGCACCGGCTGCTCCTCAGCGTTCGCCACCAGCTCGAGTGTTCAGACCAAAAGTGGTTGTTAAGGGTGAGGTCACTGCGCCTCAGCCTTCCAACCCTTTTGACTGGACACTCGTCGGGAAGGCCATGGAGGTAAACGCAAGCCTAACATGTTTTTGAAAACCTCCTAACATGTTTTTGAAAACCTTAAATTTTATGAATGTGTGTGTTGCAATAATGTCACTAGTCATTTCAGAGCAGCTCGGTTGTGGACTCTGAGGTCACCTGTGGGCCCACTGGGTGGATGGGCACTCTCCAGGTTTGTGATGGTGATCATGGATTCATTCAGCCTTTTACCATGGCACATGTTAAAATTCTATTTCTCTATTTCTATTTTGTTGTGTTTTTTACAGTGCAACATCCCATTGAACCCTCTCTGGTTCAGCCCACCCATGTTGGAGGCGATGGACAAGCTGTCTCCAGCTCATCTTTCCAGCCCTGAGGACTGCCCAGTTGTTCCAAAGGACAAGAAGGTATTTCAGTTTTCCTATTTTGTTTGCCCGTTATGTTTACATATCTATCTTCATGACAAAAAAAAAAGTATAGTTAATTGTCCATTCTTGTAGTAACAATGCTTCGCAGTAAAAGCAAAAATATATATATATATATTTCTCTTTTCTTTTTTTTTTTTTGCTCTTTCTTGATAGACATCCACCGCAGGGCACAGACGACAGCGGCCAGCCCATAAGAGCACACGGAGAGAGCACCAGGTTTGCATTGCATTCTTATCAGCCCTGAGAAGTCTTACTTAAAATCACAAACAGAAATTAGTGACTCTTCACACAAGTGCTGTGTGTTAAAGAATTATTGTTTGCTTGTCGTTTCAGCCAGAGGAAAGGCCAGCCCCTGCGGAGGTTCCTTCCAGACCATCATCGCCCCGTCGTCCTGGGACTGAGGTAATTTTTTTTATACTCACAACATTAACCATTAACATATGAAATGTTTAAAATTATATTAGTTAGAATTTAAGATAATTAAAATGGTTTCAATCATTTCAGGATCCTGCTGTGGGACTTCCTCAACGCACGCTATCCGTGAGGGCCACACATTCACAGATGGATGAAAGGTACTCAAGTTTTTCTCGCAACCACCAGTGTACTTGTATGGCTCTCACTTTCTTGGCCTTCCATGCTGAGGGGTTGCAGTTTAATTCGCTTGAACTTGACAGAGTGCTTGAACACGGGGACTCTCTTTACGTGGGTGCTAAACAGCAATTGATTTTGGACCATAACTTTGGGAATGATCACTTGACTGTCGAGGAGATGCCAAAACAAGTCATGACGGACACCAATGTCTATAATGTACAGATGCATGAGCTCAGCGTTGGTTATGTCATAGATGACGGTCATTCCCAAAGAGACTTGGGATTGTCTCTTGGAGCTCAGCTTGAGTGCTTGTCACAAAATGTCACTCTTGCTTTCTTGATTGTGAATCCAGAGTGTTTTGCAGTATTCCGTAACACATCAGGATACTTTGGGTTATTTGATTCACATTCCAGATCTGAAGTGGGCTTGCCACACCCAAACGGAACTGCAATTATGTTGACTTTTTCTCACTTGTGTGGCTTGGTTGAGCATTTGCGTCAGCTTTTTGAAAGACATAGCCGGTTTGCAACCTATGAGTTTGTGCCAGTCTCTTTTCATATTGATGGCAGTTCCATTAACACGCATCGGGATTCTACTACAACCATATCAAAGGCAAATGAAGAGCTACTAATTGAATTAGGTGATTCCCCAACTAAAGAGATACAAATTGTGATCGGTATTGTACCAAATCAAGAGCTACATAGTGCGGTACATGTTGAACCAAATAGCCAAGCAAGTCAAATTAATGAGAGTCAAAATATTCCGGAACCTCAGCAAGGACTCAAACTGCTGCATGTTAATATAGATATTTCCAAATGTAGTAAAAGTCAGCGTGCAAAACATTTGTATAGGGAACGTCAACACATTCGTAAGTGCCAACGACAACTGTCATCTAATTCTAAATATCACAGTGATCCTTGCTTTAAGGAAAAAAAGAAGCTCTATCAAAAGAATAGATATAACAGTGATTCTGCTTTTAAGGCAAAACGGCAGCAATATCTGATTGGCAAATACCAACACAATCTTGCTTTTCAGCAAAAGCAGAAGATATTGATGAAAAGGTACGTAGGAGAGAAATACAGAAATGACCTTTCTTTTCAAAGTAAACGGAAACATTACTTGCGAGAGAGGTACAGAAAGGATATTTCTTTTCAAAGTAAACACAAAAATTATATGCAAGAGAGGTACAGAAAGGATATTTCTTTTCAAAGTAAACACAAAAAGTACATGCAAGAGAGGTACAGAAAGGATATATCTTTTCAGAGTCATCAGAAAAATTACATGCGAGAGAGGTACAGGAGAGACATTTCATTTCAAAGTAAACAGAAAAATTACATGCGAGAGAGGTACTAAAAAGATTCGGCTTTCAGGCCTTCTCATATTAGGCGCTGTTTACAAAAAAGAAAGGACAGGCGTGATTCAAACGCGCTGCAACGTATTCGCCACAAGTTAAATTGTGCTGTGAAAATCAAAAATAAATATAGTCGCGTCATTCCCCAGTGTCAGGAAATTGAGCAGGATCAGGCAAACGGTGTAGTAGACGTCTCTGTGGAAATGAAGCAGGCACTCGTAGATCCGGAAATGGAAGCCACCATCGCTTCTTTCCGGGAAAGGGTTCGGCATGGGCCGACGTATATCTGCACAGTGTGCCACCGTGCGCTTTTCCCCAATCAAGTAAAGCATTGCAAACGAGCCAGATACACCAAAAATGTTGATGTGGCGCTTGCGTGCTTGACAGGCCAGTTTGTTCACACTTGTAGTTGCCCCGCCCCATGTACCGTTCCTCAAGAACGGGTGCAGGAGTGGATTTGTCATACCTGTGACAACCATCTGTTCAGAGGTGGCATGCCACCCCAGGCGGTGGCAAATAACTTGGCACTGGCGCCCATTCCCGAAGAGCTGTCGGAATTAAATGTACTTGAACGACAGCTAATTGCAAAAATCATCCCTTTTGCAAAGATTGTTGCGTTGCCCAAAGGACGGCAAAGGGCCGTACACGGTTCTGTGGTGTGCGTTCCATCAGAGATGGAAGCCGTAGTGAACTCCCTCCCAAGGCCGCGCAGTGAGGCCCAGCTTCTCCAGGTGAAGCTGAAGCGCCGCATTGTGTACAAAGGTTACCAGCATTTTTACACTGTCAACATGACAAATGTCTTGGCAGCGCTGAGGACACTGAAACGCATTCATGCAGAATACAAAACTGTATCGATAGATGAAAGCGCTCAGTTTGAAAGTCTCCAGGAAGAGGAAGACGAGGGGGTAGGAGAAGAGGACATCCCTGAGGCCGATGCACAGCCAGAGAGCAGCGACACCCCCGCAAACAAAGAGCAACAGACTCCCCAAGAGAGCAAAGAGGAGCTCAGGCCGGGCTTGACACTCGACACCTGTATGCAGCCTCCTGACATCGCGCAGGAAAAGCTGTCATATGGGGACGGCATATTTAGCATCGCTCCTGCCCAAGGAAACAAGCCGGTGGGATTTTTTGCCGTGCCAAACCTCAAAGCCATGGCCTTTCCCGTTCAGTTCCCAACAGGACAGAATTCACTCGATGAGGCGAGAGAAATTAAGCTGTCACCCAGTTTGTATTTCAATGCAAGGTTATTCTCCGTTGACACTCGATTTGCCAAAGATCAAAGTTACCTTTTCTTTGCGCAGTTTGTGACAGAAACGCATCTGGCCACCAACAGCATGTCCATTCAGGCCCGCAAGGGGACAGCCCTCACTTGGGATGGGAAGAAGATTTCAAACCGGATGCTTCAGGACAAAGACGAACTGGAGAAGCTCATCCAAAGAGAGCATGCGATGCGCTTCATGCAGCCCTTGAGAGGCACGCCGGCTTTTTGGGAGGGTGCCCTTAGGGACCTCCATGCAATGACCAGGCAGTTGGGCAAGCCCACATTCTTCCTTACCTTTTCTGCTGCGGAAATGAGATGGCCCGAAGTAATCGAAATAGTCAAAGCGCAGCAAGGCGAACAAGGGGACTTTTCCCATCTCGACTGGAATGCCAAATGCGATGTTCTTCGCAGCAATCCGGTCACAGTGATGCGCCTTTTTGAGAAAAGGATGGATGCTCTTATGGCATTCATCCTGTCTCCCGCACAGCCCCTCGGTCCGGTAGAAGACCACTTCTATCGTGTGGAATTTCAAGCCAGGGGAAGTCCGCACGCTCACATGCTGCTCTGGATTAAGGGTGCGCCAGTCATCGAAGAACCCGACCCCAGATGTCGTCAAGAAGCCATTGACTTCATCGACAAGTACATCACTTGCAAAATACCAGACCCGATTGAGGACCCTGAACTGCACGACATTGTCACCAGCGTTCAGGCACACAGCAAAAACCACACAAAGTCTTGTCGGAAAGGAAACGTTTCTTGCAGATTTGGGTACCCCAAACTGCCGATGGACCAAACCACCATCACGTTGCCATTCCAGACGGAGACTGAAGACGTCCCAACGGACAAGAGTGTGGAAGGCCAGCATAGGAAGCAGGCGGCCAAATCGGCGCGCCTCACCGAAAAACAAAGGGAGGCTAAAGAAGAGCTCAAACGCATCAGAGAGATCCTCATGGACGCGGATGTCCCGCAGGACTTGCCGGAGCTTCTCAAAAAGGCCAATTTGACAATGGACAGCTACAAGGACAGCGTCACTAATCTGACCTCCGGAATGGTTGTCATGTTGAAGCGTGCTCCAACGGAAAGCTGGATCAATGCTTACAACCCACATCTGCTGCGGGCATGGAACGCCAACATGGATATTCAGTACGTGCTCGATGACGTCGCGTGTCTCATGTACATGATGTCGTACATTTCCAAACCGGAGCACGAGATGTCCGAGTTCCTCACGTCTGTCGTCAAAGACTTGAAGACAAAGCCTCTTGTCGACAAAAAGGACGAGATGAGGAAAATAATGGCGGCGTATTCCAAGCACAGAGAGGTGAGCGCTCAAGAAGCGGTGGCGCGGACATGCAGTCTCCCTCAGAAGAAGTGCTCGCGCAGCGTAGTTTTCATCCAGACTGCTGAGGATGGCGTGAAATTGAGTCTACCCATGAGTAGACTGAAGACCATGCATCCGGACGCAGACAACGTGTGGATGTCTGGTCTGCCAGACAAATATGTGGCAAGACCTAGAACGGCAATGTTTGAGCGGATGTGTCTCGCCGAATTCGCATCCGAATACCGAGTCGTCTACGGTCAGCAGACTGAGGGCAAGAATGTCATTCCCCTCTCACACGGCAAGGGATTCATCCAGAAGCGGATTGGAAAAGATGCCGTCATCAGATTCACTCGCTTCTCAATCAAAAAGTATGCTGAGAAGTATTACAGGACCCATCTTAAATTGTACCTCCCCCACAGAGACGACGCCGAGCTCAGGTCTGAAAACCTCAAAACGTACGAGGAGTTCTACGGTGCCGGGGATTCAAAGTTCGGTCGGGTGCGGGCTATCGTCGACCGCAATCGGGGGCGGTACGAAGGACGGGGAAAGACCGTGGACAATGCCTTCGAAAAATTGAAAGAGCTTCGTGCGGTTCTCAACGCGTGGAGCACTTTTGCGCCGGAGGTAGAAGCAGAGCGTTTGGAGTGTGTTGCCGAACGCGAATCTAATCCGTTACAGGAAGACCCGCAAGATGAGGTTCCGGCCTACCAGGACGCTCCTGGTAGCGGCGCGGTCTTGCCGGCGTTTGAGGCGCCAAAGTTGAGCGCCGAGTTTGTGAGGAACATGTACCGCAGTCTCAATGAAACGCAAGCGTCCGTCTTTTACGCTGTGCGCGAGTGGTGTTTGAAACGCGTTTCGGATCGTCTCCTCGAGCCCTTCTTTTATTTCATCTCCGGAGGAGCTGGCTGTGGTAAATCGCATGTCATCAAGTGCATTTACCAGGAGGCCAGTAAGATTCTCCGACAGCTTCCCAGGTTCCGCGACGAAGCGGATATGGCCAAGCCTGCTGTGCTGCTGACGTCGTTTACTGGCACGGCGGCTTACAACATCTCAGGGAAAACTCTTCATTCCCTCTTGAAACTCCCCAGGACTCTAAAGCCTCCTTACCAGGCGCTGGGGAATACGTTGGACGCATTGAGAGCAACCCTTTGCAACGTGGAAATTTTGATCATCGACGAGATCTCCATGGTCTCCAAGGAACTCTTTGCCTATGTCCACCGGAGATTTCAGCAAATCAAGGGCAACCAGAGACCATTTGGGGGCATCTCCGTTCTTGCAGTTGGGGACTTCTACCAACTGCCACCCCTCGGAAGGTCCAAGCCCCTCTGCGTTTCTGACAACGATCTTCTTGACCTCTGGACAGATTTTCAGATGGTCAAGCTTACACAAATCATGCGGCAAAAAGACGACGTCGCTTTTGCCGAGCTTTTGAACAGGATCAGGGAGAAGGGGAAGGCTGATCCGCTCGGCGATGGTGACAGGGCGTTACTCACCACGGCTGTCACGGATGCGCGAGACCTCCCTGCGGATACTCTGCATATCTTTGCCACCAATAAAGAGGTTGATGGGCACAATGCAGCAACTGTGGCTGCTCTCAAATTGACTGTGGTCAATATTCCCGCAGAGGACTACAGGAAGAGCCCACGGTCGGGGGCGATGGTCACCGTGACCAAAGTGATCATGGGGTCGAGAAGGGATCTACCGGATACCCTTCAACCTGGTGTAGGAGCACGGGTTATGCTTCTTCGGAATTTGGATGTCGAGGACGGATTGGTGAACGGGACCTTTGGCACAATAGGCAACATTGTTCAAAGCGCCCCAAAGGGGTCGGCGGAGAAAGTGACCTTGCTCGGACTGAGGCTAGACAATCCCGAAGCGGGCCAGAAATTGCGTGATAAAATTCTGGGGCCGACGGATGACTTGGTCTATATCGAAAGGTCGGAGGAAAACCTGGGCATGAAAGGCGTGGTCAGGCGGCAATTCCCCATGAAGCTTGCCTTTGGATGCACGGCTCACAAAGTGCAAGGCATGACGATGACCTCTGCAGTGGTGTCTCTTAAGCGTGTGTTTGAACCTGGAATGGCCTATGTTGCCCTAAGCCGCACGTCGTCACTTCAGGGATTGAGGGTCATAGACTTTGACGAATCCAAAATCTATGCCAATCCCAACATCACGACGGCAATGGACAGTATGACGCGCGCTTCTTTCCAAAGTACAAGACCATTGTTGTACTTTTCCAAAATGCCGCAAACTGCTTTTCCCACCTTGACCATTGTTCATCACAACACCGAGGGCCTTCCATCTCATATTGACGACTTAAAGTCTCATCATGAGTTGAGGCTGGCAGATGTCCTTTGCCTCACTGAAACTCATTTGTCTGGATCCTTCTTCCCCCCTCCCTTGCAACTGGAGGCATGCAGCACTTTTGTGCGCAACAGACAAGTTTCGTATTCAAATAGACTGGACGTGGCCCAAAAAAAGGGTGGCGGAGTCGCAGTCTATTATCGCGATTGTCTTCGAGCGGAGCCCCGTCGGTTTATTCGGAATGTGGTTGACCTGGAATTTGCTGTCATCAGGGTTGACGCTCCCGTCCAGGCTTTGATAGCTACGGTCTACAGGCCACCCAACCTGAGTCTTGGCACCTTTCTTCCAAACCTTGGAAGTCTCTTGGATGCCTTGGCCGTGATGGACTGCCAGCCTATTGTTGTTTGCGGAGACTTTAATGAGGATTTGCTTTCAAAGGGAAAGAAATCCATTCTGGACTTGTTTCAGTCCAGAGGCTTTTCACAGCTGATCACCCAGGCCACAACTGGAAAGCAGACACTGATTGATCACATTTACATATCTCGCCCAGATTGTTGTGTTCAATCAGGCGTTCTGCACACTTATTACAGTTACCACAGTCCGGTCTACTGTGTGTTAACTTCTTGTGTCAGCTCATTGTCGATCGCAAGGGCACCATTTTCACAAGTGTGCTTTTGCAAATGTTATTGAGCCTTTCATACCACTGCTCAAAAGAGGGGGATACTGTACTTTAAATTGTAAAGGCTGAAAGTTAAATCCTTTGCTCGTTCAAAATTGGTGTCATAACAGAACTACACTCAAAATCAGAGCGGCCAATCATTTTTTTTGTAGACATATTTATCATTTAGTTAGTTCTAAACGTATTGAGCTTTAAATTGAATTTAAGACATGGGATATGTCATTTAAGCGCTCCCTTATTTTGAGCAGTGTTGTATGAAGGTACTTTTAATCAGTGTGCTTTTCTATTAGCAGGACATCGTGCATTTGGACTTGAATGTTTTGTTTGTCCTTATTGTGATTGTGACTATAACACAATGAAAAGTGTTGGTGTCGGTGAGGAACTGCGATGGTAAGGGATGAACTGCAATGGTAAGGGATGAACTGCGATGGTAAGTGATGATTGATTACTGAATTGATCTAGGCAAACATTGAACACTCATTTTTCATTTTCACATGCAATACAGGTGGATGGAGCGCAGCAAGGGGCGCTACTTGACATGGCCAAGGATATCAAGGTTGTTATGTCCGGTACAACTGGTGGAGAGAAAAGATGAAAAAAGGGATCCCGCAAACGTAGACCAAAATGATTTATTCTACAGGATTCCTCACTGAAAAACCGTCACATGTGTATTGGATGAGTATTTAGATTAAGTTTTAACTGTTCAGTTTTGCTGCCTATTTTCTAACAACTTGTTCCTTTGTGTGCTCAGGAAAAGATGAAGATGCTGTGTAACAAAGACCCAAAACGGCTCTTTTAAGAGCCGTTTTACATGTACTTTGGAGTAATATTCCTGCAATATTGATCAGCACCAACATGCCTTTTAATATGCAATGTCAAATTTAAACACTGCATTCATACTGTATTTGCTCCATGATACAGTATATTGCATTTTATTATTTAGTTAATCACTTACACTATAAGCAAGAAATTAAACTGATTCCCTTTTGATATGACTAAGATGTCAATCAAGACATAAGGGAAGCCATTACACATGTAATAACTGCAGTTATTACAAATTGTCCTGAACTCTATTCCTGCTGACACAAATTGAGAGGTAAAGTACACCAACATTTGGCAAACAGTTCAGAGCATGCATCTTTCCACCTTGCAAGAGTCAGCAGGCCCATTCAAAATTTCCGCGGAAATTTTTCTAGTATTATTCTTCTTCTTCTTTTTATTATTTTTTTTAATCTTCCACCGATTTTTCTGCAAGGGAATTCCCAGTTACCATGGCGACGCTATTCCCAAAAAACTCCCAAATAAAGTCCCATAGGAATGAATGGGAAACCGAAAGAGATCAACTCCAATCAAACACCTTTTTCCAAGACACGCTGCGCGCGCATACGTTGACCGACCGATATGAATTTTAGCTCATTTTGTTGGAATTTTTGTCATCTTTAGCTCAGTGTCAAAAAAAAAATTAAGAAATGAAAGCTCTCCCCCCTGTGCGGGTTCAAAGACAGTAAGCAAAGGGTGAAAGTCGCCTATTTAGAGTGTGACTAATTAAGGCTTCAGTGACGGGAACCAAAAAATCTATTTCCAAAAGTTTCACTTCAACTCGTCACCATGGCCACAATCTTTGCTCACTAGACATCAAATTGGCACATTTTGTAGCCACAAGCCTCTGCTTTCTGAAAAACTAAGTTTTATTTGGCTAAGGTGTCATTTAGTACCTTTATTTTCACTTTAAGCGAGTAGAAGTCTGACTATTTCGATCTCTTTTCAATGTTATTTTCTCCGTTTTTCCCTTTTCGTTTTCGATCAATCATAAGTTTTTAACCTGCTCTCATTTGGTCATTTTTCATCCGATTAAAAAAACTGAGAACATGCTCGCGTACCCCAAACCCTTGCCGTTCTAACGAGCCATTTCTGGAATCTGCATCTTCAACCGTTAAGTCGTGAGAGGCTTTTGTTTGAGGTGAGCGTAATCCTATACAAAATCAATGGAATGTGGGTGCGTGACGTCTCGCAACAAGTTAAAATCAAATGTGTGTGCGTGAATGGTCTGTCACTTTTGCATAGCAACTGCCTCAGCCAATCATCTCTCACTGTTGAGCTCAACTCAGCCCCTTTTTTTCTTGGTGTACTCAAGGCTTGGCCTATATACGACTACTACTATTGCAAATACTATTACTACTACTACTATCTTGGCCAATTGATTAGGTACACCCAGGATTCTGGTCAATTAATTAGGTACACCCTGGATTCTCGCCACTCCGCCCACCCAGGGCGGCGGCCATCTTGGCTAATTGATTAGGTATGACCAGGATTCTCGCCACTCCGCTCGCCCAGGGCGGCGGCCATCTTGGCCAATTGATTAGGTACAGCCAGGACTTTTCAGTCACAAAATGTTTTTATTTGATTATTTTCCAAATTTGTAGCGTGACTATTACTGTGTTTTTTGCTGATTATGGTTTATTATTTAATACTAAAAATTGTCCATTTCCTTTGCTAAAGTAAATGTTTTCTTTTATAATATTGATGAGTTCTTCAAGATGCACAAACAGTGACTGTGCGCATGTTGTCTCCACAGTTTCCTCAGGGCACACATACACATATAAAAGTAATTTGTAAGATGTTGATAAAATTGGGTTAATGGTGTAAATCAACAAATTCAAATTGGAAGGTTCATTTAACTAGATTGTTTTATGTTCAATATACTTAAAAAAAAAAAAAAAAAAATCAGTGACATGTACAATGTAGCCAATAATAAAATATATAATACTGGATATTTTGTAGAAACATTTCATCACTTGTAAAGATTTGTCTGTGTTGAATAATTTAGACAGGTGATAATTGCTGAAATTAAAATAACAGATTCATCACATTATTTTAAATGCATAGTAATTAAAATGTGTCACTCCCTTAACACTGAAAACAAAGATATGAATTAGACAATGGTTGGTTCTTTTTAGTGGTTAAAAAAGTGGATGTTTGAATTACAATTTTTATCTTTTTATATGTATTTATTTTTGTATGTTGATGTGCAAAAAACACATACAATTGGTCAAGCAGCGCATCCACCACCAGACAGCCTGTCCTGTATGTAGCAGTATGTCCTACTCGCAACCCGCGAGTGTTGTATGACACAATCCGCATTATTGAACCTTGCAGCTGCACGCAGCGCAGTTGCCCCCTTAAACTGGTCTCCTCGGATGCAGCGCGCTCCAACCTCACCATCCGGCTGCAACCCATCTTGTGATAGTTGGGACTTCGCGTTGTCTTCTCTCGCACGTTTTTTTCTAATCCTAACCCTGATTGGTCCGCTTTTTTCCCTGTCTGTGCTGTGGCCAATGACATTCGCTTGATTTTGGAAGGTTCTAGACGACGGACCCCTCTTGCTGATAGTTGGAGTTCATGTTGTCTTGTCTCTTTTCCCTGATTGGTCGTTTTCTGCTTGTCTGTGCTGTGGCCAATTAGAGACGCTTGATTGAGACTATTTTAGAAGGTTATCGACGACGGTCTCGTCCCATTTCATCTCGTCTGAGGTAAGTGTTGCACGGCAATTATTTTTAGTCTGATGTATAATGCTATAAGTGAGATTTTGCAAGTTTTCCCCCATCTTAAACTACATCACGTTAATAGGGTTTTAAACTAGGGTTAGGGTTTCAAAGTAGGTGTTTAAATTAGGGTTAGGGTTTCAAACTAAGGTTAGGGTTTCAAAGTAGGGGTTTAAACTAGGGTTAGGGTTTCAAAGTAGGGGTTTAAACTAGGGTTAGGGTTTAAAAGTAGGGTTTTAAACTAGGGTTAGGGTTTCAAAGTATGGGTTTAAACTAGAGTTAGGGTTTCAAAGTAGGGGTTTAAACTAGGGTTAGGGTTTCAAAGTAGGGGTTTAAACTAGGGTTAGGGTTTCAAAGTGGGGGTTTAAACTAGGGTTAGGGTTTCAAAGTGGGGGTTTAAACTAGGGTTAGGGTTTCAAAGTGGGGGTTTAAACTAGGGTTAGGGTTTCAAAGTGGGGGTTTAAACTAGGGTTAGGGTTTCAAAGTGGGGGTTTAAACTAGGGTTAGGGTTTCAAAGTGGGGGTTTAAACTAGGGTTAGGGTTTCAAAGTGGGGGTTTAAACTAGGGTTAGGGTTTCAAAGTGGGGGTTTAAACTAGGGTTAGGGTTTCAAAGTAGGGTTTCAAACGAGGGTTAGGGTTTCAAAGTAGGGGTTTAAACGAAGGTTAGGGTTTCAAACTAGGGTTAGGGTTTCAAACTAGGGTTAGGGTTTCAAACTAGGGTTAGGGTTTCAAACTAGGGTTTTAAACTAGGGTTAGGCTTTCAAAGTAGGGGTTTAAACTCGGGTTAGGGATTCAAAGTAGGGGTTTAAACTAGGGTTAGGGTTTCAAAGTAGGGGTTTAAACTCAGGTTAGGGTTTCAAAGTAGGGGTTTAAACTAGGGTTAGGGTTTCAAAGTAGGGGTTTAAACTAGGGTTAGGGTTTCAAAGTAGGGATCTAAACTAGGGTTAGGGATTCAAAGTAGGGGTTTAAACTACGGTTAGGGTTTCAAAGTAGGTGTTTAAACTAGGGTTAGGGTTGCAAAGTAATGGTTTAATCTAGGGTTAGGGTTTCAAAGTCTGGTTTTAAACTAGGAATAGGGTTTCAAAGTAGGGTTTTAAACTAGGGGTAGGGTTTTAAACTAGGGTTAGGGTTTCAAAGTAGGGGTTTAAACTAGGATTAAGGTTTCAAAGTAGGATTTTAAACTAAGGTTAGGGTTTCAAAGTAGGGGTTTAACCTAGGGTTAGGGTTTCAAAGTAGGGGTTTAAACTAGGGTTAGGGTTTCAAAGTAGGGGTTTAAACTAGGGTTAAGGTTTCAAAGTAGGATTTTAAACTTAGGTTAGGGTTTCAAAGTAGGGGTTTAACCTAGGGTTAGGGTTCTAAAGTAGGGGTTTAAATTAGGGTTAGTGTTTCAAACTAGGGTTAGGGTTTTAAAGTAGGGGTTTAAACTAGGGTTAGGGTGTCAAAGTAGGGGTTTAAACTAGGGTAAGGGTTTCAAAGTAGGGGTTTAAACTCGGGTTAGGGTTTCAAAGTAGGGGTTTAAACTCAGGTTAGGGTTTCAAAGTAGGGGTTTAAACTCGGGTTAGGGTTTCAAAGTAGGGGTTTAAACTAGGGTTAGGGTTTCAAAGTAGGGGTTTAAACTAGGGTTAGGTTTTCAAACTAGGGGTAGGGTTTCAAAGTAGGGTTTTAAACTAGGTTTAGGGTTTCAAAGTGGGGGTTTAAACTAGGGTTAGGGTTTCAAAGTGGGGGTTTAAACAAGGGTTAGGGTTTCAAAGTGGGGGTTTAAACTAGGGTTAGGGTTTCAAAAAGGGGGTTTAAACTAGGGTTAGGGTTTCAAAGTGGGGGTTTAAACTAGGGTTAGGGTTTCAAAGTAGGGTTTCAAACGAGGGTTAGGGTTTCAAAGTAGGGGTTTAAACTAGGGTTAGGGTTTCAAAGTGGGGGTTTAAACTAGGGTTAGGGTTTCAAAGTGGGGGTTTAAACTAGGGTTAGGGTTTCAAAGTGGGGGTTTAAACTAGGGTTAGGGTTTCAAAGTGGGGGTTTAAACTAGGGTTAGGGTTTCAAAGTGGGGGTTTAAACTAGGGTTAGGGTTTCAAAGTGGGGGTTTAAACTAGGGTTAGGGTTTCAAAGTAGGGTTTCAAACGAGGGTTAGGGTTTCAAAGTAGGGGTTTAAACGAAGGTTAGGGTTTCAAACTAGGGTTAGGGTTTCAAACTAGGGTTAGGGTTTCAAACTAGGGTTAGGGTTTCAAACTAGGGTTTTAAACTAGGGTTAGGCTTTCAAAGTAGGGGTTTAAACTCGGGTTAGGGATTCAAAGTAGGGGTTTAAACTAGGGTTAGGGTTTCAAAGTAGGGGTTTAAACTCAGGTTAGGGTTTCAAAGTAGGGGTTTAAACTAGGGTTAGGGTTTCAAAGTAGGGGTTTAAACTAGGGTTAGGGTTTCAAAGTAGGGATCTAAACTAGGGTTAGGGATTCAAAGTAGGGGTTTAAACTACGGTTAGGGTTTCAAAGTAGGTGTTTAAACTAGGGTTAGGGTTGCAAAGTAATGGTTTAATCTAGGGTTAGGGTTTCAAAGTCTGGTTTTAAACTAGGAATAGGGTTTCAAAGTAGGGTTTTAAACTAGGGGTAGGGTTTTAAACTAGGGTTAGGGTTTCAAAGTAGGGGTTTAAACTAGGATTAAGGTTTCAAAGTAGGATTTTAAACTAAGGTTAGGGTTTCAAAGTAGGGGTTTAACCTAGGGTTAGGGTTTCAAAGTAGGGGTTTAAACTAGGGTTAGGGTTTCAAAGTAGGGGTTTAAACTAGGGTTAAGGTTTCAAAGTAGGATTTTAAACTTAGGTTAGGGTTTCAAAGTAGGGGTTTAACCTAGGGTTAGGGTTCTAAAGTAGGGGTTTAAATTAGGGTTAGTGTTTCAAACTAGGGTTAGGGTTTTAAAGTAGGGGTTTAAACTAGGGTTAGGGTGTCAAAGTAGGGGTTTAAACTAGGGTAAGGGTTTCAAAGTAGGGGTTTAAACTCGGGTTAGGGTTTCAAAGTAGGGGTTTAAACTCAGGTTAGGGTTTCAAAGTAGGGGTTTAAACTCGGGTTAGGGTTTCAAAGTAGGGGTTTAAACTAGGGTTAGGGTTTCAAAGTAGGGGTTTAAACTAGGGTTAGGTTTTCAAACTAGGGGTAGGGTTTCAAAGTACGGTTTTAAACTAGGTTTAGGGTTTCAAAGTAGGGGTTTAAACTAGGGTTAGGGTTTCAAAGTAGGGTTTTAAACTAGGGTTAGGGTTTTAAAGTAGGGGTTTAAACTAGGTTTAGGGTTTCAAAGTAGGGTTTTAAACTAGGGTTAGGGTTTCAAAGTAAGGGTTTAAACTAGGGTTAGGGTTTCAAAGTAGGGGTTTAAACTAGGATTAGGGTTTCAAACTAGGGTTAGGGTTTCAAAGTAGGGGTTTAACCTAGGGTTAGGGTTTCAAAGTAGGGGTTTAAACTAGGATTAGGGTTTCAAACTAGAGTTAAGGTTTCAAAGTAGGGTTTTAAACTAGGGTTAGGGTTTCAAAGTAGGGTTTTAAACTAGGGTTAGGGTTTCAAAGTAGGTGTTTAAATTAGGGTTAGGGTTTTAAACTAGGGTTAGGGTTTCAAAGTAGGGGTTTAACCTAGGGTTAGGGTTCTAAAGTAGGGGTTTAAATTAGGGTTAGGGTTTCAAACTAGGGTTAGGGTTTCAAAGTAGGGGTTTAAACTAGGGTTAGGGTTTCAAAGTAGGGGTTTAAACTAGGGTAAGGGTTTCAAAGTAGGGGTTTAAACTCGGGTTAGGGTTTCAAAGTAGGGGTTTAAACTCAGGTTAGGGTTTCAAAGTAGGGGTTTAAACTCAGGTTAGGGTTTCAAAGTAGGGGTTTAAACTCAGGTTAGGGTTTCAAAGTAGGGGTTTAAACTAGGGTTAGGGTTTCAAAGTAGGGGTTTAAACTAGGGTTAGGTTTTCAAACTAGGGGTAGGGTTTTAAACTAGGATTAGGGTTTCAAACTAGGGTTAGGGTTTCAAAGTAGGGTTTTAAACTAGGTTTAAGTTTTCAAAGTAGGGGTTTAAACTAGGGTTAGGGTTTCAAAGTAGGGGTTTAAACTAGGGTTAGGGTTTTAAAGTAGGGGTTTAAACTAGGGTTAGGGTTTCAAAGTAGGGGTTTAAACTAGGGTTAGGGTTTCAAAGTAAGGGTTTAAACTAGGGTTAGGGTTTCAAAGTAGGGGTTTAAACTAGGATTAGGGTTTCAAACTAGGGTTAGGGTTTCAAACTAGAGTTAAGGTTTCAAAGTAGGGTTTTAAACTAGGGTTAGGGTTTCAAAGTAGGGTTTTAAACTAGGGTTAGGGTTTCAAAGTAGGTGTTTAAATTAGGAATAGGGTTTTAAACTAGGGTTAGGGTTTCAAAGTAGGTCTTTAAATTAGGGTTAGGGTTTCAAACTAAGGTTAGGGTTTCAAAGTAGGGGTTTAAACTAGGGTTAGGGTTTCAAAGTAGGGTTTCAAACTAGGGTTAGGGTTTCAAAGTAGGGTTTCAAACTAGGGTTAGGGTTTCAAACTAGGGTTAGGGTTTCAAAGTAGGTTTTCAAACTAGGGGTAGGGTTTTAAACTAGGATTAGGGTTTCAAACTAGGGTTAGGGTTTCAAAGTAGGGTTTTAAACTAGGTTTAAGTTTTCAAAGTAGGGGTTTAAACTAGGGTTAGGGTTTCAAAGTAGGGGTTTAAACTAGGGTTAGGGTTTTAAAGTAGGGGTTTAAACTAGGGTTAGGGTTTCAAAGTAGGGTTTTAAACTAGGGTTAGGGTTTCAAAGTAAGGGTTTAAACTAGGGTTAGGGTTTCAAAGTAGGGGTTTAAACTAGGATTAGGGTTTCAAACTAGGGTTAGGGTTTCAAACTAGAGTTAAGGTTTCAAAGTAGGGTTTTAAACTAGGGTTAGGGTTTCAAAGTAGGGTTTTAAACTAGGGTTAGGGTTTCAAAGTAGGTGTTTAAATTAGGAATAGGGTTTTAAACTAGGGTTAGGGTTTCAAAGTAGGTCTTTAAATTAGGGTTAGGGTTTCAAACTAAGGTTAGGGTTTCAAAGTAGGGGTTTAAACTAGGGTTAGGGTTTCAAAGTAGGGTTTCAAACTAGGGTTAGGGTTTCAAAGTAGGGTTTCAAACTAGGGTTAGGGTTTCAAAGTAGGGGTTTAAACTAGGGTTAGGGTTTCAAAGTAGGTTTTAAAATTAGGGTTAGGGTTTCAAAGTAGGGGTTTAAATTAGGGTTAGGGTTTCAAAGTAGGGTTTCAAACTAAGGTTAGGGTTTCAAAGTAGGGGTTTAAACTCGGGTTAAGGTTTCAAAGTAGGGGTTTAAACTAGTGTTAGGGTTTCAAAGTAGGGTTTTAAACTAGGGTTAGGGTTTCAAAGTAGTGGTTTAAACTAGGGTTAAGGTTTCAAAGTAGGGGTTTAAACTAGGGTTAGGGTTTCAAAGAAGGGGTTTAAACTAGGGTTAGGGTTTCAAAGTAGTGGTTTAAACTAGGATTAGGGTATCAAAGTAGGGGTTTAAACTAGTGTTAGGGTTTCAAAGTAGGGTTTTAAACTAGGGTTAGGGTTTCAAAGTAGGGGTTTAAACTAGGGTAAGGCTTTCAAAGTAGGGTTTTAAACTAGGGTTAGGGTTTCAAAGTATTGGTTTAACCTAGGGTTAGGGTTCTAAAGTAGGGGTTTAAACTAGGGTTATTGTTTCAAAGTAGGGGTTTAAACTAGGGTTAGGGTTGCAAAGTAGGGGTTTAAACTCTGGTTAGGTTTTGAAGGTAGGGGTTTAAACTATGGTTAGGGTTTCAAAGTAGGGTTTTAAACTAGGGTTAGGTTAGGGTTTAACCTAGGGTTAGGGTTCTAAAGTAGGGGTTTAAATTAGGGTTAGGTATTCAAACTAGGGTTAGGGTTTCAAAGAAGGGGTTTAAACTAGGGTTAGGGTTTCAAAGTAGGGGTTTAAACTAGGGTTAGGGTTTCAAGGTAGGGGTTTAAACTAGGATTAGGGTTTCAAAGTAGGGGTTTAAACTAGGGTTAGGGTTTCAAAGTAGGGGTTTAAACTAGGGTTAAGGTTTCAAAGTAGGATTTTAAACTAAGGTTAGGGTTTCAAAGTAGGGGTTTAACCTAGGGTTAGGGTTCTAAAGTAGGGGTTTAAATTAGGGTTAGGGTTTCAAACTAGGGTTAAGGTTTCAAAGTAAGGGGTTAAACTAGGGTTAGGGTTTCAAAGTAGGGGTTTAAATTAGGGTGAGGGTTTCAAAGTAGGGGTTTAAACTAGGGTTAGGGTTTCAAAGTAGGGGTTTAAACTAGGGTTAGGGTTTCAAAGTAGGGATTTAAACTAGGATTAGGGTTTCAAAGTAGGGGTTTAAACAAAGGTTAGAGTTTAAAGTAGGGTTTTAAACTAGGGTTAGGGTTTCAAAGTAGGGGTTTAAACTAGGATTAGGGTTTCAAAGTAGGGGTTTAAACTAGGGTTAGAGTTTAAAGTAGGGTTTCAAACTAGGGTTAGCGTTTCAAAGTAGGTTTTTAAACTAGCGTTTGGGTTTCAAAGTAGGGGTTTAAACTAGGGTTAGGGTTTCAAAGTAGGGGTTTAAATTAGGGTTTGGGTTTCAAAGTAGGGGTTTAAACTAGGATTAGGGTTTCAAAGTAGGGGTTTAAACTAGGGTTAGGGATTCAAAGTAGGGGTTTAAACTAGGGTTAGGATTTCAAAGAAGGGGTTTAAAGTAGGGTTAGGGTTTCAAAGTAGGGGTTTAAACTAGGGTTAGGGTTTCAAAGTAGGGATCTAAACTAGGGTTAGGGATTCAAAGTAGGGGTTTAAACTAGGGTTAGGGTTTCAAAGTAATGGTTTAAACTAGGGTTAGGGTTTCAAAGTAGGGGTTTAAACTAGGGTTAGGGTTTCAAAGTAGGGTTTTCAACTAGGGTTAGGGTTTCAAAGTAGTGGTTTAAACTAGGGTTAGGTTTTCAAACTAGGGTTAGGGTTTCAAAGTAGGGTTTTAAACTAGGGTTAGGGTTTCAAAGTAGGGGTTTAAACTCGGGTTAGGGATTTAAAGTAGGGGTTTAAACTAGGGTTAGGGTTTCAAAGTAGGGGTTTAAACTAGGGTTAGGGTTTCAAAGTAGGGATCTAAACTAGGGTTAGGGATTCAAAGTAGGAGTTTAAACTACGGTTAGGGTTTCAAAGTAGGGGTTTAAACTAGGGTTAGGGTTGCAAAGTAATGGTTTAATCTAGGGTTAGGTTTTCAAAGTCTAGTTTTAAACTAGGAATAGGGTTTCAAAGTAGGGTTTTAAACTAGGGTTAGGGTTTCAAAGTAGGGGTTTAAACTAGGGTTAAGGTTTCAAAATAGGATTTTAAATTAAGGTTAGGGTTTCAAAGTAGGGGTTTAACCTAGGGTTAGGGTTCTAAAGTAGGGGTTTAAATTAGGGTTAGGTATTCAAACTAGGGTTAGGGTTTCAAAGAAGGGGTTTAAACTAGGGTTAGGGTTTCAAAGTAGGGGTTTAAACTAGGGTTAGGGTTTCAAGGTAGGGGTTTAAACTAGGATTAGGGTTTCAAAGTAGGGGTTTAAAGTAGGGTTAGGGTTTCAAAGTAGGGGTTTAAACTAGGGTTAAGGTTTCAAAGTAGGATTTTAAACTAAGGTTAGGGTTTCAAAGTAGGGGTTTAACCTAGGGTTAGGGTTCTAAAGTAGGGGTTTAAATTAGGGTTAGGGTTTCAAACTAGGGTTAGGGTTTCAAAGTAGGGGTTTAAACTAGGGTTAGGGTTTCAAAGTAGGTTTTTAAACAAGCGTTAGGGTTTCAAAGTAGGGGTTTAAACTAGGGTTAGGGTTTCAAAGTAGGGGTTTAAACTAGGGTTAGGGTTTCAAAGTAGGTTTTTAAACAAGCGTTAGGGTTTCAAAGTAGGGGTTTAAACTAGGGTTAGGGTTTCAAAGTAGGGGTTTAAACTAGGGTTAGGGTTTCAAAGTAGGGGTTTAAACTAGGATTAGGGTTTCAAAGTAGGGGTTTAAACTAGGGTTAGGGTTTCAAAGTAGGGGTTTAAACTAAGGTTAGGGTTTCAAAGTAGGGGTTTAACCTAGGGTTAGGGTTCTAAAGTAGGGGTTTCAAACTAGGGTTAGCGTTTCAAAGTAGGTTTTTAAACTAGCGTTTGGGTTTCAAAGTAGGGGTTTAAACTAGGGTTAGGTTTTCAAAGTAGGGGTTTAAATTAGGGTTTGGGTTTCAAAGTAGGGGTTTAAACTAGGGTTAGGATTTCAAAGTAAGGTATCAAACGAGGGTTAGGGTTTCAAAGTAGGGTTTCAAACTAGGGTTAGGGTTTCAAAGTAGGGGTTTAAACTAGGGTTAGGGTTTCAAAGTAGGGGTTTAAAGTAGGGTTACGGTTTCAAAGTAGGGGTTTAAAGTAGGGTTAGGGTTTCAAAGTAGGGGTTTAAACTAGGGTTAGGGTTTCAAAGTAGGGGTTTAAATTAGGGTTCGGGTTTCAAAGTAGGGGTTTAAACTAGGATTAGGGTTTCAAGGTAGGGGTTTAAACTAGGGTTATAGTTTCAAAGTAGGGTTTTAAACTAGGGTTAGGGTTGCAAAGTAGGGGTTTAAACTCGGGTTAGGGTTTCAAAGTAAGGGTTGAAAGTAGGGTTAGGGTTTCAAAGTAGGGGTTTAAAGTAGGGTTACGGTTTCAAAGTAGGGGTTTAAACTAGGGTTAGGGTTTCAAAGTAGGGGTTTAAATTAGGGTTCGGGTTTCAAAGTAGGTGTTTAAACTAGGATTAGGGTTTTAAAATAGGGGTTTAAACTAGGGTTAGAGTTTAAAGTAGGGTTTTAAACTACGGTTAGGGTTTCAAAGTAGGGGTTTAAACTAAGGTTAAGGTTTCAAAGTAGGATTTTAAACTAAGGTTAGGGTTTCAAAGTAGGGGTTTAACCTAGGGTTAGGGTTCTAAAGTAGGGGTTTAAATTAGGGTTAGGGTTTCAAACTAGGATTAGGGTTTCAAAGTAGGGGTTTAAACTAGGGTTAGGGTTTCAAAGAAGTTTTTAAACTAGCGTTAGGGTTTCAAAGTAGGGGTTTAAACTAGGGTTAGGGTTTCAAAGTAGGGGTTTAAATTAGGGTTTGGGTTTCAAAGTAGGGGTTTAAACTAGGATTAGGGTTTCAAAGTAGGGGTTTAAACTAGGGTTAGGGATTCAAAGTAGGGGTTTAAACTAGGGTTAGGGTTTCAAAGTAGGGGTTTAAAGTAGGGTTAGGGTTTCAAAGTAGGGGTTTAAAGTAGGGTTAGGGTTTCAAAGTAGGGGTTTAAACTTGGGTTAGGGTTTCAAAGTAGGGGTTTAAATTAGGGTTTGGGTTTCAAAGTAGGGGTTTAAACTAGGATTAGGGTTTCAAAGTAGGGGTTTAAACTAGGGTTATAGTTTCAAAGTAGGGTTTTAAACTAGGGTTAGGGTTGCAAAGTAGGGGTTTAAACTCGGGTTAGGGATTCAAAGTAGGGGTTTAAACTAGGGATAGGGTTTCAAAGTAGGGTTTTAAACTAGGGTTAGGGTTTCAAAGTAGGGGTTTAAACTAGGGTTAGGGTTTCAAAGTAGGGGTTTAAACTAGGGTTAGGTTTTCAAACTAGGGTTAGGGTTTCAAGAAAGGGTTTTAAACTAGGTTAGGGTTTCAAAGTAGGGGTTTAAACTAGGGTTAGGGATTCAAAGTAGGGGTTTAAAGTAGGGTTAGGGTTTCAAAGTAGGGGTTTAAAGTAGGGTTAGGGTTTCAAAGTAGGGGTTTAAACTAGGGTTAGTGTTTCAAAGTAGGTGTTTAAACTAGGGTTAGGGTTTCAAACTAGGGTTAGGGTTTCAAAGTAGGGTTTTAAACTATGGTTAGGGTTTCAAAGTAGGGGTTTAAACTAGGGTTAGGGTTTCAAAGTAGGGTTTTAAACTAGAGTTAGGGTTTTAAAGTAGGGGTTTAAACTAGGGTTAGGGTTTCAAAGTAGGGTTTTAACCTAGGGTTAGGGTTCTTAAGTAGGGGTTTAAACTCGAGTTAGGGTTTCAAAGTAGGGTTTTAAACTATGGTTAGGGTTTCAAAGTAGGGGTTTAAACTAGGGTTAGTGTTTCAAAGTAGGTGTTTAAACTAGGGTTAGGGTTTCAAACTAGGGTTAGGGTTTCAAAGTAGGGTTTTAAACTAGGAATAGGGTTACAAAATAGGGGTTTAAACTAGGGTTAGGTTTTCAAAGTAGGGGTTTAAACTAGGATTAGGGTTTCAAACTAGGGTTAGGGTTTCAAAGTAGGGGTTTAACCTAGGGTTAGGGTTTCAAAGTAGGGGTTTAAACTAGGATTAGGGTTTCAAACTAGAGTTAAGGTTTCAAAGTAGGGTTTTAAACTAGGGTTAGGGTTTCAAAGTAGGGTTTTAAACTAGGGTTAGGGTTTCAAAGTAGGTGTTTAAATTAGGGTTAGGGTTTTAAACTAGGGTTAGGGTTTCAAAGTAGGGGTTTAACCTAGGGTTAGGGTTCTAAAGTAGGGGTTTAAATTAGGGTTAGGGTTTCAAACTAGGGTTAGGGTTTCAAAGTAGGGGTTTAAACTAGGGTTAGGGTTTCAAAGTAGGGGTTTAAACTAGGGTAAGGGTTTCAAAGTAGGGGTTTAAACTCGGGTTAGGGTTTCAAAGTAGGGGTTTAAACTCAGGTTAGGGTTTCAAAGTAGGGGTTTAAACTCAGGTTAGGGTTTCAAAGTAGGGGTTTAAACTCAGGTTAGGGTTTCAAAGTAGGGGTTTAAACTAGGGTTAGGGTTTCAAAGTAGGGGTTTAAACTAAGGTTAGGGTTTCAAACTAGGGGTAGGGTTTTAAACTAGGATTAGGGTTTCAAACTAGGGTTAGGGTTTCAAAGTAGGGTTTTAAACTAGGTTTAAGTTTTCAAAGTAGGGGTTTAAACTAGGGTTAGGGTTTCAAAGTAGGGGTTTAAACTAGGGTTAGGGTTTTAAAGTAGGGGTTTAAACTAGGGTTAGGGTTTCAAAGTAGGGTTTTAAACTAGGGTTAGGGTTTCAAAGTAAGGGTTTAAACTAGGGTTAGGGTTTCAAAGTAGGGGTTTAAACTAGGATTAGGGTTTCAAACTAGGGTTAGGGTTTCAAACTAGAGTTAAGGTTTCAAAGTAGGGTTTTAAACTAGGGTTAGGGTTTCAAAGTAGGGTTTTAAACTAGGGTTAGGGTTTCAAAGTAGGTGTTTAAATTAGGAATAGGGTTTTAAACTAGGGTTAGGGTTTCAAAGTAGGTCTTTAAATTAGGGTTAGGGTTTCAAACTAAGGTTAGGGTTTCAAAGTAGGGGTTTAAACTAGGGTTAGGGTTTCAAAGTAGGGTTTCAAACTAGGGTTAGCGTTTCAAAGTAGGGTTTCAAACTAGGGTTAGGGTTTCAAACTAGGGTTAGGGTTTCAAAGTAGGTTTTCAAACTAGGGGTAGGGTTTTAAACTAGGATTAGGGTTTCAAACTAGGGTTAGGGTTTCAAAGTAGGGTTTTAAACTAGGTTTAAGTTTTCAAAGTAGGGGTTTAAACTAGGGTTAGGGTTTCAAAGTAGGGGTTTAAACTAGGGTTAGGGTTTTAAAGTAGGGGTTTAAACTAGGGTTAGGGTTTCAAAGTAGGGTTTTAAACTAGGGTTAGGGTTTCAAAGTAAGGGTTTAAACTAGGGTTAGGGTTTCAAAGTAGGGGTTTAAACTAGGATTAGGGTTTCAAACTAGGGTTAGGGTTTCAAACTAGAGTTAAGGTTTCAAAGTAGGGTTTTAAACTAGGGTTAGGGTTTCAAAGTAGGGTTTTAAACTAGGGTTAGGGTTTCAAAGTAGGTGTTTAAATTAGGAATAGGGTTTTAAACTAGGGTTAGGGTTTCAAAGTAGGTCTTTAAATTAGGGTTAGGGTTTCAAACTAAGGTTAGGGTTTCAAAGTAGGGGTTTAAACTAGGGTTAGGGTTTCAAAGTAGGGTTTCAAACTAGGGTTAGGGTTTCAAAGTAGGGTTTCAAACTAGGGTTAGGGTTTCAAAGTAGGGGTTTAAACTAGGGTTAGGGTTTCAAAGTAGGTTTTAAAATTAGGGTTAGGGTTTCAAAGTAGGGGTTTAAATTAGGGTTAGGGTTTCAAAGTAGGGTTTCAAACTAAGGTTAGGGTTTCAAAGTAGGGGTTTAAACTCGGGTTAAGGTTTCAAAGTAGGGGTTTAAACTAGTGTTAGGGTTTCAAAGTAGGGTTTTAAACTAGGGTTAGCGTTTCAAAGTAGTGGTTTAAACTAGGGTTAAGGTTTCAAAGTAGGGGTTTAAACTAGGGTTAGGGTTTCAAAGAAGGGGTTTAAACTAGGGTTAGCGTTTCAAAGTAGTGGTTTAAACTAGGATTAGGGTATCAAAGTAGGGGTTTAAACTAGTGTTAGGGTTTCAAAGTAGGGTTTTAAACTAGGGTTAGGGTTTCAAAGTAGGGGTTTAAACTAGGGTAAGGCTTTCAAAGTAGGGTTTTAAACTAGGGTTAGGGCTTCAAAGTATTGGTTTAACCTAGGGTTAGGGTTCTAAAGTAGGGGTTTAAACTAGGGTTATTGTTTCAAAGTAGGGGTTTAAACTAGGGTTAGGGTTGCAAAGTAGGGGTTTAAACTCTGGTTAGGTTTTGAAGGTAGGGGTTTAAACTATGGTTAGGGTTTCAAAGTAGGGTTTTAAACTAGGGTTAGGTTAGGGTTTAACCTAGGGTTAGGGTTCTAAAGTAGGGGTTTAAATTAGGGTTAGGTATTCAAACTAGGGTTAGGGTTTCAAAGAAGGGGTTTAAACTAGGGTTAGGGTTTCAAAGTAGGGGTTTAAACTAGGGTTAGGGTTTCAAGGTAGGGGTTTAAACTAGGATTAGGGTTTCAAAGTAGGGGTTTAAACTAGGGTTAGGGTTTCAAAGTAGGGGTTTAAACTAGGGTTAAGGTTTCAAAGTAGGATTTTAAACTAAGGTTAGGGTTTCAAAGTAGGGGTTTAACCTAGGGTTAGGGTTCTAAAGTAGGGGTTTAAATTAGGGTTAGGGTTTCAAACTAGGGTTAAGGTTTCAAAGTAAGGGGTTAAACTAGGGTTAGGGTTTCAAAGTAGGGGTTTAAATTAGGGTGAGGGTTTCAAAGTAGGGGTTTAAACTAGGGTTAGGGTTTCAAAGTAGGGGTTTAAACTAGGGTTAGGGTTTCAAAGTAGGGATTTAAACTAGGATTAGGGTTTCAAAGTAGGGGTTTAAACTAGGGTTAGAGTTTAAAGTAGGGTTTTAAACTAGGGTTAGGGTTTCAAAGTAGGGGTTTAAACTAGGATTAGGGTTTCAAAGTAGGGGTTTAAACTAGGGTTAGAGTTTAAAGTAGGGTTTCAAACTAGGGTTAGCGTTTCAAAGTAGGTTTTTAAACTAGCGTTTGGGTTTCAAAGTAGGGGTTTAAACTAGGGTTAGGGTTTCAAAGTAGGGGTTTAAATTAGGGTTTGGGTTTCAAAGTAGGGGTTTAAACTAGGATTAGGGTTTCAAAGTAGGGGTTTAAACTAGGGTTAGGGATTCAAAGTAGGGGTTTAAACTAGGGTTAGGATTTCAAAGAAGGGGTTTAAAGTAGGGTTAGGGTTTCAAAGTAGGGGTTTAAACTAGGGTTAGGGTTTCAAAGTAGGGGTTTAAACTAGGGTTAGGGATTCAAAGTAGGGGTTTAAACTAGGGTTAGGGTTTCAAAGTAATGGTTTAAACTAGGGTTAGGGTTTCAAAGTAGGGGTTTAAACTAGGGTTAGGGTTTCAAAGTAGGGTTTTCAACTAGGGTTAGGGTTTCAAAGTAGTGGTTTAAACTAGGGTTAGGTTTTCAAACTAGGGTTAGGGTTTCAAAGTAGGGTTTTAAACTAGGGTTAGGGTTTCAAAGTAGGGGTTTAAACTCGGGTTAGGGATTAAAAGTAGGGGTTTAAACTCGGGTTAGGGATTTAAAGTAGGGGTTTAAACTAGGGTTAGGGTTTCAAAGTAGGGGTTTAAACTAGGGTTAGGGTTTCAAAGTAGGGATCTAAACTAGGGTTAGGGATTCAAAGTAGGAGTTTAAACTACGGTTAGGGTTTCAAAGTAGGGGTTTAAACTAGGGTTAGGGTTGCAAAGTAATGGTTTAATCTAGGGTTAGGTTTTCAAAGTCTAGTTTTAAACTAGGAATAGGGTTTCAAAGTAGGGTTTTAAACTAGGGTTAGGGTTTCAAAGTAGGGGTTTAAACTAGGGTTAAGGTTTCAAAATAGGATTTTAAATTAAGGTTAGGGTTTCAAAGTAGGGGTTTAACCTAGGGTTAGGGTTCTAAAGTAGGGGTTTAAATTAGGGTTAGGTATTCAAACTAGGGTTAGGGTTTCAAAGAAGGGGTTTAAACTAGGGTTAGGGTTTCAAAGTAGGGGTTTAAACTAGGGTTAGGGTTTCAAGGTAGGGGTTTAAACTAGGATTAGGGTTTCAAAGTAGGGGTTTAAACTAGGGTTAGGGTTTCAAAGTAGGGGTTTAAACTAGGGTTAAGGTTTCAAAGTAGGATTTTAAACTAAGGTTAGGGTTTCAAAGTAGGGGTTTAACATAGGGTTAGGGTTCTAAAGTAGGGGTTTAAATTAGGGTTAGGGTTTCAAACTAGGGTTAGGGTTTCAAAGTAGGGGTTTAAACTAGGGTTAGGGTTTCAAAGTAGGTTTTTAAACAAGCGTTAGGGTTTCAAAGTAGGGGTTTAAACTAGGGTTAGGGTTTCAAAGTAGGGGTTTAAACTAGGGTTAGGGTTTCAAAGTAGGGGTTTAAACTAGGATTAGGGTTTCAAAGTAGGGGTTTAAACTAGGGTTAGGGTTTCAAAGTAGGGGTTTAAACTAAGGTTAGGGTTTCAAAGTAGGGGTTTAACCTAGGGTTAGGGTTCTAAAGTAGGGGTTTCAAACTAGGGTTAGCGTTTCAAAGTAGGTTTTTAAACTAGCGTTTGGGTTTCAAAGTAGGGGTTTAAACTAGGGTTAGGTTTTCAAAGTAGGGGTTTAAATTAGGGTTTGGGTTTCAAAGTAGGGGTTTAAACTAGGGTTAGGATTTCAAAGTAAGGTATCAAACGAGGGTTAGGGTTTCAAAGTAGGGTTTCAAACTAGGGTTAGGGTTTCAAAGTAGGGGTTTAAACTAGGGTTAGGGTTTCAAAGTAGGGGTTTAAAGTAGGGTTACGGTTTCAAAGTAGGGGTTTAAAGTAGGGTTAGGGTTTCAAAGTAGGGGTTTAAACTAGGGTTAGGGTTTCAAAGTAGGGGTTTAAATTAGGGTTCGGGTTTCAAAGTAGGGGTTTAAACTAGGATTAGGGTTTCAAGGTAGGGGTTTAAACTAGGGTTATAGTTTCAAAGTAGGGTTTTAAACTAGGGTTAGGGTTGCAAAGTAGGGGTTTAAACTCGGGTTAGGGTTTCAAAGTAAGGGTTGAAAGTAGGGTTAGGGTTTCAAAGTAGGGGTTTAAAGTAGGGTTACGGTTTCAAAGTAGGGGTTTAAAGTAGGGTTAGGGTTTCAAAGTAGGGGTTTAAACTAGGGTTAGGGTTTCAAAGTAGGGGTTTAAATTAGGGTTCGGGTTTCAAAGTAGGGGTTTAAACTAGGATTAGGGTTTTAAAATAGGGGTTTAAACTAGGGTTAGAGTTTAAAGTAGGGTTTTAAACTACGGTTAGGGTTTCAAAGTAGGGGTTTAAACTAAGGTTAAGGTTTCAAAGTAGGATTTTAAACTAAGGTTAGGGTTTCAAAGTAGGGGTTTAACCTAGGGTTAGGGTTCTAAAGTAGGGGTTTAAATTAGGGTTAGGGTTTCAAACTAGGATTAGGGTTTCAAAGTAGGGGTTTAAACTAGGGTTAGGGTTTCAAAGAAGTTTTTAAACTAGCGTTAGGGTTTCAAAGTAGGGGTTTAAACTAGGGTTAGGGTTTCAAAGTAGGGGTTTAAATTAGGGTTTGGGTTTCAAAGTAGGGGTTTAAACTAGGATTAGGGTTTCAAAGTAGGGGTTTAAACTAGGGTTAGGGATTCAAAGTAGGGGTTTAAACTAGGGTTAGGGTTTCAAAGTAGGGGTTTAAAGTAGGGTTAGGGTTTCAAAGTAGGGGTTTAAAGTAGGGTTAGGGTTTCAAAGTAGGGGTTTAAACTTGGGTTAGGGTTTCAAAGTAGGGGTTTAAATTAGGGTTTGGGTTTCAAAGTAGGGGTTTAAACTAGGATTAGGGTTTCAAAGTAGGGGTTTAAACTAGGGTTATAGTTTCAAAGTAGGGTTTTAAACTAGGGTTAGGGTTGCAAAGTAGGGGTTTAAACTCGGGTTAGGGATTCAAAGTAGGGGTTTAAACTAGGGATAGGGTTTCAAAGTAGGGTTTTAAACTAGGGTTAGGGTTTCAAAGTAGGGGTTTAAACTAGGGTTAGGGTTTCAAAGTAGGGGTTTAAACTAGGGTTAGGTTTTCAAACTAGGGTTAGGGTTTCAAGAAAGGGTTTTAAACTAGGTTAGGGTTTCAAAGTAGGGGTTTAAACTAGGGTTAGGGATTCAAAGTAGGGGTTTAAACTAGGGTTAGGGTTTCAAAGTAGGGGTTTAAAGTAGGGTTAGGGTTTCAAAGTAGGGGTTTAAATTAGGGTTAGGGTTTCAAATTAGGGGTTTAAACTCGGGTTAGGGTTTCAAAATAGGGGTTTAAACTCGGGTTAGGGTTTCAAAGTAAGGGTTTAAACTAGGGTTAGGGTTTCAAAGTAGGGGTTTAAACTAGGGTTAGGGTTTCAAAGTAGGGGTTTAAACTAGGGTAAGGTTTTCAAACTAGGGTTAGGGTTTCAAAGTAGGGTTTTAAACTAGGGTTAGGGTTTCAAAGTAGGGGTTTAAACTAGGGTTAGGGTTTCAAAGTAGGGGTTTAAACTAGGGTTAGGGTTTCAAGGTAGGGTTTTAAACTAGGGTTAGGGTTTCAAAGTAGGGGTTTAAACTAGGGTTAGGGATTCAAAGTAGGGGTTTAAACTAGGGTTAGGGTTTCAAAGTAGGGGTTTAAAGTAGGGTTAGGGTTTCAAAGTAGGGGTTTAAACTAGGGTTAGTGTTTTAAAGTAGGGGTTTAAACTAGGGTTAGGGTTTCAAAGTAGGGTTTTAACCTAGGGTTAGGGTTCTTAAGTAGGGGTTTAAACTCGGGTTAGGGTTTCAAAATAGGGTTTTAAACTATGGTTTGGGTTTCAAAGTAGGGGTTTAAACTAGGGTTAGGGTTTCAAAGTAGGGTTTTAAACTAGGGTTAGGGTTTTAAAATAGGGGTTTAAATTAGGGTTAGGGTTTCAAAGTAGGGGTTTAAATTAGGGTTAGGGTTCTTAAATAGGGGTTTAAACTCGGGTTAGGGTTTCAAATTAGGGTTTTAAACTAGGGTTAAGGTTTCAAAGAAGGGGCTTAAACTAGGGTTAGGGTTTCAAAGTAGGGGTTTAAACTAGGGTTAGGGTTTCAAACTAGAGTTAAGGTTTCAAAGTAGGTTTTTAAACTAGCGTTTGGGTTTCAAAGTAGGGGTTTAAACTAGGGTTAGGTTTTCAAAGTAGGGGTTTAAATTAGGGTTTGGGTTTCAAAGTAGGGGTTTAAACTAGGGTTAGGATTTCAAAGTAAGGTATCAAACGAGGGTTAGGGTTTCAAAGTAGGGTTTCAAACTAGGGTTAGGGTTTCAAAGTAGGGGTTTAAAGTAGGGTTAGGGTTTCAAAGTAGGGGTTTAAACTAGGGTTAGGGTTTCAAAGTAGGGGTTTAAATTAGGGTTCGGGTTTCAAAGTAGGGGTTTAAACTAGGATTAGGGTTTCAAGGTAGGGGTTTAAACTAGGGTTATAGTTTCAAAGTAGGGTTTTAAACTAGGGTTAGGGTTGCAAAGTAGGGGTTTAAACTCGGGTTAGGGTTTCAAAGTAAGGGTTGAAAGTAGGGTTAGGGTTTCAAAGTAGGGGTTTAAAGTAGGGTTACGGTTTCAAAGTAGGGGTTTAAAGTAGGGTTAGGGTTTCAAAGTAGGGGTTTAAACTAGGGTTAGGGTTTCAAAGTAGGGGTTTAAATTAGGGTTCGGGTTTCAAAGTAGGGGTTTAAACTAGGATTAGGGTTTTAAAATAGGGGTTTAAACTAGGGTTAGAGTTTAAAGTAGGGTTTTAAACTACGGTTAGGGTTTCAAAGTAGGGGTTTAAACTAAGGTTAAGGTTTCAAAGTAGGATTTTAAACTAAGGTTAGGGTTTCAAAGTAGGGGTTTAACCTAGGGTTAGGGTTCTAAAGTAGGGGTTTAAATTAGGGTTAGGGTTTCAAACTAGGATTAGGGTTTCAAAGTAGGGGTTTAAACTAGGGTTAGGGTTTCAAAGAAGTTTTTAAACTAGCGTTAGGGTTTCAAAGTAGGGGTTTAAACTAGGGTTAGGGTTTCAAAGTAGGGGTTTAAATTAGGGTTTGGGTTTCAAAGTAGGGGTTTAAACTAGGATTAGGGTTTCAAAGTAGGGGTTTAAACTAGGGTTAGGGATTCAAAGTAGGGGTTTAAACTAGGGTTAGGGTTTCAAAGTAGGGGTTTAAAGTAGGGTTAGGGTTTCAAAGTAGGGGTTTAAAGTAGGGTTAGGGTTTCAAAGTAGGGGTTTAAACTTGGGTTAGGGTTTCAAAGTAGGGGTTTAAATTAGGGTTTGGGTTTCAAAGTAGGGGTTTAAACTAGGATTAGGGTTTCAAAGTAGGGGTTTAAACTAGGGTTATAGTTTCAAAGTAGGGTTTTAAACTAGGGTTAGGGTTGCAAAGTAGGGGTTTAAACTCGGGTTAGGGATTCAAAGTAGGGGTTTAAACTAGGGTTAGGTTTTCAAAGTAGGGGTTTAAAGTAGGGTTACGGTTTCAAAGTAGGGGTTTAAAGTAGGGTTAGGGTTTCAAAGTAGGGGTTTAAACTAGGGTTAGGGTTTCAAAGTAGGGGTTTAAATTAGGGTTCGGGTTTCAAAGTAGGGGTTTAAACTAGGATTAGGGTTTTAAAATAGGGGTTTAAACTAGGGTTAGAGTTTAAAGTAGGGTTTTAAACTACGGTTAGGGTTTCAAAGTAGGGGTTTAAACTAAGGTTAAGGTTTCAAAGTAGGATTTTAAACTAAGGTTAGGGTTTCAAAGTAGGGGTTTAACCTAGGGTTAGGGTTCTAAAGTAGGGGTTTAAATTAGGGTTAGGGTTTCAAACTAGGATTAGGGTTTCAAAGTAGGGGTTTAAACTAGGGTTAGGGTTTCAAAGAAGTTTTTAAACTAGCGTTAGGGTTTCAAAGTAGGGGTTTAAACTAGGGTTAGGGTTTCAAAGTAGGGGTTTAAATTAGGGTTTGGGTTTCAAAGTAGGGGTTTAAACTAGGATTAGGGTTTCAAAGTAGGGGTTTAAACTAGGGTTAGGGATTCAAAGTAGGGGTTTAAACTAGGGTTAGGGTTTCAAAGTAGGGGTTTAAAGTAGGGTTAGGGTTTCAAAGTAGGGGTTTAAAGTAGGGTTAGGGTTTCAAAGTAGGGGTTTAAACTTGGGTTAGGGTTTCAAAGTAGGGGTTTAAATTAGGGTTTGGGTTTCAAAGTAGGGGTTTAAACTAGGATTAGGGTTTCAAAGTAGGGGTTTAAACTAGGGTTATAGTTTCAAAGTAGGGTTTTAAACTAGGGTTAGGGTTGCAAAGTAGGGGTTTAAACTCGGGTTAGGGATTCAAAGTAGGGGTTTAAACTAGGGATAGGGTTTCAAAGTAGGGTTTTAAACTAGGGTTAGGGTTTCAAAGTAGGGGTTTAAACTAGGGTTAGGGTTTCAAAGTAGGGGTTTAAACTAGGGTTAGGTTTTCAAACTAGGGTTAGGGTTTCAAGAAAGGGTTTTAAACTAGGTTAGGGTTTCAAAGTAGGGGTTTAAACTAGGGTTAGGGATTCAAAGTAGGGGTTTAAACTAGGGTTAGGGTTTCAAAGTAGGGGTTTAAAGTAGGGTTAGGGTTTCAAAGTAGGGGTTTAAACTAGGGTTAGTGTTTCAAAGTAGGTGTTTAAACTAGGGTTAGGGTTTCAAACTAGGGTTAGGGTTTCAAAGTAGGGTTTTAAACTATGGTTAGGGTTTCAAAGTAGGGGTTTAAACTAGGGTTAGGGTTTCAAAGTAGGGTTTTAAACTAGAGTTAGGGTTTTAAAGTAGGGGTTTAAACTAGGGTTAGGGTTTCAAAGTAGGGTTTTAACCTAGGGTTAGGGTTCTTAAGTAGGGGTTTAAACTCGAGTTAGGGTTTCAAAGTAGGGTTTTAAACTATGGTTAGGGTTTCAAAGTAGGTGTTTAAATTAGGGTTAGGGTTTTAAAGTAGGTGTTTAAACTAGGGTTAGGGTTTCAAACTAGGGTTAGGGTTTCAAAGTAGGGTTTTAAACTAGGAATAGGGTTACAAAATAGGGGTTTAAACTAGGGTTAGGTTTTCAAAGTAGGGGTTTAAACTAGGGTTAAGGTTTCAAAGTAGGGGTTTAAACTAGGGTTAGGTTTTCAAACAAGGGTTAGGGTTTCAAAGTAGGGTTTTAAAATAGGGTTAGGTTTTCAAAGTAGGGGTTTAAACTAGGGTTAGGGATTCAAAGTAGGGGTTTAAACTAGGGTAAGGGTTTCAAAGTAGGGGTTTAACGTAGGGTTAGGGTTTCAAAGTAGGGGTTTAAACTAGGGTTAGGGTTTCAAAGTAGGGATCTAAACTAGGGTTAGGGATTCAAAGTAGGGGTTTAAACTAGGGTAAGGGTTTCAAAATAGGGGTTTAAACTAGGGTTAGGGTTGCAATGTAATGGTTTAATCTAGGGTTAGGGTTTCAAAGTCTGGTTTTAAACTAGGAATTGGGTTTCAAAGTAGGGTTTTAAACTAGGGTTAGGGTTTCAAAGTAGGGGTTTAAACTAGGGTTCAGGTTTCAAAGTAGGATTTTAAACTAAGGTTAGGGTTTCAAAGTAGGGGTTTAACCTAGGGTTAGGGTTCTAAAGTAGGGGTTTAAATTAGGGTTAGGGTTAGGGTTTCAAAGAAGGGGTTTAAACTAGGGTTAGGGTTTCAAAGTAGGGGTTTAAACTAGGATTAGGGTTTCAAAGTAGGGGTTTAAATTAGGGTTAGGGTTTCAAATTAGGGGTTTAAACTCGGGTTAGGGTTTCAAAATAGGGGTTTAAACTCGGGTTAGGGTTTCAAAGTAAGGGTTTAAACTAGGGTTAGGGTTTCAAAGTAGGGGTTTAAACTAGGGTTAGGGTTTCAAAGTAGGGGTTTAAACTAGGGTAAGGTTTTCAAACTAGGGTTAGGGTTTCAAAGTAGGGTTTTAAACTAGGGTTAGGGTTTCAAAGTAGGGGTTTAAACTAGGGTTAGGGTTTCAAAGTAGGGGTTTAAACTAGGGTTAGGGTTTCAAGGTAGGGTTTTAAACTAGGGTTAGGGTTTCAAAGTAGGGGTTTAAACTAGGGTTAGGGATTCAAAGTAGGGGTTTAAACTAGGGTTAGGGTTTCAAAGTAGGGGTTTAAAGTAGGGTTAGGGTTTCAAAGTAGGGGTTTAAACTAGGGTTAGTGTTTTAAAGTAGGGGTTTAAACTAGGGTTAGGGTTTCAAAGTAGGGTTTTAACCTAGGGTTAGGGTTCTTAAGTAGGGGTTTAAACTCGGGTTAGGGTTTCAAAATAGGGTTTTAAACTATGGTTTGGGTTTCAAAGAAGGGGCTTAAACTAGGGTTAGGGTTTCAAAGTAGGGGTTTAAACTAGGGTTAGGGTTTCAAACTAGAGTTAAGGTTTCAAAGTAGGGTTTTAAACTAGGGTTAGGGTTTCAAAATAGGGTTTTAAACTAGGGTTAGGGTTTCAAAGTAGGGATCTAAACTAGGGTTAGGGATTCAAAGTAGGGGTTTAAACTAGGGTAAGGGTTTCAAAATAGGGGTTTAAACTAGGGTTAGGGTTGCAATGTAATGGTTTAATCTAGGGTTAGGGTTTTAAAGTCTGGTTTTAAACTAGGAATAGGGTTTCAAAGTAGGGTTTTAAACTAGGGTTAGGGTTTCAAAGTAGGGGTTTAAACTAGGGTTCAGGTTTCAAAGTAGGATTTTAAACTAAGGTTAGGGTTTCAAAGTAGGGGTTTAACCTAGGGTTAGGGTTCTAAAGTAGGGGTTTAAATTAGGGTTAGGGTTAGGGTTTCAAAGAAGGGGTTTAAACTAGGGTTAGGGTTTCAAAGTAGGGGTTTAAACTAGGATTAGGGTTTCAAAGTAGGGGTTTAAATTAGGGTTAGGGTTTCAAATTAGGGGTTTAAACTCGGGTTAGGGTTTCAAAATAGGGGTTTAAACTCGGGTTAGGGTTTCAAAGTAAGGGTTTAAACTAGGGTTAGGGTTTCAAAGTAGGGGTTTAAACTAGGGTTAGGGTTTCAAAGTAGGGGTTTAAACTAGGGTAAGGTTTTCAAACTAGGGTTAGGGTTTCAAAGTAGGGTTTTAAACTAGGGTTAGGGTTTCAAAGTAGGGGTTTAAACTAGGGTTAGGGTTTCAAAGTAGGGGTTTAAACTAGGGTTAGGGTTTCAAGGTAGGGTTTTAAACTAGGGTTAGGGTTTCAAAGTAGGGGTTTAAACTAGGGTTAGGGATTCAAAGTAGGGGTTTAAACTAGGGTTAGGGTTTCAAAGTAGGGGTTTAAAGTAGGGTTAGGGTTTCAAAGTAGGGGTTTAAACTAGGGTTAGTGTTTTAAAGTAGGGGTTTAAACTAGGGTTAGGGTTTCAAAGTAGGGTTTTAACCTAGGGTTAGGGTTCTTAAGTAGGGGTTTAAACTCGGGTTAGGGTTTCAAAATAGGGTTTTAAACTATGGTTTGGGTTTCAAAGTAGGGGTTTAAACTAGGGTTAGGGTTTCAAAGTAGGGTTTTAAACTAGGGTTAGGGTTTTAAAGTAGGGGTTTAAATTAGGGTTAGGGTTTCAAAGTAGGGTTTTAACCTAGGGTTAGGGTTCTTAAATAGGGGTTTAAACTCGGGTTAGGGTTTCAAATTAGGGTTTTAAACTAGGGTTAAGGTTTCAAAGAAGGGGCTTAAACTAGGGTTAGGGTTTCAAAGTAGGGGTTTAAACTAGGGTTAGGGTTTCAAACTAGAGTTAAGGTTTCAAAGTAGGGTTTTAAACTAGGGTTAGGGTTTCAAAATAGGGTTTTAAACTAGGGTTAGGGTTTCAAAGTAGGGGTTTAAACTAGGGGTAGGGTTTCAAAGTAGGGTTTTAAACTAGGGTTAGGGTTTCAAAGTAGTGGTTTAAACTAGGGTTAGAGTTTCAAAGTAGGGGTTTAAACTAGGGTTAGGGTTTCAAAGTAGGGTTTAAATAAGGGTTAGGGTTTCAAAGTAGGGTTTTACACTAGGGTTAAGGTTTCAAAGTAGGGGTTTGAACTAGGGTTATGGGTTTCAAAGTAGGGTTTTAAACTAGGGTTAGGGTTTCAAAGTAGGGGTTTAAACTAAGGTTAAGGTTTCAAATAGGATTTTAAACTAAGGTTAGGGTTTCAAAGTAGGGGTTTAAACTAGGGTTAGGGTTTCAAAGTAGGGGTTTAAATTAGGGTTAGGGTTTCAAACTAGGGTTAGGGTTTCAAAGTAGGGGTTTAAACTAGGGTTAGGGTTTCAAAGTAGGGGTTTAAACTAGGGTTAGGGTTTCAAAGTAGGGGTTTAAATTAGGGTTTGGGTTTCAAAGTAGGGGTTTAAACTAGGATTAGGGTTTCAAAGTAGGGGTTTAAACTAGGGTTAGGGATTCAAAGTAGGGGTTTAAACTAGGGTTAGGGTTTCAAAGTAGGGGTTTAAAATAGGGTTAGGGTTTCAAAGTAGGGGTTTAAAGTAAGGTTAGGGTTTCAAAGTAGGGTTTTAAACTATGGTTAGGGTTTCAAAGTAGGGGTTTCAACTAGTGTTAGGGTTTAAAAGTAGGGGTTTAAACTAGGGTTAGGGATTCAAAGTAGGGGTTTAAACTAGGGTTAGGGTTTCAAAGTAAGGGTTTAAACTAGGGTTAGGGTTTTAAAGTAGGGGTTTAAACTAGGGTTAGGGTTTCAAAGTAGGGGTTTAAACTAGGGTTAGGGTTCTAAAGTAGGGGTTTAAACTAGGGTTAGGGTTTCAAAGTAGGGGTTTAAACTAGGGTAAGGGTTCCAAAGTAGGGTTTTAAACTAGGGTTAGGGTTTCAAAGTAGTGGTTTAAACTAGGGTTAAGATTTCAACGTAGGGGTTTAAACTAGGGTTAGGGTTTAAAAGTAGGGTTTTAAACTAGGGTTAGGGTTTCAAAGTAGGGGTTTAAACTAGGGTTAGGGTTTCAAAGTAGGGGTTTAAAGTAGGGTTAGGGTTTCAAAGTAGGGTTTTAAACTAGGGTTAGGGTTTCAAAGTAGGGGTTTAAACTAGGGTTAGGGTTTCAAAGTATGGGTTTAAAGTAGGGTTAGGGTTTCAAAGTAGGGGTTTAAACTAGGGTTAATGTTTCAAAGTAGGTGTTTAAACTAGGGTTAGGGTTTCAAACTAGGTGTTTAAACTAGGGTTAGGGTTTCAAACTAGGGTTAGGGTTTCAAAGTAGGTTTTTAAACTATGGTTAGGGTTTCAAAGTAGGGGTTTAAACTAGGGTTAGGGTTTCAAAGTAGGGTTTTAAACTATGGTTAGGGTTTCAAAGTAGGGGTTTAAACTAGGGTTAGGGTTTCAAACTAGGGTTAGGGTTTCAAAGTAGGGTTTTAAACTATGGTTAGGGTTTCAAAGTAGGGGTTTAAACTAGGGTTAGGGTTTCAAAGTAGGGTTTTAACCGTGGGTTAGGGTTCTTAAGTAGGGGTTTAAACTCGAGTTAGGGTTTCAAAGTAGGGTTTTAAACTATGGTTAAGGTTTCAAAGCAGGGGCTTAAACTAGGGTTAGGGTTTCAAAGTAGGTTTAGGGTTTCAAGGTAGGGTTTTAAACTAGGGTTAGGGTTTCAAAGTAGGGATTTAAACTAGGGTTAGGGTTTCAAAGTAGGGGTTTAAACTAGGGTTGGTGTTTCAAAGTAGGTGTTTAAACTAGGGTTAGGGTTTCAAACTAGGGTTAGGGTTTCAAAGTAGGGTTTTAAACTATGGTTAGGGTTTCAAAGTAGGGGTTTAAACTAGGGTTAGGGTTTCAAAGTAGGGTTTTAAACTAGGATTAGGGTTTTAAAGTAGGGGTTTAAACTAGGGTTAGGGTTTCAAAGTAGGGTTTTAACCTAAGGTTAGGGTTCTTAAGTAGGGGTTTAAACTCGAGTTAGGGTTTCAAAGTAGGGTTTTAAACTATGGTTAAGGTTTCAAAGTAGGGGTTTAAACTAGGGTTAGGGTTTCAAAGTAGGGGTTTAAACTAGGGTTAGGTTTTCAAACTAGGGTTAGGGTTTCAAGAAAGGGTTTTAAACTAGGTTAGGGTTTCAAAGTAGGGGTTTAAACTAGGGTTAGGGATTCAAAGTAGGGGTTTAAACTAGGGTTAGGGTTTCAAAGTAGGGGTTTAAAGTAGGGTTAGGGTTTCAAAGTAGGGGTTTAAACTAGGGTTAGTGTTTCAAAGTAGGTGTTTAAACTAGGGTTAGGGTTTCAAACTAGGGTTAGGGTTTCAAAGTAGGGTTTTAAACTATGGTTAGGGTTTCAAAGTAGGGGTTTAAACTAGGGTTAGGGTTTCAAAGTAGGGTTTTAAACTAGAGTTGGTTTTAAAGTAGGGGTTTAAACTAGGGTTAGGGTTTCAAAGTAGGGTTTTAACCTAGGGTTAGGGTTCTTAAGTAGGGGTTTAAACTCGAGTTAGGGTTTCAAAGTAGGGTTTTAAACTATGGTTAAGGTTTCAAAGTAGGGGCTTAAACTAAGGTTAGGGTTTCAAAGTAGGGGTTTAAACTAGGGTTAGTGTTTCAAAGTAGGTGTTTAAACTAGGGTTAGGGTTTCAAACTAGGGTTAGGGTTTCAAAGTAGGGTTTTAAACTAGGAATAGGGTTACAAAATAGGGGTTTAAACTAGGGTTAGGTTTTCAAAGTAGGGGTTTAAACTAGGGTTAAGGTTTCAAAGTAGGGGTTTAAACTAGGGTTAGGTTTTCAAACAAGGGTTAGGGTTTCAAAGTAGGGTTTTAAAATAGGGTTAGGGTTCTTAAGTAGGGGTTTAAACTCGAGTTAGGGTTTCAAAGTAGGGTTTTAAACTATGGTTAGGGTTTCAAAGTAGGGGTTTAAACTAGGGTTAGTGTTTCAAAGTAGGTGTTTAAACTAGGGTTAGGGTTTCAAACTAGGGTTAGGGTTTCAAAGTAGGGTTTTAAACTAGGAATAGGGTTACAAAATAGGGGTTTAAACTAGGGTTAGGTTTTCAAAGTAGGGGTTTAAACTAGGGTTAAGGTTTCAAAGTAGGGGTTTAAACTAGGGTTAGGTTTTCAAACAAGGGTTAGGGTTTCAAAGTAGGGTTTTAAAATAGGGTTAGGTTTTCAAAGTAGGGGTTTAAACTAGGGTTAGGGATTCAAAGTAGGGGTTTAAACTAGGGTAAGGGTTTCAAAGTAGGGGTTTAACGTAGGGTTAGGGTTTCAAAGTAGGGGTTTAAACTAGGGTTAGGGTTTCAAAGTAGGGATCTAAACTAGGGTTAGGGATTCAAAGTAGGGGTTTAAACTAGGGTAAGGGTTTCAAAATAGGGGTTTAAACTAGGGTTAGGGTTGCAATGTAATGGTTTAATCTAGGGTTAGGGTTTCAAAGTCTGGTTTTAAACTAGGAATAGGGTTTCAAAGTAGGGTTTTAAACTAGGGTTAGGGTTTCAAAGTAGGGGTTTAAACTAGGGTTCAGGTTTCAAAGTAGGATTTTAAACTAAGGTTAGGGTTTCAAAGTAGGGGTTTAACCTAGGGTTAGGGTTCTAAAGTAGGGGTTTAAATTAGGGTTAGGGTTAGGGTTTCAAAGAAGGGGTTTAAACTAGGGTTAGGGTTTCAAAGTAGGGGTTTAAACTAGGATTAGGGTTTCAAAGTAGGGGTTTAAATTAGGGTTAGGGTTTCAAATTAGGGGTTTAAACTCGGGTTAGGGTTTCAAAATAGGGGTTTAAACTCGGGTTAGGGTTTCAAAGTAAGGGTTTAAACTAGGGTTAGGGTTTCAAAGTAGGGGTTTAAACTAGGGTTAGGGTTTCAAAGTAGGGGTTTAAACTAGGGTAAGGTTTTCAAACTAGGGTTAGGGTTTCAAAGTAGGGTTTTAAACTAGGGTTAGGGTTTCAAAGTAGGGGTTTAAACTAGGGTTAGGGTTTCAAAGTAGGGTTTTAACCTAGGGTTAGGGTTCTTAAGTAGGGGTTTAAACTCGGGTTAGGGTTTCAAAATAGGGTTTTAAACTATGGTTTGGGTTTCAAAGTAGGGGTTTAAACTAGGGTTAGGGTTTCAAAGTAGGGTTTTAAACTAGGGTTAGGGTTTTAAAATAGGGGTTTAAATTAGGGTTAGGGTTTCAAAGTAGGGTTTTAACCTAGGGTTAGGGTTCTTAAATAGGGGTTTAAACTCGGGTTAGGGTTTCAAATTAGGGTTTTAAACTAGGGTTAAGGTTTCAAAGAAGGGGCTTAAACTAGGGTTAGGGTTTCAAAGTAGGGGTTTAAACTAGGGTTAGGGTTTCAAACTAGAGTTAAGGTTTCAAAGTAGGGTTTTAAACTAGGGTTAGGGTTTCAAAATAGGGTTTTAAACTAGGGTTAGGGTTTCAAAGTAGGGATCTAAACTAGGGTTAGGGATTCAAAGTAGGGGTTTAAACTAGGGTAAGGGTTTCAAAATAGGGGTTTAAACTAGGGTTAGGGTTGCAATGTAATGGTTTAATCTAGGGTTAGGGTTTCAAAGTCTGGTTTTAAACTAGGAATAGGGTTTCAAAGTAGGGTTTTAAACTAGGGTTAGGGTTTCAAAGTAGGGGTTTAAACTAGGGTTCAGGTTTCAAAGTAGGATTTTAAACTAAGGTTAGTGTTTCAAAGTAGGGGTTTAACCTAGGGTTAGGGTTCTAAAGTAGGGGTTTAAATTAGGGTTAGGGTTAGGGTTTCAAAGAAGGGGTTTAAACTAGGGTTAGGGTTTCAAAGTAGGGGTTTAAACTAGGATTAGGGTTTCAAAGTAGGGGTTTAAATTAGGGTTAGGGTTTCAAATTAGGGGTTTAAACTCGGGTTAGGGTTTCAAAATAGGGGTTTAAACTCGGGTTAGGGTTTCAAAGTAAGGGTTTAAACTAGGGTTAGGGTTTCAAAGTAGGGGTTTAAACTAGGGTTAGGGTTTCAAAGTAGGGGTTTAAACTAGGGTAAGGTTTTCAAACTAGGGTTAGGGTTTCAAAGTAGGGTTTTAAACTAGGGTTAGGGTTTCAAAGTAGGGGTTTAAACTAGGGTTAGGGTTTCAAAGTAGGGGTTTAAACTAGGGTTAGGGTTTCAAGGTAGGGTTTTAAACTAGGGTTAGGGTTTCAAAGTAGGGGTTTAAACTAGGGTTAGGGATTCAAAGTAGGGGTTTAAACTAGGGTTAGGGTTTCAAAGTAGGGGTTTAAAGTAGGGTTAGGGTTTCAAAGTAGGGGTTTAAACTAGGGTTAGTGTTTTAAAGTAGGGGTTTAAACTAGGGTTAGGGTTTCAAAGTAGGGTTTTAACCTAGGGTTAGGGTTCTTAAGTAGGGGTTTAAACTCGGGTTAGGGTTTCAAAATAGGGTTTTAAACTATGGTTTGGGTTTCAAAGTAGGGGTTTAAACTAGGGTTAGGGTTTCAAAGTAGGGTTTTAAACTAGGGTTAGGGTTTTAAAGTAGGGGTTTAAATTAGGGTTAGGGTTTCAAAGTAGGGTTTTAACCTAGGGTTAGGGTTCTTAAATAGGGGTTTAAACTCGGGTTAGGGTTTCAAATTAGGGTTTTAAACTAGGGTTAAGGTTTCAAAGAAGGGGCTTAAACTAGGGTTAGGGTTTCAAAGTAGGGGTTTAAACTAGGGTTAGGGTTTCAAACTAGAGTTAAGGTTTCAAAGTAGGGTTTTAAACTAGGGTTAGGGTTTCAAAATAGGTTTTTAAACTAGGGTTAGGGTTTCAAAGTAGGGGTTTAAACTAGGGTTAGGGTTTCAAAGTAGGGTTTTAAACTAGGGTTAGGGTTTCAAAGTAGTGGTTTAAACTAGGGTTAGAGTTTCAAAGTAGGGGTTTAAACTAGGGTTAGGGTTTCAAAGTAGGGTTTAAATAAGGGTTAGGGTTTCAAAGTAGGGTTTTACACTAGGGTTAAGGTTTCAAAGTAGGGGTTTGAACTAGGGTTATGGGTTTCAAAGTAGGGTTTTAAACTAGGGTTAGGGTTTCAAAGTAGGGGTTTAAACTAGGGTTAGGGATTCAAAGTAGGGGTTTAAACTAGGGTTAGGGTTTCAAAGTAGGGGTTTAAAGTAGGGTTAGGGTTTCAAAGTAGGGGTTTAAACTAGGGTTAGTGTTTCAAAGTAGGTGTTTAAACTAGGGTTAGGGTTTCAAAGTAGGGTTTTAACCTAGGGTTAGGGTTCTTAAGTAGGGGTTTAAACTCGGGTTAGGGTTTCAAAATAGGGTTTCAAACTATGGTTTGGGTTTCAAAGTAGGGGTTTAAACTAGGGTTAGGGTTTCAAAGTAGGGTTTTAAACTAGGGTTAGGGTTTTAAAGTAGGGGTTTAAATTAGGGTTAGGGTTTCAAAGTAGGGTTTTAACCTAGGGTTAGGGTTCTTAAATAGGGGTTTAAACTCGGGTTAGGGTTTCAAATTAGGGTTTTAAACTAGGGTTAGGGTTTCAAAATAGGGTTTTAAACTAGGGTTAGGGTTTCAAAGTAGGGGTTTAAACTAGGGTTAGGGTTTCAAAGTAGGGTTTTAAACTAGGGTTAGGGTTTCAAAGTAGTGGTTTAAACTAGGGTTAGAGTTTCAAAGTAGGGGTTTAAACTAGGGTTAGGGTTTCAAAGTAGGGTTTAAATAAGGGTTAGGGTTTCAAAGTAGGGTTTTACACTAGGGTTAAGGTTTCAAAGTAGGGGTTTGAACTAGGGTTATGGGTTTCAAAGTAGGGTTTTAAACTAGGGTTAGGGTTTCAAAGTAGGGGTTTAAACTAAGGTTAAGGTTTCAAATAGGATTTTAAACTAAGGTTAGGGTTTCAAAGTAGGGGTTTAAACTAGGGTTAGGGTTTCAAAGTAGGGGTTTAAATTAGGGTTAGGGTTTCAAACTAGGGTTAGGGTTTCAAAGTAGGGGTTTAAACTAGGGTTAGGGTTTCAAAGTAGGGGTTTAAACTAGGGTTAGGGTTTCAAAGTAGGGGTTTAAATTAGGGTTTGGGTTTCAAAGTAGGGGTTTAAACTAGGATTAGGGTTTCAAAGTAGGGGTTTAAACTAGGGTTAGGGATTCAAAGTAGGGGTTTAAACTAGGGTTAGGGTTTCAAAGTAGGGGTTTAAAGTAGGGTTAGGGTTTCAAAGTAGGGGTTTAAAGTAAGGTTAGGGTTTCAAAGTAGGGTTTTAAACTATGGTTAGGGTTTCAAAGTAGGGGTTTCAACTAGGGTTAGGGTTTAAAAGTAGGGGTTTAAACTAGGGTTAGGGATTCAAAGTAGGGGTTTAAACTAGGGTTAGGGTTTCAAAGTAAGGGTTTAAACTAGGGTTAGGGTTTCAAAGTAGGGGTTTAAACTAGGGTTAGGGTTTCAAAGTAGGGGTTTAAACTAGGGTTAGGGTTCTAAAGTAGGGGTTTAAACTAGGGTTAGGGTTTCAAAGTAGGGGTTTAAACTAGGGTAAGGGTTCCAAAGTAGGGTTTTAAACTAGGGTTAGGGTTTCAAAGTAGTGTTTTAAACTAGGGTTAAGATTTCAACGTAGGGGTTTAAACTAGGGTTAGGGTTTAAAAGTAGGGTTTTAAACTAGGGTTAGGGTTTCAAAGTAGGGGTTTAAACTAGGGTTAGGGTTTCAAAGTAGGGGTTTAAAGTAGGGTTAGGGTTTCAAAGTAGGGTTTTAAACTAGGGTTAGGGTTTCAAAGTAGGGGTTTAAACTAGGGTTAGTGTTTCAAAGTAGGTGTTTAAACTAGGGTTAGGGTTTCAAACTAGGGTTAGGGTTTCAAAGTAGGGTTTTAAACTAGGAATAGGGTTACAAAATAGGGGTTTAAACTAGGGTTAGGTTTTCAAAGTAGGGGTTTAAACTAGGGTTAAGGTTTCAAAGTAGGGGTTTAAACTAGGGTTAGGTTTTCAAACAAGGGTTAGGGTTTCAAAGTAGGGTTTTAAAATAGGGTTAGGTTTTCAAAGTAGGGGTTTAAACTAGGGTTAGGGATTCAAAGTAGGGGTTTAAACTAGGGTAAGGGTTTCAAAGTAGGGGTTTAACTTAGGGTTAGGGTTTCAAAGTAGGGGTTTAAACTAGGGTTAGGGTTTCAAAGTAGGGATCTAAACTAGGGTTAGGGATTCAAAGTAGGGGTTTAAATTAGGGTTAGGGTTTCAAACTAGGGTTAGGGTTTCAAAGAAGGGGTTTAAACTAGGGTTAAGGTTTCAAAGTAGGGGTTTAAACTAGGGTTAGGGTTTCAAAGTAGGGGTTTAAATTAGGGTTTGGGTTTCAAAGTAGGGGTTTAAACTAGGATTAGGGTTTCAAAGTAGGGGTTTAAACTAGGGTTAGGGATTCAAAGTAGGGGTTTAAACTAGGGTTAGGGTTTCAAAGTAGGGGTTTAAAGTAGGGTTAGGGTTTCAAAGTAGGGGTTTAAAGTAAGGTTAGGGTTTCAAAGTAGGGTTTTAAACTATGGTTAGGGTTTCAAAGTAGGGGTTTCAACTAGGGTTAGGGTTTAAAAGTAGGGGTTTAAACTAGGGTTAGGGATTCAAAGTAGGGGTTTAAACTAGGGTTAGGGTTTCAAAGTAAGGGTTTAAACTAGGGTTAGGGTTTCAAAGTAGGGGTTTAAACTAGGGTTAGGGTTTCAAAGTAGGGGTTTAAACTAGGGTTAGGGTTCTAAAGTAGGGGTTTAAACTAGGGTTAGGGTTTCAAAGTAGGGGTTTAAACTAGGGTAAGGGTTCCAAAGTAGGGTTTTAAACTAGGGTTAGGGTTTCAAAGTAGTGTTTTAAACTAGGGTTAAGATTTCAACGTAGGGGTTTAAACTAGGGTTAGGGTTTAAAAGTAGGGTTTTAAACTAGGGTTAGGGTTTCAAAGTAGGGGTTTAAACTAGGGTTAGGGTTTCAAAGTAGGGGTTTAAAGTAGGGTTAGGGTTTCAAAGTAGGGTTTTAAACTAGGGTTAGGGTTTCAAAGTAGGGGTTTAAACTAGGGTTAGTGTTTCAAAGTAGGTGTTTAAACTAGGGTTAGGGTTTCAAACTAGGGTTAGGGTTTCAAAGTAGGGTTTTAAACTAGGAATAGGGTTACAAAATAGGGGTTTAAACTAGGGTTAGGTTTTCAAAGTAGGGGTTTAAACTAGGGTTAAGGTTTCAAAGTAGGGGTTTAAACTAGGGTTAGGTTTTCAAACAAGGGTTAGGGTTTCAAAGTAGGGTTTTAAAATAGGGTTAGGTTTTCAAAGTAGGGGTTTAAACTAGGGTTAGGGATTCAAAGTAGGGGTTTAAACTAGGGTAAGGGTTTCAAAGTAGGGGTTTAACTTAGGGTTAGGGTTTCAAAGTAGGGGTTTAAACTAGGGTTAGGGTTTCAAAGTAGGGATCTAAATTAGGGTTAGGGATTCAAAGTAGGGGTTTAAATTAGGGTTAGGGTTTCAAACTAGGGTTAGGGTTTCAAAGAAGGGGTTTAAACTAGGGTTAGGGTTTCAAAGTAGGGGTTTAAACTAGGATTAGGGTTTCAAAGTAGGGGTTTAAATTAGGGTTAGGGTTTCAAAATAGGGGTTTAAACTCGGGTTAGGGTTTCAAAATAGGGGTTTAAACTCGGGTTAGGGTTTCAAAGAAAGGGTTTAAACTAGGGTTAGGGTTTCAAAGTAGGGGTTTAAACTAGGGTTAGGGTTTCAAAGTAGGGGTTTAAACTAGGGTAAGGTTTTCAAAGTAGGGTTAGGGTTTCAAAGTAGGGTTTTAAACTAGGGTTAGGGTTTCAAAGTAGGGGTTTAAACTAGGGTTAGGGTTTCAAAGTAGGGGTTTAAACTAGGGTTAGGTTTTCAAACTAGGGTTAGGGTTTCAAGGTAGGGTTTTAAACTAGGGTTAGGGTTTCAAAGTAGGGGTTTAAACTAGGGTTAGGGATTCAAAGTAGGGGTTTAAACTAGGGTTAGGGTTTCAAAGTAGGGGTTTAAAGTAGGGTTAGGGTTTCAAAGTAGGGGTTTAAACTAGGGTTAGTGTTTCAAAGTAGGTGTTTAAACTAGGGTTAGGGTTTCAAAGTAGGGTTTTAACCTAGGGTTAGGGTTCTTAAGTAGGGGTTTAAACTCGGGTTAGGGTTTCAAAATAGGGTTTTAAACTATGGTTTGGGTTTCAAAGTAGGGGTTTAAACTAGGGTTAGGGTTTCAAAGTAGGGTTTTAAACTAGGGTTAGGGTTTTAAAGTAGGGGTTTAAATTAGGGTTAGGGTTTCAAAGTAGGGTTTTAACCTAGGGTTAGGGTTCTTAAATGGGGGTTTAAACTCGGGTTAGGGTTTCAAATTAGGGTTTTAAACTAGGGTTAAGGTTTCAAAGAAGGGGCTTAAACTAGGGTTAGGGTTTCAAAGTAGGTGTTTAAACTAGGGTTAGGGTTTCAAACTAGAGTTAAGGTTTCAAAGTAGGGTTTTAAACTAGGGTTAGGGTTTCAAAATAGGGTTTTAAACTAGGGTTAGGGTTTCAAAGTAGGGGTTTAAACTAGGGTTAGGGTTTCAAAGTAGGGTTTTAAACTAGGGTTAGGGTTTCAAAGTAGTGGTTTAAACTAGGGTTAGAGTTTCAAAGTAGGGGTTTAAACTAGGGTTAGGGTTTCAAAGTAGGGTTTAAATAAGGGTTAGGGTTTCAAAGTAGGGTTTTACACTAGGGTTAAGGTTTCAAAGTAGGGGTTTGAACTAGGGTTATGGGTTTCAAAGTAGGGTTTTAAACTAGGGTTAGGGTTTCAAAGTAGGGGTTTAAACTAAGGTTAAGGTTTCAAATAGGATTTTAAACTAAGGTTAGGGTTTCAAAGTAGGGGTTTAAACTAGGGTTAGGGTTTCAAAGTAGGGGTTTAAATTAGGGTTAGGGTTTCAAACTAGGGTTAGGGTTTCAAAGTAGGGGTTTAAACTAGGGTTAGGGTTTCAAAGTAGGGGTTTAAACTAGGGTTAGGGTTTCAAAGTAGGGGTTTAAATTAGGGTTTGGTTTTCAAAGTAGGGGTTTAAACTAGGATTAGGGTTTCAAAGTAGGGGTTTAAACTAGGGTTAGGGATTCAAAGTAGGGGTTTAAACTAGGGTTAGGGTTTCAAAGTAGGGGTTTAAAGTAGGGTTAGGGTTTCAAAGTAGGGGTTTAAAGTAAGGTTAGGGTTTCAAAGTAGGGTTTTAAACTATGGTTAGTTTTTCAAAGTAGGGGTTTCAACTAGGGTTAGGGTTTAAAAGTAGGGGTTTAAACTAGGGTTAGGGATTCAAAGTAGGGGTTTAAACTAGGGTTAGGGTTTCAAAGTAAGGGTTTAAACTAGGGTTAGGGTTTCAAAGTAGGGGTTTAAACTAGGGTTAGGGTTTCAAAGTAGGGGTTTAAACTAGGGTTAGGGTTCTAAAGTAGGGGTTTAAACTAGGGTTAGGGTTTCAAAGTAGGGGTTTAAACTAGGGTAAGGGTTCCAAAGTAGGGTTTTAAACTAGGGTTAGGGTTTCAAAGTAGTGTTTTAAACTAGGGTTAAGATTTCAACGTAGGGGTTTAAACTAGGGTTAGGGTTTAAAAGTAGGGTTTTAAACTAGGGTTAGGGTTTCAAAGTAGGGGTTTAAACTAGGGTTAGGGTTTCAAAGTAGGGGTTTAAAGTAGGGTTAGGGTTTCAAAGTAGGGTTTTAAACTAGGGTTAAGGTTTCAAAGTAGGGGTTTAAACTAGGGTTAGGGTTTCAAAGTATGGGTTTAAAGTAGGGTTAGGGTTTCAAAGTAGGGGTTTAAACTAGGGTTAATGTTTCAAAGTAGGTGTTTAAACTAGGGTTAGGGTTTCAAACTAGGTGTTTAAACTAGGGTTAGGGTTTCAAACTAGGGTTAGGGTTTTTAAAGTAGGTTTTTAAACTATGGTTAGGGTTTCAAAGTAGGGGTTTAAACTAGGGTTAGGGTTTCAAAGTAGGGTTTTAAACTATGGTTAAGGTTTCAAAGCAGGGGCTTAAACTAGGGTTAGGGTTTCAAAGTAGGGTTAGGGTTTCAAGGTAGGGTTTTAAACTAGGGTTAGGGTTTCAAAGTAGGGATTTAAACTAGGGTTAGGGTTTCAAAGTAGAGGTTTAAACTAGGGTTAGGGTTTCAAAGTAGGGGTTTAAACTAGGGTTAGGTTTTCAAACTAGGGTTAGGGTTTCAAGGTAGGGTTTTAAACTAGGGTTAGGGTTTCAAAGTAGGGGTTTAAACTAGGGTTAGGGATTCAAAGTAGGGGTTTAAACTAGGTTAGGGTTTCAAAGTAGGGGTTTAAAGTAGGGTTAGGGTTTCAAAGTAGGGGTTTAAACTAGGGTTGGTGTTTCAAAGTAGGTGTTTAAACTAGGGTTAGGGTTTCAAACTAGGGTTAGGGTTTCAAAGTAGGGTTTTAAACTATGGTTAGGGTTTCAAAGTAGGGGTTTAAACTAGGGTTAGGGTTTCAAAGTAGGGTTTTAAACTAGGATTAGGGTTTTAAAGTAGGGGTTTAAACTAGGGTTAGGGTTTCAAAGTAGGGTTTTAACCTAAGGTTAGGGTTCTTAAGTAGGGGTTTAAACTCGAGTTAGGGTTTCAAAGTAGGGTTTTAAACTATGGTTAAGGTTTCAAAGTAGGGGCTTAAACTAGGGTTAGGGTTTCAAAGTAGGGTTTTAAACTAGGATTAGGGTTTTAAAGTAGGGGTTTAAACTAGGGTTAGGGTTTCAAAGTAGGGTTTTAACCTAGGGTAAAACTCGAGTTAGGGTTTCAAAGTAGGGTTTTAAACTATGGTTAAGGTTTCAAAGTAGGGGCTTAAACTAGGGTTAGGGTTTCAAAGTAGGGTTTTAAACTAGGATTAGGGTTCTTAAGTAGGGGTTTAAACTCGAGTTAGGGTTTCAAAGTAGGGTTTTAAACTATGGTTAAGGTTTCAAAGTAGGGGCTTAAACTAGGGTTAGGGTTTCAAAGTAGGGGTTTAAACTAGGGTTAGGGTTTCAAAGTAGGGGTTTAAACTAGGGTTGGGTTTTTCAAACTAGGGTTAGGGTTACAAAGTAGGGTTTTAAACTAGGGTTAGGGTTTCAAAGTAGGGGTTTAAACTAGGGTTAGGGTTTTCAAATTAGGGGTTTAAACTAGGGTTAGGGTTTCAAAGTAGGGGTTTAAAGTAGGGTTAGGGTTTCAAAGTAGGGGTTTAAACTAGGGTTAGTGTTTCAAAGTAGGTGTTTAAACTAGGGTTAGGGTTTCAAACTAGGGTTAGGGTTTCAAAATAGGGTTTTAAACTATGGTTAGGGTTTCAAAGTTGGGGTTTAAACTAGGGTTAGGGTTTCAAAGTAGGGTTTTAAACTAGGATTAGGGTTTTAAAGTAGGGGTTTAAACTAGGGTTAGGGTTTCAAAGTAGGGTTTTAACCTAGGGTTAGGGTTCTTAAGTAGGGGTTTAAACTCGAGTTAGGGTTTCAAAGTAGGGTTTTAAACTATGGTTAAGGTTTCAAAGTAGGGGCTTAAACTAGGGTTAGGGTTTCAAAGTAGGGGTTTAAACTAGGGTTAGGGTTTCAAACTAGGGTTAGGGTTTCAAACTAGAGTTAAGGTTTCAAAGTAGGGTTTTAAACTAGGGTTAGGGATTCAAAGTAGGGTTTTAAACTAGGGTTAGGGTTTCAAAGTAGGGGTTTAAACTAGGGTTAGGGTTTCAAAGTAGGATTTTAAACTAAGGTTAGGGTTTCAAAGTAGGGGTTTAACCTAGGGTTAGGGTTCTAAAGTAGGGGTTTAAATTAGGGTTAGGGTTTCAAACTAGGGTTAGGGTTTCAAAGTAGGGGTTTAAACTAGGGTTAGGGTTTCAAAGTAGGTTTTTAAACTAGCGTTAGGGTTTCAAAGTAGGGGTTTAAACTAGGGTTAGGGTTTCAAAGTAGGGATTTAAATTAGGGTTTGGGTTTCAAAGTAGGGGTTTAAACTAGGATTTGGGTTTCAAAGTAGGGGTTTAAACTAGGGTTAGGGATTCAAAGTAGGGGTTTAAACTAGGGTTAGGGTTTCAAAGTAGCGGTTTAAAGCAGGGTTAGGGTTTCAAAGTAGGGGTTTAAACTAGGGTTAGGGTTTCAAAGTAGGGATCTAAACTAGGGTTAGGGATTCAAAGTAGGGGTTTAAACTAGGGTTAGGGTTTCCAAGTAGTGGTTTAAACTAGGGTTAGGTTTTCAAAATAGGGGTTTAAACTCGGGTTAGGGCTTCAAAGTAAGGGTTTAAACTAGGGTTAGGGTTTCAAAGTAGGGGTTTAAACTAGGGTTAGGGTTTCAAAGTAGGGGTTTAAACTAGGGTAAGGTTTTCAAACTAGGGTTAGGGTTTCAAAGTAGGGTTTTAAACTAGGGTTAGGGTTTCAAAGTAGGGGTTTAAACTAGGGTTAGGGTTTCAAAGTAGGGGTTTAAACTAGGGTTAGGTTTTCAAACTAGGGTTAGGGTTTCAAGGTAGGGTTTTAAACTAGGGTTAGGGTTTCAAAGTAGGGGTTTAAACTAGGGTTAGGGATTCAAAGTAGGGGTTTAAACTAGGGTTAGGGTTTCAAAGTAGGGGTTTAAAGTAGGGTTAGGGTTTCAAAGTAGGGGTTTAAACTAGGGTTAGTGTTTCAAAGTAGGTCTTTAAACTAGGGTTAAGGTTTCAAAGTAGGGTTTTAACCTAGGGTTAGGTTCTTAAGTAGGGGTTTAAACTCGGGTTAGGGTTTCAAAATAGGGTTTTAAACTATGGTTTGGGTTTCAAAGTAGGGGTTTAAACTAGGGTTAGGGTTTCAAAGTAGGGTTTTAAACTAGGGTTAGGGTTTTAAAGTAGGGGTTTAAATTAGGGTTAGGGTTTCAAAGTAGGGTTTTAACCTAGGGTTAGGGTTCTTAAATAGGGGTTTAAACTCGGGTTAGGGTTTCAAATTAGGGTTTTAAACTAGGGTTAAGGTTTCAAAGAAGGGGCTTAAACTAGGGTTAGGGTTTCAAAGTAGGGGTTTAAACTAGGGTTAGGGTTTCAAACTAGAGTTAAGGTTTCAAAGTAGGGTTTTAAACTAGGGTTAGGGTTTCAAAATAGGGTTTTAAACTAGGGTTAGGGTTTCAAAGTAGGGGTTTAAACTAGGGTTAGGGTTTCAAAGTAGGGTTTTAAACTAGGGTTAGGGTTTCAAAGTAGTGGTTTAAACTAGGGTTAGAGTTTCAAAGTAGGGGTTTAAACTAGGGTTAGGGTTTCAAAGTAGGGTTTAAATAAGGGTTAGGGTTTCAAAGTAGGGTTTTACACTAGGGTTAAGGTTTCAAAGTAGGGGTTTAAACTAGGGTTAGGGTTTCAAAGTAGGGGTTTAAAGTAGGGTTAGGGTTTCAAAGTAGGGGTTTAAAGTAGGGTTAAGGTTTCAAAGTAGGGGTTTAAAGTAAGGTTAGGGTTTCAAAGTAGGGTTTTAAACTATGGTTAGGGTTTCAAAGTAGGGGTTTCAACTAGGGTTAGGGTTTAAAAGTAGGGGTTTAAACTAGGGTTAGGGATTCAAAGTAGGGGTTTAAACTAGGGTTAGGGTTTCAAAGTAAGGGTTTAAACTAGGGTTAGGGATTCAAAGTAGGGGTTTAAACTAGGGTTAGGGTTTCAAAGTAGGGGTTTAAACTAGGATTAGGGTTCTAAAGTAGGGGTTTAAACTAGGGTTAGGGTTTCAAAGTAGGGGTTTAAACTAGGGTAAGGGTTCCAAAGTAGGGTTTTAAACTACTGTTAGGGTTTCAAAGTAGTGGTTTAAACTAGGGTTAAGGTTTCAAAGTAGGGGTTTAAACTAGGGTTAGGGTTTAAAAGTAGGGTTTTAAACTAGGGTTAGGGTTTCAAAGTAGGGGTTTAAACTAGGGTTAGGGTTTCAAAGTAGGGGTTTAAAGTAGGGTTAGGGTTTCAAAGTAGGGTTTTAAACTAGGGTTAGGGTTTCAAAGTAGGGGTTTAAACTAGGGTTAGGGTTTCAAAGTATGGGTTTAAAGTAGGGTTAGGGTTTCAAAGTAGGGGTTTAAACTAGGGTTAATGTTTCAAAGTAGGTGTTTAAACTAGGGTTAGGGTTTCAAACTAGGTGTTTAAACTAGGGTTAGGGTTTCAAACTAGGGTTAGGGTTTCAAAGTAGGTTTTTAAACTATGGTTAGGGTTTCAAAGTAGGGGTTTAAACTAGGGTTAGGGTTTCAAAGTAGGGGTTTAAACTAGGGTAAGGGTTCCAAAGTAGGGTTTTAAACTAGGGTTAGGGTTTCAAAGTAGTGGTTTAAACTAGGGTTAAGATTTCAACGTAGGGGTTTAAACTAGGGTTAGGGTTTAAAAGTAGGGTTTTAAACTAGGGTTAGGGTTTCAAAGTAGGGGTTTAAACTAGGGTTAGGGTTTCAAAGTAGGGGTTTAAAGTAGGGTTAGGGTTTCAAAGTAGGGGTTTAAAGTAGGGTTAGGGTTTCAAAGTAGGGGTTTAAACTAGGGTTAGGGTTTCAAAGTATGGGTTTAAAGTAGGGTTAGGGTTTCAAAGTAGGGGTTTAAACTAGGGTTAATGTTTCAAAGTAGGTGTTTAAACTAGGGTTAGGGTTTCAAACTAGGTGTTTAAACTAGGGTTAGGGTTTCAAACTAGGGTTAGGGTTTCAAAGTAGGTTTTTAAACTATGGTTAGGGTTTCAAAGTAAGGGTTTAAACTAGGGTTAGGGTTTCAAAGTAGGGTTTTAAACTATGGTTAGGGTTTCAAAGTAGGGGTTTAAACTAGGGTTAGGGTTTCAAACTAGGGTTAGGGTTTCAAAGTAGGGTTTTAAACTATGGTTAGGTTTTCAAAGTAGGGGTTTAAACTAGGGTTAGGGTTTCAAAGTAGGGGTTTAAACTAGGGTTAGGGTTTCAAAGTAGGGTTTTAAACTATGGTTAAGGTTTCAAAGTAGGGGCTTAAACTAGGGTTAGGGTTTCAAAGTAGGGTTAGGGTTTCAAAGTAGGGTTTTAAACTAGGGTTAGGGTTTCAAAGTAGGGATTTAAACTAGGGTTAGGGTTTCAAAGTAGGGGTTTAAACTAGGGTTAGGGTTTCAAAGTAGGGGTTTAAACTAGGGTTAGGTTTTCAAACTAGGGTTAGGGTTTCAAGGTAGGGTTTTAAACTAGGGTTAGGGTTTCAAAGTAGGGGTTTAAACTAGGGTTAGGGATTCAAAGTAGGGGTTTAAACTAGGATAGGGTTTCAAAGTAGGGGTTTAAAGTAGGGTTAGGGTTTCAAAGTAGGGGTTTAAACTAGGGTTAGTGTTTCAAAGTAGGTGTTTAAACTAGGGTTAGGGTTTCAAACTAGGGTTAGGGTTTCAAAGTAGGGTTTTAAACTATGGTTAGGGTTTCAAAGTAGGGGTTTAAACTAGGGTTAGGGTTTCAAAGTAGGGTTTTAAACTAGGATTAGGGTTTTAAAGTAGGGGTTTAAACTAGGGTTAGGGTTTCAAAGTAGGGTTTTAACCTAGGGTAAAACTCGAGTTAGGGTTTCAAAGTAGGGTTTTAAACTATGGTTAGTGTTTCAAAGTAGGGGCTTAAACTAGGGTTAGGGTTTCAAAGTAGGGTTTTAAACTAGGATTAGGGTTCTTAAGTAGGGGTTAAAACTCGAGTTAGGGTTTCAAAGTAGGGTTTTAAACTATGGTTAAGGTTTCAAAGTAGGGGCTTAAACTAGGGTTAGGGTTTCAAAGTAGGGGTTTAAACTAGGGTTAGGGTTTCAAAGTAGGGGTTTAAACTAGGGTTAGGGTTTCAAAGTAGGGGTTTAAACTAGGGTTGGGTTTTCAAACTAGGGTTAGGGTTTCAAAGTAGGGTTTTAAAAGAGGGTTAGGGTTTCAAAGTAGGGGTTTAAACTAGGGTTAGGGTTTTCAAATTAGGGGTTTAAACTAGGGTTAGGGTTTCAAAGTAGGGGTTTAAAGTAGGGTTAGGGTTTCAAAGTAGGGGTTTAAACTAGGAATAGTGTTTTAAAGTAGGGGTTTAAACTAGGGTTAGGGTTTCAAAGTAGGGTTTTAACCTAGGGTTAGGGTTCTTAAGTAGGGGTTTAAACTCGAGTTAGGGTTTCAAAGTAGGGTTTTAAACTATGGTTAAGGTTTCAAAGTAGGGGCTTAAACTAGGGTTAGGGTTTCAAAGTAGGGGTTTAAACTAGGGTTAGGGTTTCAAAATAGGGTTTTAAACTATGGTTAGGGTTTCAAAGTTGGGGTTTAAACTAGGGTTAGGGTTTCAAAGTAGGGTTTTAAACTAGGATTAGGGTTTTAAAGTAGGGGTTTAAACTAGGGTTAGGGTTTCAAAGTAGGGTTTTAACCTAGGGTTAGGGTTCTTAAGTAGGGGTTTAAACTCGAGTTAGGGTTTCAAAGTAGGGTTTTAAACTATGGTTAAGGTTTCAAAGTAGGGGCTTAAACTAGGGTTAGGGTTTCAAAGTAGGGGTTTAAACTAGGGTTAGGGTTTCAAACTAGGGTTAGGGTTTCAAACTAGAGTTAAGGTTTCAAAGTAGGGTTTTAAACTAGGGTTAGGGTTTCAAAGTAGGGTTTTAAACTAGGGTTAGCGTTTCAAAGAAGGGGTTTAAACCTGGGGTTAGGGTTTCAAAGTAGGGTTTTAAACTAGGGTTAGGGTTTCAAAGTAGTGGTTTAAACTAGGTTTAGGGTTTCAAAGTAGGGGTTTAAACTAGGGTTAGGGTTTCAAAGTAGGGGTTTAAACTAGGGTTAGGGTTTCAAAGTAGGGTTTTAAACTGGGGTTAGGGTTTCAAAGTAGGGTTTTACACTAGGGTTAGGGTTTCAAAGTAGGGGTTTAAACTAGGGTTAGTGTTTCAAAGTAGGGGTTTAAACTAAGGTTAAGGTTTCAAAGTAGGATTTTAAACTAAGGTTAGGGTTTCAAAGTAGGGGTTTAACCTAGGGTTAGGGTTCTAAAGTAGGGGTTTAAATTAGGGTTAGGGTTTCAAACTAGGGTTAGGGTTTCAAAGTAGGGGTTTAAACTAGGGTTAGGGTTTCAAAGTAGGGGTTTAAACTAGGGTTAGGGTTTCAAAGTAGGGTTTTAAACTATGGTTAAGGTTTCAAAGTAGGGGCTTAAACTAGGGTTAGGGTTTCAAAGTAGGGTTAGGGTTTCAAAGTAGGGTTTTAAACTAGGGTTAGGGTTTCAAAGTAGGGATTTAAACTAGGGTTAGGGTTTCAAAGTAGGGGTTTAAACTAGGGTTAGGGTTTCAAAGTAGGGGTTTAAACTAGGGTTAGGTTTTCAAACTAGGGTTAGGGTTTCAAGGTAGGGTTTTAAACTAGGGTTAGGGTTTCAAAGTAGGGGTTTAAACTAGGGTTAGGGATTCAAAGTAGGGGTTTAAACTAGGATAGGGTTTCAAAGTAGGGGTTTAAAGTAGGGTTAGGGTTTCAAAGTAGGGGTTTAAACTAGGGTTAGTGTTTCAAAGTAGGTGTTTAAACTAGGGTTAGGGTTTCAAACTAGGGTTAGGGTTTCAAAGTAGGGTTTTAAACTATGGTTAGGGTTTCAAAGTAGGGGTTTAAACTAGGGTTAGGGTTTCAAAGTAGGGTTTTAAACTAGGATTAGGGTTTTAAAGTAGGGGTTTAAACTAGGGTTAGGGTTTCAAAGTAGGGTTTTAACCTAGGGTAAAACTCGAGTTAGGGTTTCAAAGTAGGGTTTTAAACTATGGTTAGTGTTTCAAAGTAGGGGCTTAAACTAGGGTTAGGGTTTCAAAGTAGGGTTTTAAACTAGGATTAGGGTTCTTAAGTAGGGGTTAAAACTCGAGTTAGGGTTTCAAAGTAGGGTTTTAAACTATGGTTAAGGTTTCAAAGTAGGGGCTTAAACTAGGGTTAGGGTTTCAAAGTAGGGGTTTAAACTAGGGTTAGGGTTTCAAAGTAGGGGTTTAAACTAGGGTTAGGGTTTCAAAGTAGGGGTTTAAACTAGGGTTGGGTTTTCAAACTAGGGTTAGGGTTTCAAAGTAGGGTTTTAAAAGAGGGTTAGGGTTTCAAAGTAGGGGTTTAAACTAGGGTTAGGGTTTTCAAATTAGGGGTTTAAACTAGGGTTAGGGTTTCAAAGTAGGGGTTTAAAGTAGGGTTAGGGTTTCAAAGTAGGGGTTTAAACTAGGAATAGTGTTTTAAAGTAGGGGTTTAAACTAGGGTTAGGGTTTCAAAGTAGGGTTTTAACCTAGGGTTAGGGTTCTTAAGTAGGGGTTTAAACTCGAGTTAGGGTTTCAAAGTAGGGTTTTAAACTATGGTTAAGGTTTCAAAGTAGGGGCTTAAACTAGGGTTAGGGTTTCAAAGTAGGGGTTTAAACTAGGGTTAGGGTTTCAAAATAGGGTTTTAAACTATGGTTAGGGTTTCAAAGTTGGGGTTTAAACTAGGGTTAGGGTTTCAAAGTAGGGTTTTAAACTAGGATTAGGGTTTTAAAGTAGGGGTTTAAACTAGGGTTAGGGTTTCAAAGTAGGGTTTTAACCTAGGGTTAGGGTTCTTAAGTAGGGGTTTAAACTCGAGTTAGGGTTTCAAAGTAGGGTTTTAAACTATGGTTAAGGTTTCAAAGTAGGGGCTTAAACTAGGGTTAGGGTTTCAAAGTAGGGGTTTAAACTAGGGTTAGGGTTTCAAACTAGGGTTAGGGTTTCAAACTAGAGTTAAGGTTTCAAAGTAGGGTTTTAAACTAGGGTTAGGGTTTCAAAGTAGGGTTTTAAACTAGGGTTAGCGTTTCAAAGAAGGGGTTTAAACCTGGGGTTAGGGTTTCAAAGTAGGGTTTTAAACTAGGGTTAGGGTTTCAAAGTAGTGGTTTAAACTAGGTTTAGGGTTTCAAAGTAGGGGTTTAAACTAGGGTTAGGGTTTCAAAGTAGGGGTTTAAACTAGGGTTAGGGTTTCAAAGTAGGGTTTTAAACTGGGGTTAGGGTTTCAAAGTAGGGTTTTACACTAGGGTTAGGGTTTCAAAGTAGGGGTTTAAACTAGGGTTAGTGTTTCAAAGTAGGGGTTTAAACTAAGGTTAAGGTTTCAAAGTAGGATTTTAAACTAAGGTTAGGGTTTCAAAGTAGGGGTTTAACCTAGGGTTAGGGTTCTAAAGTAGGGGTTTAAATTAGGGTTAGGGTTTCAAACTAGGGTTAGGGTTTCAAAGTAGGGGTTTAAACTAGGGTTAGGGTTTCAAAGTAGGTTTTTAAACTAGCGTTAGGGTTTCAAAGTAGGGGTTTAAACTAGGGTTAGGGTTTCAAAGTAGGGATTTAAACTAGGGTTAGGGATTCAAAGTAGGGGTTTAAACTAGGGTTAGGGTTTCAAAGTAGCGGTTTAAAGTAGGGTTAGGGTTTCAAAGTAGGGGTTTAAACTAGGGTTAGGGTTTCAAAGTAGGGATCTAAACTAGGGTTAGGGATTCAAAGTAGGGGTTTAAACTAGGGTTAGGGTTTCCAAGTAGTGGTTTAAACTAGGGTTAAGGTTTCAACGTAGGGGTTTCAACTAGGGTTAGGGTTTAAAAGTAGGGGTTTAAACTAGGGTTAGGGATTCAAAGTAGGGGTTTAAACTAGGGTTAGGGTTTCAAAGTAGGGGTTTAAAGTAGGGTAAGTGTTTCAAAGTAGGGGTTTAAACTAGGGTTAGGGTTTCAAAGTAGGGATCTAAACTAGGGTTAGGGATTCAAAGTAGGGGTTAAAACTAGGGTTAGGGTTTAAAAGTAGGGGTTTAAACTAGGTTTAAGGTTGCCAAGTAATGGTTTAAACTAGGGTTAGGGTTTAAAAGTAGGGGTTTAAACTAGGGTTAGGGTTTCAAAGTAGGGTTTTAAACTAGCGTTAGGGTTTCAAAGTAGGGGTTTAAACTAGGGTTAGGGATTCAAAATAGGGGTTTAAACTAGGGTTAGGGTTTCAAAGCAGGGGTTTAACGTAGGGTTAGGGTTTCAAAGTAGGGGTTTAAACTAGGGTTAGGGTTTCAAAGTTGGGATCTAAACTAGGGTTAGGGATTCAAAGTAGGGGTTTAAACTAGGATTAGGGTTTCAAAGTAGGGGTTTAAACTAGGGTTAGGGTTGCAAAGTAATGGTTTAAACTAGGGTTAGGGTTTCAAAGTAGGGGTTTAAACTAGGGTTAGGGTTTCAAAGTAGGGTTTTAAACTAGGGTTAGTGTTTCAAAGTAGGGTTTTAAACTAGGGTTAGGGTTTCAAAGTAGTGGTTTAAACTAGGGTTAGGGATTCAAAGTAGGGGTTTAAACTAGGGTTAGGGATTCAAAGTAGGGGTTTAAACTAGGGTTAGGGATTCAAAGTAGGGGTTTAAACTAGGGTTAGGGTTTCAAAGTAGGGATCTAAACTAGGGTTAGGGTTTCAAAGTAGGGTTTTAAACTGGGGTTAGGGTTTCAAAGTAGGGTTTTACACTAGGGTTAGGGTTTCAAAGTAGGGTTTTAAACTAGGGTTAGTGTTTCAAAGTAGGGGTTTAAACTAAGGTTAAGGTTTCAAAGTAGGATTTTAAACTAAGGTTAGGGTTTCAAAGTAGGGGTTTAACCTAGGGTTAGGGTTCTAAAGTAGGGGTTTAAATTAGGGTTAGGGTTTCAAACTAGGGTTAGGGTTTCAAAGTAGGGGTTTAAACTAGGGTTAGGGTTTCAAAGTAGGTTTTTAAACTAGCGTTAGGGTTTCAAAGTAGGGGTTTAAACTAGGGTTAGGGTTTCAAAGTAGGGATTTAAACTAGGGTTAGGGATTCAAAGTAGGGGTTTAAACTAGGGTTAGGGTTTCAAAGTAGCGGTTTAAAGTAGGGTTAGGGTTTCAAAGTAGGGGTTTAAACTAGGGTTAGGGTTTCAAAGTAGGGATCTAAACTAGGGTTAGGGATTCAAAGTAGGGGTTTAAACTAGGGTTAGGGTTTCCAAGTAGTGGTTTAAACTAGGGTTAAGGTTTCAACGTAGGGGTTTCAACTAGGGTTAGGGTTTAAAAGTAGGGGTTTAAACTAGGGTTAGGGATTCAAAGTAGGGGTTTAAACTAGGGTTAGGGTTTCAAAGTAGGGGTTTAAAGTAGGGTAAGTGTTTCAAAGTAGGGGTTTAAACTAGGGTTAGGGTTTCAAAGTAGGGATCTAAACTAGGGTTAGGGATTCAAAGTAGGGGTTAAAACTAGGGTTAGGGTTTCAAAGTAGGGGTTTAAACTAGGTTTAGGGTTGCCAAGTAATGGTTTAAACTAGGGTTAGGGTTTAAAAGTAGGGGTTTAAACTAGGGTTAGGGTTTCAAAGTAGGGTTTTAAACTAGCGTTAGGGTTTCAAAGTAGGGGTTTAAACTAGGGTTAGGGATTCAAAATAGGGGTTTAAACTAGGGTTAGGGTTTCAAAGCAGGGGTTTAACGTAGGGTTAGGGTTTCAAAGTAGGGGTTTAAACTAGGGTTAGGGTTTCAAAGTTGGGATCTAAACTAGGGTTAGGGATTAAAAGTAGGGGTTTAAACTAGGATTAGGGTTTCAAAGTAGGGGTTTAAACTAGGGTTAGGGTTGCAAAGTAATGGTTTAAACTAGGGTTAGGGTTTCAAAGTAGGGGTTTAAACTAGGGTTAGGGTTTCAAAGTAGGGGTTTAAACTAGGGTTAGGGTTTCAAAGTAGGGTTTTAAACTAGGGTTAGGGTTTCAAAGTAGGGTTTTAAACTAGGGTTAGGGTTTCAAAGTAGTGGTTTAAACTAGGGTTAGGGATTCAAAGTAGGGGTTTAAACTAGGGTTAGGGATTCAAAGTAGGGGTTTAAACTAGGGTTAGGGATTCAAAGTAGGGGTTTAAACTAGGGTTAGGGTTTCAAAGTAGGGATCTAAACTAGGGTTAAGGTTTCAAAGTAGGGGTTTAAACAAGGGTTAGGGTTAAAAAGTAATGGTGTAAACTAGGGTTAGGGTTGCAAAGTAATGGTGTAAACTAGGGTTAGGTTTTCAAAGTAGGGGTTAAACTAGGGTTAGGGTTTCAAAGTAGGGTTTTAAACTAGGGTTAGGGTTTCAAAGTAGTTGTTTAAACTAGGGTTAAGGTTTCAAAGTAGGGTTTCAAATTAGGGTTAGGGTTTCAAAGTAGGGTTTCAAACTAGGGTAAGGGTTTCAAAGTAGGTGTGTAAACGAGATAGGGTTTCAAACTAGGGTTAGGGTTTCAAAGTGGGGGTTTAAACTAGGGTTAAGGTTTCAAAGTAGGGTTTCAAATTAGGGTTAGGGTTTCAAAGTAGGGTTTCAAACTAGGGTAAGGGTTTCAAAGTAGGTGTGTAAACGAGATAGGGTTTCAAAGTAGGGTTTTAAACTAGGGTAAGTGTTTCAAAGTAGGGGTTTAAACTAGGGTTAGGGTTTTAAAGTAGGGTTTTAAACTAGGGTTAGGGTTTCAAAGTAGGGTTTTAAACTAGGGTAAGTGTTTCAAAGTAGGGGTTTAAACTAGGGTTAGGGTTTCAAAGTAGGGGTTTAAACTAGGGTTAGGGTTTCAAAGTAGGGGTTTAACCTAGGGTTAGGGTTCTAAAGTAGGGGTTTAAATTAGGGTTAGGGTTTCAAACTAGGGTTAGGGTTTCAAAGTAGGGGTTTAAACTAGGGTTAGGGTTTCAAAGTAGGTTTTTAAACTAGCGTTAGGGTTTCAAAGTAGGGGTTTAAACTAGGGTTAGGGTTTCAAAGTAGGGTTTTAAACTAGGGTTAGGGTTTCAAAGTAGGGATCTAAACTAGGGTTAGGGATTCAAAGTAGGGGTTTAAACTAGGGTTAGGGTTTCCAAGTAGTGGTTTAAACTAGGGTTAAGGTTTCAACGTAGGGGTTTCAACTAGGGTTAGGGTTTAAAAGTAGGGGTTTAAACTAGGGTTAGGGATTCAAAGTAGGGGTTTAAACTAGGGTTAGGGTTTCAAAGTAGGGGTTTAAAGTAGGGTTAGGGATTCAAAGTAGGGGTTTAAACTAGGGTTAGGGTTTCCAAGTAGTGGTTTAAACTAGGGTTAGGTTTTCAAAATAGGGGTTTAAACTCGGGTTAGGGCTTCAAAGTAAGGGTTTAAACTAGGGTTAGGGTTTCAAAGTAGGGGTTTAAACTAGGGTTAGGGTTTCAAAGTAGGGGTTTAAACTAGGGTAAGGTTTTCAAACTAGGGTTAGGGTTTCAAAGTAGGGTTTTAAACTAGGGTTAGGGTTTCAAAGTAGGGGTTTAAACTAGGGTTAGGGTTTCAAAGTAGGGGTTTAAACTAGGGTTAGGTTTTCAAACTAGGGTTAGGGTTTCAAGGTAGGGTTTTAAACTAGGGTTAGGGTTTCAAAGTAGGGGTTTAAACTAGGGTTAGGGATTCAAAGTAGGGGTTTAAACTAGGGTTAGGGTTTCAAAGTAGGGGTTTAAAGTAGGGTTAGGGTTTCAAAGTAGGGGTTTAAACTAGGGTTAGTGTTTCAAAGTAGGTCTTTAAACTAGGGTTAGGGTTTCAAAGTAGGGTTTTAACCTAGGGTTAGGGTTCTTAAGTAGGGGTTTAAACTCGGGTTAGGGTTTCAAAATAGGGTTTTAAACTATGGTTTGGGTTTCAAAGTAGGGGTTTAAACTAGGGTTAGGGTTTTAAAGTAGGGGTTTAAATTAGGGTTAGGGTTTCAAAGTAGGGTTTTAACCTAGGGTTAGGGTTCTTAAATAGGGGTTTAAACTCGGGTTAGGGTTTCAAATTAGGGTTTTAAACTAGGGTTAAGGTTTCAAAGAAGGGGCTTAAACTAGGGTTAGGGTTTCAAAGTAGGGGTTTAAACTAGGGTTAGGGTTTCAAACTAGAGTTAAGGTTTCAAAGTAGGGTTTTAAACTAGGGTTAGGGTTTCAAAATAGGGTTTTAAACTAGGGTTAGGGTTTCAAAGTAGGGGTTTAAACTAGGGTTAGGGTTTCAAAGTAGGGTTTTAAACTAGGGTTAGGGTTTCAAAGTAGTGGTTTAAACTAGGGTTAGAGTTTCAAAGTAGGGGTTTAAACTAGGGTTAGGGTTTCAAAGTAGGGTTTAAATAAGGGTTAGGGTTTCAAAGTAGGGTTTTACACTAGGGTTAAGGTTTCAAAGTAGGGGTTTAAACTAGGGTTAGGGTTTCAAAGTAGGGGTTTAAAGTAGGGTTAGGGTTTCAAAGTAGGGGTTTAAAGTAGGGTTAAGGTTTCAAAGTTGGGGTTTAAAGTAAGGTTAGGGTTTCAAAGTAGGGTTTTAAACTATGGTTAGGGTTTCAAAGTAGGGGTTTCAACTAGGGTTAGGGTTTAAAAGTAGGGGTTTAAACTAGGGTTAGGGATTCAAAGTAGGGGTTTAAACTAGGGTTAGGGTTTCAAAGTAAGGGTTTAAACTAGGGTTAGGGATTCAAAGTAGGGGTTTAAACTAGGGTTAGGGTTTCAAAGTAGGGGTTTAAACTAGGATTAGGGTTCTAAAGTAGGGGTTTAAACTAGGGTTAGGGTTTCAAAGTAGGGGTTTAAACTAGGGTAAGGGTTCCAAAGTAGGGTTTTAAACTACTGTTAGGGTTTCAAAGTAGTGGTTTAAACTAGGGTTAAGGTTTCAAAGTAGGGGTTTAAACTAGGGTTAGGGTTTAAAAGTAGGGTTTTAAACTAGGGTTAGGGTTTCAAAGTAGGGGTTTAAACTAGGGTTAGGGTTTCAAAGTAGGGTTTTAAACTAGGGTTAGGGTTTCAAAGTAGGGTTTTAAACTAGGGTTAGGGTTTCAAAGTAGGGGTTTAAACTAGGGTTAGGGTTTCAAAGTATGGGTTTAAAGTAGGGTTAGGGTTTCAAAGTAGGGGTTTAAACTAGGGTTAATGTTTCAAAGTAGGTGTTTAAACTAGGGTTAGGGTTTCAAACTAGGTGTTTAAACTAGGGTTAGGGTTTCAAACTAGGGTTAGGGTTTCAAAGTAGGTTTTTAAACTATGGTTAGGGTTTCAAAGTAGGGGTTTAAACTAGGGTTAGGGTTTCAAAGTAGGGGTTTAAACTAGGGTAAGGGTTCCAAAGTAGGGTTTTAAACTAGGGTTAGGGTTTCAAAGTAGTGGTTTAAACTAGGGTTAAGATTTCAACGTAGGGGTTTAAACTAGGGTTAGGGTTTAAAAGTAGGGTTTTAAACTAGGGTTAGGGTTTCAAAGTAGGGGTTTAAACTAGGGTTAGGGTTTCAAAGTAGGGGTTTAAAGTAGGGTTAGGGTTTCAAAGTAGGGGTTTAAAGTAGGGTTAGGGTTTCAAAGTAGAGGTTTAAACTAGGGTTAGGGTTTCAAAGTATGGGTTTAAAGTAGGGTTAGGGTTTCAAAGTAGGGGTTTAAACTAGGGTTAATGTTTCAAAGTAGGTGTTTAAACTAGGGTTAGGGTTTCAAACTAGGTGTTTAAACTAGGGTTAGGGTTTCAAACTAGGGTTAGGGTTTCAAAGTAGGTTTTTAAACTATGGTTAGGGTTTCAAAGTAAGGGTTTAAACTAGGGTTAGGGTTTCAAAGTAGGGTTTTAAACTATGGTTAGGGTTTCAAAGTAGGGGTTTAAACTAGGGTTAGGGTTTCAAACTAGGGTTAGGGTTTCAAAGTAGGGTTTTAAACTATGGTTAGGTTTTCAAAGTAGGGGTTTAAACTAGGGTTAGGGTTTCAAAGTAGGGGTTTAAACTAGGGTTAGGGTTTCAAAGTAGGGTTTTAAACTATGGTTAAGGTTTCAAAGTAGGGGCTTAAACTAGGGTTAGGGTTTCAAAGTAGGGTTAGGGTTTCAAAGTAGGGTTTTAAACTAGGGTTAGGGTTTCAAAGTAGGGATTTAAACTAGGGTTAGGGTTTCAAAGTAGGGGTTTAAACTAGGGTTAGGGTTTCAAAGTAGGGGTTTAAACTAGGGTTAGGTTTTCAAACTAGGGTTAGGGTTTCAAGGTAGGGTTTTAAACTAGGGTTAGGGTTTCAAAGTAGGGGTTTAAACTAGGGTTAGGGATTCAAAGTAGGGGTTTAAACTAGGTTAGGGTTTCAAAGTAGGGGTTTAAAGTAGGGTTAGGGTTTCAAAGTAGGGGTTTAAACTAGGGTTAGTGTTTCAAAGTAGGTGTTTAAACTAGGGTTAGGGTTTCAAACTAGGGTTAGGGTTTCAAAGTAGGGTTTTAAACTATGGTTAGGGTTTCAAAGTAGGGGTTTAAACTAGGGTTAGGGTTTCAAAGTAGGGTTTTAAACTAGGATTAGGGTTTTAAAGTAGGGGTTTAAACTAGGGTTAGGGTTTCAAAGTAGGGTTTTAACCTAAGGTTAGGGTTCTTAAGTAGGGGTTTAAACTCGAGTTAGGGTTTCAAAGTAGGGTTTTAAACTATGGTTAAGGTTTCAAAGTAGGGGCTTAAACTAGGGTTAGGGTTTCAAAGTAGGGTTTTAAACTAGGATTAGGGTTTTAAAGTAGGGGTTTAAACTAGGGTTAGGGTTTCAAAGTAGGGTTTTAACCTAGGGTAAAACTCGAGTTAGGGTTTCAAAGTAGGGTTTTAAACTATGGTTAGTGTTTCAAAGTAGGGGCTTAAACTAGGGTTAGGGTTTCAAAGTAGGGTTTTAAACTAGGATTAGGGTTCTTAAGTAGGGGTTAAAACTCGAGTTAGGGTTTCAAAGTAGGGTTTTAAACTATGGTTAAGGTTTCAAAGTAGGGGCTTAAACTAGGGTTAGGGTTTCAAAGTAGGGGTTTAAACTAGGGTTAGGGTTTCAAAGTAGGGGTTTAAACTAGGGTTAGGGTTTCAAAGTAGGGGTTTAAACTAGGGTTGGGTTTTCAAACTAGGGTTAGGGTTTCAAAGTAGGGTTTTAAAAGAGGGTTAGGGTTTCAAAGTAGGGGTTTAAACTAGGGTTAGGGTTTTCAAATTAGGGGTTTAAACTAGGGTTAGGGTTTCAAAGTAGGGGTTTAAAGTAGGGTTAGGGTTTCAAAGTAGGGGTTTAAACTAGGAATAGTGTTTTAAAGTAGGGGTTTAAACTAGGGTTAGGGTTTCAAAGTAGGGTTTTAACCTATGGTTAGGGTTCTTAAGTAGGGGTTTAAACTCGAGTTAGGGTTTCAAAGTAGGGTTTTAAACTATGGTTAAGGTTTCAAAGTAGGGGCTTAAACTAGGGTTAGGGTTTCAAAGTAGGGGTTTAAACTAGGGTTAGGGTTTCAAAATAGGGTTTTAAACTATGGTTAGGGTTTCAAAGTTGGGGTTTAAACTAGGGTTAGGGTTTCAAAGTAGGGTTTTAAACTAGGATTAGGGTTTTAAAGTAGGGGTTTAAACTAGGGTTAGGGTTTCAAAGTAGGGTTTTAACCTAGGGTTAGGGTTCTTAAGTAGGGGTTTAAACTCGAGTTAGGGTTTCAAAGTAGGGTTTTAAACTATGGTTAAGGTTTCAAAGTAGGGGCTTAAACTAGGGTTAGGGTTTCAAAGTAGGGGTTTAAACTAGGGTTAGGGTTTCAAACTAGGGTTAGGGTTTCAAACTAGAGTTAAGGTTTCAAAGTAGGGTTTTAAACTAGGGTTAGGGTTTCAAAGTAGGGTTTTAAACTAGGGTTAGCGTTTCAAAGAAGGGGTTTAAACCTGGGGTTAGGGTTTCAAAGTAGGGTTTTAAACTAGGGTTAGGGTTTCAAAGTAGTGGTTTAAACTAGGTTTAGGGTTTCAAAGTAGGGGTTTAAACTAGGGTTAGGGTTTCAAAGTAGGGGTTTAAACTAGGGTTAGGGTTTCAAAGTAGGGTTTTAAACTGGGGTTAGGGTTTCAAAGTAGGGTTTTACACTAGGGTTAGGGTTTCAAAGTAGGGGTTTAAACTAGGGTTAGTGTTTCAAAGTAGGGGTTTAAACTAAGGTTAAGGTTTCAAAGTAGGATTTTAAACTAAGGTTAGGGTTTCAAAGTAGGGGTTTAACCTAGGGTTAGGGTTCTAAAGTAGGGGTTTAAATTAGGGTTAGGGTTTCAAACTAGGGTTAGGGTTTCAAAGTAGGGGTTTAAACTAGGGTTAGGGTTTCAAAGTAGGTTTTTAAACTAGCGTTAGGGTTTCAAAGTAGGGGTTTAAACTAGGGTTAGGGTTTCAAAGTAGGGATTTAAACTAGGGTTAGGGATTCAAAGTAGGGGTTTAAACTAGGGTTAGGGTTTCAAAGTAGCGGTTTAAAGTAGGGTTAGGGTTTCAAAGTAGGGGTTTAAACTAGGGTTAGGGTTTCAAAGTAGGGATCTAAACTAGGGTTAGGGATTCAAAGTAGGGGTTTAAACTAGGGTTAGGGTTTCCAAGTAGTGGTTTAAACTAGGGTTAAGGTTTCAACGTAGGGGTTTCAACTAGGGTTAGGGTTTCAAAGTAGGGATCTAAACTAGGGTTAGGGATTCAAAGTAGGGGTTAAAACTAGGGTTAGGGTTTCAAAGTAGGGGTTTAAACTAGGTTTAAGGTTGCCAAGTAATGGTTTAAACTAGGGTTAGGGTTTAAAAGTAGGGGTTTAAACTAGGGTTAGGGTTTCAAAGTAGGGTTTTAAACTAGCGTTAGGGTTTCAAAGTAGGGGTTTAAACTAGGGTTAGGGATTCAAAATAGGGGTTTAAACTAGGGTTAGGGTTTCAAAGCAGGGGTTTAACGTAGGGTTAGGGTTTCAAAGTAGGGGTTTAAACTAGGGTTAGGGTTTCAAAGTTGGGATCTAAACTAGGGTTAGGGATTCAAAGTAGGGGTTTAAACTAGGATTAGGGTTTCAAAGTAGGGGTTTAAACTAGGGTTAGGGTTGCAAAGTAATGGTTTAAACTAGGGTTAGGGTTTCAAAGTAGGGGTTTAAACTAGGGTTAGGGTTTCAAAGTAGGGTTTTAAACTAGGGTTAGTGTTTCAAAGTAGGGTTTTAAACTAGGGTTAGGGTTTCAAAGTAGTTGTTTAAACTAGGGTTAGGGATTCAAAGTAGGGGTTTAAACTAGGGTTAGGGATTCAAAGTAGGGGTTTAAACTAGGGTTAGGGATTCAAAGTAGGGGTTTAAACTAGGGTTAGGGTTTCAAAGTAGGGATCTAAACTAGGGTTAGGGTTTCAAAGTAGGGTTTTAAACTGGGGTTAGGGTTTCAAAGTAGGGTTTTACACTAGGGTTAGGGTTTCAAAGTAGGGTTTTAAACTAGGGTTAGTGTTTCAAAGTAGGGGTTTAAACTAAGGTTAAGGTTTCAAAGTAGGATTTTAAACTAAGGTTAGGGTTTCAAAGTAGGGGTTTAACCTAGGGTTAGGGTTCTAAAGTAGGGGTTTAAATTAGGGTTAGGGTTTCAAACTAGGGTTAGGGTTTCAAAGTAGGGGTTTAAACTAGGGTTAGGGTTTCAAAGTAGGTTTTTAAACTAGCGTTAGGGTTTCAAAGTAGGGGTTTAAACTAGGGTTAGGGTTTCAAAGTAGGGATTTAAACTAGGGTTAGGGATTCAAAGTAGGGGTTTAAACTAGGGTTAGGGTTTCAAAGTAGCGGTTTAAAGTAGGGTTAGGGTTTCAAAGTAGGGGTTTAAACTAGGGTTAGGGTTTCAAAGTAGGGATCTAAACTAGGGTTAGGGATTCAAAGTAGGGGTTTAAACTAGGGTTAGGGTTTCCAAGTAGTGGTTTAAACTAGGGTTAAGGTTTCAACGTAGGGGTTTCAACTAGGGTTAGGGTTTAAAAGTAGGGGTTTAAACTAGGGTTAGGGATTCAAAGTAGGGGTTTAAACTAGGGTTAGGGTTTCAAAGTAGGGGTTTAAAGTAGGGTAAGTGTTTCAAAGTAGGGGTTTAAACTAGGGTTAGGGTTTCAAAGTAGGGATCTAAACTAGGGTTAGGGATTCAAAGTAGGGGTTAAAACTAGGGTTAGGGTTTCAAAGTAGGGGTTTAAACTAGGTTTAGGGTTGCCAAGTAATGGTTTAAACTAGGGTTAGGGTTTAAAAGTAGGGGTTTAAACTAGGGTTAGGGTTTCAAAGTAGGGTTTTAAACTAGCGTTAGGGTTTCAAAGTAGGGGTTTAAACTAGGGTTAGGGATTCAAAATAGGGGTTTAAACTAGGGTTAGGGTTTCAAAGCAGGGGTTTAACGTAGGGTTAGGGTTTCAAAGTAGGGGTTTAAACTAGGGTTAGGGTTTCAAAGTTGGGATCTAAACTAGGGTTAGGGATTAAAAGTAGGGGTTTAAACTAGGATTAGGGTTTCAAAGTAGGGGTTTAAACTAGGGTTAGGGTTGCAAAGTAATGGTTTAAACTAGGGTTAGGGTTTCAAAGTAGGGGTTTAAACTAGGGTTAGGGTTTCAAAGTAGGGTTTTAAACTAGGGTTAGGGTTTCAAAGTAGGGTTTTAAACTAGGGTTAGGGTTTCAAAGTAGTGGTTTAAACTAGGGTTAGGGATTCAAAGTAGGGGTTTAAACTAGGGTTAGGGATTCAAAGTAGGGGTTTAAACTAGGGTTAGGGATTCAAAGAAGGGGTTTAAACTAGGGTTAGGGTTTCAAAGTAGGGATCTAAACTAGGGTTAAGGTTTCAAAGTAGGGGTTTAAACAAGGGTTAGGGTTAAAAAGTAATGGTGTAAACTAGGGTTAGGGTTGCAAAGTAATGGTGTAAACTAGGGTTAGGTTTTCAAAGTAGGGGTTAAACTAGGGTTAGGGTTTCAAAGTAGGGTTTTAAACTAGGGTTAGGGTTTCAAAGTAGTTGTTTAAACTAGGGTTAAGGTTTCAAAGTAGGGTTTCAAATTAGGGTTAGGGTTTCAAAGTAGGGTTTCAAACTAGGGTAAGGGTTTCAAAGTAGGTGTGTAAACGAGATAGGGTTTCAAACTAGGGTTAGGGTTTCAAAGTGGGGGTTTAAACTAGGGTTAAGGTTTCAAAGTAGGGTTTCAAATTAGGGTTAGGGTTTCAAAGTAGGGTTTCAAACTAGGGTAAGGGTTTCAAAGTAGGTGTGTAAACGAGATAGGGTTTCAAAGTAGGGTTTTAAACTAGGGTAAGTGTTTCAAAGTAGGGGTTTAAACTAGGGTTAGGGTTTTAAAGTAGGGTTTTAAACTAGGGTTAGGGTTTCAAAGTAGGGTTTTAAACTAGGGTAAGTGTTTCAAAGTAGGGGTTTAAACTAGGGTTAGGGTTTCAAAGTAGGGGTTTAAACTAGGGTTAGGGTTTCAAAGTAGGGGTTTAACCTAGGGTTAGGGTTCTAAAGTAGGGGTTTAAATTAGGGTTAGGGTTTCAAACTAGGGTTAGGGTTTCAAAGTAGGGGTTTAAACTAGGGTTAGGGTTTCAAAGTAGGTTTTTAAACTAGCGTTAGGGTTTCAAAGTAGGGGTTTAAACTAGGGTTAGGGTTTCAAAGTAGGGTTTTAAACTAGGGTTAGGGTTTCAAAGTAGGGATCTAAACTAGGGTTAGGGATTCAAAGTAGGGGTTTAAACTAGGGTTAGGGTTTCCAAGTAGTGGTTTAAACTAGGGTTAAGGTTTCAACGTAGGGGTTTCAACTAGGGTTAGGGTTTAAAAGTAGGGGTTTAACCTAGGGTTAGGGATTCAAAGTAGGGGTTTAAACTAGGGTTAGGGTTTCAAAGTAGGGGTTTAAAGTAGGGTAAGTGTTTCAAAGTAGGGGTTTAAACTAGGGTTAGGGTTTCAAAGTAGGGATCTAAACTAGGGTTAGGGATTCAAAGTAGGGGTTAAAACTAGGGTTAGGGTTTCAAAGTAGGGGTTTAAACTAGGTTTAGGGTTGCCAAGTAATGGTTTAAACTAGGGTTAGGGTTTAAAAGTAGGGTTTTAAACTAGGGTTAGGGTTTCAAAGTAGGGTTTTAAACTAGGGTTAGGGTTTCAAAGTAGGGGTTTAAACTAGGGTTAGGGATTCAAAATAGGGGTTTAAACTAGGGTTAGGGTTTCAAAGTAGGGGTTTAACGTAGGGTTAGGGTTTCAAAGTAGGGGTTTAAACTAGGGTTAGGGTTTCAAAGTTGGGATCTAAACTAGGGTTAGGGATTCAAAGTAGGGGTTTAAACTAGGATTAGGGTTTCAAAGTAGGGGTTTAAACTAGGGTTAGGGTTGCAAAGTAATGGTTTAAACTAGGGTTAGGGTTTCAAAGTAGGGGTTTAAACTAGGGTTAGGGTTTCAAAGTAGGGTTTTAAACTAGGGTTAGGGTTTCAAAGTAGGGTTTTAAACTAGGGTTAGGGTTTCAAAGTAGTGGTTTAAACTAGGGTTAGGGATTCAAAGTAGGGGTTTAAACTAGGGTTAGGGATTCAAAGTAGGGGTTTAAACTAGGGTTAGGGTTTCAAAGTAGGGATCTAAACTAGGGTTAGGGTTTCAAAGTAGGGGTTTAAACAAGGGTTAGGGTTGCAAAGTAATGGTGTAAACTAGGGTTAGGGTTGCAAAGTAATGGTGTAAACTAGGGTTAGGTTTTCAAAGTAGGGGATAAACTAGGGTTAGGGTTTCAAAGTAGGGTTTTAAACTAGGGTTAGGGTTTCAAAGTAGTTGTTTAAACTAGGGTTAAGGTTTCAAAGTAGGGGTTTAAACTAGGGTTAGGGTTTAAAAGTAGGGGTTTAAACTAGGGTTAGGGTTCCAAAAAAGGGTTTCAAACTAGGGTTAGGGTGTCAAAGTGGGGGTTTAAACTAGGGTTAGGGTTTCAAAGTAGGGTTTCAAATTAGGGTTAGGGTTTCAAAGTAGGGTTTCAAACTAGGGTTAGGGTTTCAAAGTAGGGATCTAAACTAGGGTTAGGGATTCAAAGTAGGGGTTTAAACTAGGGTTAGGGTTTCCAAGTAGTGGTTTAAACTAGGGTTAAGGTTTCAACGTAGGGGTTTCAACTAGGGTTAGGGTTTAAAAGTAGGGGTTTAAACTAGGGTTAGGGATTCAAAGTAGGGGTTTAAACTAGGGTTAGGGTTTCAAAGTAGGGGTTTAAAGTAGGGTAAGTGTTTCAAAGTAGGGGTTTAAACTAGGGTTAGGGTTTCAAAGTAGGGATCTAAACTAGGGTTAGGGATTCAAAGTAGGGGTTAAAACTAGGGTTAGGGTTTCAAAGTAGGGGTTTAAACTAGGTTTAGGGTTGCCAAGTAATGGTTTAAACTAGGGTTAGGGTTTCAAAGTAGGGGTTTAAACTAGGGTTAGGGTTTCAAAGTTGGGATCTAAACTAGGGTTAGGGATTCAAAGTAGGGGTTTAAACTAGGATTAGGGTTTCAAAGTAGGGGTTTAAACTAGGGTTAGGGTTGCAAAGTAATGGTTTAAACTAGGGTTAGGGTTTCAAAGTAGGGGTTTAAACTAGGGTTAGGGTTTCAAAGTAGGGTTTTAAACTAGGGTTAGGGATTCAAAGTAGGGGTTTAAACTAGGGTTAGGGATTCAAAGTAGGGGTTTAAACTAGGGTTAGGGTTTCAAAGTAGGGATCTAAACTAGGGTTAGGGTTTCAAAGTAGGGGTTTAAACAAGGGTTAGGGTTGCAAAGTAATGGTGTAAACTAGGGTTAGGTTTTCAAAGTAGGGGATAAACTAGGGTTAGGGTTTCAAAGTAGGGTTTTAAACTAGGGTTAGGGTTTCAAAGTAGTTGTTTAAACTAGGGTTAAGGTTTCAAAGTAGGGGTTTAAACTAGGGTTAGGGTTTAAAAGTAGGGGTTTAAACTAGGGTTAGGGTTCCAAAAAAGGGTTTCAAACTAGGGTTAGGGTGTCAAAGTGGGGGTTTAAACTAGGGTTAGGGTTTCAAAGTAGGGTTTCAAATTAGGGTTAGGGTTTCAAAGTAGGGTTTCAAACTAGGGTAAGGGTTTCAAAGTAGGTGTGTAAACGAGATAGGGTTTCAAACTAGGGTTAGGGTTTCAAAGTAGGGTTTTAAACTAGGGTAAGTGTTTCAAAGTAGGGGTTTAAACTAGGGTTAGGGTTTCAAAGTAGGGTTTTAAACTAGGGTTAGGGTTTCAAAGTAGGGGTTTAAACTAGGGTTAGGGATTCAAAGTAGGGTTTCAAACTAGGGTTAAGGTTTCAAAGTAGGGGTTTAAACTAGGTTTAGGTTTTCAAACTAGGGTTAGGGTTTCAAAGTAGGGTTTTAAACTAGGGTTAGGGTTTCAAAGTAGGGGTTTAATTTAGGGTAAGGTTTTCAAACTAGTGTTAGGGTTTCAAAGTAGGGTTTTAAACTAGGGTTAGGGTTTCAAAGTAGGGGTTTAAACTAGGGTTAGGGATTCAAAGTAGGGGTTTAATCTAGGGTTAGGGTTTCAAAGTCTGGTTTTAAACTAGGAATAGGGTTTCAAAGTAGGGTTTTAAACTAGGGTTAGGGTTTCAAAGTAGGGGTTTAAACTAGGGTTAAGGTTTCAAAGTAGGATTTTAAACTAAGGTGAGGGTTTCAAAGTAGGGGTTTAACCTAGGGTTAGGGTTCTAAAGTAGGGGTTTAAATTAGGGTTAGGGTTTCAAACTAGGGTTAGGGTTTCAAAGAAGGGGTTTAAACTAGGGTTAGGGTTTCAAAGTAGGGGTTTAAACTAGGGATAGGGTTTCAAAGTAGGGGTTTAAACTAGGATTAGGATTTCAAAGTAGGGGTTTAAACCAGGGTTAGGGTTTCAAAGTAGGGGTTTAAACTAGGGTTAAGGTTTCAAAGTAGGATTTTAAACTAAGGTTAGGGTTTCAAAGTAGGGGTTTAACCTAGGGTTAGGGTTCTAAAGTAGGGGTTTAAATTAGGGTTAGGGTTTCAAACTAGGGTTAGGGTTTCAAAGTAAGGGTTTAAACTAGGGTTAGGGTTTCAAAGTAGGGGTTTAAACTAGGGTTAGGGTTTTAAAGTAGGGGTTTAAACTAGGGTTAGGGTTTCAAAGTAGGGGTTTAAACTAGGATTAGGGTTTCAAAGTAGGGGTTTAAACTAGGGTTAGGTTTTCAAAGTAGGGGTTTAAACTCAGGTTAGGGTTTCAAAGTAGGGGTTTAAACTCGGGTTAGGGTTTCTAACTAGGGGTTTAAACTAGGGTTAGGGTTTCAAAGTAGGGGTTTAAACTAGGGTTAGGTTTTCAAACTAGGGTTAGGGTTTCAAAGTAGGGGTTTAAATTAGGGTTAGGGTTTCAAACTAGGGTTAGGGTTTCAAAGAAGGGGTTTAAACTAGGGTTAGGGTTTCAAAGTAGGGGTTTAAACTAGGATTAGGATTTCAAAGTAGGGGTTTAAACTAGGGTTAGGGTTTCAAAGTAGGGGTTTAAACTAGGGTTAAGGTTTCAAAGTAGGATTTTAAACTAAGGTTAGGGTTTCAAAGTAGGGGTTTAACCTAGGGTTAGGGTTCTAAAGTAGGGGTTTAAATTAGGGTTAGGGTTTCAAACTAGGCTTAGGGTTTCAAAGTAAGGGTTTAAACTAGGGTTAGGGTTTCAAAGTAGGGGTTTAAACTAGGGTTAGGGTTTCAAAGTAGGGGTTTAAACTCAGGTTAGGGTTTCAAAGTAGGGGTTTAAACTCGGGTTAGGGTTTCAAACTAGGGGTTTTAACTAGGGTTAGGGTTTCAAAGTAGGGTTTTAAACTAGGGTTAGGGTTTCAAACTAGGGTTAGGGTTTCAAAGTAGGGTTTAAAACTAGGTTTGGGGTTTCAAAGTAGGGGTTTAAACTAGGGTTAGGGTTTCAAAGTAGGATTTTAAACTAGGGTTAGGGTTTTAAAGTAGTGGTTTAAACTAGGGTTAGGGTTTCAAAGTAGGGTTTTAAACTAGGGTTAGGGTTTCAAAGTAGGGGTTTAAACTGGGGTTAGGGTTTCAAAGTAGGGGTTTAAACTAGGGTTAGGGTTTCAAAGTAGGGGTTTAAACTAGGGTTAGGGTTTCAAAGTAGGGGTTTAAACTAGGGTTAGGTTTTCAAACTAGGGTTAGGGTTTCAAAGTAGGGTTTTAAACTAGGGGTAGGGTTTCAAACTAGGAATAGGGTTTCAAAGTAGGGTTTTAAACTAGGTTTAGGGTTTCAAAGTAGGGGTTTAAACTAGGGTTAGGGTTTCAAAGTAGGATTTTAAACTAGGGTTAGGGTTTTAAAGTAGGGTTTTAAACTAGGGTTAGGGTTTCAAAGTAGGGGTTTAAACTAGGGTTAGGGTTTCAAAGTAGGGGTTTAAACTAGGGTAAGGGTTTCAAACTAAGGTTAGGGTTTCAAACTAGAGTTAAGGTTTCAAAGTAGGGTTTTAAACTAGGGTTAGGGTTTCAAAGTAGGGTTTTAAACTAGGGTTAGGGTTTCAAAGTAGGGGTTTAAACTAGGGTTAGGGTTTCAATGTAGGGTTTTAAACTAGGGTTAGGGTTTCAAAGTAGTGGTTTAAACTAGGGTTAGGGTTTCAAAGTAGGTGTTTAAACGAGGGTTAGGGTTTAAACTAGGGTTAAGGTTTCAAAGTAGGGGTTTAAACTAGGGTTAGGGTTTCAAAGTAGGGTTTTAAACTAGGTTAAGGTTTCAAAACGGTGGTTTAAACTAGGGTTAGGGTTTCAAAGTAGGGGTTTAAACTAGGGTTAGGGTTTCAAAGTAGGGTTTTAAACAAGGGTTAGGGTTTCAAAGTAGGGGTTTAAACTATGGTTAGGGTTTCAAAGTAGGGGTTTAAACTAGGGATAAAGTTTCAATTAGGGGTTTAAACTAGGGTTAGGGTTTCAAAATAGGGGTTTAAACTAGGGTTAGGGTTTCAAAGTAGGGGTTTAAACTAGGGATAAAGTTTCAATTAGGGGTTTAAACTAGGGTTAGGGTTTCAAAGTAGGGGTTTAAACTAGGGTTAGGGTTTCAAAGTAGGGGTTTAAACTAGAGATAAAGTTTCAATTAGGTGTTTAAACTAGGGTTAGGGTTTCAAAGTAGGGGTTTAAACTAGGGTTAAGGTTTCAAAGTATGGGTTTGAACTATGGTTATGGTTTCAAAGTAGGGGTTTAAAGTAGGGTTAGGGTTTCAAAGTAGGGTTTTAAACTAGGTTTAGGGTTTCAAAGTAGGGGTTTAAACTCGGGTTAGGGTTTCAAAGTAGGGGTTTAAACTAGGATTAGGATTTCAAAGTAGGGGTTTAAACTAGGGTTAGGGTTTCAAAGTAGGGGTTTAAACTAGGGTTAAGGTTTCAAAGTAGGATTTTAAACTAAGGTTAGGGTTTCAAAGTAGGGGTTTAACCTAGGGTTAGGGTTCTAAAGTAGGGGTTTAAATTAGGGTTAGGGTTTCAAACTAGGCTTAGGGTTTCAAAGTAAGGGTTTAAACTAGGGTTATGGTTTCAAAGTAGGGGTTTAAACTAGGGTTAGGGTTTCAAAGTAGGGGTTTAAACTAGGATTAGGGTTTCAAAGTAGGGGTTTAAACTAGGGTTAGGTTTTCAAAGTAGGGGTTTAAACTCAGGTTAGGGTTTCAAAGTAGGGGTTTAAACTCGGGTTAGGGTTTCAAACTAGGGGTTTGAACTAGGGTTAAGGTTTCAAAGTAGGGGTTTAAACTAGGGTTAGGTTTTCAAACTAGGGTTAGGGTTTCAAAGTAGGGTTTTAAACTAGGGTTAGTGTTTCAAACTAGGGTTAGGGTTTCAAAGTAGGGTTTTAAACTAGGTTTGGGGTTTCAAAGTAGGGGTTTAAACTAGGGTTAGGGTTTCAAAGTAGGATTTTAAACTAGGGTTAGGGTTTCAAAGTAGGGTTTTAAACTAGGGTTAGGGTTTCAAAGTAGGGTTTTAAACTAGGGTTAGGGTTTCAAAGTAGGGGTTTAAACTAGGGTTAGGGTTTCAAAGTAGGGGTTTAAACTCGGGTTAGGGTTTCAAAGTAGGGGTTTAAACTAGGGTTAGGGTTTCAAAGTAGGGGTTTAAACTAGGGTTAGGTTTTCAAACTAGGGTTAGGGTTTCAAAGTAGGGTTTTAAACTAGGGTTAGGGTTTCAAACTAGGGTTAGGGTTTCAAAGTAAGGTTTTAAACTAGGTTTAGGGTTTCAAAGTAGGGGTTTAAACTAGGGTTAGGGTTTCAAAGTAGGATTTTAAACTAGGGTTAGGGTTTTAACTCTTTGACTGCCAGACGTTTTCAGAAAAGGGATGCCGTCAGTGCCAGCCGATTTAAGCATTTTGACTGATTTTCAAGGTCCACAGAAAATGTTCTGTTTGGACTATGGAAACACACGTACTACCAAATGAAAGATTGGTCTTTCATCTTTCATCAGAAAAAAAGAGTTTGTTTCTACCTTATTCCGTTCTTTAGTAATCAACAATAGAAAATGGTTAGTTTGACCCAATTTCGCCTGTGTTGGACCAAAATACGGAGAAATCAAGCTTTTAGTGAAACGATATTATTTCATGCATTCTAGTGAATTTGACACTTCTTTTTGTCCATGAATGATGCCACAAACACCTAAATAGTGCTTTACTTCTATAAAACACTACCACCAAGAATGAAAAAGTGTTTTTTGATAGCAAAATACGTTTATTTACATTCAACAGTGTAACAATTTGACAACAATTTGGCAAACTATTTACAAATGTGTGCAACTGTGGTGCTATTTACAAATATGTGGATGTTTCAACGACAGTTTTTCTTTTTGTAACACTCTCCTGCGTGCAAAGAGACGCAACAGCATTTGCACAACAGATTGCCTCTTCGCGTGCGCCACTTTCTTGCAGGCCGTTTTTTTCCGGGGAATAGCAAGTATATACTGCAGTGTGTCATCAAGTCTAATATCAGGATCATGCTACGGTTTCGTTACGTCTCGCTTCCCCGTGTCCTTCAGTTGCTATACCGGGTGGTAGGAGATGTTCTGATCCATTTTATCCACTCCATTCATGGTGGCATCGTAGTCCAGAAACAGTGTCTTCTCCGTGATCAGACTGTACCCGCTCCTCCGATGAATATGCATTGGACTCGGGGTACTCTTCATTGTCCGATCGAATGTCCGCTTGTGCAGCTCCGCGTTTTCCGGCGTTAGCAGCGCTAGCCGGTGAGGCTTACTACGTGATCGTAAACACGTCCAGGCTTCCAACTTTGGCGTCAAACTCGCAGTCATCATCATCATCATCATCAATCTGCATTGGTCGATGCCAACTCTCCATCGCCCGATCGAATGTCCGCTTGTGCAGAAGTACCCGGCCGGCTATTGTGCGCGTTTTCCGGCCTTAGCAGCGCTAGCCGCGCTAGCCGCGCTTAGCCGGTGAGGCTTACTACGTGATCGTAAACACGTCCAGGCTTCCAACTTTGGCGTCAAACTCGCAGTCATCATCATCATCATCATCAATCTGCATTGGTCGATGCCAACTCTCCATCGCCCGATCGAATGTCCGCTTGTGCAGAAGTACCCGGCCGGCTATTGTGCGCGTTTTCCGGCCTTAGCAGCGCTAGCCGCGCTAGCCGCGCTTAGCCGGTGAGGCTTACTACGTGATAGTAACAGGCCAAAGCTTCCAACTTTGGCGTAGAGCTCGGAGTCATCATCATCGTTGACATCAATGCGCTTTTTAGTATTGATTGATGCTTTCCGTCTTTGAAAAAAATGCTCAAGCTGAGCTGCTTGTAACCGGTTGCTTGGTCAAGCCATTGTGGCTTGGATCAGCCATTGTCTCCTCAACACTCTAGCTCCGCCTCACGTCTTCTACTGACGCCCACGGTGGGCGGCCCATCCAACCTTGTGCAAAGAGAGTCATCGCTGCCCTCTAGGGGCCAAAACGAGTCTTTGACTAATCATATCTGCCTGATACTTTCAGCACAGCTGCCCAAGGCTTTCCTGCACCCGTTTTTGAAAAAAAAAAAAAAAAACATAGGGGACGTCTTTTAACGTCCTCGGCGCCCTTCCCTAGGTTTATGCTAAACGTTTTATAACGTTTATGGCAGTCAAAGAGTTAAAGTAGGGTTTTAAACTAGGGTTAGGGTTTCAAAGTAGGGGTTTAAACTAGGGTTAGGGTTTCAAACTAAGGTTAGGGTTTCAAACTAGAGTTAAGGTTTCAAAGTAGGGTTTTAAACTAGGGTTAGGGTTTCAAAGTAGGGTTTTAAACTAGGGTTAGGGTTTCAAAGTAGGGGTTTAAACTAGGGTTAGGGTTTCAAAGTAGGGTTTTAAACTAGGGTTAGGGTTTCAAAGTAGTGGTTTAAACTAGGGTTAGGGTTTCAAAGTAGGTGTTTAAACGAGGGTTAGGGTTTAAACTAGGGTTAAGGTTTCAAAGTAGGGGTTTAAACTAGGGTTAGGGTTTCAAAGTAGGGTTTTAAACTAGGTTAAGGTTTCAAAATGGTGGTTTAAACTAGGGTTAGGGTTTCAAAGTAGGGGTTTAAACTAGGGTTAGGGTTTCAAAGTAGGGTTTTAAACAAGGGTTAGGGTTTCAAAATAGGGGTTTAAACTATGGTTAGGGTTTCAAAGTAGGGGTTTAAACTAGGGATAAAGTTTCAATTAGGGGTTTAAACTAGGGTTAGGGTTTCAAAGTAGGGGTTTAAACTAGGGTTAGGGTTTCAAAGTAGGGGTTTAAACTAGGGATAAAGTTTCAATTAGGGGTTTAAACTAGGGTTAGGGTTTCAAAGTAGGGGTTTAAACTAGGGTTAGGGTTTCAAATTAGGGGTTTAAACTAGGGATAAAGTTTCAATTAGGGGTTTAAACTAGGGTTAGGGTTTCAAAGTAGGGGTTTAAACTAGGGTTAAGGTTTCAAAGTATGGGTTTGAACTATGGTTATGGTTTCAAAGTAGGGGTTTAAAGTAGGGTTAGGGTTTCAAAGTAGGGGTTTAAACTAGGGTTAGGGTTTTAAAGTAGGGTTTTAAACTAGAGTTAGGGTTTCAAAGTAGGGGTTTAAACTAGGGTTAGGGTTTCAAAGTAGGGTTTCAAACTAGGGTTAGGGTTTCAAAGTAGGGTTTCAAACTAGGGTTAGGGTTTCAAAGTACGGGTTTAAACTAGGGTTAATGTTTCAAAATAGGGTTTTAAACTAGGGTTAGGGTTTCAAAGTAGGGTTTCAAACTAGGGTTAGGGTTTCAAAGTAGGGTTTCAAACTAGGGTTAGGGTTTCAAAGTACAGGTTTAAACTAGGGTTAGGGTTTCAAAGTAGGGGTTTAAACTAGGTTTAGGGTCTCAAACTAGGGATAGGGTTTCAAAGTAAGGTTTTAAACTAGGGTTAGGGTTTCAAAGTAGAGGTTTAAACTAGGCTTAGGGTTTCAAAGTAGGGTTTTAAACGAGGGTTAGGGTTTTAAAGTAGGGGTTTAAACTAAGGTTAGGGTTTCAAAGTAGGGTTTTAACCTAGGGTTAGGGTTCTAAAGTAGGGGTTTAAACTAGGGTTAGGGTTTCAAAGTAGGGTTTTAAACTAGGGTTAGGGTTCAAAGTAGTAGTTTGAACTAGGATTAGGGTTTCAAAGTAGGGGTTTAAACTAGGTTTAGGGTCTCAAACTAGGGATAGGGTTTCAAAGTAAGGTTTTAAACTAGGGTTAGTGTTTCAAAGTAGAGGTTTAAACTAGGGTTAGGGTTTCAAAGTAGGGTTTTAACCTAGGGTTAGGGTTCTAAAGTAGGGGTTTAAACTAGGGTTAGGGTTTCAAAGTAGGGTTTTAAACTAGGGTAAGGGTTTCAAAGTAGGGGTTTAAACTAGGGTTAGGGTTTCAAAGTAGGGGTTTAAACTAGGGTTAGGGTTTCAAACTAGGGTTAGGGTTTCAAAGTAGGGTTTTAAACTAGGGTTAGGGTTTCAAAGTAGGGGTTTAAACTAGGGTTAAATCAGAGCGGCCAATCTTTTTTTTTGTAGACATATTTATCATTTAGTTAGTTCTAAACGTATTGAGCTTTAAATTGAATTTAAGACATGGGATATGTCATTTAAGCGCTCCCTTATTTTGAGCAGTGTTGTATGAAGGTACTTTTAATCAGTGTGCTTTTCTGTTAGCAGGACATCGTGCATTTGGACTTGAATGTTTTGTTTGTCCTTATTGTGATTGTGACTACAACACAATGAAAAGTGTTGTTGTCAGTGAGGAACTGCGATGGTAAGGGATGAACTGCGATGGCAAAAATGCGGCCCGAACCGTAGATCGCACCGGGACAAATGAGGTATCAAACGATGCGGCTCGATCTGACTCGCTGCGCTATTATTTTTCTAAGAATTCCCAGTTACCAAGGCGACGCTATTCCCAAAAAACTCCCAAATAAAGTCCCATAGGAATGAATGGGAATCCGAAAGACATCAACTCCAATCAAGCACCTTTTTCCAAGACACGCTGCGCGCGCATACGTTGACCGACCGATATGAATTTTAGTTCATTTTGTTGGAATTTTTGTCATCTTTAGCTCAGTGTCAAAAAAAAAATTAAGGAATGAAAGCTCTCCCCCTGTGCGGGTTCAAAGACAGTGAGCAAAGGGGTGAAAGTCGCCTTTCTTGCATCAGCTAGAGCGTGACTAATTAAGGTCTGAGTGCTGGGAACCAAAAAATATATTTCCAAAAGTTTCACTTTAACTCGTCACCATGGCCACAATCTTTGCTCACTAGACATCAAATTCGCACATTTTGTAGCCACAAGCCTCTACTAGGGTTAGTTTTATTTGGCTAAGGTGTCATTTAGTACCTTTATTTTCACTTTAAGCGAGGAGAAGTCGCACATTTTTGATCTCTTTTCAATGTAATTTTCGCCGTTTTTGCCTCTTCATTTTCGATCAATCATAAGTTTTCAACCTGCTCTCATTTGGTCATTTTTCATCCGATTAAAAAACTGAGAACATGCTCGCGTTCCCCAAACCCTTGCCGTTCTAACGAGCCATTTCTGGAATCTGCATCTTCAACCGTTAAGTCGCGAGAGGCTTTTGTTTGAGGTGAGCGTAATCCTATACAAATCAATGGAGTGTTGGTGCGTGACGTCTCCTCACAACTTAAAATCAAATGTGTGTGCGTGAATGTGCATGTTTTGTAAAGGGGCAGTGAGATACTGTTAATTATGGTAGATTCCACATTTCTTGACCGATTTCAATGGTTTGAATTTTAAACTGTTCAGCTCATTTAAATGTTACTTAAAATCAAATGTGTGTGCGTGAATGTGCATGTTTCTTAAAGGGGCAGTAACATAGTGTTGATTATGGTTAACTTCCACATTTCTTGACCCATTTCAATGGTTGAAAGTTTAAACTGTTCAGCTCATTGAAATGTTACTTAAAATCAAATGTGTGTGCGTGAATGTGCATGTTTCTTAAAGGGGCAGTAACATACTGTTGATTTTGGTTAACTTGCACATTTCTTGAGCGATTTCAATGGTTGAAAGTTTAAACTGTTCAGCTCATTGAAAAGAGTTAGCAGGCCCATTCAAAATTTCCGCGGGAATTTTTCTAGTTATGGGCCTGCTAAGCGGAGCAAGCAGCAGCGAAGCTGCTGCTTGCGGAGCAAGCAGGCACATATTACTATCCTAGAAAAGGGGTTTATTTTTTTTATTCTTATTATGGGCCTGCTAAGCGGAGCAAGCAGCAGCGAAGCTGCTGCTTGCGGAGCAAGCAGGCACATATTACTATCCACCCTAGAAAAGTGTTTAATATTATTTTTATATTATCTTCCAGCGACTTTTCCGCAAAAATAGGGCCCGAACCGTAGATCGCACCGGGACAAAAGAGGTATCAAACGATGCGGCTCGATCTGACTCGCTGCGCTATTATTTTTATAAGAATTCCCAGTTACCATGGCGACGCTATTCCCAAAAAACTCCCAAATAAAGTCCCATAGGAATGAATGGGAATCCGAAAGAGATCAACTCCAATCAAGCACCTTTTTCAAAGACACGCTGCGCGCGCATACATTAACCGACCGATATGAAAAATAGCTCATTTTGTTGGAATTTTTGTCATCTTTAGCTCAGTGTCAAAAAAAAAATTAAGGAATGAAAGCTCTCCCCCCTGTGCGGGTTCAAAGACAGTGAGCAAAGGGTGAAAGTCGCCTATTTAGAGTGTGACTAATTAAGGTCTGAGTGGTGGGAACCAAAAAATATATTTCCAAAAGTTTCACTTCAACTCGTCACCATGGCCACAATCTTTGCTCACTAGACGTCAAATTCGCACATTTTGTAGCCACAAGCCTCTGCTTTCTGAAGAACTAAGTTTTATTTGGCTACGGTGTCATTTAGTACCTTTATTTTCACTTTAAGCGAGGAGAAGTCGCACATTTTTGATCTCTTTTCAATGTAATTTTCGCCGTTTTTGCCTCTTCATTTTCGATCAATCATAAGTTTTCAACCTGCTCTCATTTGGTCATTTTTCATCCGATTAAAAAACTGAGAACATGCTCGCGTTCCCCAAACCCTTGCCGTTCTAACGAGCCATTTCTGGAATCTGCATCTTCAACCGTTAAGTCGCGAGAGGCTTTTGTTTGAGGTGAGCGTAATCCTATACAAATCAATGGAGTGTTGGTGCGTGACGTCTCCTCACAACTTAAAATCAAATGTGTGTGCGTGAATGTGCATGTTTTGTAAAGGGGCAGTGAGATACTGTTAATTATGGTAGATTCCACATTTCTTGACCGATTTCAATGGTTTGAATTTTAAACTGTTCAGCTCATTGAAATGTTACTTAAAATCAAATGTGTGTGCGTGAATGTGCATGTTTCTTAAAGGGGCAGTAACATACTGTACATTATGGTTAACTTGCACATTTCTTGAGCGATTTCAATGGTTGAAAGTTTAAACTGTTTAGCTCATTGAAATGTTACTTAAAATCAAATGTGTGTGCGTGAATGTGCATGTTTCTTAAAGGGGCAGTAACACTTTTAGTAGATTATGGTTAACTTGCACATTTCTTGACCGATTTCAATGGTTGAAAGTTTAAACTGTTCAGCTCATTGAAAAGAGTTAGCAGGCCCATTCAAAATTTCCGCGGGAATTTTTCTAGTTTTTCTTATTTTTTAATCTTCCACAGTTTTTTCCGCAAGAATGCAGCCCGTACCGTACATCGCACCGGGACAAATGAAGTATCAAACGATGCGGCTCGATCTGACTCGATGCGGCATTATTTTTCTAAGAATTCCCACTTACCATGGCGATGCTATTCCCAAAAAACTCCCAAATAAAAGTCCCATAGGAATGAATGGGAAAAGGAAAGACAAAATCACACATCAAGCACCTTTTTCAAAGACACGCTGCGCGCGCATACGTTAACCGATTGATATGAATTTTAGCTCATTTTGTTGGAATTTTTCCCATCTTTAGCTCAGTGTCAAAAAACAAATTAAGGAATGAAAGCTCTTCCCCCTGTGCGGGTTCAAAGACAGTGAGTGTAATCGCCACTCTGATACCCAATTAAGCTTTCAGTGACGGGAACCAAAAAATATATTTCCAAAAGTTTCACTTCAACTCGTCACCATGGCCACAATCTTTGCTCACTAGACATCAAATTCGCACATTTTGTAGCCACAAGCCTCTGCTTTCTGAAGAACTAAGTTTTATTTGGCTAAGGTGTCATTTAGTACCTTTATTTTCACTTTAAGCGAGGAGAAGTCGCACATTTTTGATCTCTTTTCAATGTAATTTTCGCCGTTTTTGCCTCTTCTTTGTCGATCAATCATAAGTTTTCAACCTGCTCTCATTTGGTCATTTTTCATCCGATTAAAAAACTGAGAACATGCTCGCGTTCCCCAAACCCTTGCCGTTCTAACGAGCCATTTCTGGAATCTGCATCTTCAACCGTTAAGTCGCGAGAGGCTTTTGTTTGAGGTGAGCGTAATCCTATACAAATCAATGGAGTGTTGGTGCGTGACGTCTCCTCACAACTTAAAATCAAATGTGTGTGCGTGAATGTGCATGTTTTGTAAAGGGGCAGTGAGATACTGTTAATTATGGTAGATTCCACATTTCTTGACCGATTTCAATGGTTTGAATTTTAAACTGTTCAGCTCATTGAAATGTTACTTAAAATCAAATGTGTGTGCGTGAATGTGCATGTTTCTTAAAGGGGCAGTAACATAGTGTTGATTATGGTTAACTTCCACATTTCTTGAGCGATTTCAATGGTTGAAATTTTAAACTGTTCAGCTCATTGAAATGTTAGTTAAAATCAAATGTGTGTGCGTGAATGTGCATGTTTCTTAAAGGGGCAGTAACATACTGTTGATTATGGTAGATTCCACATTTCTTGACCGATTTCAATGGTTTAAATTTTAAACTGTTCAGCTCATTGAAATGTTAGTTAAAATCAAATGTATGTGCGTGAATGTGCATGTTTCTTAAAGGGGCAGTAATACTTTTAGTAGATTATGGTTAACTTCCACATTTCTTGAGCGATTTCAACGGTTGAAATTTTAAACTGTTCAGCTCATTGAAAAGAGTTGCAAGAGTTAGCAGGCCCATTCAAAATTTCCGCGGGAATTTTTCTAGTTTTTCTTCTTATTTTTTAATCTTCCGCGTTTTTTCTGCTAAAATGCGGCCCGTACCGTAGATCGCACCGGGAAAAATGAGGTATCAAACGATGCGGCTCGATCTGACTCGGTGCGCTATTATTTTTATAAGAATTCCCAGTTACCATGGCGACGCTATTCCCAAAAAACTCCCAAATAAAGTCCCATAGGAATGAATGGGAAAAGGAAAGACAAAATCACACATCAAGCACCTTTTTCAAAGAGACGCTGCGCGCGCATACGTTAACCGATTGATATGAAAATTAGCTCATTTTGTTGGAATTTTTGTCATCTTTAACTCAGTGTCAAAAAAAAAATTAAGGAATGAAAGCTCTTCCCCCTGTGCGGGTTCAAAGACAGTGAGTGTAATCGCCACTCTGATACCCAATTAAGGCTTCAGTGACGGGAACCAAAAAATCTATTTCCAAAAGTTTCACTTCAACTCGTCACCATGGCCACAATCTTTGCTCACTAGACATCAAATTCGCACATTTTGTAGCCACAAGCCTCTGCTTTCTGAAGAACTAAGTTTTATTTGGCTAAGGTTTCATTTAGTACCTTTATTTTCACTTTAAGCGAGGAGAAGTCGCACATTTTTGATCTCTTTTCAATGTAATTTTCGCCCTTTTTCCCTCTTCATTTTCGATCAATCATAAGTTTTCAACCTGCTCTCATTTGGTCATTTTTCATCCGATTAAAAAACTGAGAACATGCTCGCGTTCCCCAAACCCTTGCCGTTCTAACGAGCCATTTCTGGAATCTGCATCTTCAACCGTTAAGTCGCGAGAGGCTTTTGTTTGAGGTGAGCGTAATCCTATACAAATCAATGGAGTGTTGGTGCGTGACGTCTCCTCACAACTTAAAATCAAATGTGTGTGCGTGAATGTGCATGTTTTGTAAAGGGGCAGTGAGATGCTGTTAATTATGGTAGATTCCACATTTCTTGACCGATTTCAATGGTTTGAATTTTAAACTGTTCAGCTCATTGAAATGTTACTTAAAATCAAATGTGTGTGCGTGAATGTGCATGTTTCTTAAAGGGGCAGTAACATACTGTTGATTATGGTTAACTTTTACATTTCTTGAGCGATTTCAATGGTTTAAATTTTAAACTGTTCAGCTCATTGAAATGTTGGTTAAAATCAAATGTGTGCGCGTGAATGTGCATATTTCTTAAAGGGACAGTAAGATACTTTATTTGATCTTGATTATGGTTAACTTCCACATTTCTTGACCGATTTCAATGGTTGAAATTTTAAACTGTTCAGCTCATTGAAAAGAGTTAGCAGGCCCATTCAAAATTTCCGCGGGAATTTTTCTAGTTCTTATTTTTCTTATTTTTTAATCTTCCACAGTTTTTTCCGCAAGAATGCAGCCCGTACCGTACATCGCACCGGGACAAATGAAGTATCAAACGATGCGGCTCGATCTGACTCGATGCGGCATTATTTTTCTAAGAATTCCCACTTACCATGGCGATGCTATTCCCAAAAAACTCCCAAATAAAAGTCCCATAGGAATGAATGGGAAAAGGAAAGACAAAATCACACATCAAGCACCTTTTTCAAAGACACGCTGCGCGCGCATACGTTAACCGATTGATATGAATTTTAGCTCATTTTGTTGGAATTTTTCCCATCTTTAGCTCAGTGTCAAAAAACAAATTAAGGAATGAAAGCTCTTCCCCCTGTGCGGGTTCAAAGACAGTGAGTGTAATCGCCACTCTGATACCCAATTAAGCTTTCAGTGACGGGAACCAAAAAATATATTTCCAAAAGTTTCACTTCAACTCGTCACCATGGCCACAATCTTTGCTCACTAGACATCAAATTCGCACATTTTGTAGCCACAAGCCTCTGCTTTCTGAAGAACTAAGTTTTATTTGGCTAAGGTGTCATTTAGTACCTTTATTTTCACTTTAAGCGAGGAGAAGTCGCACATTTTTGATCTCTTTTCAATGTAATTTTCGCCGTTTTTGCCTCTTCTTTGTCGATCAATCATAAGTTTTCAACCTGCTCTCATTTGGTCATTTTTCATCCGATTAAAAAACTGAGAACATGCTCGCGTTCCCCAAACCCTTGCCGTTCTAACGAGCCATTTCTGGAATCTGCATCTTCAACCGTTAAGTCGCGAGAGGCTTTTGTTTGAGGTGAGCGTAATCCTATACAAATCAATGGAGTGTTGGTGCGTGACGTCTCCTCACAACTTAAAATCAAATGTGTGTGCGTGAATGTGCATGTTTTGTAAAGGGGCAGTGAGATACTGTTAATTATGGTAGATTCCACATTTCTTGACCGATTTCAATGGTTTGAATTTTAAACTGTTCAGCTCATTGAAATGTTACTTAAAATCAAATGTGTGTGCGTGAATGTGCATGTTTCTTAAAGGGGCAGTAACATAGTGTTGATTATGGTTAACTTCCACATTTCTTGAGCGATTTCAATGGTTGAAATTTTAAACTGTTCAGCTCATTGAAATGTTAGTTAAAATCAAATGTGTGTGCGTGAATGTGCATGTTTCTTAAAGGGGCAGTAACATACTGTTGATTATGGTAGATTCCACATTTCTTGACCGATTTCAATGGTTTAAATTTTAAACTGTTCAGCTCATTGAAATGTTAGTTAAAATCAAATGTATGTGCGTGAATGTGCATGTTTCTTAAAGGGGCAGTAATACTTTTAGTAGATTATGGTTAACTTCCACATTTCTTGAGCGATTTCAACGGTTGAAATTTTAAACTGTTCAGCTCATTGAAAAGAGTTGCAAGAGTTAGCAGGCCCATTCAAAATTTCCGCGGGAATTTTTCTAGTTTTTCTTCTTATTTTTTAATCTTCCGCGTTTTTTCTGCTAAAATGCGGCCCGTACCGTAGATCGCACCGGGAAAAATGAGGTATCAAACGATGCGGCTCGATCTGACTCGGTGCGCTATTATTTTTATAAGAATTCCCAGTTACCATGGCGACGCTATTCCCAAAAAACTCCCAAATAAAGTCCCATAGGAATGAATGGGAAAAGGAAAGACAAAATCACACATCAAGCACCTTTTTCAAAGAGACGCTGCGCGCGCATACGTTAACCGATTGATATGAAAATTAGCTCATTTTGTTGGAATTTTTGTCATCTTTAACTCAGTGTCAAAAAAAAAATTAAGGAATGAAAGCTCTTCCCCCTGTGCGGGTTCAAAGACAGTGAGTGTAATCGCCACTCTGATACCCAATTAAGGCTTCAGTGACGGGAACCAAAAAATCTATTTCCAAAAGTTTCACTTCAACTCGTCACCATGGCCACAATCTTTGCTCACTAGACATCAAATTCGCACATTTTGTAGCCACAAGCCTCTGCTTTCTGAAGAACTAAGTTTTATTTGGCTAAGGTTTCATTTAGTACCTTTATTTTCACTTTAAGCGAGGAGAAGTCGCACATTTTTGATCTCTTTTCAATGTAATTTTCGCCCTTTTTCCCTCTTCATTTTCGATCAATCATAAGTTTTCAACCTGCTCTCATTTGGTCATTTTTCATCCGATTAAAAAACTGAGAACATGCTCGCGTTCCCCAAACCCTTGCCGTTCTAACGAGCCATTTCTGGAATCTGCATCTTCAACCGTTAAGTCGCGAGAGGCTTTTGTTTGAGGTGAGCGTAATCCTATACAAATCAATGGAGTGTTGGTGCGTGACGTCTCCTCACAACTTAAAATCAAATGTGTGTGCGTGAATGTGCATGTTTTGTAAAGGGGCAGTGAGATGCTGTTAATTATGGTAGATTCCACATTTCTTGACCGATTTCAATGGTTTGAATTTTAAACTGTTCAGCTCATTGAAATGTTACTTAAAATCAAATGTGTGTGCGTGAATGTGCATGTTTCTTAAAGGGGCAGTAACATACTGTTGATTATGGTTAACTTTTACATTTCTTGAGCGATTTCAATGGTTTAAATTTTAAACTGTTCAGCTCATTGAAATGTTGGTTAAAATCAAATGTGTGCGCGTGAATGTGCATATTTCTTAAAGGGACAGTAAGATACTTTATTTGATCTTGATTATGGTTAACTTCCACATTTCTTGACCGATTTCAATGGTTGAAATTTTAAACTGTTCAGCTCATTGAAAAGAGTTAGCAGGCCCATTCAAAATTTCCGCGGGAATTTTTCTAGTTTTTTTTCTTCTTATTATGGGCCTGCTAAGCGGAGCAAGCAGCAGCGAAGCTGCTGCTTGCGGAGCAAGCAGGCACATATTACTATCCTAGAAAAAAGTGTTTAATATTATTATGGGCCTGCTAAGCGGAGCAAGCAGCAGCGAAGCTGCTGCTTGCGGAGCAAGCAGGCACATATTACTATCCACCCTAGAAAAGTGTTTATTCTTCTTATTTTTATTATTTTTATATTATCTTCCAGCGACTTTTCCGCAAGAATAGGGGCCGTACCGTAGATCGCACCGCGACAAATAAGGTATCAAACGATGCGGCTCGATTTGACTCGCTGCGCTATTATTTTCCTCAGAATTCCCAGTTACCATGGCGACACAATTCCCCAAAATGTCCCCCAAAAAGTCCCATAGGAATGAATGGGAATCCGAAAATGATCAACTCCAATCAAGCACCTTTTTCAAAGACACGCTGCGCGCGCATACATTAACCGACCGATATGAAAATTAGCTCATTTTGTTGGAATTTTTGTCATCTTTAGCTCAGTGTCAAAAAAAAAATTAAGGAATGAAAGCTCTCCCCCCTGTGCGGGTTCAAAGACAGTGAGCAAAGGGTGAAAGTCGCCTATTTAGAGTGTGACTAATTAAGGTCTGAGTGGTGGGAACCAAAAAATATATTTCCAAAAGTTTCACTTCAACTCGTCACCATGGCCACAATCTTTGCTCACTAGACATCAAATTCGCACATTTTGTAGCCACAAGCCTCTGCTTTCTGAAGAACTAAGTTTTATTTGGCTAAGGTGTCATTTAGTACCTTTATTTTCACTTTAAGCGAGGAGAAGTCGCACATTTTTGATCTCTTTTCAATGTAATTTTCGCCGTTTTTGCCTCTTCATTTTCGATCAATCATAAGTTTTCAACCTGCTCTCATTTGGTCATTTTTCATCCGATTAAAAAACTGAGAACATGCTCGCGTTCCCCAAACCCTTGCCGTTCTAACGAGCCATTTCTGGAATCTGCATCTTCAACCGTTAAGTCGCGAGAGGCTTTTGTTTGAGGTGAGCGTAATCCTATACAAATCAATGGAGTGTTGGTGCGTGACGTCTCCTCACAACTTAAAATCAAATGTGTGTGCGTGAATGTGCATGTTTTGTAAAGGGGCAGTGAGATACTGTTAATTATGGTAGATTCCACATTTCTTGACCGATTTCAATGGTTTGAATTTTAAACTGTTCAGCTCATTGAAATGTTACTTAAAATCAAATGTGTGTGCGTGAATGTGCATGTTTCTTAAAGGGGCAGTAACATACTGTTGATTATGGTAGATTCCACATTTCTTGACCGATTTCAATGGTTTAAATTTTAAACTGTTCAGCTCATTGAAATGTTACTTAAAATCAAATGTGTGTGCGTGAATGTGCATGTTTTGTAAAGGGGCAGTAAGATACTTTTAGTTGATGTTGATTATGGTGAACTTCCACATTTCTTGACTGATTTCAATGGTTTAAATTTTAAACTGTTCAGCTCATTGAAATGTTAGTTAAAATCAAATGTGTGTGCGTGAATGTGCATGTTTCTTAAAGGGGCAGTAATACTTTTAGTAGATTATGGTTAACTTGCACATTTCTTGACCGATTTCAATGGTTGAAAGTTTAAACTGTTCAGCTCATTGAAAAGAGTTAGCAGGCCCATTCAAAATTTCCGCGGGAATTTTTCTAGTTATTCTTTAATCTTCCGCGTTTTTTCTGCTAAAATGCGGCCCGTACCGTAGATCGCACCGGGACAAAAGAGGTATCAAACGATGCGGCTCGATCTGACTCGGTGCGGCATTATTTTTCTAAGAATTCCCAGTTACCATGGCGACGCTATTCCCAAAAAACTCCCAAATAAAGTCCCATAGGAATGAATGGGAATCCGAAAGAGATCAACTCCAATCAAGCACCTTTTTCAAAGACACGCTGCGCGCGCATACATTAACCGACCGATATGAAAAATAGCTCATTTTGTTGGAATTTTTGTCATCTTTAGCTCAGTGTCAAAAAAAAATTTAAGGAATGAAAGCTCTCCCCCCTGTGCGGGTTCAAAGACAGTGAGCAAAGGGGTAAAAGTCGCCTTTCTTGCATCAGTTAGAGCGTGACTAATTAAGGTCTGAGTGGTGGGAACCAAAAAATATATTTCCAAAAGTTTCACTTCAACTCGTCACCATGGCCACAATCTTTGCTCACTAGACATCAAATTCGCACATTTTGTAGCCACAAGCCTCTGCTTTCTGAAGAACTAAGTTTTATTTGGCTAAGGTGTCATTTAGTACCTTTATTTTCACTTTAAGCGAGGAGAAGTCGCACATTTTTGATCTCTTTTCAATGTAATTTTCGCCGTTTTTGCCTCTTCATTTTCGATCAATCATAAGTTTTCAACCTGCTCTCATTTGGTCATTTTTCATCCGATTAAAAAACTGAGAACATGCTCGCGTTCCCCAAACCCTTGCCGTTCTAACGAGCCATTTCTGGAATCTGCATCTTCAACCGTTAAGTCGCGAGAGGCTTTTGTTTGAGGTGAGCGTAATCCTATACAAATCAATGGAGTGTTGGTGCGTGACGTCTCCTCACAACTTAAAATCAAATGTGTGTGCGTGAATGTGCATGTTTTGTAAAGGGGCAGTGAGATACTGTTAATTATGGTAGATTCCACATTTCTTGACCGATTTCAATGGTTTGAATTTTAAACTGTTCAGCTCATTGAAATGTTACTTAAAATCAAATGTGTGTGCGTGAATGTGCATGTTTCTTAAAGGGGCAGTAAGATACTTTATTTGATCTTGATTATGGTTCACTTTTACATTTCTTGAGCGATTTCAATGGTTTAAATTTTAAACTGTTCAGCTCATTGAATTGTTGGTTAAAATCAAATGTGTGTGCGTGAATGTGCATATTTCTTAAAGGGACAGTAAGATACTTTATTTGATCTTGATTATGGTTAACTTGCACTTTTCTTGACCGATTTCAATGGTTTAAATTTTAAACTGTTCAGCTCATTGAAATGTTGGTTAAAATCAAATGTGTGTGCGTGAATGTGCATATTTCTTAAAGGGACAGTAAGATACTTTATTTGATCTTGATTATGGTTAACTTGCACATTTCTTGAGCGATTTCAATGGTTTAAATGTTATTTTTATTGCGTGTTTCCACGCGAGTTAGCAGGCCCATTCAAAATTTCCGCGGGAATTTTTCTAGTTATTTTTATATCCCAGCGACTTTTCCGCAAAAATAGGGCCCGAACCGTAGATCGCACCGGGACAAAAGAGGTATCAAACGATGCGGCTCGATCTGACTCGCTGCGCTATTATTTTTATAAGAATTCCCAGTTACCATGGCGACGCTATTCCCAAAAAACTCCCAAATAAAGTCCCATAGGAATGAATGGGAATCCGAAAGAGATCAACTCCAATCAAGCACCTTTTTCAAAGACACGCTGCGCGCGCATACATTAACCGACCGATATGAAAATTAGCTCATTTTGTTGGAATTTTTGTCATCTTTAGCTCAGTGTCAAAAAAAATTTTAAGGAATGAAAGCTCTCCCCCCTGTGAGGGTTCAAAGACAGTGAGCAAAGGGGAAAAGTCGCCTATTTAGAGTGTGACTAATTAAGGCTTCAGTGACGGGAACCAAAAAATCTATTTCCAAAAGTTTCACTTCAACTCGTCACCATGGCCACAATCTTTGCTCACTAGACATCAAATTCGCACATTTTGTAGCCACAAGCCTCTGCTTTCTGAAGAACTAAGTTTTATTTGGCTACGGTGTCATTTAGTACCTTTATTTTCACTTTAAGCGAGGAGAAGTCGGACTTTGGCGCCTATCTCCTCCATGTAATTTTCGCCGTTTTTGCCTCTTCATTTTCGATCAATCATAAGTTTTCAACCTGCTCTCATTTGGTCATTTTTCATCCGATTAAAAAACTGAGAACATGCTCGCGTTCCCCAAACCCTTGCCGTTCTAACGAGCCATTTCTGGAATCTGCATCTTCAACCGTTAAGTCGCGAGAGGCTTTTGTTTGAGGTGAGCGTAATCCTATACAAATCAATGGAGTGTTGGTGCGTGACGTCTCCTCACAACTTAAAATCAAATGTGTGTGCGTGAATGTGCATGTTTTGTAAAGGGGCAGTGAGATACTTGATTGTGTTGAACTTCCACATTTCTTGACCGATTTCAATGGTTTAAATTTTAAACTGTTCAGCTCATTGAAATGTTACTTAAAATCAAATGTGTGTGCGTGAATGTGCATGTTTCTTAAAGGGGCAGTAACATACTGTTGATTATTGTTAACTTGCACATTTCTTGAGCGATTTCAATGGTTGAAAGTTTAAACTGTTCAGCTCATTGAAAAGAGTTAGCAGGCCCATTCAAAATTTCCGCGGGAATTTTTCTAGTTATTCTTTAATCTTCCGCGTTTTTTCTGCTAAAATGCGGCCCGTACCGTAGATCGCACCGGGACAAAAGAGGTATCAAACGATGCGGCTCGCTCTGACTCGCTGCGCTATTATTTTTCTAAGAATTCCCAGTTACCATGGCGACGCTATTCCCAAAAAACTCCCAAATAAAGTCCCATAGCAATGAATGGGAATCCGAAAGAGATCAACTCCAATCAAGCACCTTTTTCAAAGACACGCTGCGCGCGCATACGTTAACCGACCGATATGAATTTTAGCTCATTTTGTTGGAATTTTTGTCATCTTTAGCTCAGTGTCAAAAAAAAAATTAAGGAATGAAAGCTCTCCCCCCTGTGCGGGTTCAAAGACAGTGAGCAAAGGGGTGAAAGTCGCCTTTCTTGCATCAGTTAGAGCGTGACTAATTAAGGTCTGAGTGCTGGGAACCAAAAAATATATTTCCAAAAGTTTCACTTCAACTCGTCACCATGGCCACAATCTTTGCTCACTAGACATCAAATTCGCACATTTTGTAGCCACAAGCCTCTGCTTTCTGAAGAACTAAGTTTTATTTGGCTAAGGTGTCATTTAGTACCTTTATTTTCACTTTAAGCGAGGAGAAGTCGCACATTTTTGATCTCTTTTCAATGTAATTTTCGCCGTTTTTGCCTCTTCATTTTCGATCAATCATAAGTTTTCAACCTGCTCTCATTTGGTCATTTTTCATCCGATTAAAAAACTGAGAACATGCTCGCGTTCCCCAAACCCTTGCCGTTCTAACGAGCCATTTCTGGAATCTGCATCTTCAACCGTTAAGTCGCGAGAGGCTTTTGTTTGAGGTGAGCGTAATCCTATACAAATCAATGGAGTGTTGGTGCGTGACGTCTCCTCACAACTTAAAATCAAATGTGTGTGCGTGAATGTGCATGTTTTGTAAAGGGGCAGTGAGATGCTGTTAATTATGGTAGATTCCACATTTCTTGACCGATTTCAATGGTTTGAATTTTAAACTGTTCAGCTCATTGAAATGTTACTTAAAATCAAATGTGTGTGCGTGAATGTGCATGTTTCTTAAAGGGGCAGTAAGATACTTTATTTGATCTTGATTATGGTTAACTTGCACATTTCTAGAGCGATTTCAACGGTTTAAATTTTAAACTGTTCAGCTCATTGAAATGTTAGTTAAAATCTAATGTGTGTGCGTGAATGTGCATATTTCTTAAAGGGACAGTAAGATACTTTATTTGATCTTGATTATGGTTAACTTTTACATTTCTTGAGCGATTTCAATGGTTGAAATTTTAAACTGTTCAGCTCATTTAAATGTTAGTTAAAATCAAATGTGTGTGCGTGAATGTGCATGTTTCTTAAAGGGGCAGTAACATACTGTTGATTATGGTTAACTTTTACATTTCTTGAGCGATTTCAATGGTTTAAATTTTAAACTGTTCAGCTCATTGAAATGTTGGTTAAAATCAAATGTGTGTGCGTGAATGTGCATGTTTCTTAAAGGGACAGTAAGATACTTTATTTGGTCTTGATTATGGTTAACTTTTACATTTCTTGAGCGATTTCAATGATTTAAATTTTAAACTGTTTAGCTCATTGAAATGTTACTTAAAATCAAATGTGTGTGCGTGAATGTGCATGTTTCTTAAAGGGGCAGTAACACTTTTAGTAGATTATGGTTAACTTGCACATTTCTTGAGCGATTTCAATGGTTGAAAGTTTAAACTGTTCAGCTCATTGAAAAGAGTTAGCAGGCCCATTCAAAATTTCCGCGGGAATTTTTCTAGTTATTATTACTATTATTATTTTCTTTTATATTTTTAATTCTCAGAAATATCTAAATATTCAACATCTCTATGTATCATTATTCTTATTATTTTCAATTGTCAGAAATGTCTTAATATTCAACATTTCTCAGTTATTATTATTATTATTATTATTATTATTATTATTATTTTCTTTTATATTTTTAATTCGGAGAAATGTCTAAATATTCAACATCTCTATGTATCATTATTCTTATTATTTTCAATTGTCAGAAATGTCTTAATATTCAACATTTATCAGTTATTATTATTATTATTATTTTCTTTTATATTTTTAATTCTCAGAAATATCTAAATATTCAACATCTCTATGTATCATTATTCTTATTATTTTTAATTGTCAGAAATGTCTTAATATTCAACATTTCTCAGTTATTATTATTATTATTATTATTATTTTCTTTTATATTTTTAATTCTCAGAAATGTCTAAATATTCAACATCTCTATGTATCATTATTCTTATTATTTTCAATTGTCAGAAATGTCTTAATATTCAATATTTCTCAGTTATTTTCTTCTTATTAATATTTATTTTTTAATTATCTTAAATTTTCAGAAATGTCAAAATATGAAACATTTCTCTGTATTGTTATTATTATTTTTATTTGCCAGCAATGTCTAAATATTCAACATTTCTGTATTATTATTATTATTATTAATTGTCAGAAATGTCTAAATATTCAACATTTCTCCGTTTGCTTATTTGGATTGTTGTCCAGTCTTGGTGAAGGTCCAGGAAATTGTACTTCTCGTTATGTTACGAGACACTCGCGGTCACCAGCCAATCACTTGTCTCGACGAACCGACAACAACCACACTCTCTTTCACGCCTCATGTCAATTTCGAATGTTCACTTAACTGCGAGTGCCTGAAGAAAACACAAGAACTTGCAAACTCCGCACCGGCAGGCTGTCGCTAAGATTCGAACCCAGAACCTCCAAACTGTAACCGCTGAATCACTCTGCTGCACATTCTAATCCATAATACAGAAAATAAATTGTGTCTGCAGACACGACGACTATGTCAAGACCTTTTGTAATCCAGCTTCGACATTCTGAGCCACTCGCTCCATATAGATTAAAGTCATGACGTGACACACTCTCCGTTTAAGTGGAGCAATTGAAGAGGCGCTAAAACACATTGTGAGGATTACTGACAATCATTGACGGGATTTAAACACACTCCCCGATGAAACCCCACCTCGGCTGTCCTTCGCATTCCTGAGGACGACATGCCAGGATGGAAGACAACAACAGCTCTCTCCTCTTAGACAGTTTCGTGAAGCAATACATCTTTAGCAGGTGTTGGATTATTAACATTGTTTTTCTGTTTCAATTTATATTTTTCAAAGTGTTTTTGATTTTAGTTAGATATGTTACAACTGTTCCCCATATGTTAGTTTATCTATAGTCTTTGTTTTCTTCCCTGTCATAGTAAGGTGTCTGATTTAATCTAAATAAGAGGTGTCTGAACAAAAGGGCCGTCTACGTGAGTTCCTGGTGTCGGGAGGCTCCAGGAGCCAATTGTTTATCCAGGAGCCAAGTGTTTACCCACATCCTGAGGTAGAGATAAGGATAGGGGGTGTGTAGACTTTAAGACTCTTGTCTTGACAAAGAGTGCCACATGGGTTGCTCTATGCCTGGAGGGGCAAAAGGTACCTCTTTGTCAATGAAGGGGGAGGGAACTGTTTTATGTATATATGAGTGAGTGTATGTTGAGAATGTTACACTTCTTGGATCAGGGCTATTTGAGCCGGGTTCTAGAGATGTCTTTCAGACTCTGAAATAAAGCTAGCAAAACTTCTCCACGAGACTTCAACTTTGAATTTTATTTGAACACGCAGAAATCAAAGAAATGATTTCCAACACAGGCAACAATATTCAAATCTTTATAGGACAAAAGGAGGTGAGCTTTATATATTGCCACACTCCACATTACATTGGAAGGTAGTCTTCATTTTATCCGCCATTTTTAAATTTAGTCTCAGTTTCAATCACGCTTGTTAGTTTAGTTCAGTTAGTCAACCTCATCCCGCTTTTATTTAGTCTATTTTTAGTCGATTACAAATCTAGCATTTTAGTCTTTATTTTAGTCCAAGAAAACTTAATTTAATTCGTCTACTTTTAGTCAACAAAACGTCTGTCAGCGTTTTAGTCAGGACAATCATTTTACCCCTGTTATTTTAGATAATGTTGAACATTTCAGATCTAAAACTATTTCATATAATATGTTTTTTTGATGAACAACAACTACAGTATATCAACAAGTGGCTACTATGGCTCTATGCTACAAGCTAGCAGGTTAGCAAGCATTAGTTAGCGGTCAAATTAACATTATTGTTGGAACGTTATAGCCGTTGGATTCATGTTACGTTATAACTATAATTGACTTTTTTAACCTTTCGCCATCAATCCACATATTACACTCGCTAGCTGCAGATTTGAAATGTGTGTCACATGACAGTGATGACAGTATCACAGTGAAAGATTAGCAGAGACAAGATTTTACAAAATAAATTTTTTTTTAAATCTCGTTTTTGTTCATGAACTAAAATGTCCATTGATTTTAGTCCACTTTTTATGAAGTGAAGTACATCGTCGTCTCGTCTTCATTAGTTGACGAAAATGCGTACTGATTTAGTCCAAGTTATTGTTTATTAATGAGGGTTTTACTCGAGTGTAGTCGAGTTTTAGTCCGGTGAAAAATGTGTGTTGACGAAATTATTTTTGTTTTGTTTTTGTTGACGAAATTAACACGAGTGAAAGGAAAAGATGAAACTGTGAACGTTGTTTGCCATCAATATTTGCTTTTATCACTACTTTTGTAAATAATTTTGTCTCTCGAGACTCCACTGTAAATAGTGTTCCCTCGTTTATCGCTGGGGTTACGTTCCCAAAAAGTGCAATCCACGAAGTAGTCAGTTTTTTATTTTAATTTTGTGTTTATTATAAATGTTTTAAGGCTGTAAAAAACTTTATACACTTCTCAGAGAGGTATTTACATTTTCTCACATTTCTCTCTGCATAAATTAGGTACACTACTGTAAAAAAAAAAATAATGCATGCAAAATTGCACCCCAAAAAATGAGTAAGGCTGCGAAAAAGTGAATGGCGTTATAGGGAACACCTGTACATTTAAACGACAATAAAATCAAGAACCCAACACCATTTTATATCTATGCTAAGAATATTTGAGCCGTCCATCAGCGATCATTTCATATGAACCTTTTCCCATTCGTAAAAATGATTACGTATTTTTCGCAATCAGTGAAATGGATTCTATTCACATGCCGGCGAACAGGCTTGTGACATCTGGCCAGTGGATTAGTCGTGTTTGTTTTAACATCAGGCACGATCCGCGTGGTCCTTCAAAGTAAAAACATTTTGCTCCAATTTTACAATGACCAACTTTGCCCATGTCATGTAAAGTTAGATTAGCATCAATGCTAATTTGATATTTATTGCGTTTGGCTTAGAATGTTCTTTTTTGTTGTTGTTGTTCCCAAATGCAAGTAAGTTGACTATAAAGTGAGCTGCCGTGAATTGGATGTGTGGTCTACCGCCAGTCCCAGTTGAATTCAGGAGAACCGTTCCAGACCATCAAGGTCACTGAAGGATTGAATGGTGCGCTGCTCTTAGCACGTGAGAAAACATCCAAGCCAAACATAACAAAATGCCTTTTCCGCCTTTTCCCGTGTGCAGTATAGTATATCAATATTTCCATGAAAAAAAAAAAAGGTTGAAAAACACTGCTTTTAGGCAGTTTGCAACGGTGGGGCCCAACCCAAGACACGCTTAGGACCGCCCCCTCATTTGAATAACATTTCAACCTGTATAATAAACACACGTGAGAGTGTTTTTATTTATTTATTTAATTCTCTTATATTTGTTTTTGTATTTATTTGTATTTTTTGAATCTCGTTTTTTATTTTTATCTTTACTTATATTTATTTATTTAGGGATATATATATATATATATATATATATATATATATATATATATATATATATATATATATATATATATATATATATATATATATATATATATATATATCCATCCATTTTCTGTACCGCTTGTCCTCACAAGGGTCGCGGGGGTTGCTGGAGCCTATCCCATATCTCCATTTTTATTTTCCCTTTTATTCACTCGTTTATTTATTGAGTTATTTATTTAGAATTTGGACAGTTTTGGTCCTCCATCGTCGAAAAACGATGATCCAAACATGTGCTTGACTTGCGTAACGTTCGCAAAGCCTCACCCGTGACCTCACATTAAGCGCACATGGTGTCATTTTATGCTCTTATATAAACACAGACAAATATTTGTTATTGAAACGACCTTCGCTCTTCTCCACAAGCTGCACCAGATGATTTGAGGGGCTTTGAACTTACTGGAAAATGTGAAAACGTCAGCACGATCAGTGGACGAGCAACGGACGTCTCAATGAGTTTGGTTTTGAGGTCCAGGTGCTCATGATGAAGGTTGAGTTTTGTGGTGTTGACGTTCACTTTTGGACTTGGTTTTGTTTTGTGCAACATAATACAGGTCCACCTGCCTCTGCCTCCCCCCCCCCCTTGAGGTTAGGGCTGTGTAATTAAGCACAATTCATTTGCAATTTCGATTATTGCACTCCACAATTGCAAAATCGGCATAATCTTAAACAAAAACAAAAGATTAGTAATAATAATTTTGAGTTGTTTAAATTGATATGTTTGCCCTTTTTTATTTAAAAATGACTAATTTCATGAATCTTGTTTGGTACAAAAAGAACTTGCACAATTATAGTGTTGCAAAGAAACACTTTTTACATGTTTAAACTTTAGTTTTGTTTTGTACCAAAAAACAAATGATTGTCCTCATCGTGATGGCAATTATTACCAAATGATTTTCTTCATAATCGAGCTTTCTTGGGGTAATTATAATGAAATGTGTTGTTCATTATCGACAAAAACATGAGCAAGTGCAATCTGAAAAACATTGATTCAAATTCATCCAAACTGATGACTCATCCATAATAATTGTTGTTATCAATACGAAACAATTTCAACTTAGTTTGACCTTTATGCATTATGTTCTGAATCATTTCCAGTGGCCAACACATGATCATTAACTTTACTTAAAACGCACGCACACACACGGCTATTTGGAATTGTTCATTTCCCCCTCCACCTTTACTAATTTCCCAGGCCCAGCTGATAACAGACCATGCGTCACTCTTCGGTATGCTTTTAAATATATATTTTTTTAAATGTAAACAGTTCCAAATAGCAGTCAGTGTTAGTACGAAACTTTCAGGCTCGAGCAGGGGTCAGCAAGCTTTTCTGTCAAACGAGCCCTTTCAGGCCAAATAAATAACCACAAATCTGTCCGCAGCCGCAAAATCTTTGACCATTGTGATGAATGAAACATTGCGTTCGAGTTCGTCTAATGTACTGAGAGCCCAAGAGCTCATTCGTGCTGCACCATAACAGTTTATATGCAGCTTCTTTTTTTTTTCTTTTTTTCTTTTTTCCTCTTATCTTTTTTTCTTAAGAGCTCAGTATTGTTCATTCGGAAATGTCATCATCATTGCTCTTTTTTTTTTTTTTTTTTTTTTTAAGAGAGAGACAGAGAAAAGGAAGGAAGGACAGACGAAGCCGCGTGAGATCCGCAGACACCAGCCTCCACCGATTCAATAACCTGAGGAGGAAACAGATTGTGTCTGAGTTTCGGTAGATGCTGGTGTGGTGGATCTGGCATGCATGAAAATCTCCACCAAAGAGGGGAGCCGTCGACCCCCGCCGGAACAGAGCAAGCGCAACACCTCAGGGCCCCCCAGGCCGCGGCAGCGCCAAAGGACGACCCCCGGGCCCCACCAGGGCCACCGGCCGGAGAGCAAACCCAGGAGCAGGAGCGCCCCCCGCCCCAACACGGCCCGCGCCCCCGGCCCAACGCAGCAGGACGGGGCACTGCAGGCCCACCAGGCACCCCACCGGCCCCCAACCCCCGCCCCCCCCACGACCCCCCGCCCCCCATCCACCCCCGCCACCCACCCCAACCCAGCCCCAGCCGCCCCCACGCCCCCAATCCCCCAGACACCCCCCACCCCCAGCACCCCCCCACCCCGCAACCCCCACCACCCCCCCCCCCCAACAAAGCATATGTTATGTTATATGTTATTATATGCAGCTTCTAATACTTTGAGATTCCTTTTCTTTTATCTTTGCTTTTTCTGGTTTTGGATATTTCCCCCCCCTAATTTTTCAGACTTCGTTTTTCATCCCTTTCTGTCAAATCTCTGCAACTTTATGCACATATTATGGTCATTTCCTGTCTCTCTTTTTCCTTTTTTGGGCATTTTATGGTTACATTTTCTGGCTTTTTTTTTGGGTGCATTTTTGTGTAACATTACTGTATGTGGTAATTTTATGTTTTTCTTCTTTCTTTTTGGACATTGTATGGTCACTTGTTGGACATTTGCAGGTATTTTTTTCACCTTTTGTCTCTCTTTTTCTGACAAACAATACATTTGGACCGACATTGTTTGAATATTTAATTATTTTTTATAAATCAAAATTGTTAATTCATTCAAAGAATATTCTATCTAAAAATATAACATAAATATATAAATATTAATTTCTACTATTTATTTTTTTTGCGATCCAGAGGGAGCCACAGGAGAGGGACTAAAGAGCCACACGTGGCTCCAGAGCCGCAGGTTACAGACCAATGAGTTAAAGACAATTTAATTATAGAATAAGCCTTTTTTTTTTTACTTCAAATCTGCCTCCTCGTCTCTGCTTCCCTGCACTTGCGTCCTCAACCACAACACACGTAACAGTTCAGATCAAGGTTATTATAGGTTTTATTTTTTATTTTATTTTTTTAATGTAGTTAGTTTTAATTAGTTTCCAGGGTGGTTCTGTTAGTTTTTATTTGTTTTAGTTAAAAAAAAAAAACTTTAATATTAGTCTAGGTTGAGTTAGTTTCAGTATTATTATTTTTTTTTTAATGTGTATGACTTAATATTTAATATTTAACATACACCATGATAAAATGATAAAGTATCGCACTTCTTACCTAGCATTGCATTTGGGCCGAGTTAAATGAAAAAGCAGGCAAGCCGAGACATTGGAGCCAAAAGTCAAGCAAGCAAAATCGGAAGGTGCTTTTCTATTGGCTGCTGCTCGATGACATCACTTCCGTGTGACACACCTTCAAACGTCCTTATTCCGGGTAATATCGAAATAAATATACTTAAAATCTCATTTAAAATAAACCCCAAATGAATAACCAAAGACTAAAACGAAGGACATTTTCGCAATAATTATAGTTCGTTTTGTAAACATAAAATGTAGCTTCAGTGAGTTTTGTTTTTTAAAAAAGCATTTTCGTTTTATTTCGTTAACAAACATTTTAGAATTTTTGTTTTTTCATTAGTTGTGGTTAAACCTTGGTCCAGAGTTTGGGGTCACCTCAATGGTGTAAAAATGTTGATCTGATTTTTTTTGGCCTCATTTTTTTCATATCACAGACATTTGATCAGGGGTGTGTAGACTTTCAAAATCCACTTTCACCACAAGTACGCATCTTTTTAAATTGGGATGCTACTATGGATAACAGGTGTGTGTTTACCTTCATCAATATGTATTGCATATTGAGGGGAAAGTCAGAATAAGCTGAAATGCTAAATGTTTGGAGACGCATTGTTGAAGCAACATCGATTCCGCTCCGACAAATGTCTCACTTGACCTCACAGTCACTCCAGTCGATCTTATTGATTGCCATTAATCGCCAGTGGACGCCTCGTGGGATCGATCAGCAATTGTGACCTTGCCTTCTTCTTTCACTCAGGAGTGAACGGCATCATCAATTCTGCTGCGACTGGGCACGCCGTCCTCCTACGTAACGATCGCAATCCGTGAGAATGCACCTGATGAGATGTACTTCAACTCATGGCCCGCTCGTTCGCCACTTTACAAACGCAAATGTTGGAATTTGTTCTGCTCGGTTGTCATTTAGTGATTCCGGAACATCTCGTCTTGCAATTATATTACTGTAGTTTTAGTTTGCTGTGGTGTCGGTCAACTCAAATGTGAACTAAGGTCAACAAAAAAAAAAAACCACCTATCAGTATGATGCATGTTCTCTTTGTACTTGTGTGAGTTTAGTCCAAAAGCTCCGCATTTGAAGTTTCATTGAAGACGGTAAAATGCCCGTTGGCGTGAACATGAGTGTGAATGGTTGATTATCTACTTTAGTATGGTCTTCCCTGCCTCTCGCTCTCCAAAAACAGCTCGGATCAACTCCAGCAATGCACTCAATATGACAATAACGTTACAAATGAGCATTTACGATAATTGCTCATCCCTTTTCTATACCGCTTCCCCCCCGTCACGGTCACAGGCGGGCCGGAACCTACCCCAGGAGACTTTGGGCGAGATGTTGAGCAGGTGAACTCAACGCCGGGGCCCGGATTGAAACACATAGTTCAGAACGGGGCTGGCACGGCTCCGTGGTAGAGTGGTCGTCTCTCGACCAGGAGGTTGTGGGTTCGATCCTCAGCCCTTGTGTCAAAGTGTCCTTGAGCGACACACTAAAGTGTTAATTTTGATGAGAACTTTTAACTGAGTTTTAGTTTAGTTTTTCTTTTGACTAAAATTCATTAAAGTTTTAGTCATCATTTAGTCATCTGATTGTATTTTAGTTGTAACCCAATTTAAGTCGACGGAAATAACGAGCAAGTTCAGTTGACAGATATAAAGAGCAATTTTAGTCGACTAAATTGCCAATGTTTTCCTTCAGCATACATATCAACTCAAACACACCTTTTGTAACTTAAAAAAGTGGCAAATTTGCGAGAAATTTATGAGAAATACACGTAGCGTACTACTCGGATGTTTGTGACAATACTTTTCGGTCGGGTTTTCAAATAAGGCGATATTAATTGCTTTAGTCGAGATGAACCATTCGCCCTTGGAAGCGTTGGGTACGGCCAGCGACGAAGACGCCTGACTTTGTGAAGGTCCACATCCTGACGATCAAGCATTTAAGTTCTTTTGTTAAAATAAATATTTACTTGTACATTTATGTTTCCAGAATTTTTATTTAGACATTCATACATGTATTTTTATTTTTTTTGTACAAGTAGCTAAGTTGATGTGTCGAATCTGCTGTTCTCCGTCATTCACTTGCATTTACCTAAAGTAAGCTAGCTTCTGATTGGCTAGTGTTTAGTCAGCTGATAATGGATCAGGAAGTGTTGTGGCTCGAGCTGCCGTGTATGACGAGTAAAGTTTAATTCTTAAAGTTTCTCATTTTTTGCCTGTTGTTTTTTGTTTTGTTTCCTTGCCCTCATGTGGTTCGATTAGGGGATGTCGTTGATATTTGTCAACTGCGGGCATGTGAAGCCCTTTGGGACTCTTGTGTGATTAAGGGCTATATAAATAAACTTTTCGTTTCATAAACAGTGTCCCATTAACCACCAACGAATCCTCACATGAGACAATAGCTACGCTACGTGTATTTCTTGTAAGTTTCAGATTTTTTTTCTCGCAAATTTGCCACTTTTTTTTTCTCCGAAGATTTTGCCCCCACCCTCTCACACTCAGCTCAATATAAAGTTTTTCCTTTTCTTGTCATGGATTCCTTAACAAGCTAAACCTCCGCTGGATCGCACTCACACGGAATCACAAGGAAAATGTGCGCTTTGCAAAGTTGAGATCGGCATCCAAAGAAAAGACATCCCTCTCTGAAAGTTTGCCAGTCTGTCTGTCTGTCTGTCTGTCTGTCTGTAGCCCCAAACCAAACCTTAGCATCCGTTGCCCTCCCAACTTGGAACACCTGCACAAAGTCGTCAGCCTCAGCGGCCTCACTCAACCGGATTGTTGGGGCTCCCCTCTCCCTCCTCGCAGTCGCTCGTCACATTGTTGAGCATCTTCTCGCGCTCCTCCTCAAGCCGCGCACCACAATTGATGCTGCGCTTAAAAAAAAACCAAGCTCTAAATATCTCGCGCACTTCTTGGTACTAACGAACAGCTTTTGCGTGGGCTTGTCCTCGCTCGATGCTCTTCAGCGGCTCGTTTGCGGGGCAGTGGGAGTCAACGAGGCCGTGTTGGCCAGCTTGATGGCAACACGCGCTCGCTCTCCCGCGCGCCACTCGCCCTCAAGTCACTTTAAGCCCGAGCGCTACGTTCATGCATTCACAAGGTATTATCCCTCTCCCCGCCCGTCCTCGCTTTTGGCTCCCTCACACACCATCATCCGAGTCATCGTGACGATGGGATGCAAAGTGAGCGCCATCGGACGACGCCACCTCTTTTCATATTCTTTTCAGAGGGCAAAAAGGATTCCGTTTTTTTTTCTTCCATTAGTTGCTTTGGTTTGTTATTTTGACCCCACCTCAAGTCTCTCTTTTCATATTTCCGCGCACAGCCAATTGTCTGTCGGACAATTGGAAGGGCTGCGGGCTGTTCTTGTATAACTTGTAAAGCCTTGCTCCCTCTGAGGTTGACCTCTGTGTGTGTGTGTGCCTTTGCCTTTGCTACATTGTGGGGCCCATACTCACGTTTTTTTCCCCCCCCTGGTTTAACTACCATTGTGGGGACCGTCTCATCCTTGTGGGGACATTTTGGTGGGCCTCTTTTTGAGGGTCAAGACTTGTGCAGGTGCCGCAACGTATGTCACGTGGCGTGTGTGTGGTTGCTATGGTAACGCGTGGATGTTCATTCAGGTCACATGACAGGTGGGTGAGTGCTGGTGTCAGTATCGGATGTGACGGGTCGCCTGCCAATGACGTCATGCTACTGGATTGGCTGGAAATGATCCGGTGGACGTTGAAACGAAAACATTAAAGATGTCATTTAAATAACAAAATATATGGACTGAAATTGTAAAAACGTAAATAAACCTAAGAATATAAAAGCAGGATACGTTAAGATGGCACTAATAATAAAATAGATTGAATAAATAATAAATGAGATCAAATAAAAATAAATAAATATAAAAGAATGGATACGTACGCGGAGTACGTATCCATTCTTTCAAGGCTGCCCTTTGTCACCGATTCTGTTCATAACTTTTATGGACAGAATTTCTAGGCGCAGCCAAAGCGTTGAGGGGGTCCGGTTTGGTGGCCTCAACATTGCATCTCTGCTTTTTGCAGATGATGTGGTGCTGTTGGCTTCATCAAGCCGTGATCTTCAACTCTCACTGGAGCGGATCGCAGCCGAGTGTGAAGCGGTTGGGATGAGGATCAGCACCTCCAGATCCGAGACCATAGTCCTCAGTTGGAAAAGGGTGGAGTTGCCCTCTCCGGGTTGGGGATGTGGAGGAGTTCAAGTATCTTGGGGTCTTGTTCACGAGTGAGGGCAGGTTAGAGCGGGAGATCGACAGGCGGATCGCTGCAGCGTCTGCAGTGATGCGGACTCTGTATCGGTCCGTTGCAGAAGGAGCTAAGCCAAAAGGCGAAGCTCTCGATTTACCGGTCGATCGACGTTCCTGCCCTCACCTATGGTCACGAGCTGTGGGTCGTAACAGAAAGAACAAGATCCCGGATACAAGCGGTCGAAATGAGTTTCCTTCGCAGGGTAGCCGGGCTCTCCCTTAGAGATTGGGTGCGAAGCTCGGTGTTCCGGGAGGGACTCAGTGTCGAGCTGCTACTCCTCCGCATTGAGACGAAGCAGTTGAGGTGGCTCGGGCATCTGGTTCGGATGCCTGCTGGACGCCTCCCTGGAAAGGTGCTCACCACCAGGAGGCCCCGGGGCCGACCCAGGACACGCTGGAGAGACTATGTCTCTCGGCTGGCCTGGGAACGCCTTGGGATCCCTTCGGAGGAACTGGTTGAAGTGGCTAGGGACAAGGGAAGTCTGGGCTTCCCTCCTAAAGCTGCTGCCCCATTTACTGAGATGTGACAAATATTGTCAGTTTAGATTGCTAATGTGTTCCTATTACAATTAAGACAGTTTTTGTGACGTACCAAAGTCAACACATCAAGTCGCGCTGCTGTACTGACGTCATCGGCAGGCGCGAAGGCCACCGATACGATCAGGCAGCCCGATCACATCTGGTGCAGACACCGGGAGCGTCAATCCAGGACGTTCCTAACAAACTCCTCCTTCGCGATAACTCCGAATCCATTTCTCTTCCTATCCACACCATGATAGAACAACTTGAACCCTGCTCCTGAACGTCTCTCTTTGCTCCCTTTCCACCTGGTCTCCTAAACACAATATGGCCACCTTCCTTCCTCCTCATCATGTCAACCAGTTCTCTACCTTTTCCTGTCATGGTTCCAACATTCAAAGTCCCTACTCTCAGTCCTTCGACTCTTGGTGTTCCTCTTCTCTTTCTTCTTACGAACACACCTTCCTTCTCTCCTCCTTCGACAAAACAGTAGTCCAGTTTCCACCGGCACCGATGGCGGTCAACGGCACCGATGGCGGTCGCCGTTAACCCGGGCCTCGACCGATCCAGTATGGAAGTCATAAATTTATATATGATATTTATACCGGTTTGTTTTTTCATCCAAAGTGACCGTTTAAGCCACCGGCCTCGTGTTTAAAATCGCAATGCCAGAACACAATGCACGTGAAATGGATGAAAGATGAAAAGCCCAAAGCCTTTTTTTGCCTTTAGTATTTGTGTGTTACATCACAGCGAACCGCGCAGCCATTTCTGCAGTGGCGGTGAGATGATCTCTTAGTTTTGGCAGATGTCCTCATCGACTTTATCCTCATTGACCCCCCCCACCTCCGTCCTCCCTGACGTTCTCTATATTAATAAGTCCTCCTGCTCCTCTGCGACGACATGAAACGCACCAGACGACACGAACGCAAAGCGACAGTGGGAACATAATTCATAACATCATTGGACAACCTAAGTTACATAATTAACAATCTATTGATCTCAACATAACTGAGGGAAGATGGTGTAACGTAGAAAAAACCCATTCCGTAGATATGAACAGAGTGTACAGAAATATCATTATATGATATTTGAGGGCTGCAAATAACCATTGTTTTAAGAATCGAATAACCTGCCTATGTTGTAATTTCCACCCTTTTATTTAAAAACTTTCAAATTGATAATGCAGAAAATGTCCAAACAAATTAAATATGATTGACTTGTTTGGTCTGTAAAATGAAAAAAAAAGAAAGGACGACAGAAGGATTATATATTTACTATTGAGAAGCTGAAACAGAACTATTGAATTTAGGGGTTGGACTCGCTTCAAAAAACAAACTCCAGTTGGATTCGTAACTTACATGACGTATTTCCGAAGCAAAAAAAGATGCATTTCTTGGAAAGTAAATACAATTTGAACTTAACTCTTTGACTGCCATAAACGTTATAAAACGTTTAGCATAAACCTAGGGAAGGGCGCCGAGGACGTTAAAAGACGTCCCCTATGTTTTTTTTTTGTTTTTTTTGAAAACGGGTGCAGGAAAGCCTTGGGCAGCTGTGCTGAAAGTATCAGGCAGATCTGATTAGTAAAAGACTCGTTTTGGCCCCTAGAGGGCAGCGATGACTCTCTTTGCACAAGGTTGGATGGGCCGCCCACCGTGGGCGTCAGTAGAAGACGTGAGGCGGAGCTAGAGTGTTGAGGAGACAATGGCTCATGAAGCCCACAATGGCTGACCAAGCAACCGGTTGCCAGCAGCTCACGCTTGAGCATTTTTTTCAAAGACGGAAAGCATCAATCAATACTAAAAAGCGCATTGATGTCGACGATGATGATGACTCCGAGCTTGACGCCAAAGTTGGAAGCCTTGGCGCGACTGTTACGATCACGTAGTAAGCCTCACCGGCTAAGCGCGGCTAGCGCGGCTAGCGCGGCTAGCGCGGCTAGCGCGGCTAGCGCGGCTAGCGCGGCTAGCGCTGCTAAGGCCGCAAAACGCGCACAATAGCCGACCGGGTACTTCTACACAATCGGACATTCGATCGGGCGATGGAGAGTTGGCATCGACCAATGCAGATTGATGATGATGATGATGATGACTCCGAGCTTGACGCCAAAGTTGGAAGCCTTGACGCGACTGTTATGAACACGTAGTAAGCCTCACCGGCTAAGCGCGGCTAGCGCTGCTAAGGCCGCAAAACGCGCACAATAGCCGACCGGGTACTTCTACACAATCGGACATTCGATCGGGCGATGGAGAGTTGGCATCGACCAATGCAGATTGATGATGATGATGATGATGACTCCGAGCTTGACGCCAAAGTTGGAAGCCTTGACGCGACTGTTATGAACACGTAGTAAGCCTCACCGGCTAAGCACGGCTAGCGCGGCTAGCGCTGCTAACGCCGGAGTTGCACAAGCGGACATTCGATCGGACAATGAAGAGTACCCCGAGTCCAATGCATATTCATCGGAGGAGCGGGTACAGTCTGATCACGGAGAAGACACTGTTTCTGGACTACGATGCCACCATGAATGGAGTGGATAAAATGGATCAGAACATCTCTTACCACCCGGTATAGCAACTGAAGGACACGAGGAAGCGAGACGTAACGAAACCGTAGCATGATCCTGATATTAGACTTGATGGCAACACACACTGCAGTATATACTTGCTATTCCCCGGAAAAAAACGGCCGGCAAGAAAGTGGAGCACGCGAAGAGGCAATCTGTTGTGCAAATGCTGTTGCGTCTCCTTGCACGCAGGAGAGTGTTACACAAAGAAAAACTGTCGTTGAAACATCCACATATTTGTAAATAGCACCACAGTTGCACACATTTGTAAATAGTTTGCCAAATTGTTGTCAAATTGTTACACTGTTGAATGTAAATAAACGTATTTTGCTATCAAAAAACACTTTTTCATTCTTGGTGGTAGTGTTTTATAGAAGTAAAGCACTATTTAGGTGTTTGTGGCATCATTCATGGACAAAAAGAAGTGTAAAATTCACTAGAATGCATGAAATAATATCGTTTCACTAAAAGCTTGATTTCTCCGTATTTTGGTCCAAAACAGGCGAAATTGGGTCAAACTAACCATTTTCTATTGTTGATTACTAAAGAACGGAATAAGGTAGAAACAAACTTTTTCTGATGAAAGATGAAAGTCCAATCTTTCATTTGGTAGTACGTGTGTTTCCATAGTCCAAACAGAACATTTTCTGTGGACCTTGAAAGATCAGTCAAAATGCTTAAATCGGCTGGCACTGACGGCATCCCTTTTCTGAAAACGTCTGGCAGTCAAAGAGTTAATAGTAAATGGAGAAGACATATAAACGACCCAGTCATGTCATGTTTGTAAATGAGAATTAGTTTTCAAACATTTTTACCGGGTTAAATAAAGGTTAAATAAAAAAATAAAATGTATACGCTTTGGGTTTCTGAAGTGTTTTACAAAGCCCAGCCTTCAATTATTTGAATACGTATTATTACAATCAGCGGACGCATTGCTGCCGCATTGTTCTAATTATCGAAAAGTTGTTCTTTTAAGTTTGACGTGCCTTAACTCATTCACTGGCAGCCATTTTGGCATCGCTCCCGGCTGTTTTACCGGATTTTGACTGATTTTGCAGGGACCACAGAATATTGTGTTCGTTTGCTATAAAAGCATGGAACTTTCCAAAAGAAAGATTAGAGTCTCTTCTTTCATCAGGAAAAAATATATATTTGTATCTGTTTCCGTTTTGCAGCAATTTAGCATTAGCATATAGCTAAGTTTCATCACTATTCACAAATCTGTTGAAAACACTGGGGAAAAGAGCTTGTTTGCAAAAAAAATTTTGTGGAACAAATGTCCGAATTTGTCATGTCTGGGAAGATCTGGTTTTGGTTGAGGGTCCCGATTGGTCCTGAGTGGGTTCCAGCCCTTCCGGGTTGACCAATCCGGGCTCTCAGCCACTTATGCCTGGCCCCAGGTGTGGCTCGTTACCCAATTAGTGTGAGTGTATTTAATTCCCGGGTGGTGATCAGTCGGCGTGGGATCATTGCCGCTTGTCACGGTCACCCCCGGAGTTCTGTCTGTCATTTTGATTTTGTATCTTTTCAGTTTGTTGTTTAGTTAGCATTAACCAGTACCCTGGTTAGTGTTTTCTGTAAAATAAAGCACGGCAGTTTCGCACTCCTTCTGTGGTTCTCCTGCCTCCCTGCATTTTGGGTCCTCCACGTCACACGCCGACAGACACCACGCCGCTCGGTGACCACACCGTGACAGAATTAGAGTGGATTTTCACTCCCGTCCCTTCCCACTCCCACAGCAAAAATCCCTTCCCGTCCCAGTCCTGGTCAATAGTAAAAAAAACCAAAAAAAACATCCTGTCCCATCCCACTCCCGGTGAAAACGACTCCCGTCCCATTCCCGTACCGCTCCCATTATAGTGGTCATTACAAAAACAGTGTATTGAAAGCAAAACACAAATGGCTGCTGTTAGAGTAGACAATATTAAGTATTGTACTCTTTGCGTGTTCAATTAACTGAATGGTGAGATTCTGGTGAAGAAGTCCCTTTGCAAAGGTAAATAATTATCAGAAGCCTCTGATGACAAAAGGCTGACGACACTGAAGCCGTGTTCTATCAGGTTCTGTGTCCGGCTCTCCGTCACATCCTTCCTTTATTCAAAAGTGGGTGAATAAAATGGTCTCCGCCCATCAGCCCACAGCATACTTGGTTACAACTCAGTGAATACAAGAAAATCTGTTCCCATGGGTATAAATCAGATTAGAGAAAAACAATAATAATAAGCCTGTGACTCCCTTCTTCCGACCGGCAGAGACCGGCCCTCCCATTTGAGATAGCAAATGTACAAACCCCTTGCCCTTTCTCATGAAAGTAACACAGATAAGAATACAATTCTATTCATTGAGCCATACTGCTATAACTAATCCAAAACGGCTAAAATATAAATTAAAACTAAAAAAACAATGTTAATAACTCATCACTGCACAAGTGTGTACCTGTACAAGGTTTTCCCCCGAACGAATATTGAATTAATCCTGCTCCCGTCTGCTCCCATGAAGTTTTTTTCCTGTCCCGTCACAATCCCATGATTAAATGTAGGGTTTACTCCCAACCCGCAGGAATCCTGCGGCAATCTAGGTATCATTATTGATGAACACTTAACATGGAAATCACATATAGAATATGTGAAATCGAAGCTATCCAAAACTGTAGCCGTTTTACACAAGGTTAAAGAATCATTGAACAAGAATGCTTTATTATGGTTGTATGTTTCCATACCTGACCTATTGCATTGCAGTGTGTGGGGGGGGGGGGGGGGGGTGCTGGCAAAATACCGAACCCATCTCTCTTCTACACAAACGTGCTATTCGTGTCGTTTTCGGATGTGGATACAGACGCCACACTAATCCATTATTCATGCAACTAAAAACTTTCAAATTGAATGAATTGATAGTTTAACCACCTTCAAATATTGTAAAAAGCCCATCATCAAACTTTATCAGTTCATATAAAAAAATAAAATAAAAAAAAAGGCAAAGTGAGTACAGAGAGGAACAGATATTTTTCCCCAAACCTAATTATTATTAATATCATTATAAGTATTTCAACTCAAGGTGATTGTGGCACAATCTGGATTATAAAACAAAATCATCTAAGTCTATCTGTATTAAACTTTTTATTTTTTTTAAATAAAAGCACAATTACTGGAAAAAGATATATAGCACAAGGACATGCTGTGGAATTATTTTATAGAATTGTTACATTGAAAGCATCTTGACCGCTAGCTGTCATTCATTTAGTTCCGTTCCGTCTTCAATTCCGCTTATCCGGGGTCGGGTCGCGGGGGCAGCAGCTTTAGCAGGGAAGCCCAGACTTCCCTCTCCCCAGCCACTTCAGCCAGCTCCTCCGATGGGATCCCAAGGCGTTCCCAGGCCAGCCGTGAGACGTAGTCTCTCCAGCGTGTCCTGGGTCGTCCCCGGGGCCTCCCGCCGGTAGGACATGCCCGGAACACCTCCCCAGGGAGGCGCCCGGGAGGCATCCGAACCAGATGCCCCAGCCACCTCAACTGGTTCCTCTCAACGTGGAGGAGTAGCGGCTCGACGCTGAGTCCCTCCCGAATGACCGAGCTTCTCACCCTATCTCGAAGGGAGAGCCCGGCTACCCTGCGGAGGAAACTCATTTCGGCCGCTCATTCATTTAGTGTTGATTATTTTTGTGTGTTGATCAGAGGCAAATATAACAAGTTTGAACTTCTTTCTGTCCCCTTTCATTTATTTTCTTTTAAAGAGTGAAATAAAATGCAAACACATTTGAATCCGGAAAAAACGTCAGCCTCTCGTCCGAATTGCCCCCCACTTTGCGAAATGCACAATGTATTTGTAATGTCTTCTTTTCCACACTTTATTCCGTGTTGTTCCTCCCATGTTCAGTCGTCGAGCAGCCTTTTCCAGTTTGGTTTGGGACGATGTTGCCGCTTCTCAAAAGTTGCAGCATTCCATTGAAATTGTACAAGAAATCCAGCCTAATCTTTCATTCTCTTTTCACTCCTGCTTAGCTCAACAACTCACCAGAGAAAAATTATTTTCCTGGAAAATATTTCGCTGATGACGAATGAAACCCTCGCAGACCACTAAACGAGAATGTTCTGGAAGACGATTCTATCCATCCATTCACCCGTGACAAGACTTTGGGCCGTCTGTGATTTTGTTCTTTGTATGTTGCATTCATACAGAAGAAAAATGTTGTTCCATTTGATAGGATTGTGCATGCTAAACATTTGACAGATCCGGTGGATCAACTCTGCGTGTGGCCCAGCGCACGGCTTCCTCACCACGTCAGCGAGAGTGTGTTATTGGCTGGGCTCGGATTGGAAGAGAGCCCGAGATCCCTGCTCATCTGGGCCAAGCCACTTTAGCTCTTAACCGTGCACGCGCCTCCCTCCATCTCGTCTGCACGTGCGGCCGAGGATGTCGCCGTCCGTACGATCATTCCCCAACCTGCGCTGGTTTCAACGCATTTGCAACATGTGCAGCGTGCACACGCGCAACTACATTAAGGAACCTGCGGAAGTCCCTTTGACTCGTACGAGATGCACGGAGACAATAAGAACAGCACGCTCAGGTTTTTTGACGCACTAATCCGACAGATTAAGGCCATGGAGCATTTGGGCAAAAAAATCCACTTTTTCTTTTTCCTGATCAAAGGCAGACTCTGCTCTCAGATGATGATCCAGATCCTCAGGCAGCTTGCAGACATTTAACCCTAAAGGTCACGAGTGGCAATTTTAGCCGCCATTTTTAAATGAAAATGTCTCAGTTTGAGTCCAGTTTCAATCACACTTGTTCATTTTTGATCGTAGTTGCCAACGTTCCGCCAGTATGTCGCCTGCCACAGCAGAGGAAATGAGATCCTTGATGTCTTTTATGCCAACATCAAGGAGGCATACGCATCCTCATCCCCTTCCTCCTCCGGGGAGATCCGACCATGATCTTGTGTGTCTTCTCCTTGCGTGTGAAAACCTTTAAGTACGCAGACAACCAGCCAGCACCCACACAAGGAAGATGCGGTCCGTCCGTGAAGGCCGTGGAGACATTGAAAGACTGTTTTGACTCCACGATGTGGGATGTGCTCTGTGATGACCACGGGGAGGACATTGTCAGTCTAGCCCGCTGCGTGACGGACTACATCAACTTTTTGTGTTGATGCTACCGTTCCTATCAAGACTGCAAGACCGTGGATCGCTCCTGCTATAAAAAAAAATCCATCCATCCATCCATCCATCCATCCATCCATTTTCTGTACCGCTTGTCCTCACAAGGGTCGCGGGGGTTGCTGGAGCCTATCCCAGCTGGCTTCGGGCAGTAGGCGGGGTACACCCTGAACTGGTTGCCAGCCAATCGCAGGGCATCCTGCTATAAAAACAGCTATAAAAATAAATAAATAAAAAAAAATAAAAAAAATCTCCTAAAAAAAAAGAGAGATCTGCTTTTAAATTGGGGGACGTGGAGCAAATGAGGATGTGCAGAGGCAACTAAGGAGGAAGATCAGAGCGGGGAAGAGTAGCTACAGGAGAAGGATGGAAGAACAACGGCAGCACGAAGATGTCTGCGAGTTTGAAAACAATATCTGGACACAGTAACCTCAGACCTTTGCGGGACAAGGATCAAGCGTGGGCGAATGACTTAAATAGGTTTTTAAATCCGTTGGACCGACCATCAAATACCCTTCCGACCCAACCAACTCTGCTGCAGAGTTATTTATATTATATATATATTATATTATATTTCTTAAAAAAAACTAAAAAATAAAAAATAAAAAAATAAAAAAAAGGAATTGGAGTTGAGGATGCCGTCATCTTTCTCGTCCAGAGATCCGTTTCCCATCTGGAGAGGCCCGGAAGTTCTGCGAGAATCCCGTTCTATGATTTCTCCAGTGCTTTCAATACCATCCGGCCAGATATCCTGAGGGACAAAACTGGAGCTAACAACATGGGTTCTGGACTTTCTCACCAAGAGGCCGCAGTATGTGAAAATGAGCGGCCGTGTGTCTGATACGGTGTTCTGCAGTACGGGGGGCGCCTCAAGGGACTGTTCTAGCGCCTCTACTGTTCACCATTTACACAGCCGACTTCTCACGCCACACGAAATGTCGGACAACTCTGCTATCGTTGATCTCATCAACAATGGAGATGAGACAGAGTATCGAGAACTGAACAAGAACTCTGTGGCGAGGTGTGAGGAAAACGGCCTCCGGATTAATGCAGGAAAAAACTAAAAGCCTAAACCTCGGGACCGGCAGGCACATGTGCGAGCCACATGTATTCAAACCAAAGACTGTGACCGCCACTGTTTATTATTTGCATAAGCGTCAAGCTATAAACCAGAAGTGACTATTTATTCTTGGGACTGCAGCATGTAAAATTGTTTTCCCATGTTTCTAATTATTGGCAGCACTTTCATAACAGGCGATACGATGATAATGAGAACTGGGATGACTTCAGCCCCAAGCAGGACACCCGTCTGTCCGCAGTTTGGAATACACGCTATGACCACATCGGGCTCGTTTGGCACAACAGTCTTCATTTTTTTTTGGGCCACATTTTCTAAAACAGAGTGACTGCTAGCATGAATAATTATTTCATTTGCAGTTTTGCTTCAAGGTCAAAGACAATCTGTTCTTCTTGGGAGCTGGTTTGACAAAAAAATTAAAATGTATTACTCAGAATAATACAAACACATTTGAAATGCTCGTTAAAGAGTCATCAGTAATCAGTCTAACCATAATAAAATAGTCATTAAAAGGCCATCAGTCCCATTATTAATAAATATGGATGCATCATAAGTCATTGAAGTTTGACGATGTTTTGGACTCATGCTGGCCACTCAGCCGTCCGTCCGTCCGTCCAGCCGTCCGTCACCATTTTTTATGAACCAGGCTAGAGTTCCCTCTGTTCCTCTGGTTTCAGTGACGTCCCTGTCTGAAACGGACAACGCAGAATTTCCCTCATTTCAGGTTTAACAGACTCGGGGTTCTCACGAAACCTGTTTTGTGAAATGGACCCCAGCTGCGTATTGTTCAGTCTCCACGGGTCCATTTCACAAAGCAGGTTTAGTGAGAACCCCGAGTCTGTTAACCTTAAAATGTGGGGGACTCTGCGTTTTCTGTTTCAAATAGGGACGTCACTCAAACCAGAGGAACAGAGGGAACTGGTTCTTATTTATTTTTTAATTTAAGCTCTCGGCAGTTACCATAGCAACACACACGACATTTCATTTCCTCATTCCTCTATTACTTCTTCTTCTTCTTCTCCTTTGTCTCGTCCATGTTGAGTGTGAGGTTTTTGTCCTCCCACCATAACACTTGACTGGCCACCTCCATCTCGTTGGCGACTTCAGGACGGTTTTGCCGTCTTCGCAATCATGCGTGAACAGTTTGCAGCGGATGGGGCTGAGGACGCATCCTTGTGGTGTGCCCGTGTTTGTGGCGACGCCGCCTGAAATCCGGTTGCCAAAATTGACAAACTGCGGCCTGCCAGTGAAGCCGTATAAGAGCCAGTCACGGGGCGGGGTTCAATTGAGGCCCCGTCCAGACGGAAGCAAAGCCGGCTTTCAAGACTTGCGTGCGTCCAAAAGACGACGCTGACGACGTTTCACGGCTGTAATGTATATGCCAAGTCTGGGGTGGCGCTGTAGCGCAGCCACGGGGAGTTAAAGGAAAGCGTAGAAGAAGAATCACTTTTCTCACTTGATTGCAATCTACAGAACAAACATGGCGTTGCATGTATCGAAACAACATGAAAAAGAGGAACGCAGGAGACGTGACAATGGCGGCTGATTCAAGTACAGCGCCGCTTCTTAAACGTGGGAATAGAAAAGCAAAATATTTTGCGCAAAACGACTATCCGCCATTGTTGTTGACAGACTGACGGTTCGCGCGCAGTCACGCGAGAATTGGCGCATACGTCTGCGGCAACGCGTCGTCATCGAACTGCGACCATTACGTCGTCCAGACGGACGCGTACGCAGCGCGTTTTGAAATCTTTCCACTCTGGAGTCCGCTTTCAAAAGTGAGCGCTTTCAAGGTCCGAAACCGCGCCGTCGTGTGGACCAACGGCCTAAACGGTAAGAAACCTGCGAGGATGCATCGAAACTGGCTTTCGTGTGTGACTTCGTCACTTTATGGGTGAGTCTATTACAAATGATCGTATTAAAGTGAAGTCATCTGTGAGCGAGTTCATGTCTGTCTCACCTTTGCAATTCCAAAAGCGCATTTTTTTAGTTAGAAGAAACATCTGCATTATTAATGACACGTGGAATGTTGTTTGTTAGTCAGCTGCAATTCTTTTTTTGTGTGTGTGTGTGGGGGGGGGGGGGGGGTGTTGGTGGAACTTGCATTCATGTCGGTCATCGGTCTTCTAACAAACACCAGATGAGTCATTTACAACATCTGGACTTGAAAGAGTGCAGTTGAGGTGAATGATTTGAACACGGAGGTGGATTTTCTTCGAACTCGTTAACTCAACCGTGTCACATTTGCTGTCATATAACTGTAGTCTAAAAATATTCATAATAGTTTATATATTTTTGGGGTCTTTAATCAAAGTGCGTAAGCAGTTCTGATCAGGAAAAATGTCAACCGGTGTAATCCTGTTTTCGCAGTCAAATCCTCTCAGCATGATGACATCGCCTGCTTGATGACATCTGCTGAGTTGACTTGAGGCGCCATGTTGTGACCATTCGTATGACCTGAAATCAAGCGTGGGCACATTTTTCTTTACAGGGCGGCATAAGAAAAATGGCCACTTTGATATGGTTCCCCTTTAATTTAGTGAACACATGAAACCAATCTATTGGTGTAAGAAAAGATGATATACTGAGTGGGAATCTTTGGAATGTCTAACGATTCGATTCGATTACGATTTTTGGGTGTGCGATTCGATTCAGAATCGATTTTTGATTCTAAATGATTTGATTGACAATGATTTTTGCTTCAATTTATTGATGTTCAAGGAATCGTTATGATCTACTCCAGTTCGACTCGCTAATGCTAATTAGCGCGCCACTCGCGGCACTTTTATCACTCAAAAGAACGACTGACTCCACGCTGCAAAAAAACGACTTTTATTGGAATAACTTGATCGTGACTTTTTCCTTCTACTCGCTAATGTGGCTACAACTTAGCAGTGTATCAGACCGCGTGGAACCACACTGCCCCTCAGTGGCCAAATCGGGTACAACATGAACAGCGCTCCCAATAACGGCACACACAAACAAAGGGAAGACAGTATAAAATAATTTAAATCAAATTGATTTGGGGACATTTAAAATGGATTCTGAATCGTACTAAATGAGAATCAATTTTTGGGCACACTGAGCAGTTATTTAGCATTCGTGTATTCATATTAGTACTATTTATATGTAACAAAACAAAACCCTCGGTGACCAATCAAAAAGATAAAGATGTTTTTTGTATATATCACAGGCCACTAAGAAGATAAGTGGTGGGCCGCAAATGACCCCCGAGCTGTAGTTTGAAAACCCTTGCCCAAAGTCATTTGCCGGCGTTAGTTAATTTGGCCTTGAGGAAAATGAAGTGAAAGCATTTACTGGTTTGAAATCCGTGTGCTTTTATGTGAACTTGGACACGAGTGGTTTTGTTTTCACAAATGTCACATGATCTCATTCAAAGACTTTTTGTTGCAACATTTGACTTTTCTATTTTTCACTACTGTCGATGGCTTTTTGTGACTTTTATTTGTGTGCCGTGAATGTTTCCCCTCATGTGTAATATGTGCATGGTTTGGAAAAACGATTGGAGTACAATCAATCCTTTATTGTAGACACAAATAGGGCCCATAAACATAAAAGTAAAAGGGACAAAAGGGACAAGAAATGTAAAACAATCAGATCATTGAGGCAAAAGTATTCATCCATGTATGTATGTGTGTATGTATGTATGTATGTCATCATCATTGCTCTTTTTATTATTATTATTATTATTATTATTATTATTATATATATATATAATAATAATAAAAAAATATATATAAAATATTGTCTTTTAATGTCTCGGTCATCCCGCCAGTTAGAAAATGTCCCTGCAGAGACTTTCCACATAAATCAAATACAGTTAATACAACATTTTTGTCCTGCTTGCTTCTAACAATCATCAGGTTGCTTTTCGCGGGATTATACCAAATGTCACGTTCTTTCCCAAATTGCCAACACATTTTTAACAACTGTTGCATCCCCGCATACATGAGACGTGAGGACAGGTCATCAATGTACACATGAAATAAAGCCGGAGAGAGAATTCCCCCTTGCCGAACACCATGACTAACATGAAAAGGCTCAGAAAGGACATTGTCCCATTTGACATTACGTTCATTGATTTGCATCCCAAAAGGCAAGAATGCGTACCAAGTGTCGAGGGCACGCCTCTACGAATTCATTCATTTCATAAAGAGCTTTAAATGATTTACTCCGTCATCAATAAAGCACAGAAAAACGGAACTTCTCAAACTGAGATCTTTTCCTACAATTTCTTTTAGAGCATAAAAAAAAGTCCAATAGAAATATTTGACTACCTGACTCCAAAATCATTCAGTTGTGCTTGCTTTGTCATCTTTAACGGCCTGTTTTTCTTCTCTGCATTTGAATACGTTCCAAAGCGTCCTCATGACTCGATTGGGCAGCGTGGTGCAAAGTAGTTCTCAGGTTGCGGGTTCAAATCTAGCCTCGAACCTCGGTATGCTTGCAAGCCGTCCCCCCCGTGCGCGTGTGGGTTTTCTTCACCTACTTTGGACTCATTTCTGCATTCATTGTCACACTCTAAATAGTTGCTCGGTAAATAATGCGAGTGTCAACGTTTGTTTGTCGAGATGCGCCTTATGATTGTCGGGCAAACCGCGCAGCGTGCAGCGCGTGTAGCTCAGCTCACATTCGCAGAGTCTGCTGGCCCCCGCGGGACCCGAGTGAGCTTAGACCAAATGGCAAACGGATGGACAGACTATTAATTACAGTAAACGCAGACATGCCGTTTTCATCAAGTAAAATAAACATAAACCATGAAATGGGATAAGCCTTTAATGACTCCCGCACGGGAAATTCAGTTGAGGAAAAGATGGCTGAGTAAAGATGGATGCCATAATCATCCACAAGGGAAATTAACTGGCACTGACTTACAATGAGGTAGATTCACTAAAGACTAACAACTTTTATGAAATGATTTTATGAAATGAAATGACTTGCCGATAATACGTCAACTCCTCATGTAAACAAAACGTTTATTCAACTGGTAGTGGTTGCGATGTTACAACGGAGCCAGCAGATGGCGACAGAGATGGCATGTCACAGTCCAGCACTTGCAGCTGAGAAACTAACAATTGTCCTTTCTCTCTTTTAACACATTTGTCTCTCTCAAATGTCAAATGTATGTCCCTGTAATGTCCTTGAAGGGCAGACGTTGACCTCAACTTCACTTTCTGAAAACATGACACTCGTTCCTTGCAGGCAAAAAAAGAAAGAAAAGGTTTGCTCTCACTAATGATGGGGAGTGCCACGAAGTCCAATTCCTGGAAAGAATGTCGCCATTTGGACACTGGATGGCTTCGGGCACAGCAAAGCAAGCTGAAAGGCGACATTTGCTTCTGTCTTCTGTTTTGTCCTCCACACGCGATCAGAATATCAGCACCCCCCCCCCCCTTTCACCTCCCGTCCTCATTTTGCCACCATTTCACCGACTGACGTGACAAAATGAAGAACACATTGTAACGTTGACAAAATATTTATTTTATACAGTCAATTCCACTTTTGAGAGCCATTGATATCATGACAGAAAAGTTTTCTGAATCGCGTCCACAAATGAAAGTGGTTCTTATATGCGGAGATTTCTTGCTCGCTGCCTGATTTAACATGACAGCACTGAACGTCTAAACCAGGGGTGCTCAAGTTGGGTCCTCGAGAGCCCCCCTAACCAGCCTGTTTTCCATGTTTCCCTCCTGCAGCGCAGCTGAATCTAATGAGCAGCTAATCAGCAAGCTTTGCAGAAGCCTGATAACGAATCTGATCATGAAATCAGGTGTGTTAGTGGAGAGAAACATGGAAAACAGGCTGGATAGGGGCTCTCGAGGACCGAACTTGAGCACCCCTGGGACTCTAAACAGTGAAGGATATGACAGACATTAGCTACGGTACAGTATTCTCACCACAGCAATAAAGGCAGAGAGAAATGTAATTTAACAGCTGTCATAAAGATGAGCGTATTTTACACGGAAAGGCCCACAGGAATGTTTACATACAGTACAGTGAAGCAGCTGTGTAAGCGAAGCCGACGGTATATCAGGTACAGCCTTCAAATGTTACTTCTTCTTTCCACCTTTCGGAGCTTTGTCCAACCCTTGGATGTACTTGCGAGGAATTCCATAATGATCTGAAACGACAGATGAGCCACAAGCATTACGTGCGAAAGCACATCCGTTTATAAGCTGCAAAGGAGATGACGCTCCAAACCTAGCAGCAAATGTCCGACTTGTTGAATCTGGTTGCCTTGAATCTGGACCAGGACTTTGTCTTTGGCCCCAGGAAGTGCTTGCAGGACGGAACTGGCTTGAACTCGGCGCTGTAACGCGCTGGCGACAGCAGAAGGGTCCAAAGCGTACACCTCCAGGTTTCTTATTACGGTCACCTGCGTTAGCACATGAAACCCATCGGAGATAGAATAAGAAAGCAACCAGATTTGTTTGAAGAAAAAAAAAAAACGGACAAAAAGAAGAAAAAAAAAGAGCTGAGAAACAGCGTCTCCATAACATAAGCGCTGGTCTTAGGAAAAACAAAAACAAAAAAAAAACATAAGCACTGGTTGGCAAACTCAATTTCCAGGGCAATTTTTTTTTTGAGCAAAACAAGACCATTTTGACTTTGCAGGCCAAGACAACAAAATCTGAAACGCTTATGATAGCTTATGTCGTTGCACTTCAAAGACAATCATCTTCAAATGTAAAGTTTTATTTTTAAACAAAACAAGACAAAAACATCCATCCATCCATCCATCCATTTTCTGTAGCGCTTGTCCTCACAAGGGTCGCGGGGGTTGCTGGAGCCTATCCCAGCTGGCTTCGGGCAGTAGGCGGGGTACACCCTGAACTGGTTGCCAGCCAATCGCAGGGCACACAGAGACGAACAACCATACTCACAATCGCACCTATGGACAATTTGGAGTGTCCAATTCACCTGCCATGCATGTTTTTGGAATGTGGGAGGAAACCGGAGTACCCGGAGAAAAGCCACGCAGGCACGGGGAGAACATGCAAACTCCACCCAGGAAGGCCGAAGCCCGGACTTGATCTCACAACCTTTAGCGGACATGCTAACCAGTCAGCCACCGTGCCGCCAGACAAAAACATTTTTGATTGAAATGTCTTTTTGACAATACGTGGGGTCCAAAAATTGACTCTACACAAGAATATCATTCCTTGAAGCAGTGTTGAAAAATGTGTGCCTGGCAAAAGGTTTTCCTGTCTCCCCTGACTGCACTTCAGTTTGGCCATCTTGCCGTTCCAACATTTAGTACAAAGGATACAATCTATGACCAGCTTCTTGAAACCGGAGTGGGAAGGGGCTGTTACTGCCACCACAACCAAACTCCTAGAGGAGGCGTTTGTGCAAAGCCAAGGAAAATCTATTTTCGGGGCTACAAATGGAACCAACTCATCAGCATCGACAAAAGCTCGATTTGGTGGATGCTTCGGAAACCGATAAAGCTTTATCTGTGCACACTTCAGATTATTGAACGCCACTTCCGAACGAAGCTTTTGGCTCTGCATGATTTGTCAATGACATTGAGATATTTGCTGTAATTATAGTTATTTTGTATTATAAACACGAAATGTACTTCCAGTTAGTTATAGATATTATAAAAATCACTTCTTTTTTTTTTCTCCGTTGACAAAAACGGTTTGTTTGTTTTTCAATTTTATTTTTCATTAACTACTTGGTGGAGAAACATCTGGCCAGGCAGCAATTTTGCAAACCTGCTCCAATGTCAATTGGTGAGCCAAGAAAATGTCATGCTTACAAAATAAGTGCAAAGTGACAAATACTGACGGCTGTACGTGGATCCTGAACCAAAATAGAAATAAGGAAATATGTATACAAACTTTTGGAAAACACTACTGTAAGTATATCCATCCATTTCCCACACTACCTAACCAATAAAATTCCATTTAAAGCCATTAACAAATCGGAGGGTTGCAAAGAGGAGCAGATCGATGTCGGGGATGGCGGTCACCTTCTTTTTTTTTTTTTTTTTTTTCTTGTTTTAGAGCTCAGTATTGTTCATTCGGAAATGTCATCATCATTGCTCTTTTATTTTTATTTTTTATTTTTTTTATTTATTTTTTTGTGTGTGTGGGTGAGTATGTGTATGTGCGTGCGTGCGTGCGTGTATTTGTTAGCTCACCAGAAAACCTATTAGAAAAAATCTCATACCGTTCACCTAAACTGAACACCAGGAGACCCGAGGAAGGACCAAAGAAAACCAAGGAAGGTGAAATCCAGCACCGACCAGACACCCCCCACCAGAACTCCTCCCCAGCCCAAGAAACATCCAGACCCCAACAAATCCAAAAAACATAAAATCAGGGAGGCCTCAAGAGACCAAAGGAGAGGCGGTCACCTTCTTATTGGAGCCTCGGGAAGCCACTGAGACATCAATGGGCTCAATATGTCCTTTCTTTATTCGGGCCGTTTGTCCAGGAAACGCTATTTGATAGCACTCCTGCATTCTCCCCAACGTCCTGCAATGACAAGGTCAACGTTTCAATTCAGCGACAGTTCTCAACTCCCACATAATACATCCGATGGACAACCGTTTCCACAACTTCGATATGCTCCAAACGTTCACACCACCAGACACATTTTTCACATTCCACAATTTTACGTTTTATGTCAAATGTTCCCCCATTCACTTTCAATTCCCTTAAATAGCGCTCATCCATCATTCCCAGGTGTTTGATGTTGCTGCAATGGCGCAGTTGGTGAAATGCATTGTTCGGTGACCAAGGGGTCGATGGTTCGAATCCCAACTCTCACTGTACAATGCAAATGTGACAATTTCCACCCGACACAAAATGATATACATAAGTACGAAATATCATATCATGAAATGAATTCATCACATAAATGTGGATTAAACAAATAAAATCTGCAGTTTTATACCAAAATAATGAATACAATTACATACCTTTGTCAACAGTTTTTACATGTCAACTGTAGTCCAGTGGTTAAAGCAGATGACTAGTGCATTGGAGACCAGGGTTCAAATTCAGGTTGCAGCAGATTTTAGTCCCAAGTTCAATTGACTACAATAATCATTGTCCAGTCATTTAACATCCATTATATTCAATATCACTTCACATTATTGAGTTCCTTTTTAGTAGCATTGCATATTTTCATTGACGACGCGAAACTCCTTCAACATGGCAGTTCTGTTTGATTTAATATCATTCAGTTATATATAATAATAAATCATTTTCACACAATACTGTATTCAATATCCTTAATAAGCAATTCCACGACATTCCACATGAATTCTACTTTTGCACATAATTCTACATGCATTCAACTTTCAGCATTCACACGGCATTTCCAGGGAGAAATTGCATAAGTCTCGTCACACGAGTGGCATGAAGGCGGTGGCCGTTACTATTACCCTGAAATATAACTGGTTTGAGCGTAAGAGTTTGCCGTCATCCTTGCCAATATTTTCATGAAGTCAACTGAAATGTCACTCTGCCTCTTTGCTTTTGTTTTCCTCATTCTGCCACCGTGATGACCACAGTAGTGATGTCATGTGACCACATCTGTGTCTGCCTCAGTTGGCCTTTTACATGCCTGAAAGTTTTAGAACCAGTCACACTGTGATGGCCATAACATCAAAGTCTTATTTCTAAGTTGCCTTTTTTTATGCCTTCCAACCTTACCCTACAATTATATGATCAACCTTAAAGGGATTTACACCACGGTATTTATATGCATATAATGATTGAATTTTACTTTTGACACCATGGCGATGTCATTTTTAATGAAATATTAGGTGTGTTTTGCTGGTTAGTTTCCTAATCCATCCATCCATCCATCCATTTTCAGTACCGCTTGTCCTCACAAGGGTCGCGGGGGTTGCTGGAGCCTATCCCAGCTGGCTTCGGGCAGTAGGCGGGGTACACCCTGTACTGGTTGCCAGCCAATCGCAGGGCACACAGAGACGAACAACCATACTCACAATCGCACCTATGGACAATTTGGAGTGTCCAATTCACCTGCCATGCATGTTTTTTGGAATGTGGGAGGAAACCGGAGTACCCGGAGAAAAGCCACGCAAGCACGGGGAGAACATGCAAACTCCACCCAGGAAGGCCGAAGCCCGGACTTGATCTCACAACCTTTGCACTGGGAGGCGGACGTGCTAACCAGTCAGCCACCGTGCCGCCCCATTAGTTTCCTAATGCAGAAGTAAAACGCCCGGTTCAGTAAACACTCTGAATGGCCACACGCAAGCCATCAATTTTGCAATAAAGATTTTGAAAAAAAAACAAAAAAACACACCAAAGCCAGCCAGAATCATTTCTGGGATTTTAAGACTGCACTTTGGCATTGCAATGTGAAAGATAATTCTTCTTTTCCCTCCAGGGGTCGCCACAGCAAAATCGGTTGCCTCCATCTAAGCCTGTTCTCCGCATCCTCTGCTCTCACACAACCACCTTCATGTCCTCTTTTAACTACATCCATAAACCTCCTCTTTGGTCTTCCTCTTAGACCTTCTGCCTGGTATTTGGAAACTCCGCATCCTTCTGCCAATATTCTGACTATCTCTCCTCTGGACGTCCAAACCATCTCAGTCTGGCCTCGATCTCTAAAGCCTCTAACATGTGCTGTCACCCTCTGATGTACTCATTCCTGATTCTAGCCATCCTAGTCACTCCCAAAGAGAACGTCAGCATCTTCATCTCCGCCACCTTCCGCTCTGCCTCCTGTCTATTCCTCTCTTCTCTTGTCTCCGGATGTGAAAGATAGTTGATTGCTTTGAATTCATTTAAACAGAATGTTTACTGATAAAGGCTACTTTTGTCACTATTCCATGAAGGTCTCAAAGAAAGTGGGCGTGCGTTTAATTTGCAGAGGCGGTGCGGGGGGGTGGTGCCGCACCAAATGACGTCAAACAGTGCCAACAGCTGGTTTTCTCAGGTTGGGAGGGGCTGGTGCTTGGAGAGCAGAATGACCTCCAATTTCTCATAGCGGGGCGAATGGAGGAAAACATTGCTTTGGTGATGTTTTTAGTGAGGAATTTGCTTTTTAACATGGCTGAAAACTCCCAAAAAGTTGATTTTTCCACGTTGCTGTCCCTTTAAAGTAGAAGTACAGTATGTTATCATTTACTTGAAAGCCCCAGGTTGTATTTTGCAAGTCTTTTAGTCAGCGCATCATTTCATTAAGGTATCAGAAGTCCACTATTCAGCGTTTACATGAGAAAAAGGTGTTGCGAATAGTTTGACGTTGGAACGCTTTGACTCTGTTGTGAAATGCTGATACTGATAACTCAAACGTGAGCACGCACATAATGTTGTTTTGTCTTTGTCCAACGTAGGGTTTGAAATCTAAAATTACGACCAGTATGTGACGTTTATCTCTATAATCTTTTCTTGTGTTGCAGATTCAGAACAAACCACAAGGAGTCCCATCCAGTCAGCAGAATAGCAAATCAGATTTTATTTGGGGTTTGAGGATTATATTAAAACAAAAGTTGAGCCGGTGAACATTTCTCTTTTTAAGTGGTTTTGTGTTGGAAATGCAACATATTGATCTTCCATTTTGTGTATGTTTGGCTGTCTGCGTTCATGTCATCTGTATGTGCATCATTTTATATTTTTAGTTCTAATGCAACTTGACCCTAAAGACAGGATGAAATGTTATTGAAGTACTTGCAGATTTTATTTGTTTAATAAAAGATAAATTCATTGTCCATCAATTATCCGTCACCGGACTTTATGCACCACCACAAGATCCTTTTATTTTTTATTTTTTATTGTTTGACTATAGTTTTTTTTGAAAGAATGTTAATAAACCGTTATATACACATTTTTCAAGATACAAGGCGTTGCTGGATTTTTTTTGTTTTCGTTTTTTTGCTTCAACTTGCAAGCAAAAATCTGAGATAAAAGCGTGAGATGCTTCCAGCAAAGTCAGGTTGGCAGATGGTGAACAATTCTTTAAAAAAAAAAAGAGGCTTCAGTTTCTTGCCACTCCTCATTCAAATTTACTGTCAAACTAAACATCAACCCACCTAAGGACAGTCCATGTAGCTAAATGCTCATAAACAAATCGTTTAGAGTCAGTTGTGGAAGTGATAAAACCGTACAATTTTATGGAGTGATACCGTATTTTTCTTATGAAAAGGCACATGACAAAATGTTTGCGAGGCTCGAACATATCAATGGTAATGTGGCGAAATAAATTTAACTTTAAAGTCAGGCTTTGTCGGTCGTAGGATAATATCTACTGTATCTGTGTAAATATTTGGCAACCGTTACTGCTAAGTGAAAAAAATTCCCATCTCACTTGTTCATATTCATCTGCGAAAGTGAAAGAGAGAATAAAAACATCTGTGACCAATACAGTGATAAGCTTTCCATCAATGGAGTTTGACAGTTTCTCGATCTGTTGATACGTTTTTGAGCGGCAGCAATCCGAGACGCTGATCAGAGCGGGGCGATGTTTTGCATCACCGTAAATAACCCGTTCAACGCAGACCAACACGTTACTACCAATAGGGGTTCGGGGACGGTCGAGCGAGGGGTTCGTTGTGTAGAACAAAAAAAGGTTGTTTGTGTAGTGTCATGTCGCGGCAGAAGAAGAAAATCCCCAACGTTACCTGCTGAAAAGATCATCCCACTTGAGAGTCTCTATTTCCTGGTACTCTGATTTCTCCAGTAAACAGTCACATAAAGTTGGGTTGATTCTCACGTAACTGTTTGAAAAGCAAACACACAAAATGATTGTCTCACTTCGGCTTGCGCGCTCAACCGGATGGCAGGTCACATGCCGCCTTATTAGTCTTTCATGCCTTAATCAGCTTCATCTCTCTCTTACCCTAATCATCTATTTATGTGGCACATGAAACGACAAAGACACGAACAGCGAGGCCCCTTCAGATTCAGAGTCACATTTCAGCATTTGATCTGATTACAGCTGCATCACATGCCCCGGGCTGGTGAACGTTGGTACTCTTAACCACAATAACTGAACTATATTAAACCCTGAAGCGAGCTGTGCCCTTATTATGGTTCTAATCTTCCACTGTTTATTAGTGAATGCCAACAACAGAGCTTTTCTTTCCATCTTGCCTGCTGACTAAAGGAACAGTTTGATTTAATGTAAACACTGTCATGTCATTTTAATCACCAAAAACAAATATTATGCCAAGTGAAATGTTTTGTATTCATTACTTAGCACCAATGCACTCAAGTTTATGCATTTGCAGAAAGTTCATTGTACTTACTTCTTATTGGTTTCATCCACCAAGTCATTCGTCTTCACATATTCCGTGACGATGCTTCTCACCTCAGCAGCTTGCAGTGCCGCGCCTCTCCTGCGGGAGCGCCAGAGAACATAATTTCCGTCAAACATTCGACGTTTACGTGCAGATGCGCCCCGTGACCTTGTGCTGACCTGTTGCCAAGGGCTTCAAGAGCTTTGCTAGAACACTGGCAGAATATGCTGAGAGGATTCAGAAGTGACGTGCGATTGGCAACAGGAGAGTTTATCAGCTCTTTTGGATTTTAAATTGATTGCACATGCCAATAAATAAAACATCATATAGTAGTACACTATAACACTACTATAGCAGTTATAGTAACACTTCATGTTACATACAGGTAGTGTTAATTTGATCCGCTATTTTAAAATTTAGTCTCAGTTTGAGTCCAGTTTTAGTTTTAATCATGCTTGTTAGTTTTTATCATAGTCAACCTCACCCCATTTATTATTTAGTCCATTTATAAATCTAGCATTTAGCCCATGAAAACAGAATTTGTCAACATTTTAGTGTAGTTTTAGTCATGACAATCATTTTACCCCTGTATATATATATATATTTTTTGTCAGCAGATTATGTTGAACATTTCGGATCTAAAACTATTTCACATCAAACTTTCTCTCATCTTTTGGATGAAAAACAACTTGACACACAATTGCAGTATATCAACAAGCGGCTACTACGGCTCCATGCTACGAGCTAGCAAATTAGCCTGCATTAGTTAGCGGTCGGATTAACATTATTGTTGGAACGTTATAGCCGTTGGATTCATGTTACATTAGAACTATAATTTACTCTCTTTTTTCACCTTTCACCGTAAATCCACCTCCTGTCTGTCTCATGGGTTTGTGCGCGTTGCACTCGCTAGCTGCTGATTTGAAAGAGGGTGTGTCACTGTGTCACATGACAGTGTCACATGACAGTGTCACAAACATGACAGATTAGCAGACATAAGATTTTACAAAATCATATCATATTTGTCTCGTTTTTGTTCCATGAATTAATGCCCATTTTAGTCCAGTTTTTATTAAGTGAAGTACATTTTTGTCTTGTCTTTATTAGTCGACGAAAATGCATACTGATTTAGTGCCAGTTATTGTTTCTTAATGAGGGTTTTAGTCTAGTGTCGTATGGTTTTAGTCTGGCGAAAAATGTGCATTGACGAAATGATCTTTGTTAGTTTTCCATGATGAATTTAACACTACATAGAGGGCACATCTGCCCATGTTTGTGAGGCGCATGGCTTTGGTTAGAGGTTCGCCAGGTTGGGCGCATTAGTGGGGTTAACATTGGGGTAGTTAACAGAACGGCTGTGCACAATTAAAATACTCATAGCAAAGTTTTCACCCATCCACGCCATGAAGAAGAAAGTTGTGAATGTGAAAGCGGCTTCAACCAGTTGCAAATTGCAAAGTTTATATAACAACAAGTCCAAAAACCATGTCATGAGACTCTGGAGATATCAAAGCGGATTTACTTTTAAGTGACTTAGATTTATAAGTAATGTAATGTTTTAGACATTACTGTAAAAATGTTTGCCAAGCAACACACATTTGATACTTTTCCAATTATAGCACATCATAAAACATATGGAGCCAAGTAGTAGGGAAAAGCAAATCAATACAACAGGAGTCATTTAGACACTTTCTTACACCTTCTAAAAGTCGACTTTGTGGTAACTTGATCCCGCCACTCTGCCTTTAAGGGTTTGTTTGGAGGTTAAGTTCTGCCACAGTGCAGCCCAGGCGGAGTGGAAGCATCATTCAAAGAAATATGAAACATGTGTGTGCTTCTTGACTCACAAGCTTTCTCAATTCGTAGGGACATGTTTCATTATATGACTCACAAAATAATAGGGATGTTCGATACCACTTTTTTTTAGACCAATACCGATACGTAAATCTTCAGTACTCACCAATACCAAGTGCCGATACCATTAGTACTGATGATACATTAAGTTTAAAAAAAAACACAACAAAAAACAATGAAAGATATATTTTTTAAAGGACCTATATATCCCAATTAATTTCTTTAAAATTGCTTGAAATTAATGGCATTGACTATTTTTTTAATTTGCTAATTAAAGTCATTTTGCATAGAGCATACCATAAAATGAATTTAAAAAAGTAGTTGATAAATAAAATGAAACAAATAATCCAGTGGCCAGGGAACAAAAGTCCCAATCAAAATATGTGGTTGTACAACTTCTTTTTAAGGAATACAGTGAAGTGCAAATAATTAAATTCAATACAATAGGATTTAAAATAATTTTGTAACATCTACCATGTTAAGAATTCCTCAAGCTGTTTAGTGTGTGATGTTTAAGGATTTTTCTTGTTTTGAAATCCATGCTTTTAATTTGGAAGGCTGCTCTGTATTTCTGTTTCCTGTTTCACGTTCTCCGTTCGTCATTCATCTCATAGCAGTGCAGTAGTCAGAGACAATATACTATATGATAAACAAAGATCTGTCTGCACTTCAGAGCAAATTCAATTGTTGAGTACAACTGACGACTTATGTGCTCTCTTCTCTTACAGGATGGCCCCTGTGGCGATCAATAAATGCAAAATAGGCCTAACCTTTAGTTCCTGACCGAACTTCCATAAGAGCGGGGGCTGATACCAGTGTCGATATCCATTGCAAAAGTCACGCTTCGGATCGGATCACGGATTTGAGTCATGCATCGGATCCTTTTTCGAATACCCCCCCCGTAAAAAAATAATAATAATAATCAATTCCAAATGTCTAATTAGGATTTAGTGTCTTCATTTTGTAAAACGCTGTTTCCCATTAAATTATAAAAACAAAAATCAACTCAAAATGTCTCATATAGCCTTTTAGGATTTAGGAACACAATTTTAAGTGTAATCTGAGGCAGAAGCATTCTCATTTTGACCTGGTTCATGTGTAAAATAACAAGGTAATAATGGTTTACAGTTGTGTTCCTATAATCCAAACAGCTAAATTTGACATTTCGAGATGAATGTTTTTGTTTTTTTAAATTGGTCAAAAGTGTTTTATAAAATAAATGCAAACAAAGTTCTATTTATCTTTTTTTTTTAAATATAATTAAAAGACCTCAATGTGCAATTTAAGGCACATTCCCTTCCTTTAAACATGGAGAGTGAATTATAAAGTAGCCTCGGTCCAGAATATTGAAAAATAATTCAAGTAAGCCAGGTACTGTAATGCGCGGTGGCCATGGACGGCGTAGCGGGACAGCAAAAAAACGGGAGAGCAACTGAAATCTACAGGTTCACTTTTAATAATAAAAAAAAAAAAAATGAATGAGCTCGGAGTGGGCTAGGCACCACCGCATGTTACAATTATCGTGCATTCCTGGAGTCAAAAACATTCACTGCCCAAAAACGAAAAAGAACATGCCCAACAAAACAAAGAGGCGCCACCCTGTGGCGCGGTGACACACTGCGGATTGTTATAGTATCTGCTGTCAAACTTACTTACCAGCCAGACACTCGTTGGAAATGCTAACAGCTAGCTGCTAGCCACTAGCGTCGAAGACTTCTGCCATATCATACAATGACGGCGTAATTAATTAGCTGTTTCTTAGCGTCCTAAATTAGCGATTGAACATGAGTTCGAGATAGCGTTGTGTTGATGTTGGTCGCAACTACAATGTCAATCAAAACTACGAGCGTCTAAAAGGGAAGTCAAGCTAGCCATCACGCGACAACGTGGGCCAACTTCAAAGTAAAAGTATACTAATGCTATTTGCATTGCCATCAATGTATTATTTGGTCAACTTTATTTTGAAGTTAGGTTTAGCGTGTTACTTTGAGTATGTTTCAGCTTCTTTGACATGTTTTGTTTTTTCCCCCCCATTAACCGCGATCCGAACCGTGCGGCCTAATCCGAACTAACCACGGATCAATGATGATTCCGTTGCACCACTAACAGATACCGTGAAATGTGTCCTGGTATCGGTTCTCCGCCCATCCCTAAAAAATACACACACCTTTTGCTCGCATCCTGAAAAAGAGGCTGCAGTCGAGCTGACACGGAGTATAAAGTGGTGATCTCGGGAGGATGATACGGCGTTTCTCCAAGCGGAATCGCTTCCATGCCTGTCTCCTTCTCGGGAACAGAGAAGCGTAGTCTACATGTGACACACATAGAGGGTACAAATGAGAACTTTGATGTGTTTCCGTTTTGAATGTCGGTGTGTGCAGATGGCAAGCTGACTCTGGGCTTTTCCAGTCCACCTCGACGATGCTTTCCACGCCTTTCGTCAGTTCTTTCACACGGACGATGCTGTGCTGCTGCTGCATGACTTGCAGGAACTTGGAAAGCTGTTTTGAAGACTCAAGTTGAAAGAAATGTTTCAAACATGGCACAAGTCAGGTTTCCATCCAATTGTTTTGAAATTTTTAAGCAAATTTACTGAAAATGCGCAAAACAGACATGCGATTTCTGCTCATTTCCATCTGTTCTTCTTTTGCGAATATTGATAGGGGACTCCCCTGCGCTGTAGGTGGCGCTATACACCATAGAGATGTGATCCACCAGTCATTTAAAAGAAGAAGAAGACCAGGAAGCGACTGCGCCATGTGCTGACGTCGTATGAGTTTGCTTTTATAATTCTTGATCAACCGTAGCGTTTCTTTGCTGTTTTCCATCTAAAATTGCATTAATATTTGCTTCTTTAATTAATTCCCAAAAGATTTCTGTTTGGTCGTCCCCCCAAACATACCTTACTTTATCGTCAGACATTGCTTTGGGACCACAAACGTACGTGTGACGTAATATCCAGTCAAAACGTGCGACGTGTATCCGATATTGCCAGCGGTTATTCGCATATTCCACAGCTAAAATTCACATTTTCCTTTTTCCGATACGCTTGAAAATCCCCCTCTCTAAGCGTTTTGTTTTTTGTTCCGAATTTTAAGCCCTTTTTCGAATTTCTAGCGTTTCCATTCGGTTTTATTTTCGCATTTCTTGAAAATTCGAATAAAAATGAGTGGATGGAAACCCAACTACATTCACATGTACCTTTTTATAGCTGGATTTTTTTATATCCAGTTGTTTTCCGCTGGGGCTGAAGAAAAAAAATCAAAAACAGAATGTTTAGAGTAAGTAAGTGAATTCCTCTTGGGCGCTTTGTGACTAACGTCTGACTCGTTACCAGCAGGAAACCATGTGGTTGCGGAGAAAAGTGCTTGTCAGCAGAGGGAGCTCTGATTTCTTCACCTTGCTCTTGAGAGCCAGGAGAAAGCACTGCCGAAGTAAAGCATCCATGACCTCTGTGAAAACAAAATAAAAATAATATTTTATAATATATAATATATATAAAAAAATACAATTAAAATAAGAGCGCTTGTGGCAAAAACCACAGCGCCACATCTAAAGCATGTTGCTATTATCCAAATACCAATAAATGACACGGAAGAATACATGCTTTCTGCCGGGTGGAGGTAAAAACACTCAACTCATTTCATATGCTGTCAGTGTATATAAAATGTAAAATATAAAAAAATGTGTCCTTTAGAAAAGCTGAAAGAGAGATTTAAAAAAAGGATCTACTGTCAAGTAATTTTGATAACATTTATTGTACGGACGGGCGAGACGGAGGCGTCTTCTGTTGTAACTGTGTGAAGCACATTGCGCTGCCTTGTTCACGAAATAAATAAAGCTGCCTTGCCTTGGCTTTTTCAAAAGCCTGCTATTTTACTAGTCAGTTGAATACCTTTATTATTAACGCGACAGATGAAGAAAAAAAACTGTGCTCGATCACCCAAACATTTAATTCTGGTGGTAAACGAATACGTGTCAATCTTAGCTTAGCAATTAGCACGTCCTCTTTGTCTTGTGCTAATCATCCGGTCGTGACAACGATACAACAGCTTTCTGGCCACAATGGAGGTGATGATTACTGACTTTGGAGCGACTCTGCTTTGTGTTTAGTCGCACTAGTAGCCAGCTGAAGCTCAATGCTAGTTAGCTGGTGGGGCGTAATCGGCACCGAGCTTGCCTCGACTGCCCACTTCCCGCGCGTAATCGACGTAAGTGTACTGCAATGTGCGTCCAGCCCAGTGGAGCAAATTTTGAACAGTTCCAAATAACATTCAGGTTTCTGCAAATATGCAAGAACAACAAAAAGAAGGAAAAGCCTACTAGAACTATATTTAGGGTTATTTAGAGGCACTTAAAGCAAGTGTTTAACCAAGTTTGAAAGTGATTGGTTGGGGTGTGCTGACTTTTTATATTCACCGGACAAAATAAGTACAAATATTTTCCGTACCAGTTAAAAGTTTAGATACATTTTGTGATGGCAGTGAATGAGAGTGTGCACAAGATGTTAGTGTGACGATGGCCTGAATGTGGTACCTTGTGGTGACTTTCGATCTTCTTGCTCCTCCTCTCCTTCCTCAATGCTCTTTTCGACTTCCCCTTTGTCTTGCTCAACCACAGCAGGGCAGGCTTCATCTTTGACCGGCTCGCTTGCTTGATGCTTCTGCACGTGCTCACCTTCCTCCTCCTCCTCCTCCTCCTCCTCCTCACCTTCTTCTTGCTCATCAGTCACACATTTGTCACCATTCACATCGTCTGCTTCCCCCGCCGCATCTGGTAAAGTGGGAGGACTGGACTTTTCTCCAAAAGCCCTGAAAAACAAATTAAAGTGGACATAGAGCTGCTCAATTATGAAGAAAATATTAATCACGATCAATTTGGTAATAATTGAAATCACGATTAGGACAATCATTTGTTTTTTGCTACAAAACAAGAAAATGTTTAAACGTAAAAAATAAAAATAAAAATACATTTCTTTGAAACACTATAATTATGTAAGTTCCTTTTGGACCAAATACGATTTATTAGTCATTTTAAAGCAACACTAAGGAACTTTCAGTTGATTATGGCACCGCCATATGGACAAAGTCGGTAACGTTATGCCTGAAGGAAGACCACGTTTCTCATGAGGACAAGCGCATTGCATCGTTTTTGAGCTCACGGCATTCAAATTGACGTTTGTCTTTGTAACAAATGGGTAAAAGGGAAAGTGACATATAAAGCAGTCAGCACATTTGTAGTTTTTTGTGTGCCAGTGTTCCGACCATCCTCCTCAAAGTTGCGTAGTGCCAGTAAAAATGATGCAGACTCTCTCAGGCCATGGCAAAGCTACCATTCATTAAGTCGATGTTTCATTAGAAGAGTTATGAAAATATTTTATTAAGGTTGAAAAGTTCCTTACTTTAAAAAAGGTGCAAATATATTAATTTAAACAACTCAAAATTAGTATTAATCATATTTTATTTTTGCTTAAGATTATGCCGATTTTGTAATTGTGGAGTGTAATAATTAAAATGATATATGAATTTCACTTAATTGCACAGCCCTAAGTGGACATATGAAAAGCAAACTTTTAAATTGATTGTAGACAAGTACAGTGGTGCCTTGAGGTAAGAGTTCAACTGGTTCTGTGACTAGGCTTGTAACTCAAAACACTTTTATCTCAAATCAACTTTCTTGAATGAATGGAATTGGCGTTAATCCATTCCGGCGGCTTTCCCTAAAAAAACATACCAAAAAAACAAATATTTTATTGTATTTTTTTTTATAATAAAGAAACATATGACTATGATACTTAACATAATAATAACACAATTGAATACAATGTTAAAGATCAATCATTTTCAAGGACTCCACAGTCAGAAACAGTACCGCCAACCAGTAGTCAGACAACCACCAATGTCTTAAGGCTTGATTAAGCTGCCTAAATAACAAACAAGAGCACCCTGCAGCGGGAGTTCTTAGGAGAGTGGCTCATGTCGGAAAAAAGAAAAACCATGAGAACAGCAAAAATTGGAAAAGGGATCTCCAACCGTTGTCTGGATTGCTGGCAGATTCCGGGCAGGGGACAAAAAACAAGATTATAGCATCTTTATTCAGTTAGCTAGCCTCTGATAAATGTTTGATCGTTGAATAAATTCATATGAAAATCTATTCATTTACAGTTGTATTTTAGACTGAAAATACTGTACATATATGTTGTTTGTTGAAAAGTAATGCAATAGAAATACAGATGTTTCCCCTAATATGACGAATAATTGTGATTAATAATCGCGATTACAATACTGATCAAAAATAATCCTGATTATCATTTTGGGCATAATGGTGCAGCCCGGGTCAGATGCATGCGCCACATCCCCAATTGACAACTCGGCAAAGTATAGTGTATGTCTGTATGAGGTATGGCATCCACGGGTGAAAACGTTTTTATTGTCTTCTGGGCTCCGCTTCCACATATCGACGTTTACCTCATTGCAACACCATAGCTCCGCCCTCGGTTGCCATGGTAATGGCAGCCAAGTAGCTAGCTAGTACATAAGGCAAGGTAATTATTTTGGCGAAATTTCATACACACAAATCCAAAATTAGTCATTCAAAACCTTTGTTTTTAGTTTTTGAAATGGAAATCAAAACAATACATTAATATTATATTGAGGCCTATCAACAAGAAAGCGATGAGAACTGTAGCTTTATGCTCTTTAAAAAAAATTGTTTTTTAATTTAAATATCCCCCTGGCTTCTTTGTTCGTTAGTTTTTTCTGCATTAATAACATGTTTGTGTAGTGTTCACAATTTGTTTGTGTATTCTGTTTAAAATTGTTCAATAAAGTTATATGGGGGGAAAAAGGGGAATGAACCCTTCCCCTCAAAACAGGCTTATTTTAAACAAGACAAGAAATAGACAGGCACGTTGCTAAGAAACCTGTCAATAAGTGCAGAAATGACTGGTCGCTGTACTTTGGTGATTGTTGATCATTAGCCCACACTAATGAATATAGAGCATGTAAAGGACCTTTAACACGGTCTAATGCTGCATTTGAGGATGGTTGGAAGTCGGATACATCCGAGTTGGTTTTTCCCAGTTCCGACCTGAAAGCGTTTAAGGCGAAAGTAAAGAACCAAAATGGCGGATAGTGATAAATTGTTTTTTATTTTATTTTAGCAATCTTACTTTCTCGCAATTTTGCTTCATTTAATGTTTTTATCTTATTTCATAAGCAATTCCATACAGTTCAGTAGTTCACCGTATAATTTCATGCAGGGAGATAGCGGCATACTGTCACGTCCGTTTTACATGAAGTTATGTCAAATATTTATGAATGAAGAAATCTGGTTTTAAACTCGAGTAAATTGTGTTTTAACATTCACAGTCTGTGTTTCCTAATGGGTTGTAGAGTGACGTCACTTGTAGTCCGCCGGTGAAGTTTTTTTTTCCTACTACTCCTGATATGAACTTGGAAAAGTCCGACTTCCGACCATCCTCGAATGTAGCATAAATATAAGCTTTTGTTTTTCCACATTTTTTTATTAAGGGGGTTCAAATCTGCAAAATAATTTCATTCATTCATTCAGACTTTAGACCAGTGGGTGGTGGTAGTACATTTTCAATGAACAAAAGATAGAAGAAGAAGATGATGAAGATGAAGATAGAAGAAGAATAAGAAGAAGACAATAGAAGAGCCTGACCATCATTCAGCAGGGGACACTAAACTATGTTATGCCTTCAATTTGCTTGGTACAAAGTTGATCGACTTCCATATCAAAATCTCGTGCAGTTGCCTCCCAAATTGAATTAAATGACTGAATCAACTAGAATTTAGAATCACTATTATTTATCACTAAAATTGAAATATCTTGTGATACTTAATCACTCTCACTGATAATGCTGCCTGAATATTCCTAATCGGATCACACTGCTATGAAATTGCTGTAATCCCATGTTAACCAAACATAAGAGTATCAGCTGAAAAGTGCAACCGATAATATGTTGACGAAAACATTTCATGCCGATTATCTCTGCAGCTGTGGACAGATCACTCCTGCAGTAACACAGCGATCATTGAAGCTGTGGCTTGCGGGGGAAAAACGCCACTCACCAGAGATGATCCATGTATGTGTGCAAAACACACACACCTCTTCCTTTCATGCCCACACTTTGCATTTCTGCACTTGAGACTGCAGCGGTGCCAATTGCAACAGGAGCTCTGGAATCATTAGAGTTCTGTTACATATGTATATGTCTATGGAAGAAAAAAAAAAACAATTAAAAAAAACATACTTATTATTAACAAGTGTAACAGCGCAGGCGTCACCCTGTTTTACATCTGGGAGTCCACTGGAAGGCACTACCACACCAGGTAGCATGAGATCTGTAGACGGGAAGTTATTCAATGAATGCAACTTCTTGATCATTCCAATAACATGTAAAAAATCTTTTCAGCTCTTCAAAAAGAAGCTCACCAGCTCCTCCGATCAACTTGTGAAGAACAGGGGGCCATGTCCTGAATGTCGGCAGGGCAGCAGGGTAGCGCCAAAGCATATAGACTATTGAAATATGAAAATGCACATTTTAATTTTTCATAATGAGCATTCCACAGTTTTGATGTTGCTGACTTTTAATCACCTGTAGGATAAAGTTGTTTGTCCGCTTCAAAGAACAGCGGATTTTTATGACCAACATATAATGTCACAGTGTCTCCCTTATGCGCATATATCTTCACAACATTGAAATCCTCTTTGTTCGGGACCAGCTCTGTTATTTCATCAGAAGAGAGAGATGGGAAGGCTGCTGATATGTCAGCCTTGAGCTTCCTCCTAAATAAAATACAATGTTATTTGGGTGAGAGAATCCAGTAGTCTACAATTCATGTCATGCCAGAGATACATATACATTAAATAGTGCATTCAAAAGCGAATATTTTGTTTAGAGTAACAAAAAACAATGAGCCGACTACAGCGGTTTTTATTATTATCATTTCAAATTTATTTTGAACATGCATAGAAATAAGAATAAAGTAACGAGTGAAAAGGAGAAAAAACAATTTATTTCAGTATTTAAGAATATTCATAACTATCTATACATAAAATAAAATACAAAACACAATATTCTAATTTAAAATACATTGTGTAAGGCCATATTTATCTACCAATATCCATAGTATTTTAATTTTCAATCACTATCCCATCAATATACTTCCTATGTTCATTTTACTAAATAGTACACCTTGACCCTTATTTTCCTCAGTATTTCTACTCTGCATTATTATATTCTTACCTTACCTATAGTAATTGTTATTTATTCCAATTCTGTGCTTAACCAGCCTCTCCCCTTCTCTCCAAAATATTTATTTTATATTTATTTTTTGAACTGATTGGTTGTTGGACATTGTTGTAGTTCCCTCTTTAGTCTGTTCCACATTTTTGACTTGAGACACATTAGGAAAACGTCAAACTAAAGCAATGCTGTTTCACTAGCAGCTACAGAATATGTATATACTAATGTCGTTGACTGGCAGACGGGATTTTTACTCTTGTTGTGGACTAAATAATGTCTCGGTTGCCTTATTGAGATTTAGCAACAAGCACAACAAGCACAGTCTGTCGCTGTCACTCACCTGTCGGATCCCTTCATTACGACGTTGGATTTAACACGAAACGATTTTGCAAACATCTTACCAGAAAATGAAATACAATCAAATGGGGGAAATACCGTATAAAATATTACATGCTAGTATGCAAATAATAATGATTTTTTTTTTAAACTCTTAATGCAGCTGCTGATGCGTTGCGTTTAACTGCCCGTCGCGTATTTACTTCCGACGTGAAACAACTAAACAAGACCAAGGCGTTATGGTTCCGCTGACCAGATGTTTAGAGACAACAACATGCTGGTCTTTGGTTTAATAAAGAAAGAAAGAAAGAAAGAAAGGGAAAAAACAGAAAACAACGAGAAAAAACATGTGGCATGAGTCACGACTGTTTTTTTGTGACTCATTTGAACTGCGTTTCACAATGTGGTCTCCCCTCTCTCTGAGCTACTACCGGATGCTGTTATTTACAAAGAATGCTTCATCTTCATGGAATCTAAATCTAATCTAAATATGTGGTTTTGAGCTGCTAATTTGTGGTTTACATTGCTGGGATGCTCATTTGCTCATGTGTGACAGGTGAGTTCTCTCTTTCATATAAAAAGCCCACTCTGACATCATGCCATCATTCCTGGTAAGTCAACATTCAGTTTGCTGGAGTTGTGAGGCAAGTTGGGAAAATGCAGGCATGTCAGATCAAATTGATGAGTTATTAACATTGTTTTTTAGTTTTAAATTATATTTTAGCCGTTTATAATTATGTTAACTCAGTATGGCTGAATGAATAGACCTATATTCTTATCTGTGTTACTTTCATGAGAAAGAGCAACGGGTCTGTCTATTCATTCTGTAATCTAAAAGGGAGGTTTCCGGGGCTATGTCACCTAGGGAGTCAGGCTCATTATTTCTGTATTCTTTTAATCTGATTTATACCCATGGGAACGGATTCTCTTGTATCCAGTTGTAAACAGGTGTGTTGTGGGCTGACCTTTTTCTGAACCCTTTTTGTGAATAAATAACGATGTGAGCTGGAGAGAGAGAGCCACATCAGGACAGAGACATCGCTTGGGTGAATTTGTCAATGTGGACCAGAAGCTTCTGGTAATTAAATCTTTGCAAAGGAACTCCTTCAACAGAATCTCACCATTCAGTTAATTGAACACGCAAAGAGTACAATACTTAATATTGTCTACTCTATCAAATGGTGACCACCGACGCTGAATTATAACGAATGGTCTCCTCCGTTGAACCAAACGGATGGTGTTGTTGACGATTGAGCAGGCTGCGGCGTTCCCTGACGGGCGGAATTTCTGGCGCCATATTAATTCCGGTAAGTGGAGATCTTTATCCACGTAGAAGAAATTTTGTCTGTCTGGTCCGCTGCAGCTGGTTTTTTCGTCTTGCAAAATTATCTAAATTTTAAAAGAGATCTGTGTGAACGAGTTGTAGTTTGATGTTGTGAGTTGTGATAATTCCGACGATATTGAACTACACACGTCGTGAGGCGGTGCATTGAAGTGCAGCCTGTAGATTATAGTATTGCGCTTTTGCTTTGGCAGTTTTTGGCCGATTTGAGGACTAAGTAACATAATTGTTCATGGCTCTTGGTGTGAAACGTCCTAAACACGTAATATTTTTTTTTTGTTTGAAAAAGCGCCTGTTTGAAATTGAACAGTATTGAGGGTCCAGGTTGATTACAGTAATAATTGGATTTGTGTTACTGTATTTGCAATCGAGAGATTACGTGTAACTTTTATTTTTTTGGCGCTTTTATTGTGGTTTGAGGTCAGGATTCCCGTTTGAATTTCTTTTGTTCCACGGTTGAGTTCGTTAGCACGTGATAAATTTCATTATTTAATAAAGCGCCTTGCAGAAATTTTGCAATAAAGGGAGAACAGTTTAGCTCAGCGGGATTGGGTAACCGCTGTGTATAAACGAGAGGTCACGTGATTCTTATGTGTGTCTGTGTGTGGCCATATGTGTTAACATATTGAACTATTAATATTGAAAGTGAGACGTCACTGTATTGAATCCGGAAGTAAACATAAAAACTACAAACAAAAATGGAGCCGATTTCGACCCGGATACAGAATGGTTTGTCCTGAATGCGCTTCCGGTTCAGCGAAAAATAAAAGCGTCGATGAACAATGAAAAAACGAACTATGGATCGATTGTATACAAAGCTTTCGCTGGACGAAATGGTATGTCAGACTTTTGTATTTTCTTTGTTGGTAATGTAAAAAGGCTGAATCTGATGCTAAAATGACTCCAGCATTTGTGGAGCAGTTTACGGATGGGTTGTTCAAAGTTACCAGTTTACTGAAATCACCGTATAAAACTGCAGTTTAAATGCTATAAGATTTGTAGACAACGAATTGAAGGAATAACACCGTTTATTTTATTTTTTTATATTGACTGAAGAGTGTGCGTATGCATTTGAGTGTGTGACCTAGCTTCTAAAAAAAGGTGGGGGTTTGTAAGTGAGAAGTGTGCATATGGGGATTTTGTTTTTTGTTTTTTTAATATTTTAACTAAGTTTGGTGTTGTTTTGTGTGAGATGATACTGTTGTGATAGTGGCGTTTGTTTTATTAATGGGAATATGATAAAATAGGTTTTGCGATTTATAATGTTAAGATTCCTCCCCCCCCCTTTCCCCCGTTTCTAGGTTAGAAAAAAAGGTGGGGGCTGAGCTGTGCGCTGTGAGCATAATGTGTCCTCGTAATGGGACTCTTTTTTTGTCAAAATGGTAAGAGAGGAATGATAAACAATATAAAATAAGTAATAGTATTTGACTGAGCTAATAAATCTTTACATTTTAATGATTGATGACGATGGTTAATTTGTTAACTTTCCCTTTTCGGGACAAATGAATAAAGAGTAAGTTATAAAATAATGGCATTTTGTTTGAGAGTTGATATAATTATGCCTACATCTTTATAGCTGTGGCTGGAAATAAGATAGTTGAATAAAGACATGTTGATAATGATTTTTAATATTTGTTTTTTCTCTGAGTGTGTCATTTCAGAAACTGATGTTTGAGTTCCAAGGCAGATGAGGGTTTGATGGCCTTCACTGATTACAAACTGCGAACGGGATGCGCCCCAGCTGCTGATACGTTGTATGGCTAGTAGCTATTTGAAGGGGTATTGAAAAAAAAAAGAAAAGAGAAATGAATAAAGAGGCTGTGTTTTTTACGAAACATTTTTGAGAAAGCAGGGAGTGAACTGTCTTGCTATGATCCCATATCCTCAGTCTGGCATTTTTAAAGCATTGTATCAACGAATGTGCATTTTTTGATCAGGTGAGCTCTCAGAAAGACTGTGTGTCATCGGATCCACATTGCAGACAGCGTCTGAATGGATGTGGCAGAGGTCAAAGGTCAAGAGCCGCAGAGCAACAGTCTTCTCGTCCTGTGCCTAAGAAAAACATGATGTTCAAATTCCTCGATGCCCAGTGACTGTGTATACGCCTCATTCTAGTGACTTCTCCCCTATGGCTGTTTTGCATCCAGAGGAAATCTAAATGCCTGCTCTGAACATTGCTGCCACAAACAGCCGCCATGCTGGCCAGGACTGAACATTGACAACAGCTGCCGTCCTGCCTTTTGCTGGGGGTCTGGACAAAGAAAGTTGGTGGTCGGAATGAGATGTGATCCATTCAGTAAAATGCTACATGGTGATTGCAAGGCATTTTTAATGTGTTGAGGGGGAGCTGTGATCTATAGCAAGATATTTCAGGAAATTGAGAAAATTTATTTCAATCTATAGCCTATTAAATTTTTGCCTATATTTTTGGGAGAATCAGTTTCTGAATTGGTACAATGGGAATTTTATTAATATGTTATGATATGATATATTTTTATTTTCCCCGTGAGGAACTTTTTTGGACTTCGTCCAGCTGCAGCTATAGTATAAAATAAATAATAGAATAGAATAAGTAGTAACGAGTAAAAGACTAACTAAGAGTTTGATGGCTAAATTAGATTTTTTTTTTTTTTTAACAGCACTGTGATTTATAAATCCCAGAAATATTTTGTGTGCTGTGTTTTTTATGAGCCCCGCTAATATGTGAAAGATTAGCAGTTTGAAGGTGATTTTATCCTCCGCCCCACTAATCTATAAAAGAGGTGAGGTTGATTGGTAGTTTAAATAATTTTCGGGACTCTAGGAGAATTAGAGTAATATGGTTACCTCTATTTTTATGGCCCCAAAGTCATCATATATTAGTGTCTTAAGTTGTATCTGCTTATGTTTAGTTTTATAGTGTTTTGTAGCTCTTTTGTTTATCTCATAGCCTGATTTAGAGGGTTGAGTTATTTATGACGTTTTTTGAGTCATGAGGTCTCTATTTTGTCCTCCCTTTATCTTGACGTGTTTGAAAAAATCAGTGGATCTTTGTCAAATGAGGGAGTTTATGTTTAAGAATTTAACTAATGTAGACGAGTTAGAAAATTAAAATCAAACTTAAAAATGAAATTAAAAAGGTTGTGGGGTATCGGCCTACACTCCAATTGACAGGATGAGTTTGAAATCTATCAGAGGAAATCGATCGCAAAGTAAGTCTGAAGCAAGCAAGGACAATAATGCATATTCGCCGAATGAAGGTAATTATATTATATTATATCTTTTATCTCAGAATCACATTTGAAAAATGTAATGTTTGGAGCCCAGTGTTTGCAAAAGAGTATAGATAATATGAATATATGTGAGTTTTTCCCAGCATGCCAGGATTCGGCCGGTCATGGGATTCTGGGAAGAGAATAAGATATGAAAGGCACAGTTATGCAAATTTAGAACAAATTTAGTCATGGTAAAAAATTACCTATTATTGAACAAAACCTATTTGAAAGATAAATATTTACAAGCTCTGTCTTATATTAATGAATGAGCGAATGTCATTCAACTCAATCAAGGGCTGGGCTCTATTTTAATGTCAAAAAAAAAAAATAGATCTTTTCCTGTTCCAATAGCACAGGACCTACGGATCTTAATCAAATAACATTTATTAATCCCAACTAACAAAAACTATCAGGGTTTTTTCCTCCAAATAAAATTTATGTGAGTTTATGAGAAACTAAAAATGAAAAGTTTTTGCACTCAGGAGAACGGCCCCAGGGGGTTGGTGAGGAAATCTTGTTCAGTTCTCTGCACAGAGAAAATGCCACATCTGGTCTACAAGGCTTCCGGAGACGTGCCAGGCTCGGCCATCTCATCAACTGATGCTCTCAGGTTGAAAGGAGAGACGAAATTCCACAACTGGAGCATCAATCTTATCACCTCCGACCTGGAGCCACGTCAGCTGAATCCGTGCCCGGTTCCGGAGCTGCCGTTTGAGGACATCAGTCAACGGATCAAGAGCAAGTGCCTTTTCTTGGGCAATCATTCCTTTGATCAGTCACATTTTGGGCAGAATAATCCCAGGTGACAAATCGAAGAATTTGGGTAGTCTACCCCAAATTCTTAAAGAAGAGACGAACTATTGCGACACTCTTTTCATTAAAAAAAAAATACCTTCAAAGAACTTCATCACAAGATGGCTTCAAAGAACACATATTCGTCTGCCGATACATTGCGACACTTTTCAATGAACAACATTTTATGTTAAGCCTCACATATGCTATGCTTATTCCACTAAAAATCTTTTAAATGTATCAAATTGTTTTTTAATGTCATATGATTGCTAAATTACCTCCTCTTTTGCTAAAGGGATGTTTTAAGGATAATTATTTTTATCACACAACCATTGAAAAAAAATGTTTTAATGTGTTGAGCTCTCAAGAGCTCAAATGAGGGAATGATGAGTTATTAACATTGTTTTTTAGTTTTAAATTATATTTTAGCCGTTTATAATTATGTTAACTCAGTATGGCTGAATGAATAGACCTATATTCTTATCTGTGTTACTTTCATGAGAAAGAGCAACGGGTCTGTCTATTCATTCTGTAATCTAAAAGGGAGGTTTCCGGGGCTATGTCACCTAGGGAGTCAGGCTCATTATTTCTGTATTCTTTTAATCTGATTTATACCCATGGGAACGGATTCTCTTGTATCCAGTTGTAAACAGGTGTGTTGTGGGCTGACCTTTTTCTGAACCCTTTTTGTGAATAAATAACGATGTGAGCTGGAGAGAGAGAGCCACATCAGGACAGAGACATCGCTTGGGTGAATTTGTCAATGTGGACCAGAAGCTTCTGGTAATTAAATCTTTGCAAAGGAACTCCTTCAACAGAATCTCACCATTCAGTTAATTGAACACGCAAAGAGTACAATACTTAATATTGTCTACTCTATCAAAATGAACCTCATGCTTTTTAGCAGTGAGTGAGCAACCATTCCTGAGGCACAAATGTTTCATGTAGACCTATTGAACTTCCTCACAATCTCACGGCACGGTGACACAGTCAAGTTAGTTTTTAGTCACAAAGCAGAAAACTAATCATTAAACAAGATCTTCTTGAAGACTGAATAGGACATGCATATTTCCTAATTTGAAGAAAATAAACCCATCTGACAAAGAAGTATTTTTGCATTTTGGCAACCGCTTTGACTTGTCTGGATTGTTTGTTCCCTTGTGGGTGATAGTCATCATCTTGCAGAAGATCCCCTTGAAAATAGATCTTCTGTTCTGATCTATGCAAATCACAGGCTTTGTTGATTTTTTTTGTCTTTTCCTGTAATTGTGTTATGACGTCAGCCTAATTGAATCTCTTTATTCTTCTTCATTATTACACTGTAGATAGTTCCCACAAAGTCAGCCGGTGGGCGTGTCCAGCTTCCTTCCACCATATTGCTTGGAGTGTCACGGCTAGAAGCCTAGACAATAGTATAAACAACGCTTATTAAAACGGCTAAATTGACGGCAATGACTGAGCACGCAAAAGTCCTCTTTGTATCGGGAAAGCTTACAGGCAAAGGAACGCCAGTGGTATACCGCAAACATTTTAATGATTCATATACCTACACATTGAAGAAGGAAGATCTGGTGAACGGTGCAAAACGCCAGCCTCTGGTCACATGTATCATGAACACTGTGAACTACCTTATAAATGCAAAGAGTACGTATACCTTTGAACAACTAAAGGCATATACATCAATGGAGGCAACAACCAGCTGTGTTGTGGATGGGTGCGCAAAATGCAAAGCATGACCGTGAACTCCAATGTGTTGATAGTGATGTCAAAGCTACCTTATGCACTTATGGAATATACAGTTGTGCTCATTAAAATACCCTGGCATAATGTTTTTGCATGTGTGCGCGCTATTTTATAGAGGATATGGATGATAAAAGAAAAGCCCTTTTTTTCCCCCCACTCGTGGTAAATAGTTGTGTGCAGCCATTTATTGTAAGGGGGCGGGGGTACTGTTTACTACTGTGGGGTTTTAGCTTGCAGGCGCTAGACTGGACAGGAACGGACTAAGACAATATGCACAATGTAAACATGCTTAGTCACAATTAACCTGTGATGAAGTGATCTGAACAGATCTTGGAGTATTTCGTGGGTTCATCCTTTCTGTTGATACTAGCTAACCACGGTCTGTGACGTGATCACTGAGGGATTTAGCGATATATGTCAAGTCAAGTCTAGTTTATTTATATAGTCCTTAATCACACAAGAGTCTCAAAGTATTTCACATGCCCGAAGTTGACAAACATCAACAACATCCCCTAATCGAACCACAAGAGAGAAAAAAGAAAAAAGGAAAAAAAAAAGAGAAACCTTGAGAATGGACCGCAAATGTGGTAATCCCACTTCCAAGATGACTAAGTGCCAAATGGGCAAAAATGTACATAGTTTGTGATACTAAACATTATTAACGAGAAAAGTGCGAAAGTCCATTGAAGAAATTGAAGCACAGCAAGAAGACATCAAAGAAGCGGGTCCTCATCCAAATCCAGCCCAGTTGGTCGGAGCAGCTATCTCTATGGCGGCAACTTCAAGGTGATGGTCACCCAGCCACCCACAACACCACCCACCCCCCCAACCAAGCCCCCCCCTTCCCGACCCCACCCTCACCAACCGCCAGCCCCCCCAGACCCCGACCGTCATTATTAACATCATGTGCTCGAAACAACCATGATTTCGGTTGTGAAAAGGAACCTTTGTTGAAATTTACAAGCGAGCACCGTGCCAACTGCTAGGAAACCAAACCGAACAACATGGAGACGCACAACGTGATGACGTCACACGGGAACTATCTATTCTCTGTGATAGGTAGGACAAACGGTTCCGATAATAAATGGATGGACGATGGTTATTATTGGCAGGTTTTTATTGCTGGCAGAACAAGTGATGTATCATGTGGGCTCATTTAGTAGCTTGGAGGTACAAGTGGTGCATCCAGAACAACTTTTGCAGCTGGAGGTTCTCATCTTGTGATCATGCAATGACTAACAGATGAGCAAAACAGATTTTGATAGTGAGAGCAGAGCAGGAGGATTTATCCTGACCGAGATTTGGATTTTGGGCCCAGGTGTTTGAGAGAGAGAGAGACGAGAGAGAGAGAGAGAGAGAGAGAGAGAGAGAGAGAGAGAGAGAGAGAGAGAGAGAGAGAGAGAGAGAGAGAGACAGAGAGAGAGAGAGAGTACAGTACGTGAGGCTCCATAGAACATTCATTTGAACACGGCCTCATTCAAACAGCACACCGTTTCATCAGCTTTCGGTCATCTTTTTGTTGTCTATTTTTTAAAAATGAGACATAGCGTATTAATGAACTTTTACAAATGTAAATATGTATGGGATTATAGCCTTTTGACTAATTTGCAAGATGGTGTCCAAAGTGAAGAGAGGAGAGAGTAAAAGCAAATCAAACGAAGATGTTTTAGTATTGTTTTTTGTTTTTTTTTGCACATACCTGTCCACTCCAATTGGGCGTCCTTCAGTTTCTATACTTTTAACAGATCCTTGTTGGACAGGTTTGGATCAATACCAGCTTTCCATGCTTACTGTCCATGGAATTTATACATTCCCACATCTGTTCTAGGTTTTATTGGTCTGCTTTTTGACTTTAAAGAGGGAGTCACAGGGGCATCATTGTCTGTATAGTGCTCAGGACAGCAATCAGAACATGGACAGAATCTGTTCACTATTTAGTGTGTCTTCTCAAGAAATACCAATATGTCAAGGATAAATATATACTCGAGACATATGAGCGAGCTTTTGCCAGAATGAACTTACATTTTGTACCTTTTGGTGAAATTACTGTATTCCCAGCAGGCACGTTTTGTTCCGAAGAATGTGGTATAAATATTGAGGAATGTTTTTCATCACCACATTCGCCCCAACATTTTGCATTCTAAGACACAAATAGAAGGTCTCGGATTTCCTCAATTTTGCCACCTCATATGTCATCAGTTAAAGAGCTTAATATGGAAAATGAATGAGACACCCATTACAGATAAACAGACAAACAAGCCAAAGGGTGAATGAAGTAAAGTAAAGAGTACGGCCTACCATCTTGTGCCATCGTTGAAAACAACACTAGAGTTCTTCTTGCCAAAGACACTTTTCAATTTTATTGGAATTTTATTGTGCCATCGTTGAAAACAACACTAGAGTTCTTCTTGCCAAAGACACTTTTCAATTTTATTGGAATTTTATTCCTGTATTTTTTTTATTTTTTTTTTTACAAATCCAACCAGGTTTGCAATAATAGACAAGATAAGACAAGTATTCCCAAACCTTTATTGGTATTTTACACTTGAAAATCTCAACACAACAGAAAACAAATAATATCAATTCTGAAATAATGCTGTTCTTGTCTCAATATACTAGCAAATTTGCTGACTTTGTGTGAACAAAACTGATATATTCACAGAAAGACATTATTTACATTGTGTTGTATAAACGGTGTAACCCATATGGAAAGTACAGTTAAACTTTACTATTGAGTGCTATTTTGTCTTTACGGTTATTTATTTTTATTTTAACGCCTTGAATCTTGAATGTGAATTGTTTTTGAAGTGACTGTTATGGTTTTAAGTATCCACAAGATGGCACTTTATGCCAATACGGTGATATGCGCATTGCATGCTGGGAAAGACAGGAAAAAGCTTGACGCTAACAAACTACGATACAGTCGAGAGAAAAACTGAGAACATTTTTCTAAAGAAAAGTTTTTGTAGTCCATACACTTGTTAAGTCGTTGATGGAAAGTTCCAGACTACTCTGCTTTTGATACTGAGTTGCTCCTGTGAGTATAACTTTTAGCATGCTACGTTGCTAATGCTAGCGGCCGTGTAACTTTTCTGGGTATGTTTATGATTCCAAAGTCTTGAAATGTTTTATTTGTCATTTAAGACAAATCGAAGTAAGCTATAAATGTACAGCAACATTTTGTTTCTTACATTTAGTTTAAGTTTTGTTTTTCTTTTCTGACTTTTGTAACGCATCTATCTCTGTATGAGAACTTCTCATTTTAACTGCGTCATTTCTGGATGCCATGTCTAATGCCGGATGGTTAGAAATGCCGAGTGAGTAAGGTGAAGTTGTGATTTGTACTCATTTGACAGCTTTTTTTTATTTTTAATTTACATTATGCATTCATGTTGGGGTAATTACACAAATTGCTTCAAAGTCATGTGAATGGGAAAATAGACTGTTTATTAGATAGATATCATTATCCTTTAAATTGTGTAACATGTTTTATAAATACTTTGAATGACACATTGATATCTCAATAGTTTATCATTTATTTTGTGACCAGTATTTGAAGTTACACTTTGGTTAAGAGAAATATAATACTGTACAGTAATTCATGATTGTATTATTAATTTCAATTCCTGACATGGCAGATTGGTTCTATTGCTGGACCGACATTCGCGGGACAGTGTTGATTCCACCCAGATTCTCTGTCTGATGCAAGGCAGAGCTACAAAGAATCTTAAAGCTTCATCTTCATCTTCATGGAGATTCACGCCTGGACCCAGATAAGCTCGAAACTGCGCAGCAACACATACAAAACACATACATACTACCCAGGTAGCACACATACACACTAAACAAATGGACAAACATGATGTTAATTGTGCAGAGTAAAGCTGTGTACAGCAGAAAGCTGTGAAGGGACCCAGTATTTCCTCTAGGATTTTTTTTTCAGCATTGGGGACAGGCCAACTTTGGGCTGTGAAAAATCGTTAGATTTTTTGTTTCCCACGTCGTGCCCAGAGTGGCGGGGCCCGACCGAAATTAATTCGTCAAGGGAGTGGGGTCGGTGGTGTCTGCGGGGCTCTACACTAACTTTTAAACTAATGTTTTCAGTTGGTCGCACTGCACAGGATTTGGTCGCACCATTTTTGGGGAGGTGCAGCATGGCCATATTTGCTGGTGTACAATCGTCTCAATTTGCATACCGCAGTTTCATTTGACGTAAAGCTTGACAGTGACTCAAGATGTATTTGCAAGATATTTTACTGTAACAAGAACTGTCTGCATGCAACAAACAGCGGCTGGCAAAACAAGTCAATTATTTTATGTAACTTATGTAAGAAGGAAAAGGAAACAATGCTTTTCTTTATGTGAACATTATTTTGTTCAACACAGGGTCCAGCTCTTATCGTGAGGCCTTCCAACCATTTCCCCCTTGGGAAAACCACACAATTGTCATTGAAGCTCAGATGACTGATGAAAATAAAACTGCTATTGTATAACTCTGAATATTATTATTATTGTTCAGTGTTTGCCTGCTGTTGAAAGGGGGCTAATGTAACGGCATTCCAGTTTTTTAAAATAAGAATTATGTATAAGAAAGGAACGTTTATTCTTTATGAATAGGGAATGGATGGAAGCCTAGTTATTAGGTTAGGTGTTGTAAACATAAGTGACTAGATGTACCATTGATTGTAATTAGGTAAAATAGCAAAGGGATTTGACCCCCATCATTCCTCTTGATATATGTCAGCTTTTATAGATCGATAGAAAACCCACATTGTTGTCATATTTGCAATTGTTAACGTTTAATGCATTGACGGACTTCTTTCTGTGTGAGAATGAAATGTCCGACTGCAAATGAATGCATCGCACGTTTTGCAAGACGTTTACATTCCATTAGCGGCTAACTGCTAACGCCGGAGTTTTGTGCCAGCCGTATCATAAAATGACAGCGTCATTAAATAGCGGTTTCTTGGTGTCCTTAATTAGCGATTGAATATGATTTCAGGATGGCGTTGTGTTGATCTTGGTCGTCGAGAGTTGCTCCACCACACGGGAGAAAAAAGAAACGGCCACGAAATACCGTGGACCGTAACAATGAGTCAAGTTAGAAGACACTATTTCCATTTCTATATCCATTTCAAAGTAAAAGCCAACCAACCCTATTGCATTGATGTTCACGTATTAGTTGGTAGCCATTTATTTTGGTTGGCCTTCAGCAGGCAGCGGCGGTGGCTATCTTGACTCGTCCTCGCACTTGGTCCGAACGAGTTATGGCTCAAAGATCTGTTGCACTACTACATTGATTAAAATCAGAGATGGGAAGTAACAAAGTACAAATACTTGTACTTGAGTAGTTTTTTCCCAGTACTTTGTAATTCACTGAGTATTTATTTGTTAGAATATTTTTTACTTTTATCCGTTACATTTTAAAAACAGTATCTGTACTTTTTACTCGTTACTTTTGTTTTATTTGCATGGCAACGATTAAAAAGTGACGGCAGCTTTTTCACTTCTATGTTCCTGGCTCGGTCAATCATATGAAGCGTTACACACGGTCTCCGACATCCCCGCATGTGATAGGCTCTATCTCAACCAATGAGATAACGTTATGGAGAGTGTCTTAAGTTGAAACAAAACTGTCAACATTATGGACTCGACTCACTAGCTGCATGATCTACAGTCCTTTTAATGGTGACAGACTAACCTGAACTGACTGAAGTTTTAAAGCAAGGCCTGGCTTATGAATTCCGTAACCCACATGTGGGTTGCAGAAATGATAAATTACAGATATAAGAACATTTCTAAATTCAAGCACCGAAAAACAAAAAGGAGAGACACTACTACGGCGCTAAAAAGGAAATAATGCTTGTCAAGCGAGAGTCCAAATGCGTGATACCTCCTACGGTTTAATCACGACTGACTAATGAATCCCAGCTAAATAGAACTTCAAAAACATTTTGTTTTTAGGTCTTTACTTTGATAAACAAGCCAAAGCAAGGAACATGAAAACTCCATGCTGTGCTTTTTTTTGGTATGATTCAATGGAGAAGCGCTTCACAGTATTGTGTAAAATCAAGTAAGTTAAAATAATAATTATAATAATGTGCTGCAATGTATGTATGTATATTTGCATGTACTGTACGTATTTTTCCAAATTATGTCATACTATATTATGTAGAGCAGTCCAGCCTGTTTTCTATGTCGAGAGATCAGTTTAATAAACTGATCTCACTCAATTGTGCAGTTGACGGTTGGCAAAATCACAACTGTGGTTCTCACGTCACTTTGTCTCACAGACCAAAAACTGCTCAACTCGGAATTTCATTTCATACAAAGTGCTGTACATGGAGTAAAAATCAGTCATGGAATAAAACAAACCATATAAATGAATAATTATGTTAAGTGGGTAAATGAATACGTCAAATAACACAAGTAGGTCAGTAAATAAGTAAATAAGTAAATCAAACAAATAATAAATTAATAACAAAATACAGCAGGTACCATAAAATATTGAAACAATCATGAGTCTCATGCCGAGTCAAACGCCAAAGAACAAAAATGTGTTTTAAGAGTGGGTAGAGAGGGAGGTTGCCCAATATTTAACGGAAGGTCATTCCAAAATCCATGGGGAGAGATTTACAAAATGAGTTCAATGTGGCCAAGGCTCCTGCGTCACTTTCTTCTGTCTGCACACTGTCTTTCATATCCGCACGTAAAGAAATATTGATAGGCTACATGCTTTTTTGCTCTTCATAGTTTAAGAAAATAGATGATCACCAAATGTCACTTTTATGTACAAAATGCCATTACAACGGGCATAATTAATAACATTATTCTAATAACATTATTATTGTCTCGCCCGCCTCGGCAAACTCTGTTGCCGCTTCCCACATGGCCGTCCTTCCACGGAGGCTACTGGCTAGCCACTCGCGAAAGCAGCGAGGCAGGCCCCGATCGAGCGGCGATTGGACCTTCGCAAAAGAAAGAGCAAAGGTCCCCGCTTGTCTGGCGGTGAGACCAACCAGCCCCCGCTCTATCTCGTCCCGACGGCGGCGAGGCAGCGAGCCGGCTTTTGCGAGTTGGCGACGCGGAGCCCGCCTTTCTGCCAAATGGCTTCCGATGTTCCCCCAGTGCAATTTTGACTGACATTGGCTGCGCCAACGTAGCAAAGGGGAAATATTATTTACCTCACCATGAATTTGCGCATGCTCTGGAGATAAGCCTCTCAGGGATGTGATTTTTCCGCTAATTCGCGGAATTCCGCTTTTTTTTATCTCCAAAAATAAAATGTTACAATTTTTTAAGTGATAAAAAATCCGATTTCGTCTCAACAGTGTTCCATTTTAGTGTTTCCGTAACTGAAATGAAACTGATCTTGCGATTGGCTGAAGTCTCCGTGTTGACCAATAAACGCGCTTGTTATAAAGGCATAGGCGTATGCCAGTGTTTGTTGACCAATAAACGCGCTTGTTATAAAGGCATAGGAGTGTGCCATTGTTAATTTCTCAGACGTTTTTGCCGGGTGTTTAAAGAAAGATGTCCGCGATCGAACGCAAAGATGCTCCGCGAGTTAAGGAAATTGACAAGATCGTAAAAAACAAGTTTCGATGGGACTGGTTAGAGAAGGATATATCTACAAATGTTGGAAAGAAGACTGTGACGAATTTGTTCAGTGACTTTATTCGGAAGATCGATCGTGCCGGGAAAGCGCTTTGCATTTGGTGCCGTGATACCGTTGACGATGGTGCGAGAGGTTTCAAAGCTCTCGAAAGTCACGTAAAGAGCAAAAAACACGTGAAAGAACTCCAGTCAAGAACAAATTATTCCATCGCTGGAAGTTTCGGTGCCCAAACGAAAACTCCAAAACTTTACGGCCTCCATCCCTTATTGACATCACAATCGGAAGCGGTAATAGAGAGACGTGATCCACCCCAACAACATGTACCAGTTGCTGACAGAGTCGTGAATTTTGAGGTCGGTGGTAAACGTTTCAAATTTTCGAAAATATTATAACGTAATAAAAATGGCCATAAATATTTAACATGGTTAATCATTGACACAAACTCAAATGAATGCTGCATGTTTGCACTTTTCAGCTTTCAATATGTTGACTGTCTTGATGTATGCACTTACAGAGATGATCTTAGTCAATCCGAATGCATGATTGTGTTTTTACCAGAGCTTGCTGCATGAGGTATTTTATGTTTTTGTTATGCATTATGTATTAAATTAAGAATGATTGATTAAATGATTTATTGCATGGTAAATATATATGATGATATTCTCAGTGATAGTTTTTAAAAGCAAAGGCAGTCCAATGTTTTTGAATGTGACTGATTTTGAGTTGACTAAAACTGCAATTTTATATGGGATAGTTCAATATACATTGAAAATTTATGCTGTTGTTTTGTCTATTTCTTTGTCATCTGAGTGCATTGAAAGTACTCAAAAACACGGAAAACCCATGAGCTCTGGACCTAACTGAGTGCCCGCGGCCCCCAGACCCCCGGCTAAATATTCAGATAATTTCACTTTGGTCAAATCACATCCCTGGCCTCTGTGTATCAAGGTGTGGATCGGGACTATTTTGACAGATACCAGATCCATTTTTCCCCCAATATCTGGGCTAATACCCAATCCATGTATCAGATCGCAGCATCCTTACTGCGGATGTGACGTCGTGTGCATTGTTTACGTGACGAAGGGAGCGTGTATTTCCATTTTCCGTAAACAGGTGGCAGTAGCGATTTGAAATTGATTTTCTGCGTTCATTAGCTGTAAACTTGAAAGCTGATTCAATATAAGGAAGGAAATGCCTGCTTCTATTGATCCCTCTCCAGCAAATGGACATAAAGTTAGTTTTACTTTTTGAAACGTTCCATTTAAATTGCTTCAACCCAGGCTTTACAACTAACACTACTACTTTTTTTTAATTGTATTTTTTAATGCTTTATTGAACAACGTGCACAACCAACAACGGACAATGCAAAAGTCACATCAGAGAAGTGCAAGTTCGAACACTGTAAATGAAGAGAAACTGTCCTTATGATAGTCTAGTCTAGTGTTTTCTATAAAACCCGTCGGTGTTATTTGTCCATTTTTTGGCTTTTTTATGTTTTTCTGTGTTTCATCAAAGAAAAAGCATTTGAAAAAAATACACTAGGGACCTGACATTTCACCAGGATTGTTAAAAAATGTAGAAGTTCAAAATGGCGCCATGCTGCAATTTATAATTATTGCAAACAGGAGGGAGAGATTCACTCGAAATTCTTGTAATAATGCCCGATTTTGGCTCATTGACTCCCGTTATAAATCACAGTTTTTGATATGCTGTAAACCTAATGTGTTATAATACATTTTCCGTGATTACTGATTCAATCGCTTCTTTGACGAGTCATAAACATGAAAATAGAGGAATTTGTGTGTTGAGAGTGTTAACACCCAACATCCACTAGGTGGCGCTACAGGCTAAAATGAATTTGTTTGTGCAAAGCCCGCTGCATATTGGTCAAAATGAATGTGATAAAAACGGTTGGCATTACAAAAAAGTTTGGTGTTGATGTGTCTGAGCTCACTTTCAGTCTATTTGGGCATGCATATTTGCAGGTGTGCACAAGAAAATACAAAGGTACTGCCCACAAATGCAAAAAAAATGCACTTGTTTATTGTTATTGTTTGAATTTCAACTCTTACTGGTTGGGTGTTGGAATTTCTAATTTTTTAGGTAGTTGTTCTCGCAATGATCACTACTTCGCATTTCTTTCACCACAACTCGTAGCAATGGCTAGAAAGATGGTATTGGAGGGCGCGATTCGGCTCGTTTAAAAAGTACTAATTCCGAAGAAGAATTTTATTCGGACGCTAGTTCGGAGAGCTCGGAAGAGGTTGAAGAGTCTACTCTCGGACTTTGAATGCCGGAGGAGGAAGAGGTGTGGGAAGTGGACGCAGATGATCGCGGAGGTGAGAGTGAGAGGGGGGTCGGGGGGGTCGTCGGAGATGAACACGACGGGGAGGCAGAGGATGATGAAAATGACGGCGATCAGGGCAAAGAAATTAGTGAGTGTCTCTCAAAAAATAAAAAACTATTATGGTCTCCTACTCACGAAGTGGCCACACATAATTTTTCCCATCCCGTTCCTACGCAGTAGCCAGAGTCAGCAGCCCTGAAACTGCGTTAGATTTATTTTCCAACTAGGGCATCATACAGCGAACCATAAGAAAAGCTTCAAGCGGCTTGAGGAACTAGGCAAGGCTCTAATTTGGCCTGAAATTTTGAAACGGGAAGCAAAGCCTTCTGCTGAAGGCTTGGTGGAGCAGGTGGAGCATGCAGAGCAGCGTGCTGGACCCCCGTCTAAGCGCAAACAATGTGGCCTTTGCACAAAGCCACTTCGGGCTTCAAACGTTTTGCGCAAAATGTGGAACTTACATTTGCAAAAAACACATCAATACCCATTGCATGAAATGTTAAATGAAAAAAAAAGTAGTTCTGGTGTTTAGCTAGTAGTAGTTCTTCGTTTCAGTAACTGGTGTTTCATGTTCATGAATTCTGCATATTTGTTCTAAAGTGTTACTCATAAATTCTGTCAGCAAAATCAGTTATTGTGACTTTATCTTCTTATTCTAAAGAAAAAATCTCTCAAAATATCGACTTATTGACTTATTCAAGGATCTAATTATGTCATATGAAATATTTTACTTTGATTTATATCTATCCATAATATATATATACAGCATAATACTGCTATTATTGTCCAGAAGGGGCATTAAAAAAAACTATATATGTATAGATAGGTCTGAAGCCACTGAACATTTTGAGCGGTTGAAAGTGAAAAAACTTTTTCATAAATGACTTAGTTATCCCACTTCAAAGGAAAAGCCTGATTTGGGACAAAATTACAAGAATTTTATGCTATTCAGAAAAATGCCATTGTGTAAAAACTGGGCATGCATAAAAAAATTATATTGTTCTGACTTATGGACTTGTTTGAGCCTCTAACTATGTCATATGAAATATTCAAATTAGTCTTTTATTTTATATATATATATACAGCATAGTTAGTCTTGCTATTAGCATAATACTGCTATTATTGTCCATAAGGGGCATTAAAAAATAAAAATAAAAACGATATATGTATAGATAGGTCTGATGCCACTGAACATTTTGAGCGGTTGTATCTTGAGCTTGTAATCTTGGCAATGCTAATGAAAGACAAAAAAGTAAAACATAGCAGACGTCCACACACAGATGGGATTGATATTAGCGAGGCTCCAGGTGACATGCTTTTGTGCAAAAAACCTCCCCAATAAACAGATGTACGTTTACGTGCTTGGAGTGGGTGGTGTGTGTTGGTGTCAGCAGAAGGGGCATTAGTATTTGGGGAGAGATTTGTCTCAAAATTATAAACTAAATCTTCTTCTACTCTGGTAAAGCAGCAAGCGTCCGAGTGAAAGCAAAACAAACTTTACTTACAACTTTACAAGGCAATAACATGAATGAGACGGACATGTTGTCACCTAAGGCTTTACACATGATGACTATGTAGCGTTAAAGTGTTTTGCAAGATTGATGGACCTCACCATTAGTATGTCTCACACCATTTATTTAATGTAGAACACATTCAGTAGATTTTGGCCATCTGATGAATTGGTCTGACATAGGCTCTAAAATAGGAGAATTCATTTGGAACAAGAAAAGTAAAAAGTGTTGTCAATTGGTGAAATTTCTATTTCTGGGTGGAGCTAAGATTTTCAGGAAAAAAAATTCAATCAATTCAATCAAATTTATCGTTGAGGAAGCTTATTGTTTTTCATTAATATGGAACATCAACATATTAGGATGTAGCTTTTAGGTCTTTAATCTACTAGTGACATTCATCATTAATCAGGTGACTGCTTGGCACTTGAAGGCAAACAATTAATCACATGAACTGCCTTTGACAAACTTAAAAATGACACGACACTGTAAAGTTGTATCCAAAATGTAGTTTTTATTGACACAAGAAATATTCACATTTAAGGAAGTTCCTATTTGAGATTGACTTACACTTATGAATCACAATAAAGTCATTTATTGAATAATCGTTGGTCAACAACCTTTGCCCTGTTAAACGTGACCCGGTGTCTGCGATCCTTTATGATGGTCACAGAAGTCGTTCAGAAATGGTCATTGTAGGATTTTTCGGTTTTCCTGTGGTTAGTCTCAACCTACATTTTATGTGCGTGTGAGAACTTTGCTTCCATTATGCGGCACAATGTAAAACAAACAGGGATAATTAAAGACAATTTTTTTTTGCCAAGATGACGCACACTCATTTACTTCATGTAAAAAGTCATAAATATCAGAACATTTTTGTGTTGTTTAGAAGATACACATCTATAAATCGAACTTACTCTGGTATTTTATAATTTTATGGGCAAGCCTCCCTGATGTGCATTCTCAGCTACAGCATGAGCTCCACAATATAAGAGACCCAACACACCATATAATACAAAAACTGCCTCAATTTATCATATTGTTTAATATATGCAGTACCTGTTTGGTGAATATTTCTATTGTTGTAAGTCCAGAATTTCTAATGAAGCTTTTCATCTGATTTGACTGTGCAGTTGTACCTAATGTTATGGCCAATGAGTGAATGCAATATTCATGTGTAAAGTAATATTGCCAATACATAATATATATTTTTAAATATTACATCTTTTATAATTTATTAATTTTTTTAGCTTTTCTTTGCCCTTGCAGGAAGTTAGGATCAGGGAATGCCGTTAATATAAGATCATATTATATTGAATGGTTTGGGTTTCTGCAGAAGCTAGAGGTTAGCAACATGATTTTTCTTCGCTGTCCTTTGCCCTCTCTCACACAAAATCTTCTCACACCCGTAAGAGGGAATTTTCCAATTGCTCTCAAGCTCAGGCACGATGCAAAGTTATCCATCGAAAGCTTCTGGATGATTTATTACAGAAAAAAAAGCATGAGCCAAGTCAAGGCAACATTAGGGAATGTATAATTGCAACAATTTGACAAGCCTTCCATTCTGCCTTTCTGTGTTATTTACTTACTGCAGTAAAAAGTCAAATGTCAGGCTTGTACTAACACATTTTCCCAACAAATCTTGTCCAGCCTCTCTCAGAGACGGACGGTGCTTTTGTTGTGCGCTTGACTCTGATCCAACAAACCTTTTCAACCTACAAATGAGTGTTTGTAACTAATAAGAGAATATTCGCACTGTTTCTCGAATACAGCTGAAATTGTTTGTCCTTGTTCAACATCCTCCTGCACCCAAAATTGGATTAGCAATGTGGGATGTTAAAGAGTGAGGACAAAATGTCTTATAGTGCAGTGGACCGAATCATATACAGCGTATACACCTAAAAAAAATGTCAAATGTCAAACAATAAAGGCAGAAAAAAAAATGCTTGAAGCGTATGATGAAGTTATATCACTTGCTCCTTAAATGTGACCATTTCAAATATATATATATAAAATATACAGAATTTGCAAATAAAATATACATTATGGATTTGCATTTATTATACAGAAATTGTATAGAATCAAACTAATAAATAACTTTATGAACAACAATACAAACAATTGATTAAGCGATAAACATACGTTAGTCAACATGTGTAGTCCAGAAATTCTTTAGTGGACTTGAAATGTGTTTGTAATGGATGCATAAACATATGCAGAATTTCTTCAATTAAACATCATGGCCAATTACTGTTTTGAAATCGTGTTCTTTGTGGATCCAACGTAGCTCTTCAGGATCTGCCGCTGAAGTCTGATAATTCTGAAAATACAAAGAAATTCAAGACAAACATGTACAGCAGCCGTACGTCACACCGGATAACAATCTCAATCTCTTGACGATTAGATAACATCTGCCAGAGACATCATTCTGCTTTAATGTGGAAGCAAAACATTCCTTTAACCCAAATGCTAACTTCCTTCATTTTTGGGTCGATTTTGCTTTTTAATGTTCAAATAGGTGAAACAAAATGACAGTAAATTGTTTGTTGCCCATTTATGTTGTATGCATTTGAGTTCTCTGAGGTCAACTTGACCAGACCAATCTAAATCTCCAGAAAAAAATTCAGATGGAACATGTTTTTTGTGTGTTTTTATTAATAACCCACGTAAATGAATTAGGTGCTTGATATTTGTGTGTTGACCACCAAAAAGTCCTGAATGTATTTATGATATCAGGTCTCACCCAAGGACCACGTGAGTAGCCTGCGGGCCTGGTCTAAAAATAGCTCACCACTAATGGGGACCGTGTGATTTTCAAGTAACGCTGTGGAAGTGATCATTTGAAAATGAAAACACTTGTGGAGATTCGTAGAAGTCAAGTTTTACAAACTGATGTTTATCTTTTTTTCTGCCTAGTTCAACCATTGATGATAATTACTGTAAGAGATCATTAACATAAACAGTTTTCTTTACATAGACGGATTATCATTAATTGTAATAATGACTTATAATTAAAGGTAATTTTAAGCAAAGTTGCACACATTAATCAATGCCAAAGAAGTAGATCGCAGATTCCAAAAGGTATATGTTTATACAGCTAAAATAGCCTGCGGTTAGATTGACCTAAAATAACCCTCTTGTGTAAAACATCAATGTGCACACAGGATTGACTGAATTATATCACACTAAGTTCCTGTTATTACCCGGTCGTTCCAATCAAACGAGGTAAAGCCATTTAACATAAACATGTAAAAAGAAAATCATTTTAATCGTTATTTTGAATTCATAAATCACTGACCCCAAAGTTAATAGTAGGATTAATACATTGTCCAATATGAGCCATTATTTCAGTCATTTTGGGTAAAATAAATAAATAAATAAACTTCTTGAAATGTAATAAGTGTATTTAAATTGAGATGGCTTGCAATTTACAGCTACCAAAACAGCCAAAATCAGCACAACCCTAAGTCAGTTCTCCAAAAGTTCATTGTGAAAACCAAGCATTGCACCGTTGCGTTAAGATCGAGTCATAGAAAATAGCAACAAGTGCAACCTGTACAATTAATCGAAATTCTATTACAATTTCAATTATTACACTCCACAATTACAAAATCAGCATAAACAATAATAAAAGATTATTCATACTAATTTTGAGTTGTTTGAATGTATATATTTGCACTTTATTTTATTTTAAAATGACTAATTTAATAACTCTTGTTTTGTCCAACAGGAACTCGCATAATTATAGTGTTTCAAATATTTGTCTTATTATTTTTTATATGTTTAAACATTTTCTTGTTTTATACCAAAAAACAAGTGATTGTCCTAATAGTGATTTCAATTTTTACCGTATTAATCGCGATTAGTATTTTCTTCATAATTGAGCAGCCTTACATTATTTATGTAGGATGCTGCAAATTGAGCCGCCGAAGAGTAGATTCACAGTATTGAGGTGGTGAGGCAAGACCCCGACTAGGTGGACCTAGAGCATAAGATCCCTCACTTTATTAGTTCTATGCGGTCATCTTGTGGAAACACGGTATTCGGATTGATATCACGCTTGTGAAATATGAGGTAATTAGCAAAATCCACCATTTTTTATCCATCTTACATCTTTAGCCATTTACTGTCGACTTAAAATGACATTATAGTTGCTCAGAGCTAAACTAACAACCAATCACGGTCGAAAATGACATGACAGTGCTACGGGCTCAGCTGATGACCGTCACCACAAGTTTATATATGAATGGCCTGACAAACTCCAAACTTGAATGCATGAACCGTTTTCACATTATTTACTGACTCTATGGCGAAAATGTGACAGTGTGTGGCGTATGGTTGTCCCGATAAGTCTGGGAGAAGTGCTACATGCACATGAATTCATTTTGCACAAATGCAATATTAATTAGAATGTGGTGTTTAGACTAGTGAGGAAGCATAGAATGTACTATTGTAAAGAACATTTCGGACTTGAATTCATTCCCCTCTAAGCCCAAACAGAAAGAAGAACAAATCTGAACATTTGCTATGTAATCACATCTGCAGAGGTGAACTGGGTGGGACAGGGTGTCCCAGCCATGATTCCAACATCATGCATATAGCCTTCATTACAGGAATCAGCATGTTTGCCCAGTTCTCCAAGTATACGATCAACCTCCAAAATGCCCCAGAAACTAAAACCCCCCGTCAATTTGACATTCAATTGTAAAACTGCCCAGAAATTGACACCCCCCACCTTAAGTTAAAGCTTTTGCATAGAAATGTAATTTGCAAGGATACTCACGTTATTGTAGCTCCAGCTCTGTGCCTTGCTGGTCTCTGCTTGAAATGAAATGACAACAACATGAATCAGGATAACCAAAGGTGGGATGTTTTGAATGCATCGTGCAGTGTGCCCTTACCTAGAAATCATATAAGATCCCAATCTGTGACGGATGCGGGTCCTCTGTTTATAAATGAAAAGGGACATATCATTAGTTTAATGACTTTCAAAGAAAATGCACTACATAAGCTCTTGTTAAAGTTCATACATACAGTAGGAAAAGTTTACACACCCCTGTTCAAATGCCAGTGTTTTTGTGATATAAAAAAAATAGACGATATCAATCATCTAAAAACTTTTATCACACTCATTTATCTGTAACGTGTACATCCCATTTGGGGGGGGGGGGGTCTTTGCGCAAGGGGAATGTAAAACTAAGTTAGATAAGTTAAGCCTCTCTGACAAATTTTCTTGTAATCTTTTAATGAATTTTGGAGGGAAGTTGAATTCTTGGTAAGGTCACCGTTGTGCCATATTTTTCTTCCCACTTGATGATGACGAGTTATTTCGTACGCTTCTCTCTACCTTTGAAAAATGAGATCCCTCTGATGCTGCAAAAGCTCACAGCACAAGACCATGGCTTTGTACTGCAGGATCAGCAAATACCAGAAAACAGCACATCCAAACTTTATTTGTGATTAATCAGAAGCACTTAAAATGGTGTCTCATGTATTGATGACTCCCATTTAACATCAATCAATTTTCCTAATAACATTGTCCTGGTTACAAGTCACATTTTCAAGTCAATCTTTTTTTTATATCACAACACGCTGGCATTTGAACAGGGGTGTGGAGACTTTTTGCATCCAACGTAAATCAGGGGACATGACCACTGGCCAGAATTCTGCCTCATTGTGTATGGTGTGTGTGTGTTGTGTGCTATATATATATATATATATATATATATATATATATATATATATATATTCGAGTTTTTATGTTCTCCCCGTGCCTGTGTGGGTTTTCTCCGGGTACTATGGTTTCTTCCCACATTCCAAAGACATGCATGGCAGGTTAATTGAACTCTAAATTGTCCCTAGGTGTGATTGTGACTGTGGATGGTTCTTTGCCTGTGATTGGCTGGCAACCAGTTCAGGGTGTACCTCGCCTACTGCCCGAGGCCAGCTGGGGTGGGCTCCAGCACCCCCGCTACCCTTGTGAGGAGTAAGTGGAAAGAAAATGGATAGAAAGTGTGTGTGTATGTATAAATATATATATATACACACTTTTATACATATATATATAGAGAGAGAGCGAGAGAGAGAGAGCGAGAGCAAGAGCAAGAGAGAGAGAGAAAGAGAGAGATTGACATGTGCGCACACACATTCAACAGTAAGTGTTATAAGCAGGTATGCCAGTTGGTCAATTGAACTCATGGCTTGGCTTGAAAAGCGTTGTAGGCAGTGAATGTGATATGCTGAGGAAAACGTGTTGTGTTGTGCATATGTTGTAGCTTCTCGTCCGCAACTTGACTGCCGTGGCAAATCTTTTGACACTTTAAAAATCTCATGTTTGTCAATGTGACGCTTCCGTGTTGTCTTGGTGGTCTGAAACGGGGCTGCCATGACAGCCGGAAACAACGTTAACGTAGCCTATATTCCATGAAAGATATTTCCAAGAAAGTCATAAGATTTATGTCACAACTGCATTTTTCCCTGGCTTTGCACAAAATATGACTTTTGCGTGCAAATCATGGTAGTACAGCAGATTAGTCACACAGTGGATGAATAGACAGCTTTGTAGTTCACAGGGTGATTAAAGAACCTTGCTTTAGGGCACATTAGCCATGAAGCTATACGGGAATTGAGCTTTGGAAGCTCAGGAAAAAAATATTAGCTCTAATGTGCAATGTAATTTTGAGAACATTTATTATGTAGATACTGTAGTAACTTAGGACTGCATTGTGAAAACAACATTAAGTGACGCTAAATGTATTCACTTTAGTATATCCATCCACTTTCTGAATGGCTTATCAATATTAATAAACGTTTAATGTTCCTCCCAAGTGACGTATTGACGCCGGAACACCGTAACAATTCCATTACTTCCTGTTTACCGCAGTGTGTAGCAGGAGTTTGCTAAGCGTGTAGCATTAGTTTCTCTCTCCAGATACTCACTAAATTGCCTGCTATTTTGCTGTTCAAAGTTGGACACGCTCCACTTAAACGCGACTTTTGTGAAAAGTGTAATCGATCACCCAAGCACATTAATGCCACGTCCCCAATAACATTAGCCGGTTAGCATAGCAAAGACAGCTTATCCGTCTTTCTCGCTTGTTCATCAATCCTCGTAATCGTTTTGTGAGAATGTCGGTCCTTGCAAGTTTTATATGCCGCCATGAAGGCCATCATTAATAACTTTAGGAGCGAAAGCGCAACATGTTTATGTGCAATATTAGCCAGCCAAAGCTCGTTGCTATGCTAGTAAAACTGATCTGGTCTCGACTTGAGTACCAGCTTGTAGTTAATGTAAACATCCCAGCAAAGCATTTGAGGCTGCCCCCGCCATTCAATTTAAAACTTAAAAATCCTTGTTTTAAGAGGCTAAAAATGCACATGTGATGTAGACACACAAACTGCTATGCGAAACAGATTATTTCAAGCCTTGTGTTGGCCAAAAAGAGCGGAGTACCCCGCATTCTTTGAAGTTGCTTTTTTCCCCCTCACAGATATGAATAATTAAGTGTTTGTTGTTTTAGTTAAGTTTTTCAAAGTAGTAGGATTAGTTATTTGCATTTACCCACCTTTTTTCTATTAATTTTCATTGACTAGAAGTGGTTCAAATAATGGATGAGTGGGTGGATGATAATTGTTATGTATATATATATATTTTTTGGGGTGGCTTCCTCATCTGTCCTGAGAGAAATTCAAATGTCCGTGTATTAGACTTTTAAAGCATGGTTGATTTCTGATTAAATAGAGCATTATCAATGTAGAGTGCAACATAAGGTCATCAGGTTGAGGACTGTTAACAATTCATGGTGGTTAGTATTAAAAACATTAGGAGCGCTCAGCTCAGCTCAAGAACGAGCTGTCCAGAAAGATGATCAATATTCCTCTTTTAAAACTCTTCACTTCTGGGCAAAATATTTACTACCAGTAGTACACATGTAGTAATAATAATATTAATAATAATAATAATAATAAATTGTATTTTTTATGCACTTTACATTTCAAGAAAACTCTCAGTGCTACAGTGGCAAGTAAAAAAAAATAAAAAATAAAATACAAGTTAAAGTGAAGGTTTGCAATCCGTCAACAAAATATAAATCATACAAAGTATTAGGGCATAAACATGCAAAATCATCGTTTGCCCTTTAGCAACAATAATGAGCTTATTGAGGATGATCAGTGAACGGATAAAAATCCGGGTTAGTCATGTTCTTTTTTCTCTTGTAGTCTGTCGATAAAGCAAAGTAATGTCTGCTGTGTTCCAGGTGTGTATTGAGACCATCAAGACCAAAGTAAATCTGATGTTTGAAGTCTCACAGCATTTCCCCTTTTGAACTTTATAATTTTTTTTATCCAGACATACTGTGCAGAAGAGTATTGATGGGAAAACAGAGAGTCGATGACATGGTTTATTTGGCTCTATTTAGATTCTAAAAGGATCCATATGTTTTGAGTTTTCATGCTGCTCTGGGCTTGCCTTAAAAAAAAACATGCACTCGTTCATAGGCTCCAAACATGCTACGTTCCGCACATCATATTTCAACCTGGTAAATTCTGACCATGTGTTTCCACACAGGACTGCAAGAAATCACTCGAACACACACAAGAAACATCATTGAAACAGCCAAACTTGATCTTATACTCAATCAAGTAAACCCACTTTTTCAAGATTGATGGTGCACACGCCTGTAAACTGTGGTTTTGGCCGTAATCATATCAGTATGAAGCTTATATTATTTACCTTGTTAATCCAAGCAGTCATGCAGAGAAAAATACGATCCCTAACTGAGTGCGTGACGTAGTATTATACAGGGGGCTTCATAAAAAAAAGAAAAAGGAAAAATGTTCACATTGTTTAGACCAGGGGTGGGCAAACTCTGTCCTCGAGGGCCAGAGTCCTGCAGGTTTTTGATGTCAACTTTTGACATGCCGAAACATCAGGAACACCAAGAAAACTCTTCAATGCTATGTGACCACAATTCATTACTACAATATTTCTTGCCGTTTTCACGTTTCCACCATGTTTAAACACATATAATGAATTAATGGAAAAATTATCTATGAACTTATTATACATAAATTGTCTTAAATATCAAGAGTACAGATGATATGTTCAAAATTTGATAGTGACAAGAAAAGCTGCATAAAGCAAGCATAAAAATAGTTTGCGGGGCTCTGCCGTACGTCTTCGCAACATTTTGCAATCTTGAACGAAACCTGACGAAATGCCAATTCTAGCACTCGGTACACGCGCGCGCCCTTGCAAGCCTGCGGTGCTCAGTGAGATACGGGCGTTACGTCTGCTGGCATGCAGTTTGCTCAAAAGGAGCATGTTGTATTGACCTCTTCATATCCGATGGCAGTTGTTTTTACTGGTGTATACAGGCCTCTCATCCATGCTATTTTTGGTACTGTACGCAGTTGTTTTATTGCAAAGCCCTTCTCTATAATGCTATCTACTAGGGGTGTAACAAAAAACGATTTGAACCGGAAATCCAGTTTTGAGTTTAACGATGTGAGTGCGCATAGGTCTAAAAATAGCTTGAGCTGGCCAATGGCCCGGTCAAGACCTTATAAAACGGTTTTATGTTGCTGATACAGCTGCTCAAAACTTTTATATAAAACAAACAAAACAGTCCAGTTGCGATCGATTCAGTGCCATGAATGAAATGTCCTGGATTCAATTCCTTGACTAAGTCACCTGTTTGTTTGTGCGTGGGTGAAATAAAAGTCACGCAAGACTTGTCGTAGTTATGTGACTGACGTCGGATACCGCTGCGGCGAGTTTGGGACGGAAGTTGAATGAAGATGCGGACAAGATTTACAACATGCTCTGGCAAGTTTAATGTCCAAAGTGTAGATGAGATGTTTATTTTATATGAACAATGGAATGCTGGATAAAAGTGTCACCATGTACGAAGACTGTCAACGTACGTACACGCTTGATGAGCCGGCATGGATCCGCGGTGTTCAACTGCATGGACAGACAGCAAGGACTTCTTCCAACTAAAACGGCCACAACTCGACCAGAGGAAAGGTAATAACGACCTTAAAAAACGGTTTATTGTTAAAGACTTAAGACATACTGCGTTGTGGAGAATGAGGGCTTCGAGGACATGATAAAAACATTAGCACCCCCCAATATAATGCGCAACTATGGACTGCTGTCTGACAAACAAGCCGTAGTGAGTAAAACCAGGATATTGAACGAGTCACACGCAGGCAAAAACATAAGCATGTGTTGAATGGAACACAGCAATAAAGTGCCAGCCTGCGTTACTGATAATGGAATATGACAGGCGACTTGATCGTTATGATCAAGTTCAACTCATTTTTCACAAGAAGAACTGTCACAAGAGTAAACATAATAGAAAGTAACTGAGATGTAATTGTTTTAAGTTAATTTGTTTACATTTAGTAAGATGGCACTTCGAAAAAGATATTCATTAGTAGTTACAACTTACAAGTGGAGTATTTTATTAGGCAGATGCATAAAACAGCATTTTAAAAGAATGATAGTTAATAATTTGGTCTGTAACATGTCGGAACATTACAGATGCAAAAATGTGGCTCGCTGCTGCATTTACAAAATAAAAGCAGATTTTTGCAAATGTGCAAATTACAAGATTTTGATCATTTTAAATTAAACAAGATATTCAAATCATTAATGGAGTAACAAAATAATTGCAAATTACTTTGACAATTGACTAATTGTTGAGTAATCCCATAATCGTTGCACCGCTACACCAAATCAAACCAAATCGAATAGTAATCCTACTGAATCAAGCCGGACCGAATCGTTTCATTTTAAAATTGAACCATCCTTGTATCAGATCGCACCCCATGTTACGAGATACATATCGAATCGTCTTGATTGGAGAGATTTACACTCCTAGTCGCTACCGTATTTTCAAGAACCATAAGATGCAACTAAAAGTCTTAAATTTTCTCAAAAATCTACGTTGTACTTCAAGTACAAACAAATTCACTCTTTACATTGTTAAATACTTTCCTAATGTACAATCGAGTTTTGCTCCGCTACTTTTTTAAAAACATATGTGTTAGCGTGAAAGCATGCTACCCCATGTTTTAAGCTAGCGTATATACCATGATTGCGCCCAATAATACGGTGCGCCATATGTATGTGTTAAATACAGAAATAACACCCCTAACTGACACTGCACCTTTTAATACGGAAAATACGGTAATCGGTGTGGAAAAAGGATGTGCTAGCATCGTACCTCGTGAACACCACCAGACGCATACTCCATCCAAGCACCAACAAAGTAAACTTTAAGGGTTTTCAAACCGTTTAAAACTTTTTGAAAATATATTTATTTACAATAATATTATATTGGACTAGGCATTTGTAGGATACAAAAAAAGCATCTTCTTGTCCTTCCCTGGATAACTACGGTGTTTCTGAAAACCACTACAAGCCAGTAACCGCTATGGTCTAACACAAGCTACCGGTGTTCATTCGAAGGTGAGGTGCAACAATAAAGTCCTTTTGACACATCTTAAACATGCAATGTTACTTGACTATCGGGTTTTGATGAATTTCATAGTTTTGTATCACAATGTTTTCCGCTGTCGCAAATGGGCTGCTAGCTAGCTTCAGGCTGAAGTTAGCTTTGCTGTGTTAACATCAATTCAAGAGTTTATGTGTGTCTTAGCTACTGTGATGTGAACATGCAGGCTGGGCAGCAAATATGCTTTGTCAAATCTGTCAATTAATGTATTGACACAAGTGTCTAAACATATACATGAAGACAAATGTAGCATTTTAGACTTGCCGCTGTTCCCTATACAAAAAACAAGCAAAGACAATAGTGTAGAACATAAAATTGTGACTAAAACTAGACTAAAACCTTTTTTTGTTTTGTTCCCTAAAACTGAATTAAAACTATCACATAAACAGTAGAAGTGACTAAAATGTGACTAGGAACAATAAAGAATTCTTATCCACATGATTAAGACCAAAACTAAAACAACTGCCAAAAACTACATTGCAAGATGCAGAACACAGATGGCGTTTTCCCTCAGGGAACAATAATAGCGGAACTCATTTAACTTGACAAATTGAACGGAAGTGCAGAGCATTCTCCTACACCACGACCATAAAATCTTTTAGAACATTTGTGTACCTCACAAGTAAGATCATCTATTTCACCCAAATGCAGTTCTATGCGTAATTTGACATTAACAACTTAGTGTGTCCTTATGTGTTGTTAGCATTTCTGCATGTCTGCATATACCCAACACAAATTAACTGCAGCTGCAGTTCGTCTTTGATTTGATAACATGCCACATTTTTCTATTACTGTACATCTTTTACCGATAAAAGTTCATGGTATGCGAGTGCGCTAAGCCTAAAACCATGACTAAATTCAGATTAACGCGCTTCACAAAGGTTTAAAGTACATTTCAGCCTCACAGTTCTGTTGTCGCACAGTACACGCCATCTTACATGAGCCATCACTAAGAAGTCTTAAGAAGTGTAATTGCTCTGTTGCATTCCTCAGCAGGCCTTTCTCAGAGAGCACAGCCAAGACAACAAGGCACACGTGATCACGTTAAGGATTTTAGAGTATTGACGATTTGGCAAAATAGAAGCGCTGGTACCTTTTGTGTGATTAGACAGAGGAGAGTAAATATGAACAGTAGTGCTCCGAAGATGGAGGTGATGATGAAGCCAAGCTTGTACAGGTCTTTCAGTGGTCTTCTCTGAGAGGTCTTCACTGACCTCGTAATATAACTGTCTGTAGAAGATTACACACAATCTGTGACCTCTGAGGCTCCAAGTAACATCAGAGAAGCCCTCAATAGATCGATGATCCCACCTGTGCAGCCTTGTGTGGAGGACGCTTGAGGTTGCTCCGTGCTTAAACCAAACAGCTTTGAGTATTCATACTGGCAACTCCAGTCCAGTGGTGCATCACTCGTCGTTACCAGCTCCAAATAAACAGACAGCACCCTCAAAGCTCTCTGTAGCGCTTCTGCAGGAGATCCTCTGTAAAGCACTTCAAAACTTTCGGGCTTGTCCTGTAATGGCCATCGGTAAACATTGCATAGGTTTGATCAGTTTCCATGGAAAACCTTTTGCATAGCAAATACTTGTGGCCTCTAGACATACTCACCTCAATCTCCTCGTTGATCTGCGGAACACATTTCTGCGAGTAGATATTGAGGATGAGTGCTCTCAAAGACTGAACATAGCTGTAGTTGACCGAACCCCTGTTATATTTGAAGTGGGTGGTGAGGAGCTCCAATATCCAGGGTAAGGCAGCTTTCACGAAGCAACACTTGCTCTGCAATCAGAAAGTGTTGTCAGGAATCTAGAATATTAAAGAAGAATCAGCATAATCATAGAACTGATAGATAGAAAAAGATCTGTGTATGCAAATTAGCATTGTTATATCTTGACGCATTCAAGACCAAATGAAGTGTGGTAGCTTGCTGTAACTAAAAGAGGCTCTGTTGGTAGAATAGAATAGAACAGAAAAATAATCGAACTCATTGGCATCCTCGATGGGAAGTTGACCTACAACCACACAGACCTCTTGTTTGACATATTTTGTTCAGCTTAAAACCCAAACAGTGTGCGTATTCACAGTCAACACCATTCTGACGTGACATGTCAAGGAAGCTCAAACATACTCAACGTAATACGCGAAGCTTAACTTCAAAATAAAGTTGACCAAATGCAGTAATACATTGACGGCAATGCAAATAGCCTTAGAACACATTTACTATGAAGTTAGCCCACGTCGTGACGTGATGGCTAGCTTGACTTTCCTTTTAGACGTTTCTTTGATCGACATTGTAGTTGCGACCAACATCAACACGCTATCCCAAACTCATGTTCAATCGCTAATTTAGGACACTAAGAAACCACTAATTAATTACGCCATCATTGTATGATTCCAGCAGAAGTCTCCGACGTAAGTGGCTAGTGGCTAGCTGTTAGCATGACCATCGAGTGTCTGGCTGCCGGCTGGGTTAAGTTTGACAGCTGGTACCTGGCTTACTTGAATACTTTTTCAATATTCTGGACCAAGGCTACTTTGTAATTCACTCTCCATGTTTAAAAGAAGGGAATGTGCCTGAAATTGCACGTTGAGATCTTTTCATTATGAAAAAAAGATAAATAGAACTTTGTCTTCATTTATTTTCTTAAACACTTTTGCCCTTTAAAAAAAGAAAAACATTCCACTCAAAATGTCAAACTTAGCTGTTTAGATTATAGGAACACAACTTTAAGCCATTAATACATTGTTATTTTACACATGAACCGTGTAAAAATATGAATATTTCTGCCTCATATTGCACTTAAAATTTGTGTTCCTAAATCCTAAACGGCTATATTAGACATTTTGAATTGATTTTATGTTTTAATTTAATGGGAAAAGGCGTTTTACAAAATAAATGAAGACACTAAATCCTACACGGCTATATTAGACATTCTGAATTATTATTACATGAGCGACAAGGTTTTTCCTCTGCCATCATAGTGAATGTGTAACCGTCACGTGATTGTACTTTTAAATTAGAAGCAGCTTTTTGGATCTCACAGCGGGTCAGCTCAGCCCAACCCACACATGCACTGTGTTTCCACCTCCAATGTGCATCTGGGACGCTGGGCGGAAGTAACGCATAACCGGCTGCGACACAATAGTCGAGTGCGGGAAACAACACATAACCAAAACACAGAAGCCATGGAGGATGACGCTGCCCGGTATCGGTTGCTCGTTCTGTTTTTTGTGGTGCTTCAGATGTGGTGCTTCTTCAAGTGTTCCGGAGATGACGCATACAGCGCTTCTGAGTTCCTTAATATTTTGAACATTCTGTTATACCTTTATTAACATATTTCAATCATCGAAATGTGGACGTTTGTGGCTTGATTCAGACTCGTCCATGAATCGCAATGCATCTAAGAATCGGAAACTTCCCCCACCCCTACTGTTGATACTACATTTTTATTTTTTAAATTAACAATGCATTACAGTTCAATGTAAAGAAGTTCCATTGAACTTTAGGCACAACTGCCTTTCTTTTCTTATGCCAGAATTTTGTGTTTAATTGTAAAAAATACACTCTGTCATCTGAAATGAATGGGCTCAAGTAAAATATTTATTAATGTTCCCCACGTTGAGGTCTAATTTGAATAAATACTTAATAGAAACTTCCAACCATTGAGAAGGTACCTTACCAAAGATTTCTGTTCTATCAATGTGTAAGTTATCGAGCACCCGCTTCTCAATTGGTTATCCATCTGTAGAGACAAAATGGAGACAGTTTTTACAACTTTTTAAAATACAGTATTCAAGCAGTGTCTGTTTGAACCCACTCCCCCATAAATCTAGTTAATAGAAAGAGCACCTTAACCCATGTCATTAATTATATTTTAAAATGATTATCAGCATCGATTAACTAATAAGCATGTTTCAAACAGAGTTGGTTACTAGTGATGAGCAGTTGACAGTTGACCTAAAGAATCAATTGACTTTGGCAAGCTTGGATGTGTTAATAGACTCAAGGCCTCAAAGCAGTGTATTAAAATCAGACTTTTAAAGTCTCACGCACTGACTCTTGAGTCACATGTGTTTTTGGGGGTTGCCTGGACAACAGTCTCAGAATAGAGAAAAAGGCTTATTTCCATTATTCCAGTTCTTCTTTTCATTATATTATTTACCGTTTGATTAGCTGCCGACCTGAAAATGTTCAACTGCAGATTTTCAACGACCTCAGTCACACCCCAGACACCCTCCCCTGCCCAGCCGATTCATGAACAGGACGTGTAACGGCTCTTCGAGCAACACAAGATCAAGAAAGCTTCAGGTCTCCTTCCTGCCTGAAAGTCTGCGCTGAGCAGCTGGCTCCAGTCTTCACACAGATCTTCAACATATCCTTGTGTGAGGTCACATCTGCTTCAAATGCTCCATCACCCCAGTATGCAAGTAACCTGCACAATCGCTAATGAGCAACAACAGGCCTATCGCTCTGATATCGGGGGACATCATCAACAGGCACCATGAGCACTGGGGCCCCCCAAAGGTGCGTCCTCTCTCTACTGATTTTCTCCCTCTACATGAATGACCTCAGCTGTCAAACTCCTGAAGTTTGCAGATGACACCAGAGTCATCGGCCTCACCAAAGACGGTGATAAGTCTGCATTTCGCCAGGAAGTGGAACACCTGGTGGTTTTATAGAAGTCCGGCCAGGCCTGGCCGCCTTGTCACCTGCTCTCGCTATGAGTGTTTTTATTTATTTTTCTCCCTCTAGAAGGACGGTTTAGAGTGAATGCACGCATCAAATGTACCGTACTAAAACAAGTCAAATACAAATAATTATTTAAGCAATATAGAAAAAAATAAATAATGTAATCCCCAAATTAATAAATACTAAAAAAATCTTGCGAGTCAAGGAAATCCAGTTTCAACAGCTCGCTTGTGAATAATATTCTCATCCATCCAGGATATTTAATTCTCATGGCATTGATTCGATCGCAATTGGACTGTATTGGTTGTTTTATAAAGCAATTTTGAGCAGCTGTATTAGCAACATAAAGCCGATTTATAACGTCTTGACCAGACCATCGGCCGGCTCAAGCTATTTTTAGACCGATTCATTAGTCCGTGTGCCGGCGCACTTGCATCGTTGAACTCAAAACCGGATTTCCGGTTCAACTTGTTTTTTGTTACACTCCTAGTATATATCCAGTGTTTATAAAGTGTGTAGTTCTGAGCTCAAACTTAAGACCCCAACTTAAATGCAAAACACTCCGGCACGCCCGCAAACTTTGTTCGGAAAATGGATGCATAGATGGATGGCTCATATACTAACAGAGACAAATTCATTGCACTGAGAGTAACGAGTGTAGCTGTCACCTGATTCACTGTCATGTGTGATACACTGCTCATTATAACAAAGATCATAATGTTTCTGCTGTATCTAAAAACAACACAGCAGGGTTTCAGATTCAGATGTTTGTGGTGGAGCAGTAGGGTTGGGTGGAGCCTGCGGCGTGTGGGGAAATGTATGTGTGCTGTTAAATGTAGTTGCTGTGAACCCATCACAAAATAATGTGTTGATTCCATTCCCATTCTGAAGTAACCTTTTGCAGAAAACTTAGTGTGCATTTGGCTGCCTACTTTTAGATTTATTTCCTTCTCCTCTTTCTTCTTTATCTTCTGTGTCTATGTGTACCAACAGCATACATACCAACAGTACTATGAACCAGGTCGAATGAACCATTTTTTTTTATTTTTGCGAGGCGGGCGTAGGTAGTCTCAAATGTCTTCATCAACGCAACCTTATTATTGAACTTTCACAGCAAAATGTATTTTACCTTAAAATGAACGACACCGTTTTTTCATAACTGGCAAGAGCTGATGTCTGTTGGCAATTAATAATATTCTTGTTGGCAAGAATAAATCTTAAAAGTTATGCAAAAGCCCAGAACTATCCATGCTTGGGGCCTTGCTACACCATTAATAGTTACTCCTGACTTTGAAACCTTTAAAAACACCTACCAGATGTTTGAGTGTCCGCAGGTGGTCCCTAGTAATGGAGTGTCTGCAAGGTCCAGGGACCTCAGCCATGGACAGCGGGAAGCTCAGGAACATAAGCACACACAGACACTTTATCTGCAACTGACACAATTACATTTTCAATTCGCCATCTGCCAGCACGTTTGCAAACATTTCAAATCGGTGACGTTCAAAATACACACATTATGAACGTGCATGACGATTGCTTACACGCCACTTTCAAAAGGCAACATACTATCATAGGGAACTCAAGATGAGTCAGACTAGCTCATCGAAGAGTAACAACTACATTCAGCGTCATGGTGAGTTGTAGTTTTATTTTTTTTGCGTTTATTTGTTCCAGTACCGGTCTGTTTAAATAATTATTTCATTGAAACAAGGGCAGCAGCAGCTCATCCAAACGGAAGCAGAAGATAACAGTTTAGGTCTCCCCTAAGCTTAGGGCCCAGCTGCGTAACCAATAACTGTGACATTTCCCTGTAGGTGTCTGCATGTGTGTGGTCTGTAACAAAAATATAACAGAATACAAACTGAGTTTCGCTTCAGAGATTATTTAGTAGGGGTGGGGGGAAAAAATCTAAATTGCAATATATTGTTGTGTTGTGTGCTCTCTGTTGCAATAAATATATTGATACACTGAAGGCACATAATGGCTTTAACCAACATTTCTGCTTGCCCTGCGTGGCATGGCTGCAGTTACCCATTCTGAGCACTTCCAGACTTTATTAGAAGCTGGTTTACCACAGAAAGTCTGCTGAAAAACTAGATGAAATGTACTTAGCAGGATTGGTGTCACACGGTGACTTGGATGATCGAGCAATTGTGGCTGTGAAGGAATTCAATGACAAAAGTGCTCTCCAAATCCTTTGCAGCTCATGCTCTTGTTGACAGTATTCCATCCAGGACACAAGCACAAGCGACAGCGAAAAGATGAACATTTATCTGGTTGCATTGCTAATTCATTGTTGATCATCATTATATGAAATTGGTAGCATGATCAGTGTCTTTACATTAATGATCATTAAATATTAAGGAGTTAGTTAAAAGTGGTCTGAGCAAATTTCGCACGTCACATTACTCAGTACCCAAGAAGTACTGCTCAGTTTCAAAAAAGTTGGTGACCCCTATTCTGTTGTGTACTGTAAACAAAACACATGTACCAGGGAAGTACTTCTTTCAAAGAATATGTACTTTTTTGTGCTCCAAACAGCATTAAACATCATCAGCATAGACGACAATAAATCCATGTGATTCATTATAAAATCTCACAACCTAACTCACATTTTCAGCATTGTAGTCAAACAGAATTTCTTTCTCTTTTTTTTTTTTTATTTCTTGCTGGTCACATCACACAATTGTGTGGCCGCTTCCTATAAGATGAGGTCAAAATGGCATGTGCCACATGATTGCTATGTTGTGTTCTTGACAGGAGTCAAATGCACAAAGTCTAATACATAGTAAGGAAGTAAAACTGCCACTGGTAATCTCTAAATGGTTGTGCCAGATTGGCTGCAGGTTTGACACAAACCTGCAGCCTGAGGAGCTCCGGTCTATTGAGCTTTTATATTCTATTTGAAATGACATGGAAGAGGTGTCTCGAATAACAACGAAACATTGCAGGTAAGTTCAAGTGTAATGTATAGTGCCACTCAATAAAAGTGCCAGCGAGTGATTTTTTTTAATGATCCAGGAGCTGAAAGTAGACTGGTGTAACACTTTGTTGTAGTAAAACATCTGTTTAGAAAATGTAAAGGGGGGAAAAAAAATATCATCTCCTCACTCAATTATGCCTGCGAGTCGACCTTATGCGTTTTGGCAAGTGTATGAAATGGGTGCCAGATGGACTTCATTTCACTCAACTTTATGATTGAAACGTGGTGATAAGCACATGTGCCTCACACATTCTACCCTCAAATGGTTTCTGTCACATGACCACCACATTTGACTCAGATTTGCAACAATACAATTCAAACGGGTAGCAGACAAGCACAGAACTGAGACAAGAAAACATGATTTATTTGAAGCCTGGCCGACATCTGAGATGGATTAGGACATAAAAGACAGCCTTATAAGCGAGTGTGGGCCAAGGACAAGCCACTTGCTAGTTGCTTTTGTATTGTTAAGCACAAACAGAATTTAGGGATCTGTTTTGTGTATTTGTTCTCACTGTAGTCTTACATTTTACTTTTCACACTTTAAAGAGTTCTGCCACAGTTAGTTATGAATCTAAGTTGGGTTTGTCTGGAATTGATTACTAGAACTGGCAATGCAGTACAGCTATAACTGGAAAAAAAAAAAAAAGAAATAAAATATATCCATCCATTTTCTTAACCGCTTAGTCGTCGCAGGGGCGCCTGAGCCTATCCCAGCTGGCTTCGGGCAGTGTACACCCTGAACTGGTTGCCAGCCAATCCAGGGCACACAGAGACGAACAACCATCCACACTCACAATCACACTTTAGAGCGTTCAATTAACCTGCCATGCATGTCTTTGGAATGTGGGAGGAAACCCGGAGAAAACCCACACAAGCACGGGGAGAACATGCAAACTCCACCCAGAAAGGCCGAAGCCCGGACTCGATCTCACGTCCTCTGCACTGGGAGGCGGATGTGCTAACCAGTCACCCACCGTGCTGCGTGTGTGTGTGTATATTCGAAGATTATATTTTAAATTAAGGTGACAATCAAAAATCAGAATTGAAAAGCTAATTAAATGCAATTTAAGATCCCACCTAATGAAATTAATGTAATCTAATAGTACTAATAATTTGATTTGCATGTAGCAAGTGCAGGAGCACATGACAATCATCAGTTTCAGTTTCATGTTTTGTTATCCATACAGTGAATGACGTCTGGAGTAAAAGCACGAGCAATCAAACCACATGCGAGGAGTGACAAATGCATTTAAACAGAGAAGCGACAAGTTCTCACCTACCTTAGCCTTGCTCTGAATCAGGGTGGGCACAAGGATGGTCATCTGGTATGTGTTTGACAATGGGAAACAAATCCTCTGTCACACACATTGAAGCAAAGAGATTCTTCTCATATATTCACTTTCACTCCACAGAAAGGACTCTCCAGATGGGTCAGTGTTGCACGTCGTCATGTGGCGCACTTCTAATGCGCTGGCTGACGTGCTCCTCTTGCGGAGTCCAAACCGAGACTAACAGTCTTAGCAGACAAACAGACAGACAGCCCGTTTACAGACCTCCCACCTCCAGTCTCACAGACAAGATCCATCCGGGCCTTTTCACGTCTTATGATCATTTTTGGTTGTTGTTTTTTTTGGGGGGGGGGGGGGTATGTGCTGTATATGGAATTTAAAATGCATTTTTTTTCCAGCAAAAAAAACAAAAACAAAATCTAAAGTGAAATATGGCATTGGGCATACCTACTATACAGGTTCCCATCAAAGTACTCGTGCCCAGATTAGAAACTCAGTTCCAGAACCAATTCATCCATCCATTCATCATCTACCGCTTATCCGGGGTCCGGTCGCGGGGGCAACAGCTTTAGCAGGGAAGCCCAGACTTCCCTCTCCCCAGCCACTTCAACAAGACATAATTTTGAGGCCACCAAACTGGACCACATCAACACTTCTAGAAATTCTGTCCATAAAACTTTTGAACAGAATCAGTGACAAAGGGAAGCCTTGCTTGAGTAACTCTCACTAGGGACACATCAAACTGACTAACTGACTAAGGCTATGTTCACACTGCAGGCAGTTGGAAAACAACTCTCAGATCAAATTACAATTATACTATTGTAATATGAAATTATTAAACAAGTATTATTTGATGGCCAGAAGACAAAGATGTGTCATAATTCATATCTAATATGGATAGAGTAATGTTAATCTCGTTATTACTCCCTCTACATGATGTGTGAATGAGCAGAGCTCATGCCGTAAGTACGCAATCTTAGTCACCTCTTCATTCACGTTGTAAACACCACCACACTGGATTTCAAATGAAACAAACAAGATGTGCTTTATGGCTACAAAAATTTATCTTGTCTACAAATCTATATCGTCCTGAGGTTTTTCTTTTTTAAGACAAAAAAAAAGGTTGTGCTTTACCTTGACTAGTTTCTGCGACGTCTTCTGAGGAAGGTGGCAGTCGTCACCGAAACTAGTCAAGTTAAAGCACAACCTTTTTTTTGTCTTAAAAAAGAAAAAACACAGGAAGATGTGCTTTAATTGCAAATGTATGCCTTTATTTTGAGGGGATTTACAGAACGGTCAACATTGCCTCCCAGGCAAAGCATCGATACACCAATCGGATGTCGTAAGTCGGAAAGTGTACGGGAGTATGCGCTCGTATCCAGTTTGAGGCCTACAAGCGTTGGCAAGCTGTGTGCTATGCTATCATTGATTATCCTCAGGTTAAACCAAACTTCTGTTTGATTTTTTTCTGTATTTCTGTAAAGTGGTTCTCCACAGCCTCACCAAACTCCTCCCATGCCCAGTTTTTGCCCACCAACCACTAGAACTCGGACTTATTCTCATTGCGCACATGTGCATTAAATACTGTATAAGCATTCAAATAAAGATTCGAAAAGCCAGGTACCAGAACATATTTTGAGTTTTGTTTTTCTTTTCAACGCTTAAGGAATGACAGATATTGCTGCAAACCTAATCAAGCAGTGTGGCACCTGAACCGCTTTTGCGACAGATTTGAAAAGGAAAGGAAAGGAGCATAAAATGGAAACATCTGATCATTCCTTTAAAATACGTGTCCACATTTGAACTTACAGAAGAAGAGTTTTGACTGAGGGCCAAGCACCCTTCTGTTCCACAAATAGTTTTATTATCACATGTTTGGCATGAATGAAATTGAAGTGAGAAAGAACAATAAAACAGACTGAACACTCAGTGGGCGTCTGAAAACGCTGCAGGGGCGAGGCGGTGTTTGATGCTGCTCAAGGATTCCTGAACTTTTCTTCTTTATTACTTGCTTCAAATTGTGCTCGACCAGAGATAAGCAATTTAAACGCGCTGCTCAAGTAGTTTTTGTTTTCAAAAACAGATCAAGGGTCACTCCGCATGCGGCCTGCGGGCCGCCAGTTGCCCATCCCTGTGCTAGACAGTTGAATTTATTGAAACAGTGGGTGTGTTCATGCAGGCATGCATGCATGGATGGATGGATGAACTATTTCAGTAGTGGAATTATTCTAGTATTTTGTATGCTTCTATACACATTGGATACGATTCCACACCTGCTGTTACTTTGTAGAACTTTCTATCACAAAAAAATATACCAACACAGGCTGTGCTTTTCATTATTTACATTTACATTGACATTATTTGTACCCTGGCCTAATTTTCACCTCAAGTCCCTCATTTTTTTTAAGGTCAGTGTTTCATTTTGCAATTCATATTCTCAGACATTATGTATCACTGAAAGCAGTGATTTACAAAATAATATTATTACATAAGTAGCCATGTTGTTTCTCTTAATGTACGACTAACAGGCTAATTAAATGTGAAAAAGAAGAAGAAAAGTTTTCAATATATGAGAACTAAGCCGAACAATATTGTATTACTGCACTGTACTTGGTGGCCTTGAGCCAAGTCGACGAGTCTTGGCCAGAAGAAAAGTGTTGAGTGGTGAACCCGCTTACTGTTAATGTTTTGTTGACAGAAAGAAAATACTTCACAGTCAGATTGTTTCAATTTTTGGCTTTCCAACCGATAGCATCGACAGGCCGAATGTTTGGTTAAATCACTGTGTCAATGTTGAACACAGAGCACGGTGAGGCAATATGCTTTTAGTTGAGATTTCTTGTCTTTTACGGGGTCCCATTAAGCTTCTCGTTTTTACATGCCCAGCTGCATTTTTTAAATAAGCATCATATAAAAACTCACAAGTTAGATATTTAACTCTTTGACTGCCAGACGTTTTCAGAAAAGGGATGCCAGCCGATTTAAGCAATTTGACTGATCTTTCAAGGTCCACAGAAAATTCTGTGTTTGGACTATGGAAACACACATACTACCAATGAAAGATTGAACTCTCATCTTTCATCAGAAAAAAAAAGTTTGTTTCTACCTTATTCCGTTCTTCAGTAATCAACAATAGAAAATAGTTAGTTTCACCCAAATGCTCTGTTCTGGACCAAAATACGTAGAAATCAAGCTTTTAGTGAAACGATATTATTCCATGCACTCTAGTGAATTTGACACCCTTTTTTTTTTCCATGAATGATGCCACAAACATCGAATGAAAAAGTGTTTTTTGATAGCAAAATATGTTTATTTACATTCAACAGTGTAACAATTTGACAACAATTTGGCAAACTATTTACAAATGTGTGCAACTGTGGTGCTATTTACAAATATGTGGATGTTTCAACGACAGTTTTTCTTTTAGTGTAACACTCCCCTGCGTGCAAGGAGACGCAACAGGATTTGCACAACAGATTAGTTTCACTGCGATTGCCCATCGCGTGCACTTTCTTGCCGGGCGTTTTTTCCGGGGAATAGCAAGTATATACTGCAGTGTGTGTTGCCATCAAGTCTACTCTCAGGATCATGCTACGGTTACGTTACGGTGGTGTTACGTCTGGCTTCCTCATGTCCTTCAGTTCCTATACCGGGTGGTAGATGTTCTGATCCATCTTATCCACTCCATTCATGGTGGCATCGTAGTCCAGAACCAGTGTCTTCTCCGTGATCAGACTGTACCCGCTCCTCCGATGAATATGCTTTGGACTCGGGGTACTCTTCATCGTCCGATCGAATGTCCGCTTGTGCAGAAGTGCTCGGTTGTGCTCCGCGTTTTCCGGCGTTAGCATCGCTTGCCGGTGAGGCTTTACTACGTGATCATAGCGGCCGCGTCAACGCTTCCAACTTCGGCGTCAAGCTCGGAGTCACCATCATCATCATCGTCGACATCAATGCGCTTTTTAGTATTGATCGATGCTTTCCGTCTTTGAAAAAAATGCTGAAGCGTGAGCTGCTTGCAACCGGTCGCCATTGTTGCTTCATCAGCCATAGTCCCCTCAACACTCTACCTCCGCCTCACGTCTTCTACTGACGCCCACCCAATCTTGTCCAAAGAGAGTCATCGCTGCCATCTAGGGGCCAAAACGAGTCATTATACTAACTAGATCTGCTTGATACTTTCAGCACAGCTGCCCAAGGCTTTCCTCCACCCGTTTCCAAAAAACAAAACAAAAAACATAGTGAACGTCTTTTAACGTTTTTGGCGCCCTTCCGTAGGTTTTTACTAAACGTTATTTAACGTTTTTGGCAGTAAAAGAGTTAAGAAAACTGGTCTTAACTGCGCCATTACGATATTTGATAGCTTGCCATAAGAGATTACTTGGTCGTTGCGGTCAGAAAAAACACATTATAAAGAAAACAAACAAACCACATTGTATACAAGTATAAGGCATAAATCCATTGAGGGTAGCTGTTCAAGAGGAAAGGCAAATATGTCAGTTCAAAACTCAGGCCAATCATTTTTGCACACTTGTCCAGAAATAACAGAAAATATCTTGAGAATGCTCACAGTCTTTCTTGTAGTGCTATGCATGAATGTTTTGGGAATTATCCCCACTCTGAGAAGGCCACAATACACTCGTGCGTCTCTCTCTCTCTCTTTTTAATTTTTTAATTTTATTAAATTTTTTTATCCTTAATTTTTACTTTTTTGAATATGTTGAGAGGGTTTATATATTTTTGAGAGTGGAGAAGCATCAACTTTGTTGGTCATACCTGCAACATGGTTTACCTTCTTAGTTATTGTACCTGTTACTTGACCAATAACTAAGAGATGGGCATATTCCCCACCATGCAGAGTTCCTCGATGTACAAATCAGATGTAGTATGGAGGAGAACAGAACCACTTCTGTGAAAGGCACTTTTATTCTTGGTTACCAGTAGTGATGTAACGATAATGGCAATATCGTGATATCGCGATATCAAAACTGCCACAATATCGTCATGTCACGATATTAAAAGCAGTACATCTGTTAAAAAGGTGGAGGAACTTAATGTGTGCTTGCATTAGCAAGTAAGTTAAGTGTTATTAGAGATTGTAGGTTGTTTATATGCATTGCTGTTATGTACAAAAGCACAGTATTGTGTTTTTGTTTTTTTGTTTTTAGTATGAGCTGATATTGTGACCTTTTTTTATATCGCTAACCTCCCCTCAATATCGTGATAATTATCGTTAGGGATGTCCCGATCCGATCACGTAATCGGAAATCAAGCCCGATCACGTGGTCGCTGACTCGATCGGAATTGGACCTTGTCTCCCGATCAGGACTATATTAGGTTATTTTTTTCTAACTTTTAATTTTAATTTTATTTATCTGGAGTTGCCCAATGGCACAAAGCGAGACATCATTTTTCCACACAGCTTAGCATGCGGCATGGCCTCACTTTGCTACAATGACACTATTTGCATAATGCCATCAAGCGGCGGGGCTCAAGCGCCGAAGTATTTGGAAGTAGATGATAATATGTTATTATCATCGTTAATGTGTACAGCGGATATACAGTAGGTCCATTGCACGCTTCCCCGCTGCTGCGCTGCGCTTCACTGCCAGGCAGACCCGCCGCCATCGGGCGCAAGCGACTCTGGACGTGCTCTGGGTCCTTCCCGCGGATCCGGCCGCGGACGTGTTTCGTTTCCTCTCCCGCTGATCCAGGCGCCCGCCGGGACTGCAGTACCATCGGAGCCTAGCCTAGCGCGAATCCAGAGTGGCCGACGTCCTTCGCGGGGTCGCTAGCCCGGGCCGGCAGTCTAGCCTGGTGCGAGTCCAGACCAGTCAGGATATGGTAAGATTAAACACATTTTGCTTGCTTGCTCTTCAAATGCAGCCTTTTGTTTGTTTGTTGTAAAGTTGGCTTGTTTCACGCTTTAAAACGGCTCCAGTAGGTTCTCAAAAATAAAGCTCTTGTGAAAAATGTATATACTGGTTGATAATAGCCCTTTGAATAACTCATATATGTTTCCAAAAAAAGGAGGGTTAAATGTTTTACTTAATTTAACCACTGCTCCACTCACCATATAAAACGTGTTGAGGTAGTTTTGTTTAAAAACAAGTGAGTTGACAGTGAGAGCGGTATTGTGGCCTTGGATTGAAATAACTGTTGTAAAAGATTATTTTTGGCTGGTGTAGTGACAGCAGACAGGATCCATGGAAAACAATTCTAGGATATAAAAATATTTTCCCATGTTACTTTATAATATTATTGTATAGAAGCTGAAAAGTGTGACAAGCCGTACAAAAGTTTGGACATGGATGGAAGGATGGACAAACATTGTCTACATTTTTTGTGGCTACGTGCTTGTTGGGTGTAACTAAGTGTGGTAAACATCAAAAAAGAGTATAACTACATAAGCAATAACAAAGCTATTTGAGACTGATTTGGTGCTTGTTGAGCACAGTCGTTTCTTTTCAACTTAACATCAAACTTCTTGATCACAAAATGAAATCAACAAAGGAATTTATTCATCCATCGTAATTCCCACATCTTTATTGCAGTTTGGCATCAACAGGCCAGACACACGCACACATACACATTTTGCAATAGTTTTTACATATTTCATAAATAGAGAACAGACGGTGTTCAGTGCAACAAAACTTGGCGACTGGTGGTTGATTGGCTACATACGGTATTTGAACCACAGAATTGAAAGGTGTGGTGACGGGAGAAGGAAGTTGCAAATAGCGTTCTTTATTAATGTTGTCAAACTGCTGCAGCAAAGCCGATCCGATTACTGCGACGGTCAAATTCAGTGTAGTAGCGGGCGATGAAGTTGGCTCCCAGAATCCAAATGGGACCTGTAGGGGGCGGCACATCCAAGCCCCTGAAGGTAACAATGCAGACGTCCCCCTCGATCTGGGATTGCTGGAGACGCAACAAATCATCCGTGACTGACTGGTATGCTATCAATTTGAACGACTCAGCATTCGCTATCCAACTTACCCATAGGATGTAATCCTCATACGTGAGGGAGTACTCGAGGCCACCGAGGTGAAAAGCAATACTTGGCAATGCCTTCACAGTGTCACAGCTGACTTTGTACTGATTGAAAACATCAGGTATGGTGCAATGATGGGCAGGGCATTCTAGAGGGCAAATATTTTCAGCATGAAACTATTTTGGATGTGTAAAAACAAAAAAACTTACACCACTTTCATCCAGCTGAGCTCCGATGCTTTTCATCAGCGCAAACACGGAGGAGGCCGGACCTGTGATGTAGGAGGAGCCTGTGTCGATCACAGCTGTGCAGCCTTCTGCACAAAATATCATTTCTGCTCCCACGGAAACACTAAAAGAGTGAATGAAAAATGAACTGTCAAGCAGATGTTATGTGTGGACTTTGTGCTGTATGAGCTTATGAAAACATACCCTTTCATCACAACCTCCCACTTGCCCATCTCTTTGGTCTCCACGTAATTAAAGGTTCCAGTGTAGTAGTTTGGGTCTGTGCCTCCCAGAACCAGCTCTCCACCGGGGGAATGTTGGGGGTCCCTGAAACCAATGCACTCTCTTCCAGGATATTTTTTTTTCCAAATGTTATATATCAACTTTCTTTCCGCAGCAAAAGTGATTGAAATTTAATCTTTTGATCTTTCATTCCGACAAGGACAGCGGTTGACGTCTTCTCTCCGCTTAGCAGAACTGAATCAAATACTTTCAAGTGTGACAAAGCGCGGAGAGCAAGAATTATTTATTTATTTATTTTTATGATTCATCCTGACTGACTTCTTGGTTGCAGTTTTTATGTATTCATTAACACTATTACCAATGTTATTGTTATTACAGCCTGTTTTACTCAAACATAACGATGCATGTCAAATATAATTGTATCACATAATAAAAATTAGACTTTGGTGATATTTTAAGTTCTTCAGATGGCATTTCACACATTATTAGTTTCCCATCCACCCATTTTTATTTAATTTTCAAGAAATGCAAAAATAAAACTGAATGGAAACGGGCAAAATTTGAGAAAGGGCCTAGAATTTGCAAAAATGTTTTTACGCTTAGAGGGGGTGATTTTGGAAGCATATCGAATAAAGGAAAATATTAAATTTGGCAATGAAAATAATCAGTGGCGTGGCACGATTTGACCGTATATTACGTCACACGTACGTTTGTAGTCCCAAAGCAATGTCGGACGATAAAGTAAGGTATGTTTGGTGGGACGCCGAAAAATAAATCTTTTTGGAATGAATTAAAGAAGCGAATATTAATGCTATTTTAGATGGAAAACCGCAAAGAAACGCTACGGTTTATCACAAATTACAAAAGCAAACTCATACGACGTCATCGCACGGCGCAGTAGCTTCCTGGTCTTTTAAATGACTGGTTGATCACATCTCCGGTGTATAGCGCCACCTACAGCGGCGTAGTCCCCTCTCAATATTTGCAAAAGAAGAACAGATGGAAACGGGCAGAAGTCGCATGTCCGTTTTGCGCATTTTCAGCACTAAATTCTCTTAACAAAAAATTCGACACAATTGGATAGAAACCTGACTATTGTTAAGCCCTTAATCCATTATGATTGTGTCTGGGGTTATTTCCGAAAAACACCCAAGTGGACCAATGCAAGTGAGAGTGGTTCCGTTGACCTCAACATACCTGCTGTAGTAAACGGAGAACACCTCCTCCTTGAGCACATGCTGAGACATGATGCGGTCAAACACTGGAGTGATACCGTCAATGGCTACATTGGGGTAACCCATCCCCAGGACACCGTCAAACTTTGCAAAGATGAAAGGCATGGCAGACAGGGAGGTCGCCTCAGCAAAAACCTGGACCACGGGGATTCCACCCACCTCCAAGGAAGAGATTGAGATGGAAGTCATTCTGACAGATATGCACTCTTCAGACCGCAGCTTTCATGAATAATGTGGCAATTCACAAACGGTGCTTTGAGATATCAAATAATTTTCCCGGAGATGTCAGAAAATTGCACTATAATATTGTACATTATATTTAAATATGATGTAAAGGTCATGATTATTTCATTACAGCGCCCTCTAGTGTGGTCGATTGGGGCACCGGGCAGTAGTATAATGATATAATCGTAAGTCTAGGAATTGTAAATTATATTACATAGGCCTCGCCGTGCCTTACAGGAGGTTGACATGTTTCGCCGCCATCTTTGCTCTTCGGATACCCAAAGGAGAATAACTTCACAGTGCTAGAGCTTCAAAATCATGGCATTCTATTAGTTCACCACAAGATGGCACTAAGTCCTACACACTGTCTTCTTTAAAAAAATAATAATAATAATTGCAATGCATTTCAGTGGGCGTCAATTTTTGCTAGTTCTGGGCCAGCACGGCCCCTCCCTATGGGCTCTTTGCACAAATCCACTACTTCCTGAACTCAATACCACACCTTCATTTCCTGTCTTTCATGATTGGACAAATTGATTAATCCATATGTGTCTGGCCATTGTCGACGTGGTTACTGAGGTCAGGCACACCTGGATTAATCAGTTTGTCCAATCATGAAAGACAGGAAATGAAGGAGTGGTACTGAGTTTTACTGAGTTGATTTGTGCAAAGAGCCCATTCCCCCACAAATAGCAGGGGTCCACTGTATATCAAATTAGAGGCAGAAGATGGGGCCAGAGAAGGATGATTATTTTTCACAGGTCATATTTATCACATGCTGTTGTCAAGTCATCATGATGGTTTTAAAAAATTGGAATTGCGTGGGAATGCGGAATGCTATTAGCTTAGAGAGTATAGACCACTTGGAAGACGGCACAACTAAGTATGTCGGTTACTTATGTCAGTTCCTACCGATTTATGAGACCTTTTCCTGTATCCTTCAAAATAAATTTATCAACTATATTATAATAGCACAATAAAAACAACGCAATTCTGCAATACAAAAATGCAAAAACAAAAATGATAGCAGGGTCATTTACATATTTTATTTTAGAAAACCTGAGGGGGGGGGGGTATTTGTTATCTTTTTTTTTTGCCCTGCAATTTGGTGCCCCCTCCACTAGATGGCGGCCTAGGTGACCGCCTAGTTAGCCTATGCCCGAGGCCGGCCGGCCGGCCCTGGCAGTATCGGACGGTGGTACTTAATTTCATTTACATATAGTGCTTGTAAATGACACAATGGGTTTATTTTCTAAATTTCTGTCAATGTTGGAACTTTTAGTTTTTAACTTCCTCTTTGAGCGGAAGTTTATTTTGAAGGTATGGGGTAGAGTAGAGGAACGTCGGAGACGGCAAACTGATTTGAAGCGCGAGACATTTTGAAGAGGTAGAAAGAGTTTCACGCACAGCAAATTCATAAGCTACTTAGCCCGGTTGAAAGCGGCAAGGTAAAGAACTGAAAGATTTTGACTAGATTTGTGTTTGTGTTGATCTTTTAAGTTTAGTTGGCCTCACTTTATCTGTATGGAGGAAATGTGAACATGTCTGAGTGTTTTTTTTTTTCAGCTCTTACGGTGTAAGAGGTTTGTTTGAGCCAAAGGAAAGGAATTTAAAAGGAAACTTCGGACCACCCGTAAAGCTTCATTATTCAACGCGCTTTACATTCCGCTACCCGCAGTATGTGGAATCACAACACAGGTTGCGGACTGTGAACTCACCACAACCACATCCTCGCTGAGGAATCCCCTGACGTTCCCTGAGGCGTACTGGATGGAAAATCCTGTTCCATTTTCCATGTAGGTGCGAGACATGGAGGCGTCATACCTGTTATGAGTAACTGAAAGGTCACAGTTCATTTGAGTCGACTGACGTTGCGGGAACCCGAATGCAAAACAAACGTTCCTCCTGCGATACTTACAGCAGGCGGTGGAGAAAGGGGAGCAGCTTTGCGAGGGAACCCACAGGTTGGCTGAGCCCGTGTCAAATACCACGTTGAACATCTGCGCCGGAGAGCCGATGCTGATTTCTCCATAGTATTGTGTCTGTGTGAGCACACGGGAGGACAAATGGATGTTCACGCTGCAAAAATCCCATTTGGGCCATGAAATCCACCACTTGACAGTATGACGCAGACAACCGGAATATTTCAAGTCAAAGGGTCAGATCTTAATCTTGACATTTTAATGTCGGATCAAAGGAACACATGGTATGAATTCCTTTGACACTGCGTGGACCAAATTCTCACATCCAAATAGTTTGTCAGAGGAGTGGGAGCAGTTCCATTGCTGAAGTCTTGCGCGCTCATCTGCGCCAACTCCGTCAACACCTGCTCCACCGGAACCCCCATGTCCCGCAGCGTCTCCCTGATAGACGGCATCTTCTTCAAGCTTATTCTGGAAGCAGAGTAGACAAGTGGGGGAAATTCAGTCCTTCTGAGGCAGAAGAAAAACATCCCGGCGCTCATGGTTGCTGAAAGAACACAAAAGAATGATACACACTGTTGCGGTTATATATGCTATATTTGCTGGTCATCATTCCAGCTCCCAGTCGCTAATAAAATGCAGACTTCTTAACTGTCTGATCCTAGACATAAAAAAGTAAAAATTCCCAAGATTAAGTCAAAAGCTGGACGCAAAAGTTGAAACAAAATCACTTTTTTTTTTTTTTTCCATCTGTGCGGTCTGTCCTCACGCCTCTCCTTCGTGTAATTTATCTGGGGTAGAAATTATTAGGCTTGCTTTTTTCAAGGCGGTGGCTAACATTGCAGTATATGTAGACCCTTTTCAAAGGGTTATTTTTTTATTTTTATTTTTTTACAGAATTCTGCTCCCTGTTGGATGCTATACGGTGTGCTACGTGCACAGTGGTCCTACATAGAACCAACCGTTATGCGATGGTAGTATATAGCACTAAATGAGAACCATGGTTCTAGGGATGGGTGACTATTGACACCAGCCTTATTTTCAGGTATCGGTACTCTTGACGGTGGCTAATACTGGTATCGGCCATCCGCTTGGGACCTTTTTACGACCAGGAACTAGATATTAGAAATGAAAAAAAAATAGAAAATTGCCATTATTTTCATGCAATTTAAGTCATTCCGGAGCCCCTCTGGTGGCAGGGTATGAATTTTTGTTTTTGCTCATCTGTACCCACAGTTTAGCACGTCATTAAGAAACAAAGAACAGATGAAGATTAAACGGTATCGTGACGTCATGTTGGAAAGGATACTGTTAAATAGCTCTCTGTGCTAAAATTGCCATAAAGAGAATAAAAGAAGAAATGCAAGGCGATTCTTCGAGGATACCTCACCGACCAAAACAGATTGGTTGGGACAGGAAGCCCCACAGCAGCTGCCCTCTATCATCCCGTATTATAAAACCTATACCGGAATTGCATTTTCTGGCCTGAAGATGGCAGTGTTTTCACAGTTGTGCATTGGTGAAGACGCTGGTTTCCTCGTTGCCAACAGTATCAAAAAAACACTGATTTCAACGGCTCTCATTTCCACAAAATCTAAATGGCATGGAGTTTCTCACCTGTTTCACACTACCCCAGTTTTTAAATCAATCAAACTATATATCCGAGTGTTCTTATTCGTTTCTTATTGACGTGCTAAACCGTGGGTACAGATTAGTAGTGATGGGAAAACGAAGCTTCATGAAGCACTTGTGATATTTTTCGACTCCCCTAGATGGTGCTCTTGGGATAAATATAAAGGCTAGTGCAAAGGAAATTGATTACATTTCCACTGCATCTTTCAACCAAGAGTGGCATCTAGAGGCATGAAAAAATATTACAAGTGCTTCATGAAGCTTCATTTTCCCATCACTACAGATTAGGAGGGTGAAAAATCATACACTGGCACCAGAGAGGCTCCGTATCACATGGCTCATTGATGGAGAAGGATTTTACCAGAGCCAGCACATTTAATTTATTATAAAAACACGTCAAATATGTATTCTTTATTATTGTTTACGATTATCTAAAATGTTACTATTATCTACAATTCAGTATTCTATCTATATTTTGTATGGCATACATCTATCATTGAAAGCTTTCAACAATGGTCGCTTCAAATGATGGTTGGTCACACCACACAAAATTTTCAATTCAAATCAAAGTTATGAGGCTATCAATTGGCCATCTAAACAAAACAAGTTAGCTAGCCACACAAGTAAAATTATAATAAATTCTATTTGTTGGACAAAATTAATATTCTTTTTTTTCAGGTGATAAACCACATGATGTCCAAAAATGACCACAACATACCAGTTGCTAAAAGGCAAACTTTTTACATAGTTGTTCGAGAGTACAAACCGGATCTAACTATCTCTGAACTATCTTGTGGATGATACAAACTCCTGTCTATTTCAAAATGTCTTTTATGTCACGCGACATGCTAATTCATAAAATGGACATCATCGGACAAACGTATCTGTCAAATGACTCATATATAGATCTTTAAAAAAAATCTGTCCGTTTTTTTTGTGGGGAACTTTGTCGTCGGTCTGAAAAAAAATGGTATCGAACATCCCGAGTCTTTTTGGATGTTAATCCTTATATATTATCTAAGGAATTCCATATATAGAATCAGTTGCTATATAGAGTTGTGCAATATGGAATCCGGAGTGCAGTATAGAACCTGTGAATTGCCAGCTCGCTGTGTAAAAGCACACAGGTACGGCCGTATCCCACCTTTGCTGCTCTAATTCTGCGGGACACCCTGGACTGATCATCAATTAATCAATGGGTGCTTTTGGAGTCAGTTGATCTGAATCAGTGGCAGCTGATGTCAAATCAAGAAGCCGCTTACCTCTTCAAAGAGTGGCCTGTGCTCATTGTCATCGACACGGCAACCAAGCATGCCCAATAGGCCGTCAACGCTGCCATGGTAGGAAGGAAAAATGCCGAAGGCCTCCGATAGATGACGGATGAAGACGATTGGATCCCCTTTTTTTCGATTAATGGCGAGTCCCGCAATTGAGGGAGCCGAAGCTTTGGCTGAGTTGTCTGACCATCCCGACGGTTTTATACCATCGCCGCACGCAGGTGACAGCGATTCTGGATGGGAGCCTTCCTAGAGATGAGCGCTTGGAAAAAGAGTTGTGGTTCCACTGCCCCACCCACCCGCCCCCCACCCCTGGCACTTCTCCATTGGTCACGTAGCCCCCACTGTGATAAACAGGTCCCAGTCAGATGTCTGCACTTTGACCTCATGGATCGCATTTAGGACAGAAAGCAGGGGGTTCACATGGAGCAGATTTTTGCAGATTGCTACCATTTGAACGGACGTCAAGCGTTCAATGGATTCGCTTCACTTCCAAGTTACTTCCAATTGACTGCTTTCCCCCCCCCCCACGTTTGAAGTGCATATTTCCTTTAAAACAGACAAATATGAAGAGTGAACATCTGCGAAGGTTTTGATTGTGATTGTTGGCAAGTGAGCGTGGCGCATAGTGAGTGTATTATGATTTGGGATTGCGTGTCTTGCTGCGATCCACAGACCAAACACGTCCAACACTTTTTTCATTGCAGGCTCGCTCTCAGTGGATTTGAGCCCTGGGAGGATTCCCACACTATCTGACCTGTCGGCCTGCAGTCATGTGTTCTTCGTACTGTACTGACCACCCAGCGGAGTAAGCAGATATGGGGAGGGTTCTCAGCAGCCACGGCAGAGGTCAGAGGTTAGCCTCAAAAGAAAATAAGGTTACTGCGGGCAGACCTTCCAGGAGAAGATAGCGTGGCTGCGTGACGCACAAGACCACGGCGGTAAGATTGACTAATCGCTTTTACTCGCGTAACGACGGAGGATTTTGTTCTATTCAACGGTATGCAACAATTATGAAGATGTGAAAATCACATTATTTTGTTTGTGGAAGAGGTACAGGTTGACCTTTGATTAAAACAAATGTAAAACAAAAAAAAAAAAAAAATTTTTGGGGGGGGGGGGGGGTCAAAATGGCTTAGTAGAGACATAACCCCCACCCTCTCAAAAAAAATACAATTATTATTTTATTTTTCTGTTTTTGTTTTAATCAAAGGTCAAACTGTACTTCACAGAAATTCACCTATAAATAAAGATGGCTTAACTATATCATACGGGGAGGGGGCTAAACGCTGAATTCCATTTCACTCCCCACGCACATGGTTCCCAACCTTCTAAAACATTTATCACACTCCACATTTTTACTTTGAAAATGCAAAATGAAGACTAAATAGACTCATACTGTACTCTGGCAGCACACGTGGGTGCGTTTGCAAATGTGCTCCAAGCGCTGCATGAGCTTCACTTGATCGTTTGTTTTTCACATTGCCCCCAAAACGGAGCACAGTTCAGCCGGTTAAAGCGAAGTAAATAGTTGATTTCAGAACGCAGCACGCTGTTCGGGCACGCAGACGAGGATTGTTGTATCTTAAAATGGTTTAACTTAACTACAATCTATTCTTAGTTGATTTTTTCTTCTTCAAAGAATTCAAGGAATTCAAAAATAGTAGGGATAGACCGATTATTGGCCGGGCCGATTATCTGCACCAATATTTATAATTTGACGGAAATCGGCATCTGCCATTTTGAAGAATCATATGGCCAATAAATAATAGAGCCATTAAAAAAAAAAGTTAATAAATGAAAAACATTTTTTTTTTCAATTTTCAATTTTTCTGAGATGCTGCTGCCCCCTGGGAACCTTTGTTTGAAATCAAAACTAAGATAAGTAAAAATGTAATACCTCAGATATTTTGGAATACTTTATTTACTGTAGAAAACAATTGTTTAAGATTTGATTTAACTTTTGAAAACATGCCACTGCCCCAGGGGAGATTCCTGGAACTTTTTGTTACATTTTTAAAACAAAGATGTCTATTGACGGTTGTTGTTTTTTTTAACTCCAATATCTTATGAACTCTTAAAGTTGTTCAATGAATATATGCTTTAAAATTCACAAAAAAGTCATTTTTTCAAATTTTGATGCCGATATTTTCCCTTTTAGTTAAAATGAATATCGGCTCCAAATATCGGTTATCGGCATTGGTATCAGTCCTGAAAAACAACAACCATATCTGTCTATCTCTATCAACTAGCAAGCAAACCCACATAATAGTGAGGTCAACCTTTTATTAAAGTCATGATCACAAATGAAAACCAGCAACAGCGTAATCAATCTGTAATAACTGAACCACTGAAAACCGTCATAACGTCAAATGTGCTAACATATCATTTTTATCTCACCACATTTGATCAGTTTCATTTTTTATATATTTTTTCGCGCGTGCCAATTAACTCGCGCCAGCAGAATCGACAAGCCCGATCATCAACTGAGTACACAAATGATTATTTTAATTCTCATTCCATCAGCTCGTGCTACAAGCTAGTTGGCGTTCATTTTCAAACATGGACAAACAACTCTGTGCAGTTCTTGGAACGAAATAATGTTGTGAGTGAGAACTAAAACTGTCGAGGGGTTTGTTTCAAGTTGTTTGATTAAGCAAACATTGGCTAACGTGAGCTTGAATGTAAGCTTTTCCTTTTCTAACCCGCAATTGGGGCCAATCTCACATTTGCCATGTGACTTTTGACCCACAAGCTATATAGATACCAGCTCGCCATTTCCCACATTGCCGAGGCAGACCTTAACGTCACTCCTGTCTGGCCTAACACCCCTTGTGAGGCAATTCTGTTGGTGGCCATGGGAAAAAGCACAAGTTCAGGAAGTTTTTTTTTTTTTCTTTCTTGGAGCTGTTAGCATCAAGTGAAAACTCTTGTCACCACTGTTTTCATGTCTTTGACTTTGGAAATTTATGTTTGTTTTAACTTCCAAGAAAACAGAGATTTGAATTCAAGGATGATGATGGCAAACACAGAATGTATGTAACTCCATCTGATGTTTTCTTTTTCTTTTTTCTTTTGTTATTAGTCATGATGGAGTGAAGTGAAGCAGAGCTGTTATTGTTCTCAAACAAACAAACAAACCACAAAATGTTCCATCGCAGCTGGCAAGACCAAGAAAATGTGAAACCTTTGTATGCAGCACTTATGTTGTGGTTTGTTCGCAGACCACACATTCTTCACATTGGAGACAATAGTTGTGTAAGTTGATTGATGCGTCATCGCGTTTGGCCAACAGGGGGCAGCATTGCATTTAAAAAGAGAACAACATTCAAACACACGCGCCTCATGCGTATGATTAAGCTCACTTTTAAATCTTCTTTTCACTGTATTTTCTTTTAGTAATCTTAAAATGAGAGCTACTGGGTTACTGATTACAACAGTGGCTGCCAGTTTTATACACACTTTGACTCAAATGACCATTAATCGGATGTTAATTTTTTATTAACAATAATTATGTTCCTTTATGTGATGACACTGATCATGCTAATGATTTTCGCAATAATTAGAAAACAGATAATTATTGTTATGCAATACTTTATTTATTTCAGTGTTTACATTTGTCATGTCTGTCGTCTGTCGCTCTCATAATTCAGCCTGCTGCATTCTGGAACGCTACCACATGGGGGAGGTAGAGGATAGGACAGGAATGGGAATACTTTGGCCTAACCTTTTGAGAAATGTATTTCTCTCTCTCTCTCTCTCACACTCCATATAAATATCACAATAAAACCTGGTCTAAAGTTACATTGTCACTCAGCCTGAAGAAAACATCCATTGTGTTTGGTGCCATACAGTACACTTATAATATTATGTGTGTAAATGTAAAGGTAGAATGTGCATGTAGAAACACTGAGACTGGCAAAAGAAATGTTATATAGAAAAACACATGCAGGCATGACAATAGGCTCCAGCGATTGTTTAATACTGCACCTTTGATTGTTATTCTCTGGTCACTATCACCATGACAAATATATATTGCATTGAACTTGCTGGTTAATATTTGACTCTTCTGGTTTGATTGTTGACTCTTGATTTGCTCACCAGATTACTGCTTCTTATAAAACAAAACACCGTGCTGAAGGCAGATTGTTACTGTGGGTAGTGTGATCTCAACATCGAAAACTTACTCTGTCAAAATAATATTTCTTTGATGTCTTTTTAGCATCATAGCTGGACCATTTGTCATTATTATATGATGTATATGTGATACACCATGCCAAGTCTCCGATGTCAATAGGTGAATCTATATTGTATCTGTTGGTTGTTATAGGATGGGACCAATGAACCAGCCATACAATGTTAAATGAACTAAACGAATGTTGTAATCTTTCTTTGTCTGGGTGGGGATGTAGGGATATATATATATATAATATATATATATATAATATATATATATATATAATATATATATATAATATATATATATATAATATATATATATAATATATATATATAATTTATATATATATATATATATAATTTATATATATATATATATATTATATTATATATATATATTATATATATTATATATATATTATATATATATATATATTAGGGTCCAACCGATATGCATTTTTTGAGGCCAATACCAATTTTTGGCAGAAAAAAATACCAATTACTGATTAATCTGCCGATTATTTAGAAATATATACCATGCTTAAAATTACCCCCCCTGATTTCCCAATTCCTTTTCTATGGGTATCACAAACTTTCGCTATTAAGATTAATATAGTTAATGTGTCAATATTAAAACCATTCTTACTTGTTTACAACTGCTGTAAAGCATTAACCTTTTATTTTATATACTTAAATCTTGTGTTATTTTTGCAAGTCTTGGGACTTCCTGGGCTAACCTGGGACCACCGGGTTTGTATTTCTTGCCATGTCATGTGGAAATGTGTGTCACAAAATATATATATATATATCCTTGGATGTTTTCATGCTTGAATTTTCAGAAAAGAAAGTCTTTGAATCCTTGAAATATCAACTTTAAATATAACTTGAAAGGACAATAATAAATAAAATAAGTAAGTGAAATGAGAATAGAATAAACTAAAATAATAGCAACTGAAAAAACAGTAAGAACAAATACTGACTGACTGATGGCAGTGTGGTGTCGGGCATACATGGCGTACACACTTGAAGTGAATACAAAAGAAAGTTGAGATTGAACTCGTTTTTCACACTGGGAAGAATTTGTGTCTTTACATAGTGTTCTCTCACCTGTGGGTATGTGTTCTCACAGCATTTAGCATTTGTGTGTGGATATTTGTCATTTGAAGGAAAAACACCCCCAAAGTCGATGCTAATTTTCTGTTAGCATTTGAATGGGATTTTCCCTTCGCTTTTAGCATTATCGCTAGGCTAGCAATGTTTTAAAAACGAAACGTTTTGTATGTTATTCTTAACGTCGAAGTGTTTAGTTTTACAGTTAACTCCAACTGTGGTGTCATTAAACATCTTAAACGACGCTTGGGGCACAACACAATAACATACGCTACACACTTGCTAGTTGCTAATGCTACGCAAGCAAAACGGTGCATTCAGTGTACAGTGTCACAGTGTCGGAAACGACGGTTTCCGATGTTGGTCGATAACGTTTTAAGGGGGAAATAATCGGCCATTTGGCTCAATTGGCCGATTGTTTGAAGGATTATAATTGCCGGATGATTAATCGGTTGAGCCCTAATATGTAGGAATACCAAAACGTTGACATAGAAGCAACTCATTGGAATGAATTGATGTAATCATGAATGCAATGCAGCCACTAATAAATCTGTGTTTGGTAAGATTCAATAAATTAATAAGACATTATTTTTTTCCGCACATTCATTGTTTTGGACAGCGGTTCTTAACCTGGTTCGATTGAACCCCAGAGTTTGGGTGAGTCGGTCTCAGGGGTTTGTCTGAGGTCAAAACAAACACCCGACTCATAGGATTTGTGATGATACGCTCTGCTTGGCCATCATCGGATGCAGGCGATCCGATCACATTTCTTTGCTTGTCCTATCTGTGCCGCAGGGAATTTGGTGCACTCAGTCGTCGACTTTTGACTGTTGTGATGGTACGTCGTGTGATTTCTTTATCATTGTAATCCCTTCATACTACAAAGTCAAATGTGGAGCAAAAATAAATAAAGAAGAGTGGTCAGACGAATATGTGCAATATGAATTGACATGTATAACGCAACGTATGGTGTTCCACAGGATTCAATGGTGGGGCCTCTGCTGTTTTCGTTTGTATCTCAAAAACAAAAACAAAGCTGATGGCTTTCCTTTGACTCGATTTTAGTTATTTGAATCTCTAAGCATGACAGATGCGACATGTCAGGACACTCGGAACATTAACAAGTAGTCAAGCAAATGTGCATGTAAATTGTTGTTTTTCAGACGACGGCAGTTGGACCAGTGGGCGAGATGAAAAACACAGCGACAGTGTGGAAAACGGGCCGTTAGCCCCGCTGAGAAAGGGGCATGATGGGGCGAGCCGACGTGAAGTAAAATGGAGAACATCCCCCGTGCAGGCTGCGGGTCACTATATAAGACGCAGCCAGAAGCGTGCGGATCGTTGGCATGACAAACAAAGAAGGTAAAAGTGGCACAGCTCACGATGAACCACGAGCATCTCAGCACTTAACATTGAGATGAAATGGGATGGAAAGCTGCCTTTCATACTCGCCTATTCAGGCCACTGCCCTCGTACCGCAACAGTGGCAGAGCTCCACTTATTCCACGTCCGCCGAAACGCTGAGAGACTTTTTGTTTTGCCTGCAGTGGCACTGGCATGCGTTTCTCACCTGACACACCTGACTTTCCGATCACAGAAGAAACAACATTATTATTACATTGCATTTACTTTTTTTCCAGACTTAGAATCATTATTGTGTGTATGTAAGCAGTGGAAAAAGTATTTCCTGCAATTAAATTCAAACAAAACAAGTTATTAGAAGCGTCCGATAAAATTCACATTCAGCATATCGAGTGACTTGCAAGAATGTGTACAAAGAATGTATACAAATGTTTACTCACTTCGGTTGAACGTTGGCAATGTGAGGTCTCAATTTAGATTTAGTCCAAGTATGTAAACGGTTCAGTCTACAGTGGTTCTGAAACGTTTAAGACTAAAATTTCACTGAAAAAATTCTTAGCGCTCCAACTATCAAAATCATGACAAACATGACATGACAGTAATAAGCCCAAGTGATCTAAAAAAAAAAAGTGAGGCAGTAGCTTTATTTAAAAAGTATATTTCACATTATTCAAAGTCGCTGTATTATTAGACAATTTTAACATTAACGCTGCACTACACTATAAGAATAAACAGCTTACAATTTTATTTGGACAAAGTAAGGAGAATAAAGTTTTCAAATGCAGGAAATAAAAAGTCACCAGAAAATCTAAAGACTCAAAACACAAATGACCTGAAATAGGCCTAAAAAGTAAGAAATGTTACTTTTCTGTCCATGTGACAGCCATTATGTCTGATATTGAGTTTGATCCTGCAACCTCCACTCTCCATCAGCCTACTAGCACACATGTCCATTATTTATGAATAAAAAGTCAAAGCTCTTGCGGTCGTCGGGATGATTGTCGGCCAGCGTTGCAAAGCGTTTGGAAGTTGGTGGGCGGGGCGTCGGCAGGCAAGGAGGCGGACGCAGGCGCCTCTCCCGCCACTCACCCTGCACGCATCCTGCGCTACCTGCTTAAAGGCGCCGCCGGTCAATCTCAAACCAACTGCTATCATTTTCATTTCACTTGGAACAAGATACTTTTGGCAGCGGATGGAGGAACCGTCGCAAAAAGTGGAGGATGCGAGAAACAACCAGAGAGCGGATGAGATGCCACTGCGGGTCATCAGAGCGCGTTTGTTGACAACAACACCAATCCAGACAAACAAATGGGCTTGAAGCGTCACGATGGCAAGCAGCGTGCACCTGGAGCAGCTTGACTCGGTTCAGGACGCGAAGTTAAAAAAAAAAAAGGCTCCAACTTGGAATTGTGAACTTTTCCAAGTGTCGGAAGTACCTCCGGGCCGCGTACGTCGACTCTCTTGTAGCTCTCGACGGGATTCCACTTGAATCCGAGTCGCCATGTCAAAAGTCATCCAAAAGAAGAACCACTGGACCGGCAAAGTCAACGAGTGCGTCATCGCGCGGGACGCGTACGGCGAGCTGAACGTGGAGCTGCGCGGCGGGGCCGAACATGGACAGTTTGCTTACATCGGACACGTCCGAGAGGATGCTGTCCTTCATCAGGGTGCGAAACCCAACGAGGGCGAGCTCGTACTGGAGGTGGAGGGGCTGCCCGCGTCCGGATTACCCCTCTACGACATCTTAACCGTCATCGCGTGCACGAAAGGTCCCATCGTCTTGAAGACTGTGCGTCAAGGTAAGAGAGACGCAGTCACGCTTATTTATTGGCATTGTCACCAAAAGGAAAACGAAACGTCCCTTTTGGAGCATCCATACAGCAGAGTTGGTCAAGTGCAAAAAAAATCCCACAAAAATAAAATACCCATAAAATAAACAACATTCGACACATGAATAGGGCGTAGTACAACAAAAGACTTCAGCGCAACTTAAGGTCTTGTCATTAATAAAGTGCAGAGCAAAAATATTCAGATACCTGAGAATGACATCAGTGCAAAACCGGATCCTTTATAACTAAGTAAGTAAAAAGGGTACAAATGGATATTGAGTGACATTCTGCAACAATGCAAAGCGCTTCAAAGTTATTGTTGTTGGATGTTATTATTGTGTATAAAGGGGGCTGTTAGCCAGTCTGGATGTTCTGGCCCGTATGGACTCTTATCTATCTTATCTATTTATTTATCTATCTACACGAGGCCAAAAGTGCAGGATCAATCTCAACTCCCAAAACACATGAGACGTGCGAGTCAACGAAATGGGCACACTCGTAACACGAGCGTGTTATTTATTTCTGTGTCCGGTGGGCCGCGCGGGATGTTGCTGTTCTTTGTTCTGTCAATTTCTGCTGATGGGAAGTGAGCGTTGCTGCTGTTGTTTGTCGGAACCCGGCCCCTCTTGCGGCCAGCTGTCCTTATTTGCGTGGCTGCTCGCGTGCCGGATGACCCGCCGCCGCCCACGGTCTGCCGCATCCGCATCTGTCTTGGAGACGACAATGCACAAGCTAACTTCCGCTTGTTTGTTTCCTCCGCCTCATGCCAGTTGTGTCTTTTTGTTACAACTCAAGCCAACCCTGTCGTGTTTTGGGTTCTGTTTTCCTTGTGTGTCTCCCTTGGTCTTGTTAAGTGTGTAATCCTGCCCTTCCTCATGTGATCCAATCAGCGCCCTCAGCCACTTGTGTCTTGCCCCAGGTGTGTCTCGTTGTGTCGTTAGTCTGTGTATTTAGTCTGCTGTCTCCCCTCTGTCTGTGTCGGGTCATTGTTGTATTTCCCCCCTGTGATGCTGCCCGTTTTTGCCTTGTTGTTTTCTCCATGTTATGTTTTTCCGTGCAATTTAGATCTCGCCTTTTGTTTTGTAGAAATTCCGTTCCCGTTCCGTCTTCAATTCCGCTTATCCGGGGTTGGGTCGCGGGGGCAGCAGCTTTAGCAGGGAAGCCCAGACTTCCCTCTCCCCAGCCACTTCAGCCAGCTCCTCCGACGGGATCCCAAGGCGTTCCCAGGCCAGCCGTGAGACGTCGTCTCTCCAGCGTGTCCTGGGTCGTCCCCGGGGCCTCCAGTTGAGGTGGCTGGGGCAGCCGAACCAGATGCCCCAGCCACCTCAACTGGTTGCTCTCAACGTGGAGGAGTAGCGGCTCGACGCTGAGTCCCTCCCGAATGACCGAGCTTCTCACCCTATCTCGAAGGGAGAGTCCGGCTACCCTGCGGAGGAAACTCATTTCGGCCGCTTGTATCCGGGATCTCGTTCTTTCGGTCATGACCCACAGCTCGTGACCGTAGGTGAGGACAGGAACGTAGATCGACCGGTAAATCGAGAGCTTTGCCTTTCGGCTCAGCTCCTTCTTCACCACAACGGACCGATACAGCGTCCGCATCACTGCAGACGCTGCAGCGATCCGTCTGTCGATCTCCCGCTCTAACCTCCCCTCACTCGTGAACAAGACCCCAAGATACTTGAACTCCTCCACTTGGGGCAGGACCTCATCCCCGACCCGCAGAGAGCACTTTGTAGAAATTAAAATCCCTTTTTTGATCGAACCTCTGCCTCCTTGCCCTGTCTTCCCGCATTTGGGTCCTCAAGCTCCCCCTTCTTGACAAACCCAAACGCCGACGTTCCGTGATTCCTTACCGAAATTTGGACCTGAGGCATTTGTGCACGCAGCTTGTCCTCGGGTTCCCGCCCAAGACCCTCATTCGACACGCCAGCACAACATCTGATAAAGCAAGCGGGCCTCTCCGGGGAAATCATTAACCAGGTTATGTAAGAGTTTCAGGTTAGTTTCGACTGTCCTGTCCGTCCATTAGTGAACGCTTGAACTCAAAGTCGAAAAACGGCTGAGCAGCATCACGTCTGCCAAACGACTTCAGTTTTTTGGAACAGAGATCAGACTGGTCATACTTTTGATAAGCAAAAACTGTCAAAATGAAGTGACTCGTCGACAAGTAATCGGTCATCAAATTAATCGACAACTATTTTAATAATCGAGTAATCATTTGAAATAGTCCAAATACTTTGATTTCAGCATATCAACTAAGGGTGTGCCCAAAAAAAATCTATTCTCATTTAGTTAGATTCAGAATCGATTTTAAATGCGGCAAATTTTATTATTATCTATATTATATTATATTATATTATATATTATCTATTATTAAATTTTATTTAAATTATTTCATACTGTCTTGCCCTTGTTTGTGCGTGCCTTTGCTAGGAGCACTGTTCATGTTGTACCCAATTTGGTTCCGCGCTTTCTGATACATTGTCAAGTTGTAGCCGCATTAGAGAGTAGAAAGAAAAAGTTATGATCTGTTGCCAATAAAAGTGTTTTTTTCCAGCGTAGGAAGAGCAAGTGCTGGTGAGTAATGTTAACATGCTTCTTTGTAAACATTCCTGAAGCATTTTGTATGAATAGTTGTTGTTTCGAGTGATCAAAGTGCTGTGAGTAGCGTGCTAATTAGCATTAGCAAGTCAGATTGGAGTCGATGATGACAAATTGAAGCAGAAATCCTTGTCAATCAAATCATTTTGAATCAAAAATCGTTCTGAATCGAAATTGATTCTGAATGGAATCGCAGACTTTTGTAATACACTTGAATCCAAAATTAAACGGTATCCGATCAGTGGATTAATCGATTGAACCATCGATGGTTTAATCAACTCAAAAACTATTCGATAGTGACAGCACTCGAAAAATGTTCCCAACATTTTTTGCTCTACTTTGAAATCCTCCCTGAAAGTGCAGACTTGGAGCATTTCCTGATCCCTCCTCGTGGCGTTGTCATTAGCGTCGAGCATGAATCAGCAGATTGTTCTGCTCTCTAATTAGAGGAGCCAAATGTTCTTCATCTCGTGTCTCGTCTGCAGCCTCACAACTCTTCCGTTGTGCCTAATTGCGCACTGGAAGCCGCGGCGTTCCATGATCCGTGACATCCCAGACCCGATGAGCGCTTGCAGGGGCTATCCGTCCCTTTTTTTCAGTCCGCGGGGCTGCGGCTCGGATTACATGGGCTTCATCAACCTCGCCAACGTGAGACGAAATGGGAGGGAGCCCCGCAGGTGTGCTCCCGCAGAAGAATGCAGGAAGGAAAGTACCTGAATGGAGTGCTGGAGATTTCCATGGGATCGGTCGGCTGCTGCAGTTTCGACTCTGGACTTGACTTATCGCTCTGTAAACAACACTTGACATTGGGAAGGAATCGATAGAATTCCAAACGTTTACCGTCACGGGGGAGTGACAACGTTACTTTTGTTCAACTTTTCTTTTCAATCCAACTGTCTATAGCAGGGGTCTGCAACCGGCGGCTCTGGAGCCACATGTGGCCTTTTAGTCCCTGTCCTGCGGCTCTCTCTCTCTCTCTCTCTCTCTAAAAAAATATTCATCTCTTTTTTTTAGATAAAATATTCTTTAAATGCCATTTTAGCACTTAAGCAACAACCCCCTTCGCTCTGGGCTGTTTTACTGGATTTGGACAAATTTTGCAAAGCCCACAGAATATTGTGTTCTATTTCTATAAAAACATGGAACCTACCAAAAGAAAGATAAGTTTCTTCTCTTATCCGGGAAAAAAGTAAATTTCTATCTGTTTCCGTTTTGCAGCAATTAGCATTAGAATATAGTTAAGTTTCATCATTATTCACAAATCTATTTAGAAATGTGAGTTTTTACAACATGGTTCTGGTTGATCTCTTATACTCTTCTGCCACCCGCTGGCCGTCTGTGCAGTTGAGAGGCTGCATCAAAGCCTTCTGTATGCTCTAGCATAAAAACAACAACATAAAAACTTATAAATACGTCTTTGGGGCACTTCAAACATTTTAAACGGAACGTAAATTTTTGGGAGCAAATGAGTTAATGATGTAGATTTAAAAAAAAAAAAAGTAATAATTTAATATTTTAAAAATGTCAGAGTCCAAATTTATAAGTTGTCAGAAAAATACATTAAAGGTAGATGAAAATCTTAAACAAATAAAAAATGAAGAGGAAAATCAGATTTTTTTTTTAAAAGACAAAAAAGAAAATCTTGAATCAGTAGGCCTAACTGTTAAATGCAAAACAAAAAAAAGAAATCCTGAAAATTATCATAAAATGTCCATAACATTTCCCAAAAAAAGAAAAGGCACGAAATGTTTAAAACCAAGAAGGAATCTCATAAAATTCCCCCCCCCCCCCAAAAAAAAGTCAGAGAATTCATAGCTTAAAATGGCTGAAAAAAAGTAAATATATAAATATATTTAAAAAAAAAACAGAAAATGTCCAAAAAAAAGGAAAAGGAGGCAGAACATTTGCCAATGTCCATAAACTTGTCGGAAATGTAAGAAATTTGACAGAAAGGCAGAAAAGTCTAAGAATGTATGAAAAATCATAAATAAATAAAAATCCCAAAACGGAAGATTGAAGGTAGAAGACCATTTGTTGCTGGTTTTCTGCTACCTTCAGAAACTTGTGGACTTTGACCTACCGGCATAATAACTCTTTTATCATCGTCCGAAGCCTGAGAAAGAGTTCAAAGGTTCGTTGGATACTTTCTGCTTGGATCAGATGATGTTGGTGTGCTGAAGCTTGTGTACTTTTAAATGAATGTTCTAAAATTGGAATTGCTGTCTTTAGGCTAAAATGTGCGTCTGCGAAACGTACCTGCCAACTGCAGTCAAATGAAGTGAAATGGAAAGACGAAATATACAGCAGCTGCAACGTGATGTGCAAGTAAAGGATTTGAACCCAACCTATGATTGAGGATTTGTTTTGCGGCCATACTACAAGGTTCTCATAGTATGACGAGTTATTTTTCATTTTGTTTTTACTTTAGTTTTGTTTTTAATTCTGTTAGTTTTAATGAAAAAAATTACGATGGCATGTTAAAGCCACGTATAATTATTTTTCCAGAGAGAAGGGTAATATTCAGAGAAAAGAAAATGCACAAATTTCTCACTCTATAAAGTGGCAAATTTGCCACTTTAAAAAGTGGCAAATTTGCGAGAAAAAACCCTCAGAAACTTACGAGAAATGCACGTAGCGTAGCTCGAGTCTAATGTGAGGATTCGTTGGTGGTTAATGCGACACTGTTGATCAAATGAAAAGGCGGGATGGAGACGGATTCATTCTGAATTCAAACTTTACTCGTCATACGCGGCAGCTCGAGCGACAACACTTCCTGATTCCTGACTAACACTAACCAATCAGAAGCTAGCATACTTTAGGTAAATGCAAGTGAATGACGGAGAGCAGCAAATTCGACACATCAACTTAACTACCTGTACGAAAAAAAAATATATATATACCAAAATGTAGGAATGTGTAAGTAATAATTCCAGTAAGATAAATGTACAAGTAAACATTTTAACAAATGAATTTAAATGCTTGAACACAACCTTAAATTATTGGCACAAACATCCGAGTAGTACGCTACGTGCATTTCTCGTAAGTTTCTGAGTTTTTTTCTTGCAAATCTGCCACTTTATTATTATTTTTTCTTTTTTTCTTTTTTTTTTTCTTTGAAGAGTTCAGTATTGTTCATTCGGTAATGTCATCATTATTATTTGTTTTTATTATTTTGTATAATGTGTATGTATGCGTATCTGCCACTTTATAAACTCGCAAATTTGCCACTTTATAAATTTTTTTCTCTCTCGGTATATTATCCCCCCTCTAAAAAAAAACATCTAACATCTCTCATTTATCTAAAAGGATATGTTATGACACTTCATTAAATACACAAAATATCAAGGAAAAGTGGGAAATGGAACTGAATACTATAATTCAAGATATGGGAAGAGTTGCGTGGGGACAGTCACAAAGGTTTGACAAGTCTAATTATGCAATGGATTCGATTGGAAATCAAAAATGAGGTGTTTTAATACTCCTTCAGATTTCTATGTTTGTGAACGCACCCTTGACTGCTTGTGGAATTGTGGGCGAATTGGTGACTATCGACATATCGTCTGGGTTTCATAATTGAAGGATTTTGGAAAAATGTTACGGTAGAAATGGAAAAAATGGTCAAAGCAAACGTTCCGTTCGATCCGGTGGTGTACATGCTTGGAGATGTGACAAACGGGTCGATATGATTCAAGACAAAGGATTCTGTTCTTCTCTCTTTAGAATAGGTTGTGAAAGCAGAATGATGTGTCTTGGACTATTTAACTCTGATGTTTGTATTGTCGTTACACTGTACGCATTTCATTTTATTTTTTTCAGTTTTATTCTTTTGATCAAGGGCTTTGTTTTGTTGTTTGTCATCGGTTCAGCGCAATGTTGTGTTAATTGTGAAAATGTAAAAAAAAAAAAAAAAAACGTACGCCAAAATGTCATCCAAGCAACTGTGACCGGGAATCGGTAAAAACTGTGAAAAAGACAAAGAAGAAGCAACAAAAACTAAAGTGTTCGAACCCAACTTATGATTGTTGTTTTCATACTTTTGTGGCGATAGTGTAATGTTGACACATGGTCGGCTACTTGGTCATTTCAGTCCAAGAAACTTCACGGCACGAAGTAAGACGCGAACGAATGAGCTCAGGCTCGTCATCAAATGTGACGGCCTGTTGTCGTTCTAATAGGTTACGATGATGCAGTTTGATGTCTTTCAATCCAGGTTCCGATCCCCTTTGGTCCAATAAATGCAATCTGACATATACTTAGATCGAGCGCATTGAATAAATAATCAACGACACGAATTATGTGTCCTTAACTGATAAACCAAGCGCTCACAAAAAAATGGAAGATGAGGAGGACGACGCAGAAATGGATCATACGATCTACTAAGATGGCATAAGACACATTTTGTGAATGTGCATGCAATGTGTGAAAGGATCATAAAATACGGATAATCACAACTTTTTGGAAAGCTACTTTGAGAAAAACTTGTCAGGTGGTCGATGCTTTTCCAATCCAGAAAAGCTTTGACTTCCAAAAACGTGAAGTTCTGTCTTTGTGGCAGAATAATGTTGCTTATCTCTCAGGGCTGCCATTGTTACTTTTACAAGCTTGCAGTTACATCTTCCCTTCACACATCTTTTCTCATTTTGTCAAATTTTGTCCACAAAAAAGCTTGCTCAAGAGGATTTGTTGCGAGCGGCTGCTTCGCAAGCTTGTCAATAGAAATTCACATTCATATTGTCTTCCCATTCTGTTACATTTAAAGGAGTTTTAGCTCCCAAAAACGGTTAAAAACGTTCCATTTTAAATATTGCTCTGGTCCCAAAAACGTGTTTATACGTGTTTTATGCTAGAGCATACAGAAGGCTTTGATGCAGCCTCTGACCTGAAAAAGTCGCTCAAAGCAATGGTAGTTATTACAAAAAACGGCCAGCAGGTGGCAGCACAGTATAATATATTAGCCAGGGCCATGTTGCAACAAGCTCTTTACCCCACTGTTTTCAACAGATTTGTGAATAATAATGAAACTTAGCTACATTCTAATGCTAATTGCTGCAAAATGTATGAAAGAATTGATGAAAGAAGGACTCTAATCTTTCTTTTGGTAGCTTCCATGTTTTGATAGCAATAGAACCATAACAATTAGCATAAAGAAAATAAAAACTTACATCAAAGTATTGACAGACACAAAATAAACTAACCTTGTAAAAAGAACTAGTCTTGTCTCCGTGCTTCTGTTTCTCTGATGACTTTAACATCGTGGATGTCTCGCTGTGTCTTAATGGTACTTTCTTATGCTGCATTCGAGGAAAGTGGAAAGTCAGACTTTTCCGACTTCAAACCAGGAAGTGTGTACGGGAACGCCCCCTTGAACTCGGAAATCCCACTTGAGAAGTCGGGGCAAAAAAAAAGTACCCCGCCTTCACCGAGTGACGTCACTGCGATGGCGACCCCTTTGGAAACGCAGACCGTGGATGCCAAAACACAATTTACTAGAGTATAAAACGAGATCGCTTTCTTCATTCATAAATATTTGACAAATAATATTCAAATGAATATTCAACATGACTCCACGGAACAACGTACGTACGTGGCAGCATGCCGCAATCTCCCTGCATGAAATTCGTTAGTGAAATACCGAACTGTATGCAATGCTTATGAAATAAGATAAAAACAATAAATGAAGCAAAATTGCGAGAAGGCAAGTTTGCTGGAGATCAAAATGTTTTGAGGACCAAAATAAAAAAACAATTAATCACGATCCGCCATTTTGCTTGTTTACTTTCGCCTTTAACGCTTTCAGGTCGGAACTGGAAAAGCCAACTTGGAATAATTCCGACTTCTGACCTTCCTTGAATGCAGCATTAAACAAATCTCTCCTCCCTAAGTTCTTCTTCTACTCCCTGACTGACATACACACACATTCCAGCCTGCTACAGCGCCCTCTTTGGCAAGAGCTTTTTACCTGCTCTTTGAAAATATACCTCACGAGCAGATGCACAATCTGGGGACGTTTCAACTCTTGACTAGCAACATCTGTGAAGGGCCTTTTTTTTTTTTTTGCCCCGACTTCTCAAGTGGGATTTCTGAGTTCAAGGGGGCGTTCCCGTACACACTTCCTGGTTTGAAGTCGGAAAAGTCTGACTTCCCACTTTCCTCGAATGCAGCATAAGAAAGTACCATTAAGACACAGCGAGACATCCACGATGTTAAATTCATCAGAGAAACAGAAGCACGGAGACAAGACTAGTTCTTTTTACAAGGTTAGTTTATTTTGTGTCTGTCAATACTTTGATGTAAGTTTTTATTTTCTTTATGCTAATTGCTATGGTTGTAGGCTATGTGTGTTTCGCTCCAGTTTTTACAGTGGTTCTATTGCTATCAAAACATGGAAGCTACCAAAAGAAAGATTAGAGTCCTTCTTTCATCAATTCTTTCATCCATTTTGCAGCAATTAGCATTAGAATGTAGCTAAGTTTCATTATTATTCACAAATCTGTTGAAAACAGTGGGGTAAAGAGCTTGTTGCAACATGGCCCTGGCTAATATATTATACTGTGCTGCCACCTGCTGGCCGTTTTTTGTAATAACTACCATTGCTTTGAGCGACTTTTTCAGGTCAGAGGCTGCATCAAAGCCTTCTGTATGCTCTAGCATAAAACACGTATAAACACGTTTTTGGGACCAGAGCAATATTTAAAATGGAACGTTTTTAACCGTTTTTGGGAGCTAAAACTCCTTTAAATGTAACAGAATGGGAAGTCTTGTTTACAGCGCGGTTAGCAAGATATTAGTTTTCGGCAACATGTACATTACGCTCGATCGAGAGTCGTACCCGTATATTTAGACTAAATAATTGCCGTGCGCGCATCTTAGACAAACTGTGAGGATGTGAGAGAATTTCAGACACAGATGTGCTGTGATGTTCTACTTCCACAACAGAACGCAAGTATCTCACTTTTTACGGAGGAACAATTTGTCCAACTTGATTATGTACAAGCGACGGCGACTTAAAAGGCTTGCGCAACGCTTGACGTCGGGCGTATTCCGTCGCTGCTTCCCTTCCGCTTCCTTTCCCCTTTCTGTCTTTAAACCAGACGCTTGACGAGTTCTTTTTTTTTTTTACGTCTCGTACACGCTGCCTTATAATCATTGGCCTTTTGACATAAGATCTTTCAAGATTTGCCTCGACTGTAATTTACTGTGAGGTAATAATAGGAGTGGCCATTTGGTGATTTATTAGATATACGTTGCCAAATGTGTGTCGCCGAGCATAAAAAGCGCATTTGTAGACCTTTAAACATGCCGGCGACGTCAATGACATCATACAGTAGACTGCGTCTTAATATAAGTCTCAAAAGTAAAAACTTCTGAGCGTTTGATATTTTGTGGGTTAATCTGAAAAATAAAAACAAATTGCAAGAATGTTAACGGCCCCATTCAACGAAGTCACAGCGGCAATCGAGCACCAACAGCGTGTTCTGTATCGCCGGGATAAATGCGTTCCTTCTCGTTTCACACATCTGGAAAGGATTATGCACCCATGACACGCATTTTCTTGCACATAAATCACTTCTTTTGAAGGTCTATTTCTTTGGTTGTGTCATTTATTTTGCCACTAATTACACCTGCAAACCGAATATCGCGTTTGCCGATTTGCTCACATTTTTCAGTTGTCCTCAAGATGGATTTTCGAGGCTTATCAAGTATTCATGTTGATAAAATTGCGGGCACGCGTTCAAATATTTCTCTATCAAATGAGTTAGCAGATGATCCTGAGAGGATTTCTGTGCTGATCTCTCTCTCTCATCATATCGTGTGTCAATCTCTCGAGATTCCGGCCGCTCGTAAGCCCTTGAGAGGCCGACCTGATCCCGGTCCCGCTTTCAGAGTGTATAAAACGCTTTATGATGCCATCATCTGACATCCTGACACTAATGTCCTCCTCGCCACGCTAATCTGAAAGAATGCTTCTTATGTGCGAGGAGGAAGCACCAAGTAATGTTACAATGCAACATTTTAGGGACACATTGCAAAAATACCACATCCTTGAAAGACAGCGGCTACAGTTTCATAATCAAATGTTTCTTATTTCTGGTCATGCAGTCATTTTGAATGAAGTCATTGCAGCAAATGGGAAATGACTTTGTTTCCTGAATTAGCGATGCGCGGTAAATGTGCTTGAATGTAAACGTTGACGTTGTCGTGTTTCAAGCGCGTCCAACCATTTTCGTATTGTACAAAAACACACAATAAAAACATTGACTTGCCCTCATAACCTGCAAACGGGGGAACATTTGAGCACAAAGCAGAGCTGTGCCTAATGTATTGTCGTTCTTTGCTCTTCTTCTTTGGTGTCTCACGGCAGTTGGCGAACGAGCTCATGACTGCCGCCAATTTCCACTGTCAGGAAAGTGAATTTATTGAATTCATTCTGAAAGCTATCATTGAAGCTGAATCGGGATATTATGCGTCGAATCGTTTTAGTGAAATCATAAATGCATCTCCAGATACGTTAGTCGGTATACGCGCATATCATTTGTGTGATGCCCATGGAAATAGGACTCGAACCTCCGACCTCTAGGTCACTGGACAATGCGCTTACCAGCGCAGGGCGTCAAAGTTGCACGTGTGTCTGTTGAAAAGGAATTGGGAAATTTGATATTAAATGTTAAATTGTGGGAAAACTATAAGTGTGTGGAAGGGAGGCGTGGCATTTTGGAGCAAGTTGAAATCAATCGTCTGTATTGTGTGGAAGTTGTTACTGGACCAACAAAAAAAACAGGTGGGATAAAATCCTGTCATAAGAAAAATAAAGAATCCGAATAACATAAGTGTTCCGTTCCGTCTTCAATTCCGCTTATCCGGGGTCGGGTCGCGGGGGCAGCAGCTTTAGCAGGGAAGCCCAGACTTCCCTCTCCCCAGCCACTTCAGCCAGCTCCTCCGATGGGATCCAAAGGCGTTCCCAAGCCAGCCGTGAGACGTCGTCTCTCCAGCGTGTCCTGGGTCGTCCCCGGGGCCTCCTGCCGGTAGGACATGCCCGGAACACCTCCCCAGGGAGGCGCCCGGGAGGCATCCGAACCAGTTGCCCCAGCCACCTCAACTGGTTCCTCTCAACGTGGAGGAGTAGCGGCTCGAGTCCCTCCCGAATGACCGAGCTTCTCACCCTATCTCGAAGGGAGAGCTTTCCTCCGCAGCACGTTTGCTCTTCCTGTGCAAATCTCCGCCGAGGTCTCGTCTTCCATCTTCTCTGTGAGGAGCGCTAACAATTGTGACGGCGTGCTGCGTCCAGTCGTTGTTGCGGCACAATTTCAAAACGTGCGCTTGCCAGTTGGAGTTGATGCGTTTGGTCGTTCGTGCCGTCGTAAACTAGCAGACGTCATGACAGGCGATATCAAAGCTAGCAAACAACATCAAGGCGGCTGACGACCCACGGTCCGAGCCGCCGCAGACGTTGTGAGGCGATACGAGCTACTCACCAACTTGAGGCGCCGAAATCATGGAAAGATGGACACATCTATTTCAAAAGCTAAAAAAAATCACGTCCGCCGGAACTCCGGAAATGGCCTTTTACGAATCCGCATGCGCGCGGGGGATTCCCGTGCTATTTCAGCACCGCCACCTGGTGGTCGGGAGGGACAAAATAGAACAAAATATACATTTGATAACATTTGAATTTCCCGTAGCAGGTGTGTGCATTCTGTACCGTATCGCCAGGTGTCACCAACGTGGTGCCCTAAGCATCGCACGAGTTCGCCTGCAGGCCTTTTCTAAAAATAGGTCACCGGTGTTGGGCCATTGTGATTTGCTAGGTTAGTTGTAGAACTACGGAACCCCTAAAGAGACATGGTAGGGGGAAAACATTTATTTGCGTTCCCTCACCAAAAAGTTTTTTTTCCAGTGTATGCCTTTTTATTTATTTATTTATTTATACGCATTTACGTACTTCCGAGACCGTTTGGATACTGTAGCCTCGAACGCGCGGGTACGAGGCGGCACCATCATAACATAGATATCTACGGCAGTACATTTTCAAAATAAAATGTAAGCTTTCCCACTATTGTAGACGCTCCATCCTCGTCGCTTTTGGTCACGCAGAAGTTGACCCGAGAGTGCATCAACTCGTTTAAAAATCAAATAAAATTGCGTCCTCTTTTGCCTTTTCTCGCAATCATTGCGAGGGAACACAAATTATTTTTTCCCCTTCGTATACAAGTGATCATTTGATTTATAGAAATAAAGTGTTGCATATATTTACCTAATTTCCTAATTATTGTGCGAAATAATTAACACGATCAGTGAATATCATTATTTTTTAAGAATAACATATAATAACGCTATTACGGTAATATGAGAGCAAATTGTAATTTCAGAAGTGCGTATCAAACTGGTAGTACTTTGCAATAATCATTGCTCAAGAAGTAGTTCTCCTTTCCAAAAAGGTTGACACCAGGGATTCTCCAAATGTGGTATACCGGCTCCCTCTAGTGGCACGCTATAGAATCACTGCTTTGTTAATGTTTTATGTTCATGTTTCTGCAAAGAGCTTTGTGACAGCTGCTGATGTTTGAAAGCGCTATACATCAACTCGACTTGACTAACTACAGTTCAATTGTATTTTTTTTTTTTTATGCTCAATACCACTTTTTTTCCCAGACAGATACCAAATACAAGTATTCTGTCTTTGCGTACTTACAGATACTCGTAGTGTTTTTAATGAAATAAAGTCAACAAAGACCTTTCCTTATGACACAGATGATGATTAGTGAGTATAGTGCCATCTACTGCAGAGGAGGACTTACTCAATGTCAGATTATTATTATTATTATTTTGACTTAAGTATCGTTAACGAGTATGCGATACCTTAAAATAAGGCCGGAATTGGCCGATACTAATAATCATCATCAACATCGGTACTCACCCATTCCTTGTATTTTACTTGTTAGTAAAATACATTTAAAGTGAATGCATTTGTTTAAAAAAATTTATTTACTTATGTTTTAATTGAATTATGATTTGAGTATTTTTATTTTTTTATTTTTTTTTTTAACTACACTGGTAAAATTCAAACACAACATCCTTTTTGGGAAGGAAACCTCTGTCAGTTTTTTGTTTAACACTTACTTTGGTCATGCGGTGGTACTTGAAGATCGCCGTCTATTTTTAGAACTTCTGGTTTCCGCCATATTGAGGAGCAGAAGTTCATCCTCACGCCGGTCCGTCTTTTCTCTGATGTGGCCGTCACGAACGCTTGATCTCATCGTGCGGCGTGAGGGGGCGTGTCCTGCCTGTACGGAAGCAGTTTGATGGAAGCGAGCTGACTTCCTCCATCCGACGTTCTCCTTCCCCGCCAAGAAGGCCGATGCACGGCAGCGATTTGTTTTCAGTTTTGTCGAGCAATTAGCGGAGCGAGGCCGGAGAGTGCGATTGATGTGTTGCATACAAACAGCTGTGCGTGCAGCTGGATCGCATTTGCATAATACCCATAAGACATTTTCGTTGCCGCATTTCCGTCTTGCCATTTCTCTTCACATATCCAACATGGAAGCGCGTCTGTGTTTGCGACTTTCTTGTCATGAGCGCGTGAGTCTGCCATGGCAACATTTTGCCTCTGGCCTGCGCGCACACGCACGCACGCACGCACGCGCACGCACGAACGTGCGCGTAATCGGGCACAATCTGACAGTTGCCTCTGCCTATCAAATCAGTGGCTGCGTGTCTTCCAGCTCGGAGTGACTGCAAATGCCGCGAGTCGATAGTGGAGTCCGTTTAAACCATTACGACAGAATATCGGGATTGGTCACCAAAACGTGCTTTTTCTCTTATTTTCAAAAATGGATCTTAATTTGTGGAATATAGTAGTATACAAATCTCACTCAACTCCCTAGAGGAGAAAAGTGCTTTATTTAGGAGTGCCAGGCAATTCAAATGTTCGTTATTAATCGCATGACTTCAATAGTTAACTCATGATTAATGGCACATTTTCTATCTGTTGTAAATGTACAATAAAATAAAATGTAATAAACAAGTTTTCATACTCTTGTTAACATAAAATTGGGATTTAAAAAAAAAATAGAAACATGGCTGCATCTTTTAGTCGTTGATACAGTCATTTCATAAAATTGAGGTAAAAGTAAAATATGCAGTGTACTGTAAAAAACGAGTGTAGTATTGATTTGTGTTGAGGTCATTTTTCTGCCACTAGATGGCATCACTGCATTTGTAAGACATTGGTGACAGCTCAGTGCATTTTTCTGTTCATATTAAGAGCTCCTTATCCTTTTTTTCCTTTTTATTTCTTTAGGAGAAAAAAACTGAAAAAAACTCTCTACACGGTAATCTTGTTGAAATTCTACATATTTGTGAAATTGTAAAATCCAACTTAACTATATGCATTATTATTACATCTATTACTGCAAATTTTTGACGCGGATGTGTCCGCTGCCTTGCATTTTCGTGGCGTTTGAATGAACTCAAAATGAACGCACTCCTTTTGACAGCACTCGTTTTATTATTTGATGTCAGTCTGGTTAAAGAGCCCCCCCCCCCCCCCGATGAATGCGCATGCTTGTTGTGGGTGTTTCATTAATGAAGCATGACTGCAATTCAGACAATCATCACATGAAGAGGGAAGCGGAGTGTATTTTTAAAACTGTCGAATGATGAAAGCATTCGTTGTGAACGCGCTTTTCCCCGAAGCTGGAGCAGCAGGATGCGTTTCATCGTGCCAAACGTGCGTATTTGTACTGTTTCCTCTCCTAGGCGACGCCCATAAGATCACAACATATCGTTGTTGCGTGTCGCACGGAATGCCAACCTTCCCTCCAGGCGTACTTTGCGTCCGCCAATCGTAAGCGTCCATCAGGAAATCTGAAAATCAAGATCCCAAAATTAGTTTGGGTTTATTGTCCAATATAACATTATTCCAGCAAGGAAGAGCTTTAAAAAAAAAAAAAAACTCTACAAGGTCTTTTCTTATATGTCTTCAATGTGTTCACATCCTTCCTGCTTTGAAAATGTTTCCGTCCTGTCGGCACTTTTCTCATCTCTGTTTTTTTACAATGTCAAAGGTCGTGACAATTTTTTTTTCCCCATGAATATGACCACGATAATATAAAAACGGATGCTAGAGATGAAGACGTACTCAGTGTAATATACAGAATGAAGTTATACATACTGGCCAATTAATTAGGAACAGCAGCACAATTTCATGAGATCCTTAGTGTGCCAATTAACACGTTCACGTCTTTTTTATTTATTGTTGGCTTCAATGGATGAATGGCGGCATACTGTATTTGTATTCATGTCAGTGGAGAAAAATGATTGTCGATTTTGAAATAGGAGTGTTGTCACGGAACTAATTCAACTCTTATCTCAAGCTCCCACGGTTTGTTGCCAGTGAAGGTTGATCTACTTTTCTGACACTGCACACAAAATACACTTTTTGATGGGGGGGGGGGCTCTTTTAAGAACCTTATTTATTTATTTATTTTTCACCACTCTGACTGAACATCTGCTATATTTTTTTTCATTGCACCTGCCTTCATTTTGTTTCTTATGGCGTGAAAACGTTTGCGTACTGCGTAATGTGCTTGTTTGACGGCAACTGCGTATCACATCCGGGCCGGATCACTTCATCCGCACGAGGCAGCCATGCGGAGATGAAGTGATTAACGCTCGACTGTGTTTTTACCGTTTGAGGGAGAAACGGCTCTTTGTGATTCTGCGTCTGAGGTTCGTTTTGGTTTCCTCTCGCCGCAGAACACTCTTTTCTTTACAGACCATTTGGCCTCATAAGGATACTGATCTTTTTTTTTCTGCCAACAGGGTGCGCTGGTTATGTTACAATTAGACCCCGCACGGCACCTGGTCTGTTTTTATTTCCATTTCATTCCATTGCCGTTGCTATATTTGCACTTTGTTTACATTTCAATAGAGAAAAGAAAAGGTGGCTTAAATATTGCGCTGCAATAAAAGTTACTTTCATTCAATTCTGTTTTTGTTTTACACCATTCAACACGCACCACACCATTTCCACACACACACACACACACACACACACACACACACACACACACACACACACACACACACACACACACACACACACACACACACACACACACACACACACACACACACACCATGTACTCTACTGATACTGCAGATTATACACATGCCATTGTTGGATATTTATATATATATATATATATTTCTTTATCTTTTTTTTTTTTTTTTTTTAATAGGCAACTTTTAAATTCCTATGGCAGTGGTCTAAACATGATAAGTACGTTAAATTGGTGTTGCCGGAGCTATGACGAGGTCCTTGCACAAATTGATCACTTTTAAGGGGTGTGACATTTAAGGGAGGCATCCAGAAAGGACGGATGGCATCCAGAAAGGACGGATGGCATCCAGAAAGGGCTTTATGGCATCCAGAAAGGGCGGATGGCATCCAGAAAGGACGGATGGCATCCAGAAAGGGCTTTATGGCATCCAGAAAGGGCGGATGGCATCCAGAAAGGACGGATGGCATCCAGAAAGGGCGGATGGCATCCAGAAAGGGCGGATGGCATCCAGAAAGGACGGATGGCATCCAGAAAGGGCGGATGGCATCCAGAAAGGGCGGATGGCATCCAGAAAGGGCTTTATGGCATCCAGAAAGGGCGGATGGCATCCAGAAAGGGCGGATGGCATCCAGAAAGGACGGATGGCATCCAGAAAGGGCGGATGGCATCCAGAAAGGGCGGATGGCATCCAGAAAGGGCGGATGGCATCCGTCGTCACGGCTGCTTTGAAAATGCGATGGACGCGTTCAAATTGTGTGCGTAGATGAACTGCGCACGAGTCAAAATGCCTGAATAATAAATCATACAATAGTATTTATTCTGTTCATGTATATTTTATTGTACATTAGTAAGTAAATTCCCAGATGGGCTCGCGAGCCACCGCTCAGCCTTCTTTCGCTTTTATGCTTTTTAAAGTGACTAAACATGTCGACCTCTTTGTCTCTGATGTGGCTTTTTTTTTCTTTTCTTTTTTCTCTCTCCATCTTTCGGCCCGCTCAAATCATAACACAGAGCGAAGGGAGCGCTCAGCACGGGTTCCTCCGGTTATATTTAGAAATGAACAGATGCAGTGCACTGGAGCGAAACATGCCGCCTCTGCTCTTCTTGCGTGCGTGCGTGCGCGCGCGCGTGTGCGTGCGTGCGCGTCTTTGTCTGTGACGCTTTCATCGTAGCAGTTTTGCCATCATGCGCTGCTGATTCTGACTCAGCAGCCCAGCGGTGAGGAAACGGGTCAGAAGTGGGCAATAGACATCCGACGTACAATACAAATTTAATGCTCATCTGCATTCATTATTCTTTGAGCGTTTTATGCAAAGTACCACCTCAAAAAATATTTACCTTTCCAGGTACCACCAATATGGCCTAATAGGCCTAAAAAAATCATCCAAAACGAGGTTTTAATCCTAAAAAGTGTATTCAATCAGTAAACCGTGTAACGCCGTGCCTAGTTTGAACATTAATACTGCGTTTAAAATGGCATTTCTTGACAATAACGTGTTCGATGTGAGCTCACTCGTCTAAAAATGACATTCTGATTCATATTCCAAAATCCAGCCGTTTGTGTCCATCTCAGGGGGCGGCCATTTTGCCACGTGCTGTCGAGCTGCGATTGGTCGTTGCCTGAGCAGCTGTGATGTCATCTTCTGCAAGTGGCAAAATGGCCGCCCCCCTGAGATGGACACAAACGGCAGGATTTTGGAATATGAATCAGAATGTCATGTTTCGGCGAGTGAGGTCACATCGAACATATGATTGCCAATCATTTTTGGTTTGGGGTTGACTCCCCCTTTAAATATAAGAAAATAAAAATTTGTACTTAATAGTTTAATAAAATGTTTTGCATCGAAGAGGTAAAAAGAGTAAAAAATATATATATATCAACTCTTTGACCGCCATAAACGTTATAAAACGTTTAGCATAAACCTACGGAAGGGCGCCGAGGACGCTAAAAGACGTTCACTATGTCTTTTTTTTTTTTTTTGGGAAACGGGTGGAGGAAAGCCTTGGGCAGCTGTGCTGAAAGTATCAAGCAGATCTGGTTAGTATAATGACTCGTTTTGGCCCCTAGATGGCAGCGATGACTCTCTTTGGACAAGATTGGGTGGGCGTCAGTAGAAGACGTGAGGCGGAGCTAGAGTGTTGAGGGGACAATGGCTGATGAAGCAACAATGGCGACCGGTTGCA